>NC_045760.1:20605500-21271000 GCF_009193385.2 Nasonia vitripennis
TTTGCTGGCCAATTTTACGCGCTTATTCGAACATGATTATTATTATTATTATTATTGATATTCAATGTTGTTAAGTGAAAGAAATAAACGAAAGAAAGAAATTTTTCTGCGGTGACGGGAATCGAACCTGGACCTCTGGAATGGGAGTCGAGCGCGCTGACCACTTACCCAAACAGTACTGTTATGTACTAAATTTCAAATCTGATATATTAATCATATTTACTCATGAGTCATTATAATAATAAATTAATAAATAATAGCAGCGAATGATATTTTATCACTTAATAATACGAGATAAACAAAGAATTATAGATTTTGGTCTCTGATTACTGCATAAATCAACTTTATAACCTCAAATTTTGGCACACGGAGAAATTCTTAAAATAATTTTCACTATATAATGTAGTAATTTCTAGTAAACACGTAACAAATTTTAATATAAGTATAAGTATAATATAAGTAACAATTTTTACTATGAATATAGTAAAAATCGTCATGGAGCGAGTATGACCTGCCGTTACTATCTAATATAGTAATTTTTCCTACATATGTAGTAAATTTTAATATATAGTTCTCTCAGGGTACGTAGAATTCCTTCAATGCGGAGTGGCTTTGCGCGAAATGATTATTCATGCAAATTACGAAGCTGCTTCCAGGAAAAAAAATTGATAATTCTGCTCTTTTTGAAGCAGCGAATCCGCAACTCGGATACCTTCACTTAAATTATTCACGCTTATAGTGTTTAGCACATTTGAAAAATGCTGGTCAGAGAAATGTAATTAAATTTTGTGCTCACTCCATACTTTCAGTGCAAAGCGCGTATATTTTGTTCTAGAAGTTAAAAATGGAATTATGATTTTCATCTCTGCAAAATAATTCCCACGAACTAACGGTATAATGAGCCTAGTTTCATAAATAGCGAAAAAGTCAATATTTACAGTAAACGCAGGGGATCTACGATAGCCCACCGCTGAAGAAAATCTTGGCGGATGAAGCAGCTTCTCGTTGTTAGGCAGTGTTCGCGCGATAAACAAGAACGAAAAATATTCGACAAAAAGCCTGCGAAGAGGCGGAATGTTGATTTCCTATTCGAAGCCATATCGCCTCGAAAAAGCAAACTACGATTTCATCCAGTTCCAATTAGCATCCCAAGCCACAGGCACTCCAGCAGCAGCAAAATCAGCGGCGCGCAATTCGCTTCTTTCCCCCGCTGGCATTAATTGGATAGGAATTCGATCGCAGCTCGGCAGGAAATTCCTCTCTCTCTCTCACTCTCTCTCTCTCTCTCTTTCTCTCTCGATCCTCACAATCACGCTCGACGAGTCTTATCGCAAGAACGTACGAGTGCATATGTACTCGCTATATCTTATGAATTCGTAATTGTCATAAATGTGCGCCTACATGCGCGACGAGCGCGCGCGCGAGAACTGCGGCGGCGGTCTCATTAACGCGAACGAACGAGCGACACCCGACGACGCTCGGATGGCTACATCCATCCGTTGCTGCGAGAGGCGCAGGGAGAGAAAGATGGGGGGGGGGGTGGAGCAAATAGTGGAAGAGATGAATTGATTGATCGCGCGGACGCCCGTGCCATTGTACCGAAGCGCACACGTACGTGTCTGCGTAGCTGTGAATTTAACGAGAAGCGAGATACTTATACGAGAATGGAAAAATTGAGAGGAGGGGTTGTTAGATGTGCGCTGGAATTTCAAGAGTATTTCGAAAATTGCTGATTTTAAAAATTATAAAGATTTAATGAAACTAATAAAAAACAAGTTTAAGAACTAAAAATAGATCTATGGTGAAACGACAAAACGATTAAAACTACTATAATTAGAAGGCAAACTAGAATATAAACTCTAAGATTTAAACAAAAATGCAAAAGATATATTCGACAAACTCTACAAGGCGAGGCTCTCAGCTCCGTGTCGCGATCAAGACTGACACCGCAGAGCACGCGGGGCGACGCTCGTCCTCGCAAAGTCCCCGAAACTCGGCCCCTTCCCGGGTCTCTGTTTTTCTCACCCGATTCATCTGAGATCTCGAAGTATTCCGCCCGCGAAAAGCCATAAAATTCTGACCCAATGCCGCGAACGATGTTAAGTCAACACGGTGACGGTGGCCGTAAATGCCACGACGCGAACTAAACAAAGACCCTTTTTTGCGATCGCGCACGTGCTACGAAGTCGTAGCCGTCCTCACATTTTCGAGCCCTGCACTCTTACCGCATTCACTCTGGCTTTCGCCTGCGATGCAGGAAAAATCTCTTGAGGGGAAAACCTACGCCAGAAACAGCGCTTGTACATAAAAAGTTCTTATCCTAAATGCACGAAAACTCATTGTCGACCATAAATCTAGAGACTAATATTCCCACCCGTACGCTCGGTTGACCGAAACGTAAAACAACGACTCCATGCTAACCTCTCACGGCAGTCGATCGGGACAATATACTTCCAGCAAGCTTCGCTTGTCTTCGCACGTTCGTGTCCACGCAGGAAAATCTCGGTTTTGCTTCCTTCCTAAGGAAGCCTTGTAATAATAAATTTTTGAGTTTGTGTAAAAACATGTAAGAAGTGTGTTTTGATACATTTTAGGTCGAAAAATAGTGTTTTTAGAAAATGTCCGTACGAATGTATGTGTGTGTGTGCTTGTTCGTAGACATCTCTATCTCAGCTTCTACTCAGTGGATTTTAATTCATTTTCTTCGTTTTTACTATAACATGATGGGAAAACAGTCCGTTTTATATTTTGTAGGCGCGTTTTTTTATAGCGATTTTTTAGTTTTGAGAATCCAGTTTTTTCGAATAAAGTTATTGAAAAAGTTTATAAAAGTAAATTGCTTAATATGCGCATGAAAGAGAATAAAATTACCTATCTTTTTACCGCGGAGAATTCATGTTATCGTCGTCGTTCATTTATTATACACCATAAAGTGCAATTTTTTGAAACCGTTATAACTTGAAAAGTAAATGTCGAATCTTTCTAAAAAATTATGTGATTATTGAAGATAATTATAACTATATATCACTTTCATTTTAAGTCATTTTATGGAGCAGATCCGGAGAAAAACATCAAAAACTGAAAAAAGTCTTTTTTATAACACGTGCATAAAAAAGACCATTTTCGGCGCCTATAAACTGGGCCGAAAATGGGGTTTTCCGAGCGTCACACAAAAAGTCGAGTGAGAGTTCCTGATCACAATACATGTATCAATTAATCCATTTTCGCCCCCTATATAAGTAGAACGAGCCTATAATAATCGGAGAATCTGAAATCAATCGAGCGGACCGTAAATGGTCGTTTTCGCTTCTAGAGGCGAAAACGACCATTTTCGGTCCGCTCGATTCATTTTTTTTGTTCATCTCCTTACTAAAGCTTTAAATCGTTAAAAACTGTTGAAACAATTTCCAAAATATCAAAAATTTCCAAAATTTTGAAAATTTTTTAAAATTTTGAAAATTTCTCAAAATTTTCAAATTTTCAAAATTTGCAGTTTATTAAAATTTTGATTTACTAAATTTTAAAAGCTTTACTAAAATATATTTAAATAAATAAAAAATATATGAATATATATTTAAATAATATATATATATATATATATATATATATATATATATATATATATATATGCATATATATACACACATATATATGAATCTATACACGCCCACCGTAGTGGACGACTCGAAAAACTCCATTCTCGATCCACTTCATAGGCGACCCAAATAGTCTTCCTTATACACTTGTTATAAAAAGCACGGTGAACAACGAGGGGCGAATGTGCTTTTCCAGGCTCGGATGATGTGTGAACACTCGTGTCCGTCACGGGCGCCTACGGCGCCCTCGACTACCACTCGTGCTCATACATCATCCTCGCTTGGAAAAGACCATTTTCGCCCCTTGTTATACAATATACTATTTTCTATGGGACGTGATAACTGTAAAAAGGCAATAATTAAGTTCAAATTTGGATTTAGTTAGCATTGTATAGCACTTCGATTCATATGTTTGGGTTGTTTATGAAACCAGTTATAAACCAGTGATAAACACGGTGCAAAAAAAGACTACTTTATTCACAGATTGGCGTGACTTAACAGCGGATTTTAGCCACACTGTGCTATAAAAAATATTATGCGATCGGATAATTCACATATAAAACATGCAAAACGTGTACGACGGTGGTGGGCGGTAACGAGGATTATAGGATAAGTTTCGTGCTACTAACGCAACGACTTGTACTGCGAAATAATTACTTAAGCGCAAGTGGTTATCTTTGAAGGAGTTAGCGCGCGTTTCCACACCTCGGCAGACGGTTTCCCGCGCGAGATAAGAGTGCCGTAAATTCATATCAGAACAGCAGTTAGTAGTTTCCAAGCACATCGCGAAATAGTATATTTATAAGTATTCCTGCACCGCGCCATTCCAAAATTATGCGAATCGCAGCAGAAGTAATTAGCATACTCGCTGCAGAGGCGCTGCTTATTAGATTTGCTTCGTTCTTGACTTTATATAAGGCGAAATTCTGTGAATTTTAATGAGTTAATAAGGCACACGTTAAAATTTTGTACCGATTTCTGTTCCAGGAAAATTCTTCGTGTATTCGCATAATCGGTATTTTAAAATGCCGCTATTCTCGAAAGGGTTCGAGTATCATTTTATCATAGCAAGCGATATTTTTGCCGTTTCATTTCGACTAAAGTATAGAACAATGAATATGCAGTAGTCCCGTTATACCAACAGATATTGTACAACAAAAATGTATCATCCAGATAATTATATTCGACATTTCTTTCTGGTAAAACAAAAATAAAAACGCGTATACTCCGCTGCGCGAGATGATAACGTTTCGTTGCTGTTGTACATAAACGCAGCGGTAATTCTTCCTTATCGTTTATCGAACGATTTTACTGTCCTGATCCGCTTGATTTTACGGCTCCCGGTTACTGAAAGCTCGCATAGCTCCACCGGGAAAAATGTATTCCGCATCAGCAGCAGCGGAGAGCCCACAGCCGCAGGTTCGTTAAAAACAACAATCTCGACCATTATCCAGCATGAGAGAGAGAGAGAGAGAGAGAGAGAGAGAGAGAGAGAGAGAGAGAGAGAGAGAGAGAGACAGACAGACAGACAGACAGACAGACAGACAGAGAGCTAGGGGGATAACTCCTCAGTCCTCATCGACTCTCGAGGCGAAACTAATAAACGAAGTAGGTAGCAGCAGTTGAGCCTCTGCCCAAGAATCTCCGCTTGGGCGAAAGCAGCTGCGGAGGATGAAGGAGCTGAGCGGAAGAGAGAAAGAGAGAGGAGCAGCGCGCCTGGGTATGTACGGAATCATCCGAACGCTATCAATCACGGTATAATCCGACTTTCTTTCGCGTCGCAACATTTAGACGGCGAGTTATATGACAAGGAGGAGGAGAAGGCGGCGGAGAAGAGAGTTGCGAGCTAAGAATTTAGTTTGCTGAAACGGAAGGCCTGGGCTGTAATGAGTTTCCTATTAGATTTGGCCGCTCCGGTTGCCATGACGACCGAGCAGCTCCGAAACTTTCAATCCCTTCGAGCCCCCTCCCCCTCCCTCACACCTTTCTCTTCAGCTTCTCCTCCTCTTCTTCGTCCTCGAGCATTCTTCCCTCGCCTCGTCTTTCTCCTCTTATCTTCTCCCGCGTAGCCTCGTGCTCCACTCTTTCGCGCGCAACTCTAATGCAAAACGTAACGAGTTTCGCTCGACTTGCATCACGATCCGCAACAACGTATCTCTCTCGCTGCCTCTTCCACCCGCGTTTTTCTTCGCGCGCCCGTTTTGCTTTACGCGCGGCTTCTATCTAATCGCTCGCGTTTCTGCGTCTCTGCTTTACGAGGACGCGCGGCTCGAGCGCCGCTAATGCTTACTTTATTTCCCCGCGTTTATTAGTCCGCGGCTTTCGCTGAGCGCCCTTACTATCTGCAACGTCTCCGCCGCCTTTCGTATATCAATTGTTCCACTGCGTGCAATAAACTGCTTCCGTGCGAACACGAATGATAATGGCTGCAGCAAGGGACGCGCGAACGCCAGTCGAACGTGCGAGCCGCCCGCGGCATTCAAATTTCCCGGGCAAAGAAAGGCGCGCGCGTTCACCATAACAATCGAGCGAAACGACGCCCCCACAAATATCCGCCTAATCTTATCGAATCCAATCGCGCAGTCCCCTTTCCGCTTGCGGCGAACGCTCCCCTCTCGGGCTGATGTAGAAGGCGGCCTCGAGACATGAGCGCACTTCGACCGATTGAAAAAATATACCGTAGCTTTGCGTCCTCCGAATTTTCGAAATAGTTCTCCATTCGCCGCAGGAGTGCAAAATTAATGTTTACAAGAGCCATCGCGAAAAGCGCCCTGGTGCGCCGGGGTTGCGAGTGACGCGAGCCGGCCGCCGGTACAAAGTTTTGCTGCAGCGGTGCTGTGTACACGTACAACCGAGCACACGATGCCGTTTAGAGCTCGAACATATTTGGCGCGCACGCGAGGCGGAGAGAGAAAGAGCCGTCCGACAAAAGCCGACTCGCACTCTGTTTACCGGATTTTCTTCGCCCGCGAGTTTTTGCGCTCTTTCGCAATAACGGATATCGCACGATTCCCGAACTTTCCTAGAGGGCAGTTTACGTCGAGATTGCGCGCTAGCCGGAGGGAAATCGTTCCTTATGACTGCGCAAGCTGGGAAATTCGGAGGGAGCTTGCAGGCTGTGCCGTTCTTTTGGCCGCCCGGGTTGAAAATCGCTGTTTTCTTCTAGTACATCGACAAAAGACGCGGTTACGCGATTTAATTTTCCGTTCGACAACCGAGCAGGTGAATTAATTTCGAGCAGCGAACCGCGTGACGCTTGTTTCTCGAGGCTGACACGGGCACGCGAGCAAATTTAAAGTGCCCTCGCGAGCGACAGAAATATCCCCGGTCCCGGCGCGTACGGCTGTGGACATCAGAGCTGGCCTATTCAAAAAGCAGTAGTGACTTACCCAGAATGCCGAGTCTGTAGTTGACGGTGACGACGACGAGCCCGCCGTAGCTCGCCAGGACCGAGCCGTCGTAGGGGTTGCCGCTGTTCCATTCGTAGCTCTCGCCGTGTAGGAAGACGACCACCGGGTAGCTCTTGCCGCCGCTACTCCTCGCGCCAGCTGCAAGTCAAAGCAAAAGGCGCAATGTTACTATTATATTCTATGCGGGAGGTTCATATACAGAAAATTCCATTCAATGCTGGCCCAGAGAGCCCATTCACAATTTCCCCCGATTTTCATGATTATGAATCACCGGGCTCGCAAATTAATGAGATGAAACATCAGCAAAGTTGGCGGAGACTCGAGGCCTTTCCGCGTGTTTCGGCACAATCGAGTCAATTGGGTTTACCGGTCTCCTTCCTCGCGAAGCTTCCGACTGACTGACTCGGATACGCACAAAGCGGCTCCTCGACGAAAAATGAAGCCATCGCGGCGATTCAAAGTAAGCGATTCAATCGCGCCGCGCGAGCGCGGGCACGCGAAAAGAGGGAGCGGCAAACTAATTTCATCGGCCACACGAGCCGATGGGATTACCGGGATGCTTTGCGTTACGCTTCGCTTTCCAGCGCTCTACAGTGCGCGCGTTACAGTTTGGAATGACGTATTGCCGAGATCGCGGCTTCTTTGAAGGCAAACTCTTCGATATATCGATGAAATTCATCTCTCGCGCGCATACATCGCGCTGAGCCGAGAGCAATAGCTATGCGATGACGCTTTTTGATTCTTGTTTGGATGGATCGCGGTGTCGAACTTTCGACGACGCGCGCCGCGGCTTGAATTACTTCGGCATTGATAGTGCCTGCGCATCGCCCTGGGGTTATTTTTCAGCGTGGTTCAGTTTATTTTCCCTGTACTTATGCTCGTGCATTATGTAGACTTGGTTTATCCAGCCCCCGCAGCCTTGAGAATCCGGAGGAGTTTCCTCAGATATTTTAATGATAAACTTTTCGTATATACCTATCTCCACAATGCGACGCCGACATACTGACTGGAATATATTTTGCTCATATCCTGTAACGAGACGATGGCAAATGAATATGGCAAATGATCAACGCGAAGTATATTTCTCTTTATTAATGCACGCATTTCACACAACATTGCTTTTATTTTCCATACCAGCTTATGCACACGGACATTATTCCTCGCCGACTAAGAATGAAGTCATTCCCCCCGCCTGCACACGGTCAATTCCATGAACGCATCCGGGATTATGCGCCGAAAATTCCATTACAGCCCGTTTACAATTTCGAGCCCGGATAATAAGCAGTCACGCCATCGCGATCTCCCATTGTACTCCGCCGCTTTCTCTCTCTCTCTCTCTCTCTCTCTCTCTCTCTCTCTCTCTCTCTCTCTCTCTCTCTCTCGGCGCACTGTGTATACCGGCGCGCGTTCATTCCGCCGCCGCGAATTGTTGACCTATTAGGGGGCTTTAATAGCAATCGTTTTCCGCAATAAAACGACGCTCTCTGGCCATCTCCTCGCCCCGCTGCGCCCTTCCCTCGCAGGAAAAAATCCGGATCACAATGGCGCTGGTGAGATCTCATTTCCCATGGATACAATGAAACGCAATTACAGTCGGCCGCGCTACAATCGATTCCACACGTGCCAAGAGAGACTATATAGCTCATAAACAGGCCGTTCATCCGTGTCGTAAATACAACGCGCTCGCTCGCGGAATCTGAATCGCGCAGCGGTCTGATTAATAAACGCCGCGCTTATACATATATAGATAGGTATATATACCTCTACCTCTACACTACATCGGTCCGATGGAAATCATCGAGACTGGCACGATCGGTTGCTTGGATGCACTGAGCTGCACGCTAAATATAATAATTTCATTATATACATATAGCTGCTGTAGATTGCGGCCGTCATTACAGCGTGAAGCAGGTCGGCGGCGCTGCCGCAAGTGGAGGCGGGGCGTAATTGAATCGACCACGAGGCGAGCTCGGTTTACGTGCGGTGCAGCCGGTAATTAGTACAGGACACGCCGAATCGTTTCCGCGATTGCAAATTGCCGAAATCGCGCGACTCACGGAGCGAGCAGAGGATACGTAAGGCGCAGGAAGCGGAAGAGGCAATTTTCGGAGGGATTTATGGAGGGGGCCGAGAGGCTTGCAGACGAACTAATGGCCCGCCGCGCGGTTGAGGTTACAGTAATGAATTGGCGCCGCTTGTTTTCTGTCGTCGAGAGGGGCTGGGGCAATTTTTCTCTCCTAGCTGTCGTTGAATTGCCCGCGACGATTGTCCGAGGCTGCGCATTTGGATGAGCTCGGTTCGCGGTTTATCATGTCGCTCTGGGACCCGCTATACTGCCGAAATTGGCGCAATCTCCGAGATGCAAGAGCGACTTGCTTTTAGCGAAACGAGGAAGTTGCGAAATTCGGAATTCGTTGATATAATTCGTGTTTTAATATATAATACAGATTATTATAATTTTCCATTATACGCTTCGTATACCTTCAGCGAGTGTCTTCGCGCGCGAGAAGTCACTATTTTATTTATTTATTATTTTACCTTTACAAGAAATGTTAACTCGGTATGACAAAAATCACATCGAGTAGGTAAAGAGTAGTAAGGTATATACACAAAATGATCTGACGCAGCTCTAAAATAAAAGAAACAATATCGCCCCGTTAAGAAGCTAGGGATAGAAAGCGAATAGAGGGTTTAAACTGTGTTACATATATAAGTCCTTACGTTGAACACTGTGGGGTACAGCTGTAGAAACCTAAATTCGAACTCCCCTGCAATTACTGAATAAATGTGACAAAACTTGTGTAAAGGTTTACCAAGTTTGAAAGCTATGAATCTGAGAAAATCATGGCGTGCGGAATTGAGTTTATTAATTTGATACTATGACAATCAGGTTGACAGATCTGAGGACAGTATAACAAACGAGGGAATATACTAAAGATCTGAACAAGTAGATAATTGCAAAATATACTAAGATAAGTACGAAAGTATAAACATAGCGTACAACACAGCTCAAAGGAGTGTACAAAGGATCTAATTCGACAAGATTTAAATACAGGAAAGCGTTTATACCGGTTATACGCGGTTAGGTACGAAATTAACTTTCGTCGCGGGAACGAAAGAGTGAAAATCGATCATTTTTTAATACATGACTGTTTCTTCTTTCCAGCTCAAGCAATACGGCTTCGAAGTATACGACTTTCGAAACGACAAAAACTACTGCGACCTACCGGGCCCAAGTACCGCGAGAAGCTGTAACAACTAATGACAGTTCGTATACAGGGCAACATTCCGTTCTCGGCGGTGCATCTCCCTCCCCAACTATTGAAATTACAAAATATTCAAACTATTCCATTCAGTCGCTTACGCACAACAGAGCCGACGCTGGCCTTTCAAATTTTATGAGCTTCGCCAGGACAATTCTCTTAAGATAAATGAAAAGTAGATTCCTAATTTTCGCGGGCTTTTCAATATTCCTACAATAAATTCTTGAACTATTCCAATTATCTTGTATAGCCCTCTTGTACAACTAACAGTATTATAATCATCGATTTTCTCGCACTGATACAGCGGCAGAAGTTAATTTGTTAGTCAAACAAGTATACCCGTTCCAAGGTACACTGCGTCTGCAGGGGTCGTTCCGCTGTTTCATTAACCGTTAGCTAAGCGAGCTCAACTGTACCCAACTACTTGCGGTGGAGAAATCTGAATTCTGAATACTAGGCCGCGCCCGCCTCACGATTACCGGTGCTTTCGGATCGTCAAAGTTCCGCGCAGCTCGTCCGTTCGAGAAGCCCAACGAGACTTAGCGTATACAAGAAGCAATATTTTTGACAGCCGTCCAATCTGATTTCTTTATCAATCCCTCCCCGGCTCTCTCGCGCAACTTAATATACCTCCGCCACACACACGCACACAGCTCCGAGTCGAGTCGTTTCAGAATAATAATAGTAACAGAGCGAAATGGAATTCCTCCCATTCCCTCGGAATCAGAACAAACTAGATCCCCTCGAAGAAAACCATCCCAGCTCCTCCGGTTTAACGAACCCCCGCGCCGTAAAAGCCGCGCATAACCGCTTCCGACGCGCTTCCGCCGCGCGCGCTGATCAATCCGCGCGCAGCTGCATCGCTCCGTCGCTCGCACATATTGATTCCCCGTGTACCTATATGTACATACCATAGGATAAAGAAAGTCCCCTGTCGCTCCGAGAAAAACAAAGGGCGATTTCTAAATCGCGCGTGTGTATGTACGGACGGCTCATCATCGGCCCAACGAATCCGAGTCGACTTGGCGGCGTCGCGACTAAATTGCCAAGCAGCTCGAGAGACAGACAGAGTTACTCCGGATGGATAGATAGACGTGACGTGCACGAGAGCCGGAGAGAATTGCTATCGCGTGTACACTATACTTGTACGAACAACATCAACACAGCGGCATCGTCGCCGAGCCCGTGTTTCTCGTCAATCTCGCGGCCTCCCAAAGCAGATTGCGGTCCTGCACTGCTGATCCTGTTCCTCCCCGTCTTCCCCGTGTTTCCAGACGTACAGATGTATACGTATGCCTATGCCCTGTATACATATACACACCTTTATCTGGCAAGCAGAGAAGCCGGACGGATGGATGCAGCCCCGGCCGCGCGGGAAAGTTTGGCGGCTCGGTAACGATACTATTATCGCCCTCGGCTTAGGAGATGAACGATCATCAGGACTAATGGCTTAGTCGGTTGACCCGTTGATTCCCAGTGCTGAGCATCACCGAATGAGGCGTGATGAAAATTTCATCCGATCGCCGTAAAGACGATGTTGCCGTAGTTAAATGAATAAACGCTCCCCCCTTCTCCATCAGATCGCTGTTTGAATTATTCCTCCATGGCTATGAATATGCGCGACAAGCTCTCCTCGCGCGCCCGTATAACGAGGGTGACTTTTTCGGGCTGCAACGCGTGCCAAGGATGAAGCGTTTTTCAGCGCATCGGCTCGGCTCTCGCGCAAGAAGATTCTAATCTCCGCGAGATTATCTCACGGTGTAAAATCCAAAGTGGCTTGCCATAAATTCATACGACACACGAGCGTACAGCACTGAGTTATTTCATTTGCATGCTTTTAAGCCTTTTGGTTATAGGGACTGGCTGTGTGTGTGTGTGAGAAAGAGAGAGAGAGAGAGAGAGAGAGAGATCGAGAGAGCTCGATGCCAAGTTCTGTTTGGCACTTCCGAACAGCATAAAGGCCGAATTCTGGGTTGGTGCGGTTACAAACATCGGGAGCTGGGCGTTGCGAGTGCGCACATTGTTCCCTATGATGCCGCTCCGCTGCAGCGCCGGCGATGTGGATCGATGCCATCGGCTCGTAAGAGGAGCCTTGCTTAATAATTCATATTAACGATCAACGCGAAATTTCAATCTGGATTTAGAATTATTGCAGCACGGCCCGAGGTAATAATTAAGCGACACGTACATTTCGCCTCGCACGAAGGGTGGTTATTTCAAATTTAAACCAGAGATGCTGTACTCGACGTGCGTTCCGGGGTCACGATGAAAATTTCAGACGCCCGCGTATTTATCGCACAGTATAGTATGGGGCGAGGAAAAAGACGGCGCAGCGCCCGCTGCAGAGAATGTATATTAATTTCTAGCGCGAACGTCCAGTTGTCGGGCCACTTCCGGCCGACATCCGACTCCCGGTCAGTGGCGCTGGGATGCGCCAGCTGGCGCGAGAGCTTTTCTCTCTCTCTCTCTCTCTTCTCTATTTCTCTCGGCGCATCTGACTGCGAGGGCTTGTCGCTCGATTCGTTGACAATGAGAGCGAGTTATTGGCCGCGGCCAGCCATCACGCGCGCCGCTTGTGATTCGTGCGATACGCCCGGCGAGTCCGGGGAACTTTGCTGTTTCTTTTTTTCGAACATACTGCAGGCCACTCGGGCTCCGCGTCGTTTTATACGTATAGAGGAGGGGCTGGAACATCCGGTAAACTGGTAAAAACTGCTCGTCCTCTGCACTGCAAGCACACCGAAGCAACGAGAATACTGCACTTCATTTCGTGTATAATTGTCATCGATCGCAGTCGCGGCCTGAGAACTCATCGAGTCGCATGAAAAATCGATCGATCCGCAAATGTGCGCGCATCTATCAATCGCCTGTATGACTGTAGCGCGGTGGCAGGAGGACCATGAAATATGACCGGCAGGCCCGCAATCATACTGAAATTAGTCAGCGCGGCTCGGGATCACTTTTGACGATGAAATATCCTCGCTCTCGTGCCCAAATCAGTAGCGGCCATTTATCACTTTGAATTTTAAAATTCATCAAAAATCGTCCGGCTCTAGGTGCGCGTACAACAAAGCGATATGCCACAGGAGCGCATTACGACACGTGCACAGTCGCTCGACGCGTATTATCACCGAGTCATGCACGCGAGTCGCATCCCTGGGTTGGATTAAGAAAAGAGTTGGAACATCCCGTGCAGACAAGGCAGGCGGGAGCACGATGATAGCGCAGCTTTCCGGTGTAATGCCTCTTTATGCCTCCGCGCACACAACTCCGAGGAGGTCTCGCAGTGGAGTAATCATTGTATTTTTTTCTTTCAGCCTGGCTCGACAACAGATCATAACCCACTTTCGTCTCGAGCGCAAGGGAGCAACCGCTTTTCACGATTCGCGCGTCTCTCGCAGGATTCCGGGAAGAAGCAACGAGCCCGACTTTGTGCGATCTAGACGTTTCGGGCGATCGCGCACGAAAACGTATAGTGGCTCTTTCGAATTGCTCGGGGAAGCTCAACTGAATTAAGTCAGTTTTCCAGATCGCAATTTTGAAATGGGATCGCAATGTTCAAAAAGTGAGCACTTTGTACGAAGTAAAAGTTGTAGCCCAAAACACCAAGTGCATCCGTACTGGACGCATCTCATGTATTATCTATCCTATTGCGCCCTCAGATAAGGATGTGTTGTTGAACGTTGGATACTTTTCGATGAGTTGAAATGACCGCGACAACAGTGAGCACCTACTCGTATTCTATTGGTTAGTTCAACATTTTACAACGCGTGCGATTAGCGAAAATAAATCAGCTTCGAAAAGTAGCACGCTTCCATTTTGGAAATGGAAACACGCTACTTTTTAGAAATTGCTCACTTTGCTGGCCCCGAAAACTGACGGATTCGAAACGAATTTTCTCACAAAACTCCCTGTAATAATCCCGAAACTTATCACACCCGAGAGCTTTCAAATGCATTAGCACGCGAGTGCAGGTACGATTATGAGAATTAATTGATGCAGACGAATGGAGATAACTCGTCGCTGCGATTTTTAGCGAAACTTTTGCTCCCGCGCGGGTAATCGCGTTAAATATACCCATAAATCTCGACCGCAAACAAATATCAGCCCCAGATCCGCGCTCCGAACTGGTATTTATCGCGCATTGTTATTCCACTTATTCGCGTATTTGCCATCAATGCGCCTGATGTTGATGTGTTTCTCGTTATACAGCGAGTCGCGCGAGATACCAAACCCTCGAGTTACAGTGATTTTACAGAATTTGTATGAAACGTGCAAACTCGCGGATATAATCATTCGGATATTAACTCGGGTGCTCGCGAATCAACGCCAATCCCAGTCACATTCCTTTTAATACATAACTATACACACAACACACACACCGTGTCGCGCAGTCTGGTCTCTTGGAGCGACGGATAAGCGCATAGTTAATCTCCTTATACGCGGGGAAACCGCAAAAAGCATAGAGTGTACATACGTCGCATAAAAGGGGAAGCCATGCGGCCGCGTTATAAATTGATTTAACAAGAAACCGCGGGGATGACTGAAGGGAAAAATAAAGCCCGTCGTTTTCCGGCCAGCGTCAATCAATCACGCGCGCTCGTGACGCGGTGTCAATTTTTTGACGGAAAAAAGAAAAGCGAGAACGCGAGACCATTCCCCAATTACAGAGATGGGCAAACAAGCGCTCGGCGAATTGCAAATCATCCGGAGAGCGGGTTTCCAAGAACTCGAATCGTCGCGCATACGTGTATATGGGGAATTCTACGGGAAAAATGCCATTTTCTGGTTGGAGAAACAAAAAAAAAACAAATGTTGGGGCACACTCCGGCAACTTTTTTCTTCTTATTGTACATGTTGTCGCTACTTTTCGACGAATTTGAAGGGCCTAGAAAACACTGTCACAAGGCACTTTTTCGATGTCGGAACGTGGTTTTGCATGGTTCTAAACATGTACAATAAGAAGAAAAAAGTTGCCGGAGTGTGCCCCAACATTTGTTTTTTTTCGGTTTCTCCAACCAGAAAATGGCATTTTTTCCGTAGAATTCCCCATATATACGTGTTACCGAGCGGATTTCCAGGGGAAAAATCCAAGGGTGCCCTCGGGCTAGATCCTCTCTGCACGACTCGATGAATATTATTTCTATAGAAGCGCGACGGTGCTGTCCTTTCGCGGCTGGCCGAAACCAAAATTTTCCGGGAGATTGATGTTCGCTTTAATTTGAAAACGTGCAATCGCAGCAGAATAGAATACTCGCATCGGTGACAAAGTGAGAGAGCCGCTATGCTCTTAGACTCTACCACTTGTATCACGATATATGCCATTTCGATACGATCGAATAAAACTACTTGGAATCGGTAGGAGAAAGAGAGAACGAGTATACGCATCTTATTCCCCATCTCAATCATCCGTCGACTGTATAGATCTCCGAGAGAGTCAGTCGAAAAACAAAGATAACTCGGAGAATATTGTTCTCTCTCTCTCTCCCTCTCTCTCTCTCCCTCTCTCTCTCTCTCCCTCTCTCTCTCCCTCTCTCTCTCCCCCTCTCTCTCTCTCTCTCTCTCTCTCTCTCTCTCCGCATACCCGGCGATCTGCGCCAGTAGGCGGCATATAACGCCTATATGTTTTCCGAACACCGTGTATGCACAGCCAGTAGCTGCCCTCGGGTGAATTTCCTGGAGGGAAATACTTCTCTGTCTCCGCCGCGACGTCGCTTTCTCTCTGGTCTTCGTTTGGATGTATGTGTACATGTGTGTGTGTGTGTGTGTGTGCGTGACCAAAAGTTTCCCGGACCCCGCAGCTGCTTTTGCCAACTTTAACACACTGTCGGCCGCCAAGTCTCTGTGTTTGCGCGAGCGATAGGAGAGTGTGTTATTATGAAAGCTACGCGGGGTGCGGCTCTCGTTGTACTGCCGGCTGCTCCAGTTCTTCTTGCTCTTTTTTGATGCTTCAAGGAGAGCCGCTGCTCGTTGTTTATGAGTCGAGGGCGTCGGTTTTTTTTTTTTTGGAGAGTAATTTTAATATTTAAAGTTTTCGAAGCTGAAATTTTTGCTGACTTTCGGATTCGCGATTCGGATGATTAATTGCGCGACGTACGTGTGTGTGCGCAGATCCACCGAGGCGGAAGAATATACCGTGGGCCGACACGTGGGGTTTTAATTTGCTGAAGCATAACTCGATTCGACTTATCGGGCTATTCGATTCGAACTGGAGCAGGCATAATTGATACGAAGTGACAATCAATGTTACATCGGTTTAGTCAGCAAGAGCCCAAACGCGCAGACTCTTAGCTCATGATCCGCGCCCGCTTTTTCCCCGCAGGTCATCAGCGGGCGACGCGACCCTCTAATCTCGCCTTTTACGTCGGCCCACGTCTGCATATCCGGCGCCACGCATGCATATTCAGTAGACCCGCTGTTTTGTCGCCCCCATACGTGCGCGCTCTATTTATCGGCGCGTGTAAATTTCGCCGGCGCCGCTGAGTTATTGCGTATCGTGGGGCCGAGCGTAGTCGTCTTTTTTCACTGAAGCACGTATACAGCTTGTGAGCGCCGCGAGACGTCCCCCTTTTTTCGCCTCTCCGTCTCGGCACTATCGCGGTTTAATAAGACACAGTGCGCTGCTGGCCTTTTTGGAGAGGCCAAATTTATGGGACGGCGACGTTTTTTGCCGGCTCTATTGTAATAATAGTGTACAGATTTTTGTAAAATAATTGGAG
This sequence comes from Nasonia vitripennis, assembly GCF_009193385.2. Lineage (NCBI taxonomy): Eukaryota > Metazoa > Arthropoda > Insecta > Hymenoptera > Pteromalidae > Nasonia > Nasonia vitripennis. The sequence continues at coordinate 20,622,489 of NC_045760.1, forward strand.
GATGTATACTGGTTCGCTGTCGCGGGTTTCTCGATTTTCAGGGCTGCGCATTAATCAAGCAGGATGGACTCGGCAGTTACAAGATTAATAACAACTGGATCTTGTCCAAGAAAAGTAATGAGAAACATAAAAACTTGCGCCGCGGTCGGAGTGCGCGAAATGCGAAACAGCGTACATGGGGCGCACACGGCGTTAGAAATTTAACAGTCTGTAAAAAACTTTGAATTACCTTTTACCCCCGCAATTCAAACTTTGTGAACCCCTCTCGAACAAGCGACGAGGGAACCGAGTCCAGTTTTTTTTTTTGGAGGGGGACACCCGGCTGGAATATTCGCGCTCGAGCAATATTGGTCTTTGATATTTCGGATAAGCATTTGCTCCTGTTATTCGCGTAGTCGGTGTTAACGCCTGTTTGCCTTTCATTCCGATATATTTTTCTTCAATTTTTGATTTGTTTTTCGTTTACTCTAGCTTGCTCTACATTCCGCCGCGGCGCGCGGTCTGATACGGGATAACATATGATTTCCGTGTGTACAGAACTGATGATTTTCGTGTGTAGCGAGAGTTTGCTAATTGAAAAAACACACAAAGAGCTGGTCGTAGCAGTGCAATCGCAGTCCCGCCCGCTCTCGCTTGTTATTTTGTTCGACTACATATATAGACTCTCCAAGTTCATATACATCGACGGTCCCCATCAAGTGGCGCGGTAGCGCCACGAAGGCGAGTTTGAGAAGCAGACGAAGCCGCGGCGCCCGTGACACTATTTACTTCTATATTGGTGTTCGGATTTTCCATTATACAAAAAAAATTACTTATCATTACTGTTGGTAAGGTTTTTTGGCTTATTAGAATGTTTTCTGAGCTAAACTATGATTTATAACAAAAATATTAGTGGAAAGGCTGCTTATTTTTATAATATGTGAGTGTATAATACACAAATGCTAAAATCACGTTTTTCTTCTTCAGACCGAAATGTGTTAGGACCGTTCAGTTAGCCGCCAGAAGTGTTAGGACCGTGAAGTTGGCCACACAGCTATATACAGATGGGAATTGCTTTCTCAAGAAAATATAATAATATATTACGATATTTGGAATTAAGAGGTTGCCGGCGCATAATCTGCGTTCCGGAGCAGTAACAGTAACTTAGCTTGCTAGGGTAGCCGATGACAAGGTTCAAGTTGTTTTCGGTGTCTTGGTATAAAAATCATTCAAGTACGGTGTCTAGGTGTACAGGGTGGCCGCCGATGACGATGTCTAGGTAGTGCGTCCCATGGTTTTTGGTGTCTAGGTAAATAAATCATACGAGGGCGGTGTCTAAGTGTACAGGGTGGCCGATAACGACGTCTAGGTAGTTCGCCCCGTGGTTTTTGGTGTCTAGGTGTAAAAATCATTTGAACGCTGTGTCCAGGTGTACAGGGTGGCCGATGACGAGGTTTAGGTGGTGCGCTCCGTGCTTTTTGGTGTCTAGGTGTAGAAATAATTCGAGGGTGGTGTATATCAGAACAATCAGTGATTTCATGTTAGTGATAAGAATGTTACAAAAAATCTGTGGTCGAAAAGTGCTAAACATGCTTATATTTTATTTTTACGACGTTGAATATAAAATAATCAAAAAATTTACTAAAAAGGATTGAAATCGCTAAAAAAAATTAACTTATAAAAAGTAAAAAGTAAGGCGAGTTTGATATATTCCGCAACGAAATTACAGATAGAAAATAACTGAGATCAATCAAACAAAGTCAACTTTATTATACTTATTATATTACATTACATACTTATTATATTACAACTCTCAAGATAATTACTACGTAACTTGCCATGCCATTTATTGTACTTATGGTGTTTATATGTCGTTCTAATAAATAAAAAGAAAATTTTAGTTGTTCACCAATAAACAAAATGAAACGGGCATGGCAAGTTACGTAGTAATTATCTTGAGAGTTGTAATATAATAAATATGTAATGTAATATAATAAGTATAATAAAGTTGACTTTGTTTGATTGATCTCAGTTTTTTTCTCTATCTGTAATTTCGTTGCGGAATATATCAAACTCGCCTTACCTTTTACTTTTTAAAAGTTAATTTTTTTTAGAGATCAGCAATTTACCAAGCGATTCGACGGGGCGGGCGATTTTTCTCGCAGAGCGATACTTTCGGAAATCGATAAACCTCGATCACTGCCAGAGGGCCGCGGCGAGAGAATCGTCTCGAGATTAAAACGCCCACGGAACACCGGAAATATCCTCAGCTCGTCCCGAGTGTACAACCCGGTAAGAACGAGTAGGCCGGACCTTGAAATATTTACCGCTCGGCCCCAGAGGTTTCCGAAAAAGAGCAGCGGAGGCATCGCGCGCGATCAGGTGTACAGACAGATCGCTGCGGCAATTGTTTTACCGCCGAGGTTTCTATGAAAGTTGCACGCGGCTCTTCGGTCAGCCGCGAAAACCGAGAGTTCGCGCGCGAGCGGCCTCCCTGGAGAAATGTCAAGATTCTTATTAAATATACGCGAGTCGAGTCGACGTTTCTCTCTCTCTCTCTCTCTCTCTCTCTCTCTCTCTCTCTCTCTCTACTGTTGCGGAGAATCCAAGCAGTAGTCCTTGTGTATAAGGTCTATAAGGCGTCGGCCGCGTATGCATTATTAATTTTTCACAATAAGGCTGGCTCGCGGAAATTCAAATTTCACTCCCGGAGAGAGAGAGAGAGAGAGAGAGAGAGAGAGAGAGAGAGAGAGAGAAAGAGAGAGAGAGAGAGAGAAAGAGAGAGAGAGAGAGAGAGAAAGAGAGATAGAGAGAGAGAAAATTCTCGTTCTCCTGCCGCGGAATATTCATTCCTCGAGAATTACCATCTCGTTCGGGGGGAAAAAGCCGACGATAAAAAAGAGGCAACGCATGCCGGTGAAAAATCTCGCCTCGCACGTATACAGCAAGCGTATACGTATGCCGCTTCCGCGGCGGAATCAACTTGCCTGATACTACTGCACAGGAGCTGCGGGAAGCGTATGCATAAACAGCCGCCGGCGTCGGCTTAATCGATTGCGCGTCGGAAGATGGAAAGAGAGTGTTCCGGACGTAATCGAGGGCTGCTAGGATTAAAAGCAAGTACGACGTATTTATTCTTTATCAATAATATATTCTACCTATTAGTAGTTTTAGCGAACGTTTCTCCGTCATTTGGCTCTCATGTGCGCGAATCGACAAGGCGATTCGTGGCTTCAGGCCAATACGGTTAGGAGTGGTTTTATAATCATTCCTAGACTGCCACGACCCCCTCTAGGAGTTTTACTCCGCGGATTTTGAGGGTCACTTTCAGTGCGGAGAGGCTAAAGGGTCGATCTGTGACTGCCAGGCCAGAGAGTTGAGTGGCGGGAGGCGTTCGCCTGGGCACATGACTGCGTGTGTATAGCTATAGATATGGAGGAGCGCGCGCACTGCTTCGAGTCCCTTCGGGAAAGCGCTTTGTTTTAGCGGGCCCGAGTTTTCGGCGGTGTTTAATGAGTAGAGCGTCAGTTCTCGGCGACAACTTGTGAGAGAAGGTCACACCAGGATCTGATCGTTAGAAGATTTCAATAAAGTCATAATATCTGATCAACAATGATTTCATAGTTTATTTTTGAACCTTAATGTAGTCTTGTCCCATACAGAGAGTGTGGCACACATTTCGTCGCAGGGAAGGTCGCGCGCGCGTATAACGACCCGGGGAGACGGGAGGAACCACAGACGTGGCTCTCGCGCGCACGATCGTAAACGTTTTCATGAGAGCGAGATTGAAACAAGCTATCTTTTTTCTCATTTCGCGGCTGGTATTTTTCTTTTTGTCGGGCCGCTTTTTAATTATGAGCCGCCGCGTGTCAAAGGACGCCCGCGCGTTTTAATTAGGAACTGCGGAGTAATTAAGTAAAAGCCAAAAACAATACGCGCGACTCGGCTCGGAGTCTGATACTTTTATTTCTGATGCAAAAAGAAGATCATTCGCATTGACGTCGGTATTGTATATCCGCTATATATTCCAAATCGAATTTCGGTGCAACAACCCTTTCAGTCCACGCACGATCTACTCCCGGCAGTAATAGCGCCGCATGCGTTTTGAAAAATCGCGAACCGGCTCTCGCTCCGCTGCAGCAGAAGTTCCATCATAATGAGCGCAGCGAGCGTCTCGCAATTATCAGAATTACCTTCCGAACTTCATTCGCGCCTTCAAGCTGCGTATATAAAGCCGCGCTGTAAGTATATATGTATACTATTATACATATATATGTATTATTGTGATAATCCGCAGCATCCATTATCAGCTAACCGGATTTCGCGTCGTGCCGTCTCGCAGTCATTGTTTCACGCTTCTTTTATCAATTCGGCCTCGACTCAGAGCGTCCACTGTTCGGGCGCCTGCTGGAGTTCCTCGGCGTATCGTCGACGCCGGGGATGATTATTCATTCGTGCTTGCGAGAGAGAGAGAGAGAGAGAGAGAGAGAGAGAGAGAGAGAGAGAGAGAGAGAGAGAGAGAGAAAGAGCCGGAGGGAGAGGTAATTGAAGTAGAGAGATAATTTCGTCTGTTTCCGAGGCCGAGCTTGCGAACGCCGTGAAAAGAGAATGCCCACCTTTTTTGGGGGATTCCCAATAAGATTCCGAGTCGTTGCTTGTACTTCGCGAACTAATTTCTCAAGGGTGCAAAACTCAGCGGAGCGGTAGACGAGGCGCAGAGAATCTCTTGCCACGACGTTGACCGCATGGCCAATAAAGTTTGCACACCCCCTGCGTTACGTTAATTAAATGTATTAGGTCAGTAATTCATTTCGCACTGCGCAGCTGCTATAGTTCGAGCGCGGTGCTGCATCGTCCAGAGTATCAACGTCACTGCAACAAACGCACTCTTCGCACGTCGATTCGAAAACAATGATCCCATTTGTTCAGCTTCGCCTCATATAGCCAGGCTGGCGTACTAGGAACTCAATATATAATCCAGAGCGAGTCGGGCGAATTTCGCAGGCGGAAGCTCGCATTTCGCAATATCGAGAGGGATCGCCGTAAATGTTTTAGGATCTATTTCGGCACTGACCAACGCATATGGAGCCATCCAGCCTGTGTATCCCTCTCTTTAAGTTTTAAGGTATATAGAAGAGGCGCCTCGAGGTTTGTGTGTGCACGCGTCGCTCAAAAATGCATCGGCGGCCATCGCGAGTCCTCGCTTTGCCAGTTCTATAATATGATGCGCTCGGCGCTGAGGTAATATAAAGCGTCTTACGGCGCAGGTTATTTTCTGTGTGTAAAAGCGAGTGCACACACGTAGCCGTATGCAGTACCGCGCGAGGAAAACAAACACTCGATCCCGAGCGCTGATCGCGAGCCATTAATTCGTGTGCTCGCGCAGCGGTATAAACTCCCGCGTCGCTCGCGTGCGGTGTGATGCTGTTTGTACTATACATCGGCTGCGCGCTAACTTACGTAAAGTCCGATAAAGTACGCCTCGCCAAAATAAAGGCTGGGTTGCTGCGGTCTCCCACACGTGCACCGAACCCCCTTCATTTTAACTGCTGCTGCTGCTGCTGCGGCTCCCCATCTCGCGATACTGCTTCAGTAATTGGGTTATCGATGCTCGGCGCGTTTCTGTGATTCATAGATTTGAAGGTATTCGGGGCCAACAGTGTTACACTAAACGTTTATTCGGAATGCAGAATAATACAACGATCGTTCAAGAGCCGCATCGGCGTCATGATAGATCGTGTAACACAGACGCGAGCATCAGCTGCAGCAAAAGCTCGCGCGTAAAATTCGAAGCAAACAGGTAGACGGAGCCAAAGCGCAACACGCGCAATAGCTCGAGGAGCCACCCCGACACGCCTGCACTTGGCTCGATCTCATCAAACTCATAACAAAGCTGCCTTGTTGTAGACGCGTGGCAGCTTAAAATCGCTTAATCGAGTTTGAAGCATCGGGTGGCGCGCCGCGCGCTCATAAATCCGCTAATTATATCGGGCGCGCGCGCGGTAATCCATACACAAGCCATATTAGTCAAGTTTCCCTTCTGCAGCGCCGCTGGCAGCGCAGCTCTAAAATTACACACAGGCGGATGCGTAGCGATGTGAACAGTCGTCCCCGCGACGTCGCCGTGCTGCTTAAAATTCGGCGCGAGAGATCAATCCGAGGCAAGAGAAGAGGATGCGCGCGAGAGGCCTCGTAGTGCGATGCGCCTATTAAATCCGGGCCCGATATATGCAGCGCGCTCGAGCACCTCGAGGGAAAGCCGTGTAATGCGCGCGGTGCCGTGTCGGAGCAGAGTGCAGCAACATATAGACGAGCGGCGGAGTCGTAGCTCGGGGGAGACGTCTTACGAAAGGTAGCCATTTTGCATGCGGCTAAGTGTAGCTCGAGAGCCGCTGAAGAAATGACGAGTTTAGTCCGGGATTATACGGCCCGTTTCCGGTTTTTAAGCTGCCATCGCGGCTTTTTCGCGCTTGCACACACTGCTCGCGGATATAACCGCGGGCCTGCGAATAGAGACGCTTTCATTAATCGTCGAGCTGGCCGTATTAGTTAGATTGTTTAGCTCTGCCATTTCAACTTAGCCGCGCGCGGTTGAATTTCCATTGGGACAGAGCGAAGCTTGCGCACCTGTGCGACCTATCATTTTATAAACACAACTCAGTTTATAACTGCTCTGCCAAAATCATCCGTGTTTCGGGTTACAGCTGAGCGCACCTATGCACAGACAGCGATGCGTGATACCGGAAACCGTCGCCTCGCACGTAAGATGTACGTCCGCAACGTTTCAACTCGTAATGCGACGCTATGGTATTACGTACATCATCCGATACCGCATCGCTTCCTACTATAGTCGTCGCTCGCGGTTCGCAACGCTGTCTGGAAGGAGGGCATAATGTACCGATTGCAATTCGACACTGAAAATAGAATGTCGATGAGCGCGGCTTGTCGGGGAGCGGTCTGACGCTACTGAGCACGAAGAATCGGAGGATGATGATCCAAAATACAGACGTTTGATCACCACTTGTCATGAAACATAAGTGCGTAACGCACTTAAACTCAACTCTCGATTCCCCTCTGATACGTTAACTTTCAATTTCCGAAACATCTAGCCGAGAGCATGACGGAGCTGGAGGGTAATTCAGCTTGTGCTAAGCATCGGATTTAACGAGTAGCTGCCTCACGGCAATAGCTCTCCGACCTTTGATCAATTAGGACGCCCGCGCGCGCTAGACGAGAGCATTATCCGATTACTAATACTAATTTCCCGCGCGCCTGTCCCCTCTACTTTGGCATAGTCTAACCCGACCCATCAGTGAAGATAGTTGTCGCACTGGACCTACGCTGTTACGTACAGGTTTTTTATCCCGCGCGTAACGAGATACTGTCCATACGATTAGCATAGCCCATTAGCATAGGGTGTGCGTAGAAATTTATGAACTAGTTTCAGCTCGTACGAGATTTATTCGCTTCGCCAAGTTACATCTATGTACAATTTTCTCAAAATTACAGGTGGAACCAGGATCTTATTTTCTCGTAGATCCAAACGATCGGATTGCTCGACTTTGGCACAAGCTGGCTGTCTTCAGGTGTTCCAAAGCACGCGTCCATTATGTCATCGGGCAAGACGTCCTTCTCGATGCGAAGGAAATCTTCGAGTGGGCAGTATTCCGAGCAGCCGGGTATCGTTTGGTCCTCGAACTCCTCGGGAATTCCTTTGTAGTACACAACCTGCAGAAGGGCGGAACGTGTTTAATGTAAAAAAGCTCGCTGTCTTCAACACCACGAGAAAGGACGAGAACAATGATCTATTTACCTTGATGAAGTACTGAGATCCCTTCTTGTGAAGCTCGAGAATCACAGCGCTGGAATATGCCGGAATGACGTTCTTCCACACGTTTAAAGTATACAGCAATGCAGCAATATTGTTCTCGTGTCCGCTGTACAAATTGATCTTCGCCTTCTTTTCGACCTCGCCATCCTTGTTCACGCCCAGATCATTGAGCATCTTTCGGAGGAAGAGTCCTTTATAGGGTGTAACGGTAAGCAGTCAGATTATCATTCATGAATAACCATATCTTTGAGTTTGTGAAAACTGAAATTTACCTCCGTTCAATCGCTTCAAGGGAGTGTTGAAGTTATCAGTCAGGTACTGGAACAGAGTCACGTTGACGATGTGTCCTTGAGGGTAATACTCTTTGGTCCATTCGGGAAGACTCAGACCCATCGCCTTCTCAGCTGTCAGTGTGTGGTACAACTGGTAGACTTGTCTTGCATTCTTTAACTTCTTACCTGTCAAAGTTGACAGTTCCTCTATGAGTCCCTCGAAGCGGGCATATTGTTCTTTCCATTCCTCAGACTCCAACAATTCCTTGTAGAGCTTTCCCCATCTGTGAATATTATATGGTAAACGCGTATTCGTATTCTGCATTATGCGAAGCGAATCCGAGTATGCCTTTATCTTACGTCGGACATCTTCTGGAGTAGGTGAAGCTCGCGAGTTCTGCAACCAAATTGTCCACGGGAATGGGTTGCCAGTTCAAGTTGTCGCTCCACAATTGCTGGCCCTTTGGTGCGTAAAGTCCTGCCAAAACCAGCTGTAGACTCATGCGGGTGTGTTCATTTTCAGTGCTGAGAGCGGTAACGTCGGATCCTTTGTAGTTCTCGTCTAGAAATCCGTTGTAGCGGTTGCGAAGAGCAGTTCCAAATGCGTATTCTCTTTGTTTCCCTTTCTGAAGAAAGATGAATCGCCAATTTTGATATCTGGACATGACGAAATAATAAGCAGACTTACGTTTGTCAATCCAGAAGATCCTATGGGTCCGAATCTCAGATTTTTGTTAGGGTCATTTGGGTATAAACCAATCGGGGCGGGCATTGGTGTTCTGTCGCCATGTCTGAAGGTCTATGACAAAAAAGTTTCATCTTTTGTAAGCGATTATTCGGTGAGCGTATAAAATATCGATGCAAAATAAGTGGGAATGATAGTTACCACGCCGACGGCTTGTAGAGTGTCATCTCGGTCAAAAGCCAGCACCGATGATGCGCAGATGATCAAGAAACTCAACAGAGTATGCAGCTGCCTCATTTTGTATCTAGTATGAAAATTTTATCGTTCAGACTTTATAATATGTGAATCTTAATACCATACTTAGCAAAAGTTTTCATGAAAATCACGTCTTCCATTTAATCTTTAAATTTTGCGAAAGACATGAGCAAAGAATCTACCTACCTTTGATATTCACAGACGAGAATAGCCGAATGTCGAGAAAATCGGGATTATAAATAGTGTCTTATCAAACGTTTTTTAAAGATAAGACATCACTATTAGCCCTAGATAAACATTGCGCGATTCCAAGATAAACGTTTTAATATTTTCCAACGAATTTCTTTTGAAAAGTGCAAACATTGACATAATCACCTGCTATGCTATTATAGGTATTATAAATAAAGTGACACATATCGAAACTATGAAATTGTCATAGAGATTAGTCACGTAAACATTCGTGTTAAGTAAGTGCTTGCGACAGTGTGTATTTCGTTAAAGCACGTGATTTAATTAAATTAAGAAACATATGGACTAAAATGAAAGTATAATCTCCAAAAAATAATTAACTTTTAAAAAGTAAAAGGTAAGGTGAGTTTGATACCTTCCGCAACGAAATTACAGATAGAAAAAAACTGAGATCAATCAAACAAAGTCAACTTTATTATACTTATTATATTACATTACATATTTATTATATTACAACTCTCAAGATAATTACTACGTAACTTGTCATGCCCGTTTCATTTTGTTTATTGGTGAACAACTAAAATTTTCTTTTTATGTATTAGAACGACATACAAACACCATAAGTACAATAAAACGGGCATGACAAGTTACGTAGTAATTATCTTGAGAGTTGTAATATAATAAGTATAATAAAGTTGACTTTGTTTGATTGACCTCAGTTATTTTCTATCTGTAATTTCGTTGCGGAATATATCAAACTCGCCTTACTTTTTACTTTTTATAAGTTAATTTTTTTTAGAGATTTCAATCCTTTTTAGTAAATTTTTTGATTATTTTATATTCAACGTCGTAAAAATAAAATATAAGCATCTTTAGCACTTTTCGACCACAGATTTTTTGTAACATTCTTATCACTAACATGAAATCACTGATTGTTCTGATATACACCACCCTCGAATTATTTCTACACCTAGACACCAAAAAGCACGGAGCGCACCACCTAGACCTCGTCATCGGCCACCCTGTACACCTGGACACCGCGTTCAAATGATTTTTACACCTAGACACTAAAAACCACGGGGCGAACTATCTAGATGTCGTCATCGGCCACCCTGTACACTTAGACTCCGCCCTCGTATGATTTATTTACCTAGACACCAAAAACCATGGGACGCACTACCTAGACATCGTCATCGGCCACCCTGTACACCTAGACACCGTACTTGAATGATTTTTATACCAAGACACCGAAAACAACTTGAACCTTGTCATCGGCTACCCTAGCAAGCTAGTTACTGTTACTGCTCCGGAACGCAGATTATGCGCCGGCAACCTCTTAATTCCAAATATCGTAATATATTATTATATTTTCTTGAGAAAGCAATTCCCATCTGTATATAGCTGTGTGGCCAACTTCACGGTCCTAACACATTTCGGGCTGAAGAAGAAAAACGTGATTTTAGCATTTGTGAATTATACACTCGCATATTATAAAAATAAGCAGCATTTTCACTAATATTTTTGTTATAAATCATAGTTTAGCTCAGAAAACATTCGAATAAGCCAAAAAACCTTACCAACAGTAATAATAAGTATTTTTTTTTTGTATAATGGAAAATCCGAACACCAATATAGAAGTAAATAGTGGCATGGGGGCCGCGGCTTCGTCTGCTTCTCAAAGTCGCCTTCGTGGCGCTACCGCCCCACTTGATTAATTAACTTAATTTACATAATGGAATTTGAATAGTCTATAATTCAATCATCGGAATCCATTAATGAGATCGTGTTATTTGTATTTGAATTATTGTAATCCCCCCTCATTCTTTTTTTTCTTTCGTATCTAAAAGTTCTCGGAGTGTGCTCACTACCACGTGCTCCGGAACTCAATTTCTCTTCTTTCGTTATCTCACTTTTCCGTTTGACGTTTACTTGAGTGAGAAATTTTGAGAAACATGAAAATTCTGCCCCTTTCTATCTTGCCCATTTCCTTTCTTAGGTGCCGCCCGTAATAAATATGAGAAGGCAAGAAGTTTGATAATCCCGAATGATTTGGATCTCTGTCGTTTTCTTGAGGCACGGCTATCGTCTTTTTAGAATCGACAAGTTTTAAAGATAGTGAAAACCTATAATCAAGCTTTGGGATAATGCAAGTCGTCCCCATCAATAAGAACGAACGCCAATTGCCTAACTCTAACAATATAGCTAACTTATTCGAGATCTCTCGCGGGTGCTTTAGGTAATTGGTGTATATAAATGGTTCCACATCATTGAGAGAAATGTCATTGATGGATCATCATCATGTTAGGTATGGCAGCTTATCGACTAACCTAACATTTTCCTAATCTTTGCATTACATTTAAAGCTCTGTCTTTCTTGGAACTCAAATTTATATAATGAAGCTTCTATATAGAAAAGTCTAAAATCTTTCTCTATTAGGTCAATTGAATACCCCTGACCTCAAACAAAACGAGCGACCCATATTTCCTAACCTAAGGCATTATAGATTTTGCGATCCGCGGCAATAGGCACCTGGAGCAGGGATAAGGCCCTTCAAAGTTGACTTAAACTCTGCCTCGCACTCTGCTTATGATGGGCTTAATTTTCACCGGAAGGATGCACGGTTTTCTTCCCAAGAGACTGACGTCAACAGATGTGTTAGCGTTTTTACGACCTACCATCAGGGTTAACTTAACTTTATCAAAATTTTATTAGCCTCGTTGGGTTACATCTATATTTACAATATTTTTCACTAACCAGTTTTTTTCTATTATAGTATATTACAGGTAAAACCAAGATCTTATTTTTTCGTAGATCCATACGACTGGATTGAGTGACTTCGGTATAAGCTGGCTGTCTTCGGGTGGTCCAAAGCACGCGTCCATTATGTCATCGGGCAAGACGTCCTTCACGATGCGAAGGAAATCTTCGAGTGGGCAGTACTCCGAGCAGCCGGGTATCGTTTGGTCCTCGAACTCCTCGGGAATTCCTTTGTAGTACACAACCTGCAGAAGGGCGGAACGTGTTTAATGTAAAAAAGCTCGCTGTCTTCAACGCCACGAGAAAGGACGAGAACAATGATCTATTTACCTTGATGAAGTACTGAGATCCCTTCTTGTGAAGCTCGAGAATCACAGCGCTGGAATATGCCGGAATGACGTTCTTCCACACTTTCAAAGCATACAGCAATGCTCCAATGTTGTTCTCGTGTCCGCTGTACAAATTGATCTTCGCCTTCTTTTCGACCTTGCCATCCTTGTTCACGCCCAGATCATTGAGCATCTTTCGAAGGAAGAGTCCTAAGTACCATTACCATTCATCCTAAGTACCTCTCGATCATCATACAGATGATAATAATTTAAAAGTAGCGATTTACCTCCGTTCAATCGCTTCAAGGGAGTGTTGTAGTTATCCGTCAGGTACTGGAACAGTGTTATGTTGATGATGGGCCCATGCGGGTAATACTCCTTGGTCCATTCGGGAAGAGTCAGACCCATCGCTGTCTCGGCTGTCAGTGTGTGAAACAGATGGTAGACTTCTTCTGCGGTTTGCAAGTTCCTACCTGTCAGAGTTGACAGTTTATCCATGACTTCTTTGAAACGACCAAAATCCTTCTTGTAATCCTCGGACTCCAACAACTCTTTATAGATCTTCGCTCGTCTACAAGTATTACACGGTAAACACGTAATGGCATTCTGCATCGCGTAAAACAAATTCGCCTTACGTAGGACATTTTTCCGCCCAAGTGAAGCTCGCCAAATCCGAAATCAAATTATCCACGGGAATGGGTTGCCACTTCACGTCATCGCTCCATACTTGCTGGTCTTTTGGTGGATAAAGTCCCGCCAAAACAAGCTGCAGACTCATGCGGGTACGTTCATTGTCGGTGCTGAGAGCGGCCACGTCTGATCCTATGTAGTTCTCGTCTAAAAATCCGTTGTAACGACTCCGCAGAGTAGTTCCGATCCTGTATTCTCTCCGTTTTCCTCGCTGAAGGCAGAGACACCACAAGGTTGATATCGAGCCGCGAAGAAATGTTAAGCAGACTTACGTTCGTCAAACCGGAGGATCCTATGGGTGCAAACGTCCGATTTTTGTGAGGATCAGTTGGGTAGAAACCTATTGGATACGGCTGTGGTATTCTGTCGCCATGTCGGAAAGCCTACGACGAACAAAGTTGACTCTTTATTCATCGGTGATCATTCAACAAGTGCATCGAAAATTTGCGCAAAATACTCAAGTAGAAGTGATAATTACCACGCCGACTGCTTGCAAAGTGTCCACCCGATCGAAAGCCAGCGCCGCTGACGCCCAGACGACCAGCAAATTCAAGAGACTCCATAGCTTACTCATTTTGTATCTAGTGTAAAATATTTTTATCGTTTAGGCCTTATACGTAAATCGTTTTTATGCAAGTCATAAAACTTCACAATCGCATCGTCACATTTCATAAAAAACAGCTCGAAGAAGAATTTCTGTACGTTCGGCGGTGTTCACAGCGACAGCGACATTAAGAGAACTGGAATCTTCTCGAGAGCGCAGTTATAAACAGTGTCTTATCGAGCGTTTCAAACCCTCACGTAAATATTACGTGGGTTCTAAATAAACATTTTAATATTTCTCAACGGTGTTCGGCAAATTCCTTTCAGCGAGCGCAAACATTGCCGTAATCGTCGCTGTTATGCTAGGATGAGTATACAAATAAGCGCACATGTATAAACTGTTTTGACAGAAAGCAGTTACATAAACATTTTTGTCAAATATATGACATACTAAGCGCGTTACGAGAACATTTATTGTTTCGATTCGTAGTTGCGAAATATGCTGATCGAAAGTATTCGACCTGATCGGTTTCATTCAGCCATCGGAATTATAATTTTCACTTATGTATTTCAAACAAATAATTATATTGCGAGCTACGCACGAAAAACAATGCATTAGTGGATCGAAAGTCTGTTGCTTTCGTATTGTGAAAATACCGAAAATACCGTGTGGGAGCAGGTCGCACGAACAAATTCCAAAACATTTCGTACCTCTGTTTCAGCGAAGAGCAAGCGAAGTTACAAGGGCCGTGCTCTCCGAAAAATGTCTTTTTTTCGCTGCGGCTCGCAAAGCTCTCTCTTCCTCTTCCGCGCATAAGATAGCAAAAAGAAGATAAGAGCGACGCAGCCGACACGGTATTTACCGCAGACATAGCGCCGGGGACGATCCTCCGCAGGTAAAGGAAGAATAGCAGCGAGCCGCGGAAAACGGAAAATAAAGTAAAGCTCACTGGCCTTCCCCTCGCAAAAGGACGACGAAGCGGAAGCGGCAAAAGAAGAAGCCGGAGCGAGGCTGAAAATAGCGGAGCTGCTTTTCCGAAAAAAGAAGAGGAAAGAAAAGGAGGAGAGTTAGGTGAAAAAAGGCGCGCGCGCGAAAAAGAGAGGGACAAAAGGAGGCGGGAGGCCGAGACAATGCTGGGAATGCCACGTCGGGCAAACGTGACGAAAGGGAGGAGTCGCCTGCAGGAGACGGAAGTGGAACATAGAAATTCATGGAGCCAAGAGGTGGAAAAATGCCCCCGCGCTCAAGAAGATTACAGACGCACGAGCAGCCGATCGACCCTCCTTGAAGCGACCACCTACGGCTGTGTATGTATGTATGTATAAGCTCGTATACATTCCTTGGACGGCTCTTGGACGCGGGAGAGGGGGGAGGGGGGCGAAGGAGGAAGAGAGCCGGGGATGCATGGACGAGACACACGAGAGCGAGAGAGGATCGCCGCGAACAAAGGAGCTCCGGCTGACGGCCTGTAAAAACGACGGACGAAGGCGTGTTTTTCCAGGGGCTAATGATTCCCGTGCGAATCGATTTGCCACAATGGCAATGTGCTCTTTATTTCGCGAGGTTACATTTTTAATATTCGTCGTGCTTTCGCGTAGAATCGCGTAGTAATTGAGCCATTACAATTCATATTAATACACTTCTGAAGAATGGTTGGCCTTTAGTATTTTATTAAAGTTTTTGTCTTATACACTTATCATAAAGTGTCGATAAAAAGCTGTAATAGAGACATTACAGCTGGTACATTTTGAACTTCTCTCCAAAAAAAGGATCGAGTACCAGAGGTTCAGTTAATCACCATCTGCATGCACCCTACTGCACGGCCCCTAAAACAGTTTCGAGTCGAGATTATCCAGTATGATATAATTCAGTATAAAAAATAAATTGCATCATCAGCAGTTTACAAAGCAAACACTTCGTTCCGAGCGCACAATATACCCGAAAGACGCGATCCACTTTATCCTCATTTAAAATAATGAAAGCAAAAAGGCGACGAATGCTCGTGAAAGCGAATATCAGATTAGCGGATTCGCGATTGTTTCTGCCGGAGCGAGGCGGGGGATCGGATTTCCCGGGATTTTCCGCTTGCCGCGAAATTCGAGGTCAAGTGACGCTGCCCACGCATAGACACGCACAGAGAGAGAGAGAGAGAGAGAGAGAGAGAGAGAGAGAGAGAGAGAGAGAGAGAGAGAGAGAGAGAGAGAGAGAGAGCTAGGATGCGTGCTTATCCGGCATCGAAACGCGATATCCGCAGCGGTCGCACGCGCGCGCATGCAGAGTACGAAAACTCGACGGACGCGGATCGCGGTATCAAAAGGCCCGCTTTATTTCCTCATTCCCCGTGTCGTAATTACTCGCACGAAAAATCTCCCGTGTGCCTGGTTCATACCTATACATACGGTTCCTACAATTGCGAGGGATGCGCCGGAGGTCGGGGAAAAATCGCGGATTAGGTGTCGGTATTTACTCGCGCGCAGACATCGGCAGTTCGGCGAGTCATTTGATACGTTTGAAAAAATGGTTCAACCAGAACGACTTGCGCATTGCTGCCAATTAGTCGCTTCGATGCGGGCGTGATTTTGCAGGCTACTTTTATTCCTGATGCAGTGCGCGCGATTGAAAAATCGTCTCCGCTTCTCCGATATAACGAAAAAATTGAATATTTACCTACGTGGAATAGTTGTGATTCCAGGAGCGACTGACACTATATCCAAAATATGCTAGCGTAACACTATTTATATATAATATTTTCGAAGGAAATTCATTTTACAGCTTACGACTGCCGATCAGACGGCAATAAAAAAGTCATTACACTTTAAAGATAATTAATTACGGCACGTCCATGGACTACACTGACGCAAACGGAAAACGGATAACGTTTATAACTATATGATTCGTTGAAATGGAAAAAAAACTCGCTCCCGGCCGACTGCGGCTTGGCGCGCTGCCGTCATCATCGTCGCGCGTCGCGCCTCGAAAGACTTCCGGAAACTCGTGCGCGGAGGGCACGTGTGTGTCGTTAACGAAATTAACATTCCACGCGCGTGCATTTGCATATCTCTTCCATTAGGAGCCGGAGAGATATCGCGCGCGCGATTATTATTGGAGCGAAATCCGCCGCCGCTCAGCGCTCTATTATACATCGCGCGATGCCGTGCCTTTCAAAGGCGGCCGAAGCCTTTTGCACCTACTCTCGCGCTCGCGAGAGCGTATGCGCGCCGCGAATCAAAAGGGGGAGTCTCTTCCTTTCTCGCTCTCTGCCGACCCGCCGCGGCGTGTATCAAGCAAATTTTATCAAGGCGATTTTCGCCTCTATGCCGCGAAGAGCTCGGGAATATTAAATTGCGAGTGGCGCGCGTGTCTAGTATAGCTGTATACCGGGGGGATAAGGATTAGAGGAAAAATTCGCCAGTACGTTTTCGTTCGACTGAAAGAATAATTGCGCGGACTCTTGTATTATCGAGAATGCGAAGCCGCCGCGAGTTAATGTATCGGAAAACGGCCGGGAGTGATTATACACGTTAATACTTTCGAGTAAATGACGAACAAAAGCTCCATAATCTTTTGAGCAGCTACGCATAATGGAGCGCCGAGAGTGCGCAAGGCGAGTATTTTATTATGTATAAAACGAAAGGAGCGAACGCTGGCGCGGGCGCGCAGTTCCGTGTTTCAAATGGGCAAGAGAGGAGCGCGAGGAAGGCGAAAATCTAGTTTATTTAGGAAATTACAAAAGAAGTCTTCCCGGAGAATTTATACGAGCCGGCGCGCTCCCTCGCGCGCTAATGAAAACAATTATCATACATTAATTTAAATTGACTGGATTTTCCTATATATAGGGGTAAATATATTAGACCCCGCGGGTAGGTAACAAGAGTGGCTCGATGTATATTTTGCTGCATTATACGCTTTCTGAAAACTATACGAGGAGTATAGTTGTCCGTGCAGTGTATAATAATAGATTTATTTTGGTCGAAAATTCCAAAAATTACATTGTGTATAACTATCTCATTGCACATATTAATAAATAAGTCAAAAATATCATATATTCAGTCGCTCGGTCGAAAATAAGTTGATAAACAACGCGGATACGGGCGCCCCCCACCACGCCACCCTCAACACACCTGTGCAGGTGAGAATAGGCCCCGCCCTCATGGAATGTTCTAGAAGCTTTTGACGTCATCGCTAGGCCTGCCGCCCCCTGTGCAGGTGAGATCGATAAAGAAGGTCACTGCAGGGTACCAGGGAGGCTCGTTGGGGCTCAGGGCGGTAAACTCCGGTGCTCCAGGAGTCCGCGCTCAAGGTCGAGTCAATTCGTGGAATATTCTAGTCAGGCTGACGTCACCAGCCGACGTGCAACTCGTCGCATCTTTTCGTCGACTCGCGGATCACATTACACCTGTTATTTTTTCTTTATGCGCGCTATGAATTAGCTCGATGACTTTGTATCGCAGCGGCTAATATCAAAGGGTTTCTAGTTTCACGCTTATTTTTTAAGATGATGCATTATTGCTTATATTAAATACAGCTATGTACATGTTTATCGCGATGCGCAGACATCAGTCGGGGGTGTCGGATTGCGTATACTCAGAAAATTCGTGCGTACATTTCACATAGTATGAATCAGACATACACCCTCAATTATTTTTGAAGATTGCGGTGGAAGGTGTCGCTCGCTTATAAAGATTAGAGCGACTTTTCTATTTCGAGAGCGAGATTATATTGGCAGACAGACCACGCGCGGGCGTGATCGAGTGCCTTTCGAGGAGCTATCGCGCGGGCAGAAGAGTTGAATTGAATTCAGCGATAGTTATATCTGACAGCTAATCCACTGTATCATTATGGCGTCTTTGTTCGCGATCACTACAAGCAGCATCGTTGAAATTTTTAATTTTAATTGAAATTATTTTTAATTATACTTATGCTATTTAAATTTAAATTATGATTTTTTTAATTTTAAGTTTAACTTCAAATTTTTAAATTTTGGTTTTTTAATTGTTTAAAATCTTTTATAGCACTGGGTGGCATAAATTCGCTATCACGCCTATCCGTGGTATAAATAGTCCATCATTTCACCGTGTAATGGACTATTTATGCTACTTGTATCGTAATATACTATTGTATATAAAACGTAAATGATTCAAGAAGTATAATACGCTCTCTATATTTATATATTTTTCTTTGACTTATTTTACAGCATGTAAAAGGATTAGGTAAAGGTTTATAAAATAGTAGTCACAATTAAAATAAATACATTTATTTTATAGACAACATCTCAAGTTTTTTTATAAGTACTGGCACAATAATTTTCTTCCGTTCTTTCAATCCTTAATTTGAAACGCTCTCGATCTCGGCCTGCTTGATCCCACTCTCCACGACGTGCCTTTTTATATGCATACACCCATGTACATATATGAACTGTTGGATTTTCTTGAAAATGCACCTCCTTCTTCATGTTGCTATTTATTTTGAACATTCGGTTTACACTGCACACAATCTCTTTTTAAAGGTGGAAATCCACTCTCAATGGAATTGTGCTCTCGACAGCGTAGACACTCCAAAATCTCTGAGTCCTGCTTTAGGTGCTCTGGCAGCTTATCCCAAGCTAGCTCGATGCTATTGGCGGCAAATGTTATGAGGAATTCTCGTGGTAAATATGCAATATCCCTCGGAGTCATAAATGGCAGGTGCTCTGTGCGATAAAATTCTCTGAGAGATCTCTCAAAAGATGGCGTATTGTCGTGATAAAACTTTTTCAGCAACAATACATTTCTGTGGGCGCAGTTTGCCTTAAATGCTAACTAATGGTGTGGGCACAGTGGCTCCAAAATATCATATTTCAGCCTCTGCAACGAGGGAAAGCCCATTTCACCCATTTCAACTACGCGAAAATTGAACTTCTCGAGCCACAGCTTCATCTCGGCTCCTTTTACATATACAACACTCGCGTCATGTAGAACAGTTTTCAAGACATTTTCCAGCTCCTCGTAGGCCAGATCTCCCGAACTACATGATAATCCGTGATAATTGCGTTCCAACCAGAGATTTTCAGACTTATACTTGGCTGTGAGTCTGCGCCACGGTGTAAGCGGCTTGAAAAAACAAACCAACATCGACTCAAGTTTGAGAACGTGTACATCTATTCAAAGTCGCTGAAACAGCCCAAGTACAAATTTCTCGAGCAGCTTTTGTGACCTCTACCTGGTATATAGTACTTCCCCTACAGTGAACATGATACAGTTGTGTCACCTGACGACGTACTCCCTAATTCAATCATGGTTTTCGATGACGTCGCCTGTGAGAGACAAGACAACGTCAGGGCTTTCTTTTGCATGGGAAGACACAAAAACGTAGACTGTTTCTATCTGTTGCGTCGCAACGCAATTTACTGTAAATCTATACACATAATTACATACAAAGAACTACAAAACACACAACACACACATTTCTCTATGAATCAACAACCCACGCGTCCTACGTGACCAAGACAATGCACTCAGACGCGCACAGTTTTTATATAGTCATATTTTTCACTAATCCGACAGAATCGACAGTCCCTACGCGGCTCTCGAGCATCTGCAGATTTTTTGCATCGGTCAACGGGTCCGCGATCGGCTCGCAGCCCTTCACACGTGTGCTCAAGATGCGCACTTTTTTCTCGACAAAACGCAAACGCGACAAAATTTCTTCTACCCAATCAACACCCTCATTTCCAAATTTTCTCAGCCAATCAGCTCCTTCAAATTTCCACTAGGCGTACCCTAAACTACCCCTTCCGGATACTTCAAAATTTAGCGATGGGCGGACTACCGATCGCGAGTAGAGGACCAGGAGATCTGACTAGACAGTCGCGGAGTACAGACGCATTAGCTGGCTCCGTGAGTCATACATCCACACACTCAATACGTATACACGTCAACACTTATTCTATACTACATCATTTACACCAAAGTTATATCTTTCTTGTGAATAAATTTTATATTATTTTACACCTAAACAGTCGTTTAAAATTAGTTTTGCAAACGACATAAGAGGAGAAAAACACCTTGTCCTCTCGCAACACTATCTCTGTCAGTCATACGCTCACATTCCGAAACATTTGGTGCGCGATAACGTAAATGTGCTAGTAGTTTTTCATCTAGATGATGTAAATCTCAAACACATACAATGATCATGTGAATCCAGATAGGACATATACAAACTTCAAAGCTTTATGCTCAGCATGCTGGGAAGAGGGTAAACATGGATTTCTTTTTATCGACAAAGAGCGACCCATCAATGATGGACGATATAGAAAAGGTTTTGATTACTTCGCCACAAATATATAACGTATAGCAGGTGTGAGTAGTTGCAGTAGACTGTGATTCGTCAAAGAGTCAACATGGCAGACTTTCGACGTGAAAAGGCAGTTCTTCAGCAAATTACCAAAGCTAGAGAAGCAATTAGACGCAAACATAGATTATTGAAGCAAGGTAAAGCTAGCATGGAAAAAGCTCTGGGCGAGACTTTTAAACCCATAGTAGATCCACTAGAGAAACTGGTGAGAGTGAAAGAAGAGGTTAAGCCAGATATTAAACAAGAGTTAAAAAAAGAAAAAAGTTTCGACGATGATGTTAATGATGAAGAAGATAATGAGGATGATACGCTACTGAATGAAACAGCTGATAATTCACTTGAAAGTGCTCAAGAGAATAGTGAGGACGAGAAGATTGAGAAAGACAGTAAAATAAAGAACAAGCATTTGCTATCGTTAAAAGAAAATTGTCATGAGAAAGACACGGAAATGAACAATAAGTATCTGTTAGCGTTGATGCAAAATCGCCAACGATATCTCGATCACGTGGTTGCAATTCGTCAAGAGGGTCAAATACTCAAGATTGGTGATTCGCCTATAGAAATCACCAGAAATAATATAATTGTTTTGAATAAACAATATCCAAAAACTGAAGGACTGCAAGAGCTGATTTTTAGACTACATCCAGATGAAGCGTTGATTAAGCCAGATGATTTGCAAAATTATAAAAATATTCTCGAAGCTACAAACGCACACAGAAAATATTACAGTTACAACCAGCCTATACGTCAACAGAACAGTAAGAAATATAATAATATCATTGCTCCACTTTTCAAAGTGCAAAGCAAGACCGGTGGTGGGCTTCTACCATGATATAAAGTTGCAAGAAAAGAAACTCTCATGGACTACATATACTGGGATGATCCCAACGAACTAGTTGATCGTCTACGCTTGCTCATGGCTGAACGATTAGCTGGAAATAATAGTCATCTGAATGAAATCCATTCCATCGTCGAAGAGTTGCGAGAAGCTAAAATTATATATTAACCGTAGTCGCAAGCACGTTGAAGTCAGTAGCAAGATGAGCGTCGATGTGTTTGGACGTCAGTCGAATCGCTCTAAAGGTCGTCGTGGTCCCCCTGGTGTTGGCTATAAACTAACTGCCGACGGACACTTCGACATTGGAAGCAGAAAATTGTGTAACGTATCAGAACTCCTAGAGCTGAACAATGCAGTGAATTTAGCAGTCCTTCAGCGATCAATTAATTCGGAAATACGCAGCGTTCACGAGATTACAAGTGATCTGCAACAATCGATTGATGCTGTGGAATTAGCTGTACAAATCGCAAAGGATGAGAATGCTGAAAAACTGAGAAAAATAGATTTAGCTATAAGTGAATTGTATGAGATTCTGCTTAAACATTCTCAGAATAATAATGACACATCAAAAGGCGAGACTAGTAGGAGGAACTTCATAAACCAGCTCGGCGTAATTATCAGCGTCGACGGTTTATAATGCGTAGCTTGGGCGAGACCTGGCAAGCTGATCTGGTGGAGATGCAGCCTTATGCACAAGAGAACAAAGGCTACAAGTACCTGCTGACGGTTATCGATGTCTTCTCAAAGTACGCTTGGGCTGTTCCTTTGAAGCAGAAAACTAGCAAGGAAGTTGCAGCAGCAATGAAGTCTATTCTGCAACAGGGTCGTAGTAAAAGAACTTGCATACCGATCGAGGCAAAGAAGAACTCCTCGTTTGAAAGCCTTATGAAATAGTACGGCATTAATATCTACTCGACATATAGCAATCTCAAAGCTTCAATCTGTGAGGAGCGCTTCAATCGCACACTCAAGAACAAGATGTGGATGCAATTTAGTTTACAGGCTAATTATAAATGGCTCGATATCTTACCTGATTTACTGACGGAGTACAATAACAGCAAGCACCGCACTATCGGTATGAAACCTAAAGATGTCAGCAGAGAGAATAAAACTCAAGTCCTTCAACGTTTCTCTCGCCAAGAAAGCAGAAAAAAGCCAAATTTAAGGTTGGAGATAAGGTGCGAGTGAGCAAAATGAAGCAAGTATTTGAGAAGGGTTATACACCCAACTGGTCGACAGAGATTTTCACCATTAGTCAAGTTGTGCCAACGTATCCAGTGCCAACGTACAAGCTGAAGGACTATCAAGATCAACCCATCGCTGGTGGTTTTTACGAACAGGAATTGCTTAAAGCCAAGTATCAAGATGTTTATCTTATAGAGAAATTATTTAAAAAACGAGGAAATAAGCTTTATGTAAAATGGTTAGGGTTCGATAATACGCACAATAGTTGGATAAATAAATCAGATTTATAAATAAATGTTTACAAATTGTCTTTTTATTCTAACATTATATACAATTTATTCTTAATATGTCTGCATAATCTTATGGCCCAAGGTAAAGTATCAGTTTCACCTCGTAGCAAGTACCTTTCATCATCGTGTGGGCTTAAAGCTAATTTTACTGGTTTTTCACTAAATACATTATGCGTGTGAGAACGAATGATGCATTGTTCACGAGACTGTGTAGACATGTTCAGACATGTAAACACTGTATGTAATAGTCAAAAGTTATTGAATTTTGTACTACAGCAGTTTTCACGCCTTTTACTTTTTTCACCTTGTCCTGACCTTCCACTGGAATATTGTACATTTTACTGCGCAAACCAACAAATTCAGTCATTATGCGTCCGTTGCACTCATCTTTCATTAAGCCAACTACTTTCTTGTTTGCCAGTGGCATTCCAAAGGTATTGTTCTCCGAATAGTCCGAAATGTCAAAATATTCAATATCCCGCTTCATAACTTCATATATATCTATATTACGTAATTCGTATATTAAACTATCCGTGTCTGTATACAGCAGCTTACAATAATCGCCGAACTGCTTTTTCATATAATCATAGTGAAAGCTATATACTAACGTTTTTGATAAATCAAGAGAGATACACAGAGTCCAACATAAATAGGTTTATCCATATTAACATCAGTTTTAGTCAGTTCTATAATTGACAAATTTTCATCTAGTATGCTGCGACTGTGAAAATTAGGTTGACTAATAAGAGCTTCAGCACCGTACCGGCCGTCCCATTTGGTAACTATTTTCAGGTCAACTCGCTTTCTCACGTTTTCCATAGTTTTGCCAAATACTGCATTATTCATTAACTTGTAAAGATTTTTTTCAAATTCATTTTTTGCTTCTTTTCTCATGCTACTATTCAAATCTATATACGCTTTTAGCCATGGACTCTGATTAAACTGTAAGACTCTATGTATTCGTTGAAGTTGCAATCCATTAGCCAGAGCTTGCTTTAAATTTCGATAATGCAAAACATATCGCTCTTTAGAGTGTAAAGTCGTCATGAGCTTCGAGTACGTTGAACCTGGTGGCTTCATGTGCTGAGGGCATAGAGGCAAGTCTCTATGATGGTCGTGAAGCTGCTCTGGATACTCCAAGTCCACTTCAAGAATGTAGCCAATTGCTGAATCATCATCTACGCTGGAAAAGTCGGTTTGAATGATTGCTGTCTCTGCCATCCACCTAAAGCCTCTATATAGTAGTGATTGTTGCATTGCCCATCCATACAGGTTATTTACATCATAATAGATTAAATATTTGGAATATTCATCAGCATCATAGTTGGTACCCATGTAAATGTTATTCGCTCGAGAATAGCGGTTACAGCATTATATTCACTGCGACGTTCATGCGAATCGTCTTCAAAAGAGCCGCGCATTCGTAGAAGAAGAATATCACTAGCGAAAGATGACTTGATCGAAAGTGATTCGCAGCAGTGACAATAAGACACCACTTGACAAAATCTCCGCGGCTACATACTACGCTGGATATACGGACCTGCGAAAAAATAATGCTGGGTAACCCGATACCGCAGCGACTGTCAGCTACCGCTCATCGGGCTGACGTTTTGCAAGGAAAAACACATGCAACCTGATCACCGCGCGACTCATGCCGAAAGATGCACGCTGACCTATAGCCTGCTCCCAGAAAATTCTGTAATGCATAGCCTCTGAGCTTGAGCGGATCTCTCGTAAGCTACCCGGAGTATACCGAAATATGCTGCTCCAGGAGCCTGCAGCAGCAGCCGACTCACGGTGTCAGATGCACACCTTGAGAATCCTCCTGGAGACAGCAGGAAGTATGCTACCCTGCAGCTAACCGCTGACGCAATCACCCCCGTCGCACGGCTCTCGTCGCACTTTGTAGTCGAGCTTATTATGCCGTTGATGCGTACAGATAAAGGTGCTCACGTCTAACTTGACCCATGCGGCTAGCTACTGCTGGTATGCATTGCGTAGATGCTGTCGGACCTGTGATGCAGCATGTCTATTGATGTAGTGAGAAGATGCGTATATGCTATCCGAGGAGAGTATATATAACGAATAAGCGCGCATAATGAAAGAATAATAGGTGTAATGTGATCCGCGAGTCGTCGAAAAGATGCGACGAGTTGCCCGGTGACGTCAGCCTGACTAGAATATTCCACGCATTGACTTGACCTTGAGCGCGGACTCCTGAAGCACCGGAGTTTACCGCCCTGGGGCCCAACGAGCCTCCCTGGTACCCTGCAGTGACCTTCTTTATCGATTCTCACCTGCACAGGGGGGCGGTAGGCCTAACGATGACGTCAAAAGCTTCTAGAACATTCCATGAGGGCGGGGCCTATTCTCACATGCATAGGTGTGCTGAGGGTGGCGTGGTGGGCCGGCGCCCGTATCCGCGTTGTTTATCTACTAAAATAAATATCACAGTGTGTTCATTCTATTTCACAGAATTGTCGAATAAATATAAGAATACATTCATACAAGTTCTCTCATTAACAACTATGGATGAAAAAATAATTTATAGTGCATTAGAAAGATACATTATACAGCTCGTCAGGTAGAAAGTGACTAGTTTTATCAGTTAATACTCAGTAAATGTATCTTAAGAGCGCTTTTAAAAGCCGCTATAATATGTTTAATTTCATTCGGAAGCGAATTCCAAAGTCGTACTCCCTGTGCTTTGAAAGACCTAGTGTACGTCATTGGAACCTTAAGGGTCCCTGTAACTTACCTAGTCGGGAGATCGGACTGTCGCTTTTCAAAAAGTTTCAATAAATATGATAGAAATTTAAAACCTTATAAAGTGAGTAAAATGTGTAATCATACCCGGTAGGGAGTTAAACATCCTTTGCTGTAACCTGATTGTTTTATTTTTCATATATACGAGTGAATTCAACAAAGAGCCGATCAAGAAAATCCCATGCTACCCAGCCTTCGCAACAGAAGCGTCGGCAAAATTGTATCAAATGCCTTACTGAAGTCGAACACCGATTTTTTTTCAAAGCCAGTTCTACGTTAAAATTTTCTCGAAGATTCGAGTCGGGAATCTCGCATAGCAACAGTCTTTAATTTTTTATTAACTCTCTCTTTTCGCTGGGAAAATCACCTTTACTGCAACGGCTGAACAGTAAACACTGATTTGACACGGATTAATTTAAGTTAGCGAATACGCCATAAACCGTTTTATTAAATATGTCACAATCATCTCACTAATTCGTTATTAATTGAAAGCAGATAAACTTCTATACAACAAAACTGGAAAGTGTTCTTTCATGATTAACCATTTAGATTTCACCTCAAATTTAATTTCGCCAAGGTAAATCCAGTTTCCAGAATATTTAAAGCGATTTGGGAGATATCTCTTCAATAGTATTAAATAAGTAAATGTCAGAAAAGCTTTTAAAACTGGGTTGATTGCTTTTTGGATTGAAAAATGCTCGTTGTTTTTTTTTTGTAACGTACGCAAGGCTTTTTTCATTATAATTGTTTTTATTTTACATTTGATGTAATTTCAATAGTATATTAGGATACGTGTAACTTAAACGGCCCATTATTACACGGTGTGTAATAATAGGTCGATTTGAGTCACAAGTATCGTATACTATTTTATAACATCTGCCTGCCCTAAGTCCGCTATGTCACAACTATCCGTGATATAAACAGTCCTGTACTGCACCGTGCGGTTAGCGTCCGAGCGTAGCGAGGACGATAAAGCACGGTGCAATAAAGGACTGTTTAGGTTATGGATAGGCGTGACTTAAACGCGGACTTAGGTCACGCAGTACTATAAAAGTTTGTCATAGTGATGCATCTCGATCGGGCGATATTTGAAATCGAATTTTTCAGGATTATCGTACATACTAACGTATATATGACACCGTACAAACTCTACACAAAAATAACCCTACGCCCTACACAAAATAACTCTACACACATATTTGCTACACGAAAAAACTCTATTCAGATATTTACTACACACAAAAACTCTACACGCATTTTTGATTATTTAACTACACCGTAAAACTCTACACAATATCGTATAACCTATTGTTGCAACAATGGATAACAATAGCTTATACGATTGTGTACAGTTTTACGGTGTAGTTAAATAATCAAAAATGCGTGTAGAGTTTTTTCGTGTATTAAATATATGTGTAGAGTTATTTTGTGAAGGGTGTAGCGTTATTTTTGTGTAGAGTTTGTACGGTGTCGTATACATTACTTATTATTTCACGATTTTCAATCATAAGCACATTTCTAAAATAATTTACGAAGGCAGAGGGGCTTCTATATCATTCCAATAACATCCCTAAAAATCAAAATTCGATCTAAATAGCTCGAGAAACCATTAATTCCCAGCAATAACTCACGTCTTCCACCCCATAACGCGCTACAACGAAAAAAATCAATACACGATCCACCTACTCCAGCGAAAACAAGGCTCAATCGAAAAATTACGAAGGCATATAGTCCCGCGCCCTGCAGGCAGGAGAACAGGATGGTTCTGTAGCGAGCGGAAGGCTCGAGGTGAACCTCGCGGCCGGGCTATCTTATCTGAAATCTCCAGACAAAGGTAAGATAATTCAGGCTGGAAAACGCGCGCTGTGCGCCGTAGTCGCCGCAATTGTCGGGGGAATAAAAGACGTTGGGGAGGAAAGGTGCTCGCGCGACATTTATCGTCGTACGTGCTGCTCCTGGGGAGGAGCTAGTGATATTCATGAAAACGGGGGTCTACATATTTTATAATGAGAGACAGCGCAGGAGGTCACGCGTGATTGTGAAGGAAAAACTAAAAATATTTGCAAGCTTTGAGAAACCACTGTTTTGTAATTAATCGAGTATATCATTAATATATCCTTAAGATCACCTCATCTGAAATTTGTTGTATTCAGAGGTCAATTTTTTTCGTTTCAAAACTCTCCACACAACTAAATTTTACCGTGTTCTTCGATTTCCTTTTGTAGTGAAGATCATCGAAGAGTAATAATTCGAACAAAAATAAATAATTCCGAAATCATTTGTAACTTTGCTAACCCCGATCTTTTCTTAACGTTTAAGTACAATAACGAACTCCGAAGTATATGTGAAACTTGATTTAGATTACGCTTATTTGACGCAGCGTATGTAAAATCTAGTTTCGCCATAAGCTGCGCCTATAATAGTTAAATTTCGATATGCGAGATCGCGAGTTTATCTGAGCGAAAATCGCAGTGATCGAACAAACGAGAAACGTGTCTAAAACTGCTCCAATTACATCACACACAATTAAATAGTCAAGTAGGTCAATTTTCGCCTAATACGCATGAAACCGTAGTGGAAAATTTTGCTTCACGTGTGGCATCAGTGTTTGCTTCGCGTTAGTCAAATTTCGACTCTCGCGATGAATTTGCCGAGCGCAAATTTTTCTCCGCTGCCACGTACAATCAATAAGGCCGCGGCGCTTGAATCATACGAGAGCAAAGAATGGAAAACACAGATATCAGCGATATCTATCGGCTCATTATAACGAGGCGTTTGTGCTCTTATCGCTGAAACGCACACCGTCTGTTTGCTTAGCTCCGCGCGGAGAGAGCACAGGTCCATACATTCCACTGTCAACAGACGAGTCGCGCGCACTTGAACAGCTATAATACAGCCGATGATTTTCTCGAATCAAGCCAACGCGAGTCACCTGTATGCAATATCGCTGAGATGTGTGCATTAAAAGCGATCGCAAGCAAACAATGCCACGACGAGACGCACTCGAAGCTCATTAAGCTGTATAAAAGTGAGCCCTTCGCGACAAAGGCCCATTGTGCGCAACGGCTGAAAGCGGAGCGCTCGTGTATGCGGGAATTCCCGGAAATCCCTCCCGAAAAGAAGCGCCCCGAAAAAGTATTTGCATACACTTATGGGTGTGTATAGGCTTTGCGCCGAGACTTTGCCGGGTCAATTACACCACCGCGCGACGACGAGGACACACGGCGGAAGTCGTATCCTGCCATTTATAGCTGTGCAACAAAATTAAAGTGCTCGCGACGATCCGCTCCATTGTGTCGAGCCTCGACGCGATTCTCCTCTCTTATCTCCTCGAGCTCTTCCCCCCTTCCCGCGTGGTACGACATCAGAGTATGCGCGGTGCCCGACGGCGTCGTCGCCTCTTTTTCTCGCTCAGCTCAGCTCTCTTCTCTCTCTCTCTCTCTCTCTCTCTCTCTCTCTCTCTCTCGCATTATCGACTCCGGAAGCTCTCGAAAGAGTTTCTCGGAGTTTGGTATGCGCCGCTGTGTGTATTCAAAACTTGCATTTCGGGACTCTTGGGTTTCTGCATCTCGCGAGCGGCGTCTCGGGGGGCTCGTATACGTGCGCGGGTTTATAGTCCCTCGGGCGGATTAATTTCTTGCGGGCAATTTTGAGGAATTTATGGACAGTCTCGAGTTTGACGCGTTACGACGAGTCGTCATTCATCGCTTTTTTTGCGGTTTTGAAGCACAGCTGCAGTCCGCTGTGTGCCAATAATGAAACGACTATATGAATTTACGATGCCAAGCTCTATTGTGCTGTATAGTAAAGAGTCGGACGACCATTGAATTTGATAGCGTTCGACGAATGTGATTAGTTCCATAAACTAGTTCACACATAATGCATTGATTGAACTCGCAATTACTCATAAATTCATCAATTAATGAGCGCACTCCGCGGTGCAATCATCATTCGTATAATAATCCGTCTTTTAATTTAAACATATATAATTAATACGAAATATGGATTTATCCATGCATAGCCCGTCCAGTTGACGCGCTCGCCAGATTAAAAGATTAAAAGGGAAAAAGCAGGAATAGCGCGATAATTCGGCTGGCAGTTCGCGGGATATATGTAACGCGTTATGTAGCTCGAAGCGGTCTCGGATGTAGGTAGCCGCCGACGACATGCAGCTCGAGAGATCCTCCGGATATATCCGCGCGCGCACACGCGATCCGAAAAGACAGTCTGCTACGTGTGCGGGAGAAACGAGAAAAGGGAGCGCGGCTCCTCTCTCGCTCTCTCAGATTGAGGACGGAATCCGCAATGGCAGCCGCATTATTATTCATCGAGGTGCTCGCTCGCCGTTTCCCGCTATTAAACTTGTGCCCGTGTGCGTATCCCCCGCGCGCTGCTCCTTTAAGCGCTTGCAACCGCATTCCGTCTAAGATATTATATTAGGTCGTACATTATCTCGCTCTTACGCTCGCTTTTACCGACTACGACGACTATAGAATCGCGCGCTCCGGGGCGTTAGCCTTATACATTAGCTACACTTTTTCCTTCGGTCATCCGGACGTGTAGGAGATTTGTAACTGGATCCTTCTCCCTCTTATACGCCTGCTGCGCGGAAAGTCCTCGGGAGTTCAAGTCTTCCTCCCTCTACCTTTTCCGCTCTCGCGCTCGAGCTTACTTTTTTCGAGAGTGCTTTGTTCGAGCTTCTTTTCGCTGGAGTTACCGTTTTGCCGCCGAGCTGCCGCATTTAATTGCATTCGATCGATGCATCTCAACCGTTCGTCGCCGAGTTCAACTCGAATTATTTGCTGCACCTACATGCGAAACAAAGTACGCGCGTCGATGCATCGGTCGCGGCGTCGATAACCTATACTGATATCGTTTCATGTTCCTTGATCCTCGGAATCCCCCGCTCAAGATGGGTCGTTTTTCCAGCAAGCTGCTGCTGCGCTGTACCAGAGAAATGGTCGACAGCGAGGCCAGGCAGAACGTATGAATTTCGCTTGAAAGTCTGTACCGATTGCGAGTAAACGAGCTCGTTTCTCCCTTGGATTTGGAACCACCGTGGGATCCAGTTCCCGCGCACGCGGGGCCCGAGTGCCACCAAGAAACTTGGGAGGATCCCGAATCATCGGAAACCTGCCCGATTTGTTTGAGGTCGAGGGGTGTGCCGCCGGCTTCCGTCAATCCCGACGAGGCCTGATATGCCCTTCCTTTCGCAAGTATCGCTGTTAATTAAATTACTGTGCTTTTTCGTCGATGCGAGTACAAGTTTTGGCTCACCTGAAACAGAATAAAAGTCAACCGTCAGTATGCATGCGTGAAAACAGCGCATTTTTGTTAATTGCCACGAGCAGTTTGTAATAAATATACGAAATTTCAACGCGGAGTAGAGTTTTAAAAGCAGCTCCTCTATTTCCCAGAGCTCATCTCTTTAAAAAGGCGTCCGGACTCTTCGCCGGGCTATTAGAAAAGCCATTCGCTGGAAATCCCCCGCATCAGAATGGCCGTCTCGATAGCCCCGAAGCCTCGCGACTCTATTCGTTATCCCGGACTCGTCGTCACCTCTTTCCGTCCGAGAAATCGAGAGCGAGTCGCGCGCTAATCGATCTCGGCGTAACCTCGTCTTAAATCACACGGACCACTACTACGGACAGGTCTATCTCGTCTATCCGTGTGTGCAGTGTCTGCCCGCATGCGTGGACTCGTCACATTAATACTACCTCTGGTTTTTCGCGAGGACTCACTCGACGGAAGGTAATTCTGATGGGGGAACGTTTTTTCTATAAATGCACCAATCAGATTGCTCGATTCGAAAAACTTATAGCCGAGACGAGAAGGCACGATTTCAAAAACGTTCCAGCAGAATCACCAGACTGGTGTACGTTCGGATTTTATTTACTGCTGCTGATTGACGAGAGCATTGATACAAACAAGCTTGAGCGCGAGAACTTCAAAGTGCTTGGCTGTGAACAGATTGTACACGAGGCATGTTTTTCAAAGTAATGCGATTGATGGTATTTAATTCGCCTACTGGAGTTCGGATTGAAATTTGCGCAACGAGCGCTTCGGCGCGAACGATAATCGAAAATTCTGCTGTATCCGATGTAATTTCTTTCCATACTCGAATGGGCGACAGCAGAATCATTCCGGTCGCAAGATGAAATGTCGCGCATCAATCACTTGCAGTATCGTTTAAAAAAACATTGAACTTCGAGCGGCAATTAGAAGGGCATCAAATCCATCTCTCGCCGCGGCTTTAAATCAAGAAGTCGCGCTCGGATTTTCAATTTCTCAAGTCCGCGCAGACGGAATAAATCGTCCACGCGCATGGAATCGAGAGGAGTTCAGCCCGAGCTATTTGTCACGCCGACGCGGACGTCACTTTTGTCTTACACGACGTGCGAGAGTCGAGGATATTTTCTTTCGTCGGAAGATAGAATGGATGTGGCTGCCTTTCCTCGAGTCGGCCATACACTTCCTTTTAGTTCTGCTCCCAGCTCTCGGCCATTTACACTGAGCTGCTGTAATGCAATTTTTTTCGGCCTACTTTTTTTATCCGTTTATAAAGCCGAAATTTCCTCATCACTCGCGCGTCTGCGACGTCGTCAACATCCTTTTAAACTCTTACGTGTATATCAGCCAAAGCTTTGCCAGGCGAAAAAGAAATCCGGCGCACAGCCTCGTTCTTTCATCCACTTGGATGGCGACATCAAAGCATTGTAGCTGCTTGTACTGGCTCTCCGGAGTCTCTCGAAAAATGTTCGCGACCAGTAAAAAAAGTCCGAGGCGGGTCAGACGACGGAATATATTATATACGCCTGCTGGGGTAATTTTGCGAGGCGTCTCTGGCCAAGATAAATAAGATAATTAAAAGATAATGAAGCCGGCGTGACGTGACCGTGTGTTAAGGTCGCGGATAATCTCGATTCCGGTGCCCAAGGCACGCGAGCTGCCGCCGCTGTCTGAGTCGGAGAAACGCGGCGCATATAGTTCGCTAATAGCTACAGCCGCTGTTTGCTCGCGAGGTAAGTCTGATGGAGGCGACGAAGATGGTTATATGCAGTATGGTGCGAGTTTGTTTCTGACTTTCAAACTTTTTGAACTTGATTTAAAGAAAAAACATTTTAATCGTTAAATTTTCTCTTTAATTTATTTCATGCTGCAGTGGCATGTTTATGTGTTAGCCATATATGGGCTGCCTGTACACTGGCTCCTATCCTTTGTTGACGAAAATGTACGCTTTCAGCTCATAAAAATGCATCGGGTGCCCAACCAACGCTATTCTTTTATTATTTTCCGGCTATCCGGATTTCTACAATAAAGAATAAAAAAATCCACAGGCTTCGACACGACGGGCCAGATCTAACAGGCCGGAAGTTTGAAGCGTGATTTATTCAATCCTCCATTTTGAATCCGAAAGAATCGCTGAAAATCAATTTTCATGCAAATCGTCCCAACGGAATAACTCACTCACTCTCTTTATACATACACCCATCTGCAAAAAGTTCATAAGACCGAGGGAGGTGCGCGATATAACTACGCCGTGTTTTCAATTTCAAAAATAATAATCTATCCAATAATAATAATCTCCCAATGAACTTCCTGGAACGTTGTTGATCGCATGAAGTTCGAAAATTCCGATGCTTTATTCGCAAGCCGAAGCATAATTAAGTATCAGGGATATTTTAGAGGAAAAAAAAAAGAAAAAAAACGCGATAGGACAGTCGCGAAAACAAGCATCAACGATCGGATTTCGAGCCCTTTCAGGGGCCGAGAGAGCAGCCAAGTTGGCCTCGCGCTAATGTCCGCTTTCGGCATAATAGGCCGAGCGCGTATATCAACAGCCGCGGGGCGTTTGGCGCGGACGCAAAGCCGCTGAAAAAGCTTTATTCTTTCGATGTTCCGAGATGATATTGGTCCTCTCGGAATATAACGCGCTATTCCGTGGCTTTTTTGAGTATTGAAATTCGTCGACAGCGGCTGTGCGGGGGAGGGAGCGAGCGGCAGGGGGAAGGGGAGATGGGAGAGGAAATAAAAAGTAGGCCGAGCTAGTTCGCTCGTTTCCTTTTTTTTCTCTCGCTTCCTCGATTATCCCATTTTTTGGCGTCAGCGAGTGAGCGTGCGCGCGCATGGGTATATTGAAAATGCTCTGGTCGAAATCCGCGTCGCGTCTATCGACAATGCTTTCTATCTTTCTTTCGCGAGAGGCAGACTTTTTTACTCCGCAGTCTGCCAAGCGCATACGGCAGATCGATCCAGGTATAGAGAGAAGGAGCGTCGAGGCCCAAGATTTTAAAACGTCGTCGCGATCGGCTATTATGTCATGGATTTTGCGATCAGGAGATTAGCTCATTCTTATATGTAGAACGCAATTTTTGTTTCGATTATTCACACACAAAAGTAATGTACCTACTGTTGGTTTTCATAATCAAAGATAAAAATGAAGCGAAATCCAGTTATTCCTGGAAAATTTTATAAAATACAGTCGTCAAATAATTCAAAAAATGTTGTATCGAATTATTATTACAAAATTGTAAATGTTAATTTTTTAGAAGTTATGGAATTTTTTATAATGTTCATTCTTATTAAATATTTGTACCAAAATTTAAATTGATGAATCATGCATTTTGGTCGTCTGATTTTTCATGTGTAAATTCCTGACATAAAAATGACCAAAGAATAAATATATTATACACGAAATATTGGCTCTTTATTGATGAGGATCGATCAGTATTCCAACATATTAAATATGCGCGTTTGCAATAAGAAAAACGGAGTGAGAACACAATTATTCTCAGAGCTTGATTATTCGCAATATTATTTAACAACATAAATGTTGGGGGCGCCCTTGAGAATTTCGCTATATATATAATGAAGGAGGAAATCGTCCGTCCGTATAATGAGATGTACTTTTGAAAAAACTACTGCGCCAAAGAGCTTGAAAAAGTAAATGATGTTTGATATGTGCTTTGTGTGCGGAACCGAGCTGGAATGTCTTCGTGAGCAGAAAATGTAAAAAAAGTCATTTAAAATCACTTTTAATTCTAACGCATTTTTTATTTATTTCATGTAAATTTCTTACAGAGCGCATATCAAACAATTTTATATATATTTTTTGAAGGTTCTATAGGTATTGGAGTTTTTTCAAAAGAACATCGCTAAATACCTATAGCGGTACCTATATGATCGAGGGCTCTTAAAATGGCTTTATTTTCACGCTTGCACAGAAAAGGGCTTATTAGTTAGCCAAAAAATGAGTTGCTTGCAGTACACTGAGGAAATTCATCAAAGTAAAGATTACTATACGCTATAGTAATTAAGTAATTATAATAGTAATTAATGAAATATGGCAGTGATTACAAAAATCATAGTAAATGTAACAATATTTTTGGAATTGCTATATTCTTTTGGAAAATTTTCAGCCTTTTTCGTCAGGTTGGTAGTGCAATTTTTATAGTCGGCTTTACTGTCTAGCTAATTGTCTAGCTATATCTTCTATTCGAGTGTAGTACAGCTTACGAAATTATTTAGTATTTTAGTATTTCTATAGTTTTATAAAACGTTTCAAGAAAGCATGTTATACTAAAAATAACGATTTCAATAAAGTAAATTTAACTATTTGAATATAGTAAAAGAACCGTTGATTTCTAACGATTTTTCACCATATGCAGATAGAGTTTATAGTAAAATTCTGGCAACGGTTGCTATATATTTTTCTCGGCACAGATATTAGAGCAAAGCGTAAGTCTGCCACATCAAAATATCAAGAATCCCTTATAATTTATTAATAGTTTGAATGACAGGAATACTGTTTTCTTATTTCGTTCACGTATTTTATTTTAACGGTAATTTCATCGCAAACCTCGGTTGAAAATTCATCCGATTACATTGTCGTCTTCGAGAGCAGAAAAATATACGTCTACACCTTTAATCCCGCAACCTTTGAACTGTTTACTGCATCTAAGAGAAATTCCGTGATGCATTCTTGGCGAGCAGAAGTATCAAAATTCTGACTTAACATACTATCATGGCTCAAAAAAATCAAATCCGAACCAAAAGGGACTTAAGGGTCGGAACTTGGAATGTTCGGAACAAAGCAGGCGCGTTTAAAGAACTCATAAAGGAAGCTCATAGGTACAATCTAGATTTGGTAGCAATACAGGAATCGCAGTGGCCAGATGGCGGAGTACTGGCATCGGGTAACTTCACGTACCTGTATGGGGCCAGGAGCGGGGGATCCCTAGGTACCGTATTTCTCGTAAGCAAAAGCATCATACATTCAGTTAAAAGTTTCAAATCCGTCAATGATAGGCTCTCGTATATCATCATCGAAGGTGAATGGTATAGATATGTATTTATTAATGTACACTGTCCTACGGAGGACAAAGAAGAAGAAGCTAAGGATCTCTATTACGAAACTTTAGAGCAGGTAATCGACCAGTTCGCGTCTTACGACACAAGAATAGTATTAGGCGATTTCAATGCTAAAATAGGTAGGGAGGAAATGTTTAGGCCTACTATAGGGAAGGAAAGCCTGCACGAAGCCAGCAATGATAACGGTATTAGGTTCATAAATTTCGCGGCGGTAAAAGATCTTATAATCAAAACTACGTGTTTTAAGTACAAGGACATACAAAAAGCAACGTGGATATCGCCGGACGGGGCCACATAACCAAATTGATCATTTTCTCATTGAAAAAAGACGTCATACTAACGTTCTCGACGTAAGGGCTTATAGAGGGGCAGATAACGACTCGGACCACTTCCTAGTAGTAGCCGAATTAAGAGTTAAATTAGTAGCGAATCAAAATAGTAAGCGAACAAAAAAGGTAGAAAGCTTCGATATTGAAAAGCTACGAGATAGAACAGAGCGAATTAGGTACCAGATATAAATTAATAACAGGTTTCAGGCACTTGAAGAAGCAAACACATCGCCGGAGGGGAATGACGAACCGAATAGCTTATGGGGGACATCGAAAAACGGTAAAAGAGGCCGCGAACAAAGTACTGGGTAAAAAGAAAAAGCCAAAGAGCAAACCATGGTTTGACGAAGAGTGCGAACTCTGGTTTGAAAGGCGCAAAAAGGCTAAATTAGATAGCTTACACAATAGAAGCGATAGGACCGCAGAAGAGTATTCTAACGTAAGGAAACAGGCGGGCGCGATCTACAGAAATAAGAAGCGGGGTATCAAAAGAATCTTATTCGGAGAATAGAAACTAACAGTAAGGAAAATAACCCCCGCGAAATGTACAGAGGGATTAACGCCATCAGCAAGGGTTTTAGGAGTAGAGCGCAATTGATGAAGGACGAAAACGGGGACCTCGTAACAAATGACAACGAATTACTGTCGCTGTGGAAAAAGTATTTCGATAAATTATTAAACGTGCACGAATATAGCGAAGAATTAGGGGACGAAATTTGAGAAAAAACGAAATGCTCGAAATTCACACTGCCGAACTCCACGTGGAGGAACCGAGCTACCAAGTAGAGGCCGCGATTAAAAAACTAAAAAACAACAAAGCAGCGGGAAATGACTCTATACCAGCTGAGTTACTAAAGTATGGGGCGTCGAGCTTACTTTTAAAATCTATAAACTAGTATGTGCCATCTGGAAAAATGAAGCAATACCCGAAAATTGGAAGGAATCTATCATTATACCGATTTTTAAAAAGGCGGATAAGACAGACTGCAACAACTATAGGGGTATCTCACTTCTGCTACAAAGTTCTGTCAAACGTAATACAAGCTAGACTCACTCCATTCGCGGAAGATATGATCGACGAGCGATAAAATGTTTACCATAAGACAGTTGTTAGAGAAAAAGTGGGAATTTTGCGAAACCATACACACACCAATTATTTATAAATTTTAAAAAAGCGTACGATTCTATTAAGCGAAGCAAAATGTATCAAATTCTAGTACTTCTCGGTGTACCAAAAAAACTCGTGAGATTGATTCAAATATGTCTAAAAGGAAGCACGGGAAAGGTCCGAGTAGGCGGTAATGTATCAGAACCCATCACGATACGCGATGGTTTAAATCAAGGGGATGGGCTCTCTGCGGTGCTGTTCAACTTAACGTTAGAGTATGTCGTTAGAAAAATGCAGGTTAGCCAGCTGGGCGCAACACTTAATGGAACAACCCAGATGATTTGGATATACGGGGGAATTGTAGGGAAACAGTAGCAAGAAGCGCGGAAATCCTCATAAAAGCGGCGGAGTATACAGGGTAAGTAGTGAGTGAATCAAAAGCAAAGTACATGATTGTGGATAAAGTAGGCATCTGCAGAGGGGAGGGGGATCTCAGAGTTGGGAATTTTACTTTTGAAAAGGTTAGTGAATTCAGGTATCTGGGTACGACCATAAATGATAGAAACGAGATTAATGTCTAAATAAACAAGAGACTCTATTCGGGTAATGCTCGCTTCTACGCCGTGAGTAATTTACTTATGTCGAGGCTGTTGTCTAAAAACGTTAAAATAAGAATATACAGGACAATAATACTGCCGGTGGTTATGTACGGGTGCGAAACGTGGGCTCTCACTAAGCAGGCGGACAACCGTTTTAGGGTATTTGAAGATAAAGTCTTGCGAAAAATATACGGGCCGAAGAAAGATGAAGAAACCGGGGAATGGAGGAGAATAATAAAATCACGCAGATTGGGATGGGCAGGGCACGTAGCGAGAATGGGAGACGACCGTACGGCAGCGCGTGTCATGAAGGGCAGGCCGATGGTAACGCGACCTCTAGGTAGACCTAGACGCAGATGGGAGGACAACGTAAAAGCGGATCTAGTAGAAATAGGACGGGTGGGTGTCGATCGGAGGGGTCCATCTTAGGTGGGGTTGACACAAGACAGGGCAGCGTGGAAGGCTTGCGTAGATGAGGCGATGAACTTTCGAGTTCCAAATGCCACTTAAAAAAAAGTATGTAATAATACGCACTTTGTGAAATAAACTATAGTTTATTGCGTTCAAGAGAAATCGTACGTGTTTGCGCAGAACACGCATGACAAAATAAAATACTTTTGGATACAAATATAAGAGAGCGAACTGAAAATGCGTCTCTGCAAACCATCAAAATAATTCATCAGCCCACAATTCGCTCCGTGAATTAAAATTCATCTAATTCAAACCTCAGAACAGCTGAGGGCCAGCGTGGGCTGCGTCAGTAGAAATTTAATTAAAGCTTCAAAAATCCAGAGAGCGTGAAACTCTTGCCGAAGAAACAACAGCAGAAGCGGCCCTGAAAATGCATACAAGCTCTCGGGGCGTCGATTAGACATAGCCGAGGACACACCGGCGCGGACAATCAGCGCGAAATTCGCGTTATCACCGTAAACAAGGCAGCGTGCGCCAGTAGAAAAGAGAGTTTCGCGCTTTGTTGCCCGCGCAAAATGGATTTTGGGCATTTGCATCGTGCATATGCATTGCGGCATCGGGTCTTCATTATCGTTTAGCGCCAGGAGCGAGCCACTCGCCCTCTTGTTCGCTCTTGTTCCGCTCCTTTTTGGAGCTCGTTCTAAGCGCGCGGCTTTCTTTTTTTCCGGCGGACGGTGCGCATATATGAATAATTCAGACCGAGGCTTGTATAATGCTAACGAAATTTTCTACGCTGCAAGGCGCATATAGCGATAAATGTGACGAGCGACGCTGCGCGCGTTTTTTTTACGTTTTCGTTTTCGTTTGTTTCAAGCACTCGGCTTGTTGTTGTCGAAAATCCCCGCTGATATCCGTGGCCGTTTGAATATTCAAGATTTACCGAGGATAATTCATGCGCGAGCCCTGTTCGCTTGCTCTATTCGCAGTTTTGAGGAAAAACAGTTAGAGTTGGACTCTGAAACTTGCGCGCAAAACGAATTGTATAATTTGACAAACTTCGCTTCGGGGAATCGAGGATTCGAGGAGACCGTGCGCTACTGTTTCTCGAACTTTGCACTAGTTTGTTGTATTAAAATGCGGTAATAAGTTGTGACGAGACACGAGTCTCGCACATATAAATATACATGAGGACGGCCGTGATAAACGTAAACATGCGCAACGAGCGAATACACACGACGCGAAATGGGCGCGCAAGATTCACAAGGCGAGTCCGCACGAAGCGAAGCGAGCGCGCGCGCGCAACAACCGCAAGGCGAGTCCGCACGAGCGCGAAGCGCGACAGCCGACGAACAGCTTAGCAACGACGCGCCAGGCGGCGCGAGCGGCGTACACGCTCAGACGTGTCCGCACCGC
This sequence comes from Nasonia vitripennis, assembly GCF_009193385.2. NCBI lineage: Eukaryota > Metazoa > Arthropoda > Insecta > Hymenoptera > Pteromalidae > Nasonia > Nasonia vitripennis. Next base: position 20,662,662 of record NC_045760.1, read on the forward strand.
GCGCCTTTATAAGGGAGATTCCACATGATTGTACTTCCCTACCCCTTGCCCTGTAGCCGTACCGCGTCTGACTTTGTCATCGAGTTTTCATCTACATGATTCTGTGGTCATTGGAGAATTCGATCTGTGAACGTGAGAAGCGCATCTATGTAATGTTTGTATTCGTGTTGCTAGCTCCGATTCGTTTTGTTGACATCGTTCGTCATCGTTTCTGTTTTTCTGTGTTTTTCTGTTCAGCTCCGAAATGACTTTGGCGTAGTTAAAAAGCAAATTTCTAAAAACATATAGTTGCTCAACAGCAAAACAGAAAAACGGAAACGACGACGAACGATGTCGACAAAACGAACTGGAGCAAGGCATATGAATACAAACATTACATAGATGCGCTTCTCACGTTCACAGATTGGACAGTTGGACGCGGTACGGCTACAGGGTAAGGGGTAGGGAAGTACAATCATGTGGAATCTCCCTAAGGCGGACAGCGCAACAGGGTAGACAGTTCTACTCGAGCGCCACTCCAGGTAGCATCGTGCGCACACGTTACTACAGGGAACAGCGAGAGATAGATCTGCGCCGACGAAGTCGTCTCGTGAGCACACGTGACAACTTGGTAGATGAACCGAAACCCGTATCTCCGAACCCCGAAACTCCGAATTGCCGTCGTGAGCACACGAGGCAACCCGTAACACACGAGCGACATCTAGCCTCGTCTACATGAGCACACGTGACGATACACGGTGCCACCGTAAAAATCCTAACTCAACAAAGCCAGCCTTACGCCGACATCTCACCACTCGCTTTACCTCTGTGCGCATACAGGATAAAGAGAGGAACGAGACGAGCGACGAAGAATTGTGGAGCCGTGCGCACACGACTTCATAAATCCGAGGGATAACCTCAAAATCCCGTTACACTATCCTGGCCGCTACTGTGCGCACACAGGGCGGTCGAGATTGTTGTTACGCAAGTCACCCGGATCGGTGTAGCCGTGCGCACACGACTCCATCGTACCGAATGAAATCCTAACCTTCAAACCCATCACCGATCCGCCATACCGTCACCGTACCGAAACACCGTAGCCGTAACCACCGACGCATTGTTGTAGCGAAGTCGCGTAGATATTTTCGTAAATTGTTAATAGCGCTAGTTTAAAGAATTCCATTTGTAAAGGCGAAATATTCTTAACCAAGCGCATAATTGATTTCTGTTTCAGACGGGATTTAACAACTGATTCCCAATTACTATTATCTACTTAAGGAAATATATTTTGTTAACATTAAAAACATAAGAACAGACTCTTTTATTGCCCCTTTCCCCAATCCAGATCCTGGAACCGACTGACTGTCCAAATCCTGGGGAAAGTTGAACCGTTACAAAGTATTACTTGCAAGATGTTTTCTTTCCAACATTTTACATGTTGACTTGCAGTTACGAAGTGAATTTCATTTGAATATCACGCAGCGTAGTTGCGAAACGCGTTTCGTTATTACATTTCTTACGGGCGGAAAGAACTTCAATGTTAAAATACACCATTTCCACAAATACTTTTAGTATTCGGGAGTGTGTTCCGGACGTAACCGAGGACTACTAGGGATAAGAGTAAGTGCGGCGTATTTATTCTTTATTAATAATATATTCTACTTATTAGTAGTTTTAGCGAACGTTTTGTCGTTATTTGGCTCTCATATGTGCGAATCGACAAGGCGATTCGTGGCTTCAGGACAATACGGTTAGGAGTAATTTTATAATCATTCCTAGACTACCACGACCCCCTCTAGGAGTTTTACTCCGCGGATTTTGAGGGTCACTTTCAGTGCGGAGAGGCTAAAAGGTCCGAGCTGTGACTGCCAGGCCAGAGAGTCGAGTGGCGGGAGGCGTTCGCGTGAACACATGACTGCGTGTGTATAGCTATAGATCTAGAGCAGCGCGCGCTGCTTCGAGTCCCTTCGGTAGTCCTCGGGAAAGCGTCTTTGTTCTAGCGGGCCCGAGTTTTCGGCGGCGTTTAATGAGTAGAGCGTCAGTTCTCGGCGACAACTTGTGAGAGAAGGTCACACCAGGACCTGATCGTTAGAAGATTTCAATAAAGTCATAATATCTGATCAACAATGATTTCACAGTTTATTTTTGAATCTTAATGTAGTCTTGTCCTATACAGGAGTGTCTTGTGAAGAGAGGTTACGCAAAGAAAAGCTTGGGCAAAAATGGGGAGAAAACGGTAAAGGTATTTTGAAGGACAAGCAGTTGAATAGAAAGTACGAGGCGCACGGCTTCGTAAGTCCGATCGTTGATGGAAAGTTACGCAGTTCTCTACCCCGTACTTATTAAGACATAAAAACCTTCCTTGGGAGAAATCAGGGTATCCCCGCTAATCCAGGCCTTGTTGCAGTCAAAAATACATGATTTATAATCGTTCAATATTCATTCAAAGCAAAGCAACTAGCCTATGGTTGGACTAGGAAGAATTTCCACCCTATATCTGCAACTATTACTTCGTGTTCCGTTTGGATCTTTCCCTCGTTTATTTGAATTTCACTCCCAGTCTCGCTCTAATAAATGTGTGTATCGATGCCCACGGCAACTTTTTTTCTGTCGATCATTTGCAAATAAAGCAGCCTCTTGCTTGCGCCGACGGTGCGAGATACACATCGGCCGCGCACGTCCAGAATAACCGGATCCAGTTTATTTGCATTCTCGGCGACGGAAAAGCCGATTCCCGTTTACACGCGATAGGGATTTTCAAAGCTAAAAACGCCGTGGAATCGGGTTAGATTCTGCGGAATATTTCGACATTACAGAAATGATTGGACTTTTGCGGAATTATTCACATCCTCAAATTACGGTATCCGACGAACGCACCTAAACTTTACCTCGCGATACTACAATTAAAACTGCGCCTCTGAAAAGCTGCGTAACGAGGTCGCGGCAAGCAGTGGCGCCATTGGAATTCATTAGAAGCGCACAGTGGAAAAAGACAGTCACGGCCGAGATAATCACAACGAAATTAATTAAAATTCCCCGGTAATAACCAGATTACTCTCCTGGACAAATTCCATTTCTTTTTAAGCGTGCGCTTCTTTCCGTGCCCTTTTGCATTCCGTCCTCTAGCCTGCCACGAAGTTTTTAGTCGGGCACGCGCGAAATGCTGCGTAAGCAGTAGAAAAAACCCGGCTGCGGTCGGACTTGGCTTTGTTGGGTACGACCGCGACACGAGCGATTCGCTCTTCGAGATGAAGTTGGAAATTTTAATTAGGGATTCTTGTTTGAAGAGCGACTTTCATCGGGCAGTGAAATTCTGTACCTAATAAATATTCTGCAATTAGCTCGGACGTCCACGGCATACAGCGCACCGGCGGCGAACACGAAGCTCAGCCAACAACTCTCCATTTTTCTCCGAGCGTCGGCAGCCCCGTCGGTTCGATTAGCCAACTAGCCATCAGCATCGGGAATCTCCGGGACATCAGCCGATTAGCCAGCGCGCGGTAACCGGAGGAGATAATGCGTAATGATAGCCCTATAATATACGCCTTTGCGGCCTAGAGCAGAAGAGGAAGAGGAGGCGGGAGAAGCTCGAGGGGGAGATTATTTCCGCTGACCGATGCAAGACGTCGCCCCGCTCGTGCGCGCGAATATTATGCGGGCGACCTGGCGAAGATAAATGAATTCTCGGTCACGGGCGCGACGCTTTATCTTCCTCGTTGAGTTTTTCTTTTTGTTCCCCGCCGTCGACTGCTCGGGCGCTTTTATATCCGCAAGCACCGCGCGGATCGTTACCAGGAGTGGCGCTGGGCTTTGCAAAAATGAATAACTCTATCTCTGAAGATGGGGGATTGAGGTCGGCCGGAAGTTATATTGTTGAAGCGAGCAGACGGACTTTGTGACCTCGATTCCCGATTTTACATTGTATTTCTCCGAGTTGAATGGGCGTTTCGATTGGGCGTCACTTGCGGAGAGATTCTGAAGCGTCGACTGAGCCTTGATTGAGAAGCGTGAGTTCTTTGCGTTCTGTGGGATATCGGTTAGTATCAATGATGTTTTGTTGAAACTATTTGTAAATGTCTCGCACGTGTTGTATATTCAAACGCGTCGGGATGTTTGGACCTACAAGTCGTTATTTTCGTAAAATGTCAGTATGCGTGTGAATTTTTAATCAACTGAAAAAAGGACCATATCAAGAAGACATTAATTTTTTTCATCAACGAATTACCGTCGTACGCCTTTAGGCTGAAACTTTTTCACGCAACGAATTTGGGTTTCGTCCCTCGACCGCGTCACTTTTTGCCGCTTTCCGGTTCTAAATAACGTTACCCTTCTACCATTCGGATTGGAGTTTTTCTCTCCACCGTCATACTTCGCCTGCAACTTTGCAGATAAACTCGCATGCATTTGCGACGAGAGCGCATTCGCATTTGAAAATTAACGCAACGCCTCACATTTTGCAGCATAAATACAATATTAAATTAATTCACTCGTACACTTTGTACGTTTAAAATATCACATTGCAGCAATAAAAAATAATATACGTGACAATTCTCCCTTGAAGTTTTTAATCCGACGCTGTGAATAAATGTAAATGTTATTATATCGTTACACGAGTTATAATACATTTGCATTCTGCGCTTCATAAACTTGGTGTGCGCAATACGACCCACACACGCAGGGCCGTAATTGATTATGCGCATACAGAAAAGGCCACTCGAGCTAAGTGAACTTTTCGCATTTCAATCATCATGTTCCCTATATAAACTAGCGCGCCGCACGCGGCCTTACGGCCCCGGTGGCTTGCCGCCTTGCGTTTTGCGTGTAAGGCACGACCGCTTACGCTCGCGCTGCTCGCTCGCCTCGATATTGCCTGATGCTCGCGCTTCGCGCGTACACACCGTATTTTTTACAACGGGGGCATGAAAGGACCTCTTTCAACGCCAGAAAGTAGCGTAAGGAATCGTGCATTTCAAGTCGTGCACAATACAGTTGTTAGTAAGCGTGTATTTTAAACAATTTTTAAAATTTGCAAAACCATAAAAAACACGCATTTATAGCGGGGAAAAATGATCATTTTTCCCTGCTCGAGTTCGAACTTTTTCACACACGCTTGGAATGAACGATTTTCTACGCTACTTTCTGGCGTGAAAAGAGCCATTTCATGCCTGAGTTGTGAAAAATATTTTCGTTCGGTCAATAATCTCACCCGCGTGAAAAATCTTCTACGTTCGCCCCTTGTTCCATAATGTATACTATATATTATGTACGTATTAAAAATACCTACAAAATTAGTCCGCCTTGACAATGATCCTATTTTATTGACCTCTACATTTAGCCTGGACAGTCTTAAAAGTGCAATAGAAGTACCGTAATCTTATGCCCCTTAGAGATGTCTAAGACTGTAGGTACATCTATTTTCAAGTAAATGTTATTTACTTGAAAATAAATGGCAATATTTGTATTCATACTTAATTCTACGAATAATGGAAACTATTTGTACTTTGCATATAGTGAATGTTGGAGTCAATAAAATAGGGTCCGTGGCGTCATATACTACTCCGCCCACCTTTGATTCCTCGCCGATGCAGATATGAGGACCACCATCGGTAGGTCGAGTCAAAGTGATATATATCTGTAAATATTGTTATGACCGGGTTCGGATAATAAAAATAACAACACGTTATTTATAGAAAATCACTCTTGAACTCGGACTCTTTATTCAAACGTAAATACAACTGTTCTCAAGAGCTGACAGAACCAGACTCTAACTAAACAACAACATCCGCGACGTCGTTGATCTCGTTGCTAAGGGTAGCTATGCGCGATTCATGGTGTTCGAATCGCGCAACGTTCAGGCTCGGTCACAACAATATACATAACAAATTAATCATATAACAAAGTTTTTAAGACTACATAATGATTTTCAGTGTTGAAAATATAAAAGTAATGCTTTATATATGATTTCCCAATTAAATCATTAATAATTCAAAAATCGAGTCTGATAGTTATTACTATTTTTTCATACTACCCCAATTGGAAAAAGAATCATCTTGATTGGACCATTTTTTTTACTTTTTCAAATATATGCGTTTGCGTATGCACTTCCCACTTTCGCGATACCGTGACGATCCCACGCTGCTGCTTTTGTTGATAACTTTATTACTTAAATATTGACATTTGTCTTGGCGCAAATGCATGACGCTAAAGTTTGACTATTTCTGCAGACTATCTGTAAATTTGAGCTCGAAAAATAATAACAATTACCTTGGCAGAAATCGCAACCAATTCTAACCGAAGAATATGGTTAAGAAGGTCGAATTGGCTTATCTTCAGCAAGGATATTGGGTTATAATTAGCTAACAGCAACATCGTTTTTAAATAAGAATAAGGTTAGCTTAGGCAATTTGTTTTTAAGTAGGGATACTTAACCTCAAAATTTGATATACATATTATTTTACATGTAATGTAGATGATAATGCAGTGAAACGGATTTTCCAACGCGTGTGCACATGTACTTGTGTGACACACACACACAGGCGTTCCCCGTGCATATCTATAAATTTTGTCAATAATGTTGAAGCAGAACGACTATAGAGGTTATACACCGGAAACGGTTAGCTCGAGTTTTGCCTGTAACTATGCATCTCTCTCTCTCTCTCTTTCTTCATCCCGTTCTCGTTTCTCTTTTAGGAAACACGCGAGCTTTTTATATCATTAACGAAATGCGCATCATCGCATCGAGCGAGAAATTCATCGAAAAAAAAAAAACGCGAGAGAATACAAAAAACGCTGCATTGGCATATGCCTAGTACACCCAAAAAAATGTCCTCTTGGATCAAGAGGAAATAATCTTAATTTAGGACCCAAAATTAAAATCATTTTGAAGTAAAGGGATTCCATTTGATTCAAATGGATTCCTTTTGATTCAATAGGAATCCTTTTGCTTCAAAAAAATTTTGAGGCAAAAGGATTTTCATTAATTCAAAAGGAATCCATTTGAATCAAATGGAATCCCTTTACTTCAAAATGATTTTAATTTTGGGTCCTAAATTAAGATTATTTCCTCTTGATTCAAGAGGACATTTTTTTGGGTGTAGCCGCGAAATAATCGCGCACTTATCGTGCCCACCGCAGGAACGTTCGCACACCGCAGCACAGCCTCCGCTGCTGAGGACCAACAATGCCTGGCGAGTATAAGCAAACTTACGCTGTCGACAAGTATAGTCTCGCGTGCCGACACATTCCACGTCTCAATGCTCGCGCCCGCACACAGGCCACTTAATCGCACGGTCTCAGAAACAGAGCAGCGCGGGGGAGAGGGAGACGGAGAATTGAGAAAGACCCGCGTAATATGTCTTAATCCGCAGGCGGCTCGTCTGATCTCATCTGGCCTGCGCGAGGCTCGCTTCGTTGTTTGTGGCTGGCAAGACCTCTTCCCTGATGCATTCGACCCTCTTCTTTCGGCTTATATACCGTTATACACTCTGCCGTATATATTGCGCGTACGTGTAGCATTATCAAAGCGCCGGCGGCGAATCCTCCTAGCTGCTGCCTGCCGCTCTACCGAAACTGCAGACCGGCTTTGACGCCCGAAGGACGAAAATCGATTATTCGAACGAGATAACGTTCGGATGATTCGGCTCGTGTGCTGTTGCTTTCAAGTTTTTGCTCGGTTTGCAGAAATCCACACCGAATAAAGGCATGGCAAGAAAGCAGAACTGTAGTAGACGATAATGAAAGTAACGACATGGCAAGTGTACGAGTCTGCACACGAGCGTTAATGAAAGAAGCTCAAGCGCAGGATCGAGGGACTGATGGAGAGAATCTCGGAGTTTAATTTTTAGAGAGCCTGGCAGCATCAGTAGCAGCAGCAGTCCGTAATATGTATATATACGAATCCCTCAAAGCGCGCAGAAAGGCGCCAAGGAAATGCCTCTGGGAGGGAAATCAGGAGCAAAGTGTACATCTTTGATATAGAAGCTCGCGCAGACAAAGTTAGTTTAGCCTAGAGAAGCCGCAGCCGCGGCAAAGAGGAAGCCGATCGGACTCGAATCCCTCATTTCTCTTTAGATTCATCGCCGCGCTATATCTGTGCGCAGGCCGTCCGCCGCAAACTTTGCCAAACCGCGCGCGCGCTCTCGCACACACAGCGCGAAACACATAACTTTCTTCGTGAATAACTCGTGTCCAAGTCCCCCGGTCGCGGCACTGAAATATGGCCAAAATATGATATAGGGCAGGGAGAGAGAGAACGGCTGATAGCGACACACGCGGACGAATATCCCCGCATGGGGGGAAGCGCTCGAAAGATGCTGGCTATAGGTATAGACTTCATTTCAGCGCGTGTGTGCTGGTATATCATGGCCTAGATTATAGCCGGGCCAAGTTTTCCGCGAAAATGCTTGTTGCAGAGTTTACACCTTTGGGACGAGGCGCTGTTATATACCTACATATACTGGCAAAGGGGGATGACGCTGGCTTTTCCTCAAAGTGTAGTAGGAGTCGATTGGAAACTCTGATATCCCGCTGCTGCTGCGAATTTTACGAATAGAAAAAGAAGGACTGTATAAACGAGGTCTAGACCTGCAAAGTTTATTGTAAAAACTAATTAGCCGTTCTAATTATTTTTTCAGCTCGTTAAATCAGCGAGATGTACTGACGTATATTTTGCGCATACTGTTCACCGTTATATTTGATTCGTTTAATTAAGCGTTTTCAAATCAACGATTTTGGTGAATTTCGATGTTTCATGTTCGGTCGATTTAAAACAAAATATTGCTTCTCAACCCGTTTCCATAAATTTCAAAAGTTGTAGCGGCAAAACAAGCAACGATCAATCTGATGATTTTAGTAAAAATCATCCCCTAAAAACAATCATAGATTCGTTTTATTTTGCAATCGCATACTTGCCCAGAATCCCCGGTTACATTACGCGCCTACGGCGCCAATTACAATAGAGAAACACAATAGTATATTGTGCAACTAGGGGGGGGGGGGGGGGAAGGGCGATTTCTAACGAGGGTGAGATTTGAGCACGAGTTGGAGTCGAGGGCGCCGAAAGTAGATAATATAGCGATAATAAAATATAGCGAATAGAAGAGAGAAATATAGCGGCAACAACACGAAAATCACAGGCAAACGCCGGACAAGCGCGCTTTCCCAAAATAAAAACAAATCAAAAAAGTCAGAGCATAGGCGACGAGAAGCAACAAGAGGGCTAGTCACGAGTCGATTTCCTAAAAAGCAACGATAGTAAAATTTTACGAGGTCACGTGATATAAGAAAGAATTCGTGAGAATATCTCATATTAGGCACTCCTAATATGGGAAAAGAAGGAGAAAGAAGCAGTATAAAAAGATCGGTGGCGAAGTCAGTTTTCCCGAAGTTGTCATACGAATCGAATCGCTCCAAGTCGCCAGACAGATCTTAAGTCTACATATAATTTCTAGTAGATATCGAATCGCTGCCAGTCGCGAGCCAAATCGGTTTAACTTATATATAATCATCGAAGTGAATAAGTTGAAAGTGCGAATTCATAAAGAGACCGAGGGTAGTAAAAATTAGTAAAAATTAACAGTCCGCATTAAAAAAAGTCAGTGGTGAAAAGTGAAAAAGTTACACAAGTGCCACGTTCATCGAAACGCACCGTCCTCTCGTCACTGGAAGAGAGCCGACGCACCGAGGCGCCGATCTGTCTTTACCTGCACCGAGGAGGACGAGCCATAGGATAGGACCGACATGCACACCAGCTTGACCGTACTGAACCACCGATGCAAGGCTACCGAGCGCCAGGGACCTACAGCTGCAACCTCCTGCTGGCGCGCACTCACTCACACAAAGACGCACACGCACACGCACTAGTCTAAAAAGGTACTTTTCTCTTTTCTTTTGATTCGAGTGAATAAAACGTAGTAGTCGCTTTAAATGCTAACCCCGTGTAAGTGATTTCGAGTGTTCCCGCGTCTGCGGTAGCCAAAAGGGATTTCCTTCATAAATTAAAGACAATAATAATTGCCTAAGATAGGAACTCTACACACCGTAATTATATTGGTGGGTTGCGCTCATTCTGACGTAACAGATGGCGTACTGTTCCTGACATAAATGATAAGCTGGGTCAGAGTCAATGGACTTGGGCAGGTAGACGCAGAACCGCATCGATTATGATGGTTGCGTAGGCTTAGGTATGGACCCGGTGCGAAGGCGCAGAGCAGTCGCACTGGGCCCGCCTTTGCCCTCCCCTGTCGACTACGGTCGCATTTACGGGAGGTACTAACTAACTTGAGTTGTCTTCTCTCTCGGGCGCGTAGCTGCTGTGCGCGCTACCCGAGAAGGGAAGGCTACGAATGCAGAGAGCAGCTCGCTCGTCGGCTTGTGATTTTGGCTGATTTGCGCAGGGAACACCATCAGTTGGGCTCGCGATTCAATATTTTTAATTGGTCAGTGGGCTCTAGGTGTCGTGGGCTGATCGGATTTGTGAAGAGAACTACTCGTGACTTTTCCAACATATCCGCTATTCTTTATCTTTATAATACTCTGGTCATGCCTACTTTCATTTATTGTTGTTAAATTTGGTCTCCATACACTCAAATTGCTATTAACCACTTAGATTCCGTTCAACATGAATTCATTCGTTGGGTATTCCTTCGATACAGTCAGTGCATCGGTACCATGATAGTCTGCTTACGTTTAAACTTTTGCGTAAATTTATGATTTGTCCGACGATTTCCAACCTTTTATCGGTTAGACAATTATCCTATAATCTTCGTAGCCATAGACCTATACACGAGCATCTGGCGCATTCGAACTTTGGGTTCTATTCGACCTTACCCAGACTAAAGCGTGCCTGGAATTCTCTCCCTCAACGTATCACTGTCATTGAGCAATTGTCGGAATTTAAAGTGAATCTCAAATCATTTGTATCGGCATTTAGTTAGGTAACTTGGTTTATATTATCTTGTTTTATATTGTTCATTCTATTCAATATTTTATGTACATGAATTCTATATTTTTGTAAGGGCATTCTTGGCCGTTGATTTATAAATAAACAAATAAACAAATAAACAATCAAATTAAAACGGTGCTAACGGTGCTGCGATTCTTGTCGTCGACTCGTCACGATTTATCGCAACAATTTGCGGCGAACGGTGGTAGTATAGTGCTCGAATCGCGACTCGGCATATCACGTTCTGACGCTTTGCAACTGCAATCACAACTTCACTGCAGACAGACACGATAAGGTGCTTGCGGTGTCAAAAAAAGTAAGTATATTCTCTACTGGAGAAAAGAGGGCCGCCTGAAAGCACGCGTTTGCCATCTTATCAGCTTCGGTTCGGATGGAAATTTACACGTGTTATAAATTGGTCATATAGTTTTACTTCCCTTTGACGTCTACTAACACAGTAAATGAACTGAAAAATAAAAGTTAGAAAATGATCCCAAACGCTGCTCGTGATTCAACATATCCTTTCACATGATAAATCTTTTCTACCGAAGCCATAAAGAGAGAGAACTTTGAAAATTTATTAATGTAATTCTCGTTAATCACCTAATTTTTTTTCGAGCTTAGAATAAATTCACATTATGATTCACAGTACGCAGGCCGATTTTTGACAGCAGCTCCTCAAACACTCTTTCCAAAGACGAAAGAAATTCGATTACGCATGCAATATATCCATCAGGTCCATACACGCACTCGAAGCTCGGCCAGTATTATACAGCCGCACTCGATTGGACGCTGTCGCGCCGTCGTAAAATCGTGCTCGCAATCGCCGTAAACAGACTTTTATGATTTTTCGCGCTCGCGCGAACGCGCTACAGAGCGTTCAGGCCGCCGTTAAAAACTAACGCGACCGTTCATCCGGCCCGTCGCCTTTCTTTAACGAATCCTGTCGGCCGTTATTTTTGTGTTATTTTCGGACCGAGGCTGCTGCAATCGTATACTCGAAGTCAACGAGGCGGCAATTCGATATAAAAATTGATATCAACGCCGCGTTTAATTCTCAAGGATGATGTTCACGAGAACGTTAACCCTGCACATGCGACAAATACGCAGCGCACACTGTTGAGATTAATAACAGCCGTTCAATTACGTCAGTGTTTATCTGTCATTGCAAGGTAATGTAGGTAAGTGTATACGTCGATGCGCTTCGCACAGTACATCATCCTATATAGTTTGTATAGTTTGAGCGTCGTTCTACGATTAACGTCACTATGTTGTTAAGACCAGCACAGACTGATGGTTTGCTCTGCATGAAACTGCTTGCCTTGGTTTATTGAATCAACTGTCAGTATTCCAAAAGAGCCGAATTAAAGAATGAACTATAATCGATGTTTCCCTATACAGAACAGATCAATCTTACAAACAGCACACTCATGCCCCAACGGCAATTAAAATCCAAGCGGCGGCGCAAGGAAGCTCTCAGTCCTTGCCGCATAAATAACTCTACATCAGCCACAAAAAAGAGAGATGGCGAAAAAAACACGTCCTTGGCCATTACTCAATGACAAATGAGCCCGTGACTCGGGTCTTATATATTTCTCCCTCTCTTTCTCACTCTCCAAACTAAGTGGAAAAGATCGAGTAGTTAAACCCGGAGCTAAGTCCGCCGGAGCGCGCGCGCTGCAACTTAACGTATAAATTATGCCCCGATAAGGAGGCAGCTCTGCGCCAACTCCACGCATCCACACACACAGACACACTGACTTTGCCTATTTAAGCCCTGCGACGGCGTAGCCTCCACTGGTGACGGAACTGCAGAAAATCACGGCGCAGCCCTACTCCTCGGAGTAATTAATTTCGCGTCCGATAAACATCCGCGAACGCAGCCTCCAACCCCCCTCTAGCTGCACTGCAGCGTCACGTTTCCGTTTGGCGCGATATTTCATATCGCGTGATATTTTGCAGTCTATCGATACGCGCCCGCCTGCGCTGTCTCTCCTCACTCCGCGCGCCCTCGCTCTCCAGCTTTTATTTATTTTTATTCGAGTCATCGACAGCACTCGACGGCCGCGCCGCTTCAGCATTAATTGCGCTGCCAGGAATAACGACGCTATTAATTGCCCGGGATATGCGACTCTGCGGAGATTTGTGCTTCTGCGTAACGGAAACTTTATGGTCTCGGGGACACTGCGCTGCCTTTTTTCTCCTTTGTACTCGCCGGTTGTTGTTCCTTGTCCGTCGTCGCTCTCTCTCTCTCTCTCTCTCTCTCTCTCTCTCTCTCTCTCTCTCTCTCTCTCTCTCTCTCTCTCTGGTGTATCATTTACATGGCTCGTGTGTCGGATTTTTTCTCTCCGAATTTCCGAGCGCGCCGGATTAATTGCACTGATCTGACGCGATGTGTCGCCGAGCTAGCCGGGCTGCATTCAGGTACGTAGCGTTCCTGGTAGGTTCGAACGAAAATCCTGACGTAATGAGGAAGTCAGCTACGTAAGCAGCTTACTCATGATTATTTCGAATCCATAAATATTAGTTAAGTTCGCCTTTCCAACATTTTTACAGAACCTCGCAAGAATTGATTAATTCCGAGAATCAAATAAAAGGTTATATTGAATTTCACCGAAACCAAAGATTTCGGAGCATCGAGAAAAGCACGAGATGAAATAACGCGCTACGAAGTATCATTAAATCTCGTCTGCGCTAACGCACGCAGTCAGGAAAAAGGCTTCGAACTTTTCCCGGCAGTCCGAGATTTACGAGGATGGCTTAAAAAACTAAACGTTGCCGCGCTCTTGTGGACAATAGGTTCCACTATATTTTTCTGAAGTCTCTATAATCGAGTGGCATGCTATGTACATCATATGCTTGTTCTACCGCGAGCGCGGGCCGTTTTTATAGCTGCCGAGGCTTTTTACGAGCCCGTATATATATCGAGGAAGCTTTTCCTCGAAGCGTCACGTCGACCTGTGTGCTGAAATTTTCTAATCGAGAATACGCAAACCTGCAATGAAATAATTTGAATTCCGAGAATCGTTCGCTCGCTGTAGCCTGCTCTTGTCATATATCGGCTAGAAATTCAGGGAAAAAACGAATACTAAGTTGAAGCCAGTTGAATTGATTGAATTTAAGCCGCATATTTTTTTCTTTTAATTAAGCATTCAAGCCCTATTTGGGCTTATATAGCTGTCAGGAATTGTTTACAGTATTGATATATGTAAATACAAATTATATGCTGCTTTAAATAGATATGTTACAATATTTCACGAGAAATTTACAGATCTTCACATGCTTCAATATTGAGTTCTGCGAGTATATTGTCAATATTAACAGGTAAGTATAGTTTATGCTTGCGTAGTTATTTCACCAGTTCGAGCCTTTCAGTCTCATATCGTCGCTCCGTACGAAGACTAGCACAGTTCAAATTTTCAAACGAAAACTAGCACAACTCACGATTTGCCGCGAAGACTAGCACAACTCGCGACTTATATTACTTAAAATGTGAGTATTTTACGTTTTTATTGGATTATTGGGTTAGTTAAGTTCATGAAAACCTTGGACAAAGGCAGACAAACCTCATAGTTTTAAAAATTTTCGAAAATTTCTAAAAAAAGTGAACAGTTTAAAAAAATGCTTGTAAAAAATTATTGTATTTGCGAAAACAATTTTAAATTTGGTAAAAAATGGTAAATTGTGAACATTTAGAAATGTTCATAAGGGACATTTTCGCAAAAATTGAGAAATTTTTATAGAAATTCGTTGTTTAAAGTTTGAGTTGTACTATAGTTTTCGCGGCAAATGCGTGATTTGTGCTAGTCTTCGCGGGAAATTTTGTGCTACTTATGACGGGAAATTTGAACAGTGCTACTCTTCGTAGGAAGGCTAATTTTGCAAGATCGTATTATTATAAGCCATTTTAATTCGATTCGCGTGAATTTTCGTTGAACGCGTTTTACACAAGCCTCAAGCTACCCGGGAAGTATGGCTAATTTAATTTACTCTAATCAATCGACCGGTTATCAATCTAGCGAAGCATCGAATTTCATTAGCCGTATCGGGAATTCGGTGTTTTGAACAACAGATCAGCCATATACCTATGCGTGTCTCTGATTAATTGGGGCTGGGAAAAAAAGAGCGCGCGGAACTCGAATAGTGCGCGAAGCAGATGTTGCGTATAACCAATCTGATAATTTGTGGACGTATATAAAGAAAATGTATTACGCGCGCGCGCACGTGCGATATTAATTGAGAAGGCCATGCGTCGGTTTTTAATCTAAATTATGGCTGGATAATTGACGTTTTTAGCGGCGAATCATGCAGGCGTGGATTATTAATTCGATAATTGACCGAATTAACCCGGGCCGTTGTGAAGTAATCTATTTTTCGGGCTATAATTTATGCGCCGATTATGGTTTCCGGCATTGCGAGGGAGATTGAAATTCAAAACGGCGCCCACGCGCGAGCGGTTTATACTGGTCTAGTTAAATTTTAATTATGCTGCCCTCGCGGCATGCATGAATTAAATAATGCATCAGCCTATAGCTATATGCGATGTGACCGAGACGTCCAGTTACAACGCCTTCCTACATGCACCGACCAGCCTGGAGCGAGTATTGGTAATCAGGATTTATTCCAAGCATGACCCCGGCCGAACGCCTGCAAAGCCGCGAGGTTGAAAATAAAAGCAACGTCGTCAAATATAAAATAAACAAAGAAATTCCCGGGTCACGCCGTTCCGTGTAGATCACACACATCTCATCCAATTAAGGGAAAAACATCGCTCTTTGCTCAATGGCAAAAGGTAGCGACACGCGGCCTCGGAAATTTTTCTCTCAAAACCCATGTAAGAAGATGAAGAAGAAGTGGCGGACGAAGCAGGCGAAGGAGAAAAAGACGACTGCTCCGTTCGCCGGTAAGGGGAGAA
Organism: Nasonia vitripennis; assembly: GCF_009193385.2. NCBI lineage: Eukaryota > Metazoa > Arthropoda > Insecta > Hymenoptera > Pteromalidae > Nasonia > Nasonia vitripennis. Next base: position 20,678,498 of record NC_045760.1, read on the forward strand.
AAAAGAAGAAATTTCGAGAGTATAAAAATTCTGAGTGTGCGGCAGCAACAGCAGTAGCAGCGGCAGCAGCAGCGCATCCAGCACAAGTGGAAGAAGCCGGCGCGGAAATATAGGGAGAAGTCGTTACCGTAGCGCGCAGCTGTAGTAGAAGCCTCGAAGACGACGACTCTTCTGGCTTTTTCATTTTCCGTCGAAGCTTCAGCGAGACGTCGTGTAGGGGTATACTCCTTCGCTCTCTCTCTCTCTCTCTCCCTCTCTCTCTCTCTCTCTCTCTCTCTCTCTCTCTCTCTCTCTCTCTCTCTCTCTAGATCCCTGCCTCCGTCCCTTGTCGTTCCGTCTATCTCGTCTCGTCCTCTCGACACCCGCAGCCATTTTCGCCCCCTCCCACGGGAGGATGTTTTATTTTTCCTCATCTCGACGAGGACGAGAAATCACATAAAATCTTTCTCTCTTCCTCTCGCGCTCCTTCTTCTCGCGTCCTTCTTTCTCGCACAGCGCGCAGCCTTATCGCCCGCTTTCCGTTTCTTGCGCTCGCGCGCTACACTCCTCCTCGGGATCGTCCTCCACTCTCTCTTTTTCTGCCGCGTGGACTTCAATTGCGTCGAGGTATTAATTTCCTTCGGTGAGCATCCCGATAAAAAATTGCGACATTCGACGCGTGCTCCGTCGTCTTCGATGCGATGTAGTGTAGACCGAGAGGTAATTGCCTCGGATTGCGGCGAAAAAAAATCGTCCGATTGATTGGATCCTGAATCGCTCGGAGGAAAACGCTGATTATACGCTATATAAACGGATGCAAATGCATCAAAAAGTCAAAAAGTTGCAGTTCCAGGCCCGAACTCGCGCGCATTTGAATTTTGACCGGGTGCCGTGTGTTTATACTGCGCGCGAATCTGCGGACTGTTATATTGCGCGCACGCCGATGTTATCCAGACTATACAGCCGGGGTTAGAAATACCCATGTAATTTGATTTACGCCGTAGATTGCGCCTGCGTGTGTCTTCATTTAATATTGCAGCCTCCTGTGCTACATATACTCGCGTTTCCGATTATGACCTTGTTAGCGCTGCATCCGTATCCGTCTTCCTTTTTACACTTGTAGTTTCGTGTCGCCATCGTCGTCGTCACTCGCTGATGCCAGCAGCTCATGAAGTTTCCAGTTCGCGCGCGGAAAAAGGAGACAAAGGAAGCAAGGCGAGGGAATTTCGAAGAAACAAAGTGGGAAAACAATGGAATTGAAAATTTGTTAGGCGAGAGGAGCTGCTGCGCTGCGCCGTCACTGGGCGTGTACTTGTGTATACGGTTACTCTGAAATTTTTCTCGTCTTTTGTTCCGTCCGCGGCTCCTTCTTCCCCTTCGGCGCCTCGAATATATTGTTGCCGCGCGCGTCTTCGCCGCCAACAGTTTTCCATTAACATCCGCGCACGGCACGAAATAAATTACGCGCTGCGAACTTTTGCAATTGGCGCACATCTGGCCACGCAGCTTCTTCCGTTTCGTTTGTTATTGATTAAATCATGCTGCGGAAGCTAGCTGAGAGAAGCTCTATGCGCAGACGAGGAATCGAGCCAAAGTGCGGTGAATTCGAAGTGCCCTAGTTCGTTAGCCGAGGATCGAGAGCTGGACGAGTGCAGTGTCTTCAAACATTTCGTATTTGGCATGACGCATCATCGGAGTTGCGACGTAGGCACAACACGGGCTGTATATTCGACCTTCCTTTTGGTGCATTCGAGGTCACTCGGTCACGATGTATATTTTGTTTTCGGATATTCAGCGCGCCGCCGCATTTTTAGTTTGCTTTGTCGCGTACAGCTGTGCTGCCTACGGGTTTTCTGTTTTCCCGACCCAGCCTTGACTCTAATCTCGAATTAGATGAATAAGCACGACTTCGCTTGCTTTTAGAGTTTTTCTTTTTTTCCTTTGTCCTCGGCAGGTGTTTGTTTCCGGAGTTGACTGCTCTTTCGCTAATTAAACCGCAGGGTTAACGGTTAGCACATCAGTGACATTAATTTTTTCCGCGGTCAACGCAGATCTAGTTCTATAGGCCTGCGGCACTTATGCGCATACTTTTGTTTAAAAAAGTCATGATCGGATGTCGCGAAGCCTGAAAATGATGAACGAGACCAATTTTTGAATTTATTACTTAATTTATATTATTAATAAATAATTAAGAGGTAATTTGGAATTTGTAAAGATTTGGATTCTCCAAAGTTTCATTGACTATTGAATCCTAATTAAATTATTAGTTGAATGTTATCAATTTTAGCGATTTAGTAATGAGGGAATTAGGAAAGCGTCTATGCGCCATCCATATTCACTGGTCAGAGACTCGGAGAGTTTAACTATTTTGGTTTGATATGTCGCGATTTGCGTTTACACTTGACGGACAACACATCCAAGAAAAACGATTTAGGCAATAACTATATCATCGATATCAAGAGCTGACTGCAGACTTGTCTAACTTGCCAAAACGAACCGTAGTAGCGTACACTTGCAAATAATCGAATCATTCTTAGATCCGTTTCGTTCCTCGAGTGAATGCGTATGAGTATTATATGTTACTTTATTATTCTAAATAACGTTGGTTTTCTTAATTTATGTCGAAAGTCGTCGAGCGAACTAGGTTCAGCAAAACATTTTTTTTCACTGATGCCCTCATTGCATCCTTCAAACGTTAATGAATGTATAGAATAATCCCGTACGTTGGAATTTCGTATATGTAACGATTTTTCATCAAGGCTGCACGATGAGCGCCGTCGGGATATCGGATCCTTCTCTATTTACATTCATATTTCCGCGCACAAAAGAATGTTAAGAAACAATAGCAGCAATCGCCCTCGGAACTCATATCGCCGTGACACGCGCGCGGCTCTCGATATCCCAGGCACAATGCAGCCGGCATCTCTTCTCCCCTATAAAATTGAAAATCACGCGCTCGGAACCGCCGAATTAAAAAAAGTGCAACAATCGCAGCTTTCATTTTAATACTCGCGCGCATTGTTCGATCTCGCTCTCGGAACTGGCCTACGTATGTCCCATCATAAGCCATATACGGGTACGCACGGCTCGAGTTTAATTCGCCGCGACGTGTCCTGAATTGTTTTTAACGAAGCTCGTACTCGATGTGAAATTGGTCTCAGATTGGCCTGCTCTCGGCTGCTCTTTGCAAACGGCCGCGAATTTAGCGCCAGTTTGGGAATACAATTCGCGCGCCGGCTCAAAGGGCTAATTCAGTCCGAAACAGCCTCCGCTCTGTGTGCGTGTGTGTGTGTGTTTACATGTATATGGCTGCTACAATCTGGAAAACTGAATTTGCAGCGTTCGCGAGCGAGATATCGATTAACAGTCGAAAAAAAGAGAGCCGTATTTTTCGCTGCTAGTGCCGTGAAGAGGCGATTGGGCTGCTTCTGTTACGCGACGCTCAAGTGGTGCTGGGAACGCGTGTCCAGCCTCTAATACGTGTGTCCGAAGCGAGTGTCCAAAGTATTTTCGAACGTTTCAGAGAATTCCGTTTGTATTTGGATAGGTATTTAATAACAATCATCGAATCATTCATCATCAAGTTTCTGCCCACAGTGCAGCAAAGTCGAGCCAAGATCGTTGCTTTGTACAATGTAAAGACGCCGCTCATGCACGTGTGGGTAGGAACGCCTGCGAGATTGATAGCCGATCGCTAATAAAATTTCAGCGGAAGCATTCTTTATCGTAGTCTGTTGTGCCAGCTAGCTCTTGCTCGTTATCCCAAAGCGATTCCGGGGACGAGAGCGGATAAAAGACGAGAAGGGGAACAGGAAATCAGAGACGAATCGAATGCACAGACGCCGTTGCCTTTCCTCTTATAACTCTAATTAAGTCTCGCTTTCGCCACTTTATTGCGTCATCTGCTCCCTTTATCTTTCAATCTCAAAGCAGCGTGAAAAGTATATTACGAGAGAGGAAGAGGGGCCGACTGCCGTCGAGTTTTTTCCCGGTTAATTAAGGCACACGGGCCGGGTTTGCGTCATAAAGGCGTTTATTATTCTCCGCCGATCCTCCTCTCCTCTATGAAGGATACGATCGGATCGTGATAAAAATTTATGCATCGAGCGGGCGCCGGCGTCAGTTTGATGCTAGCCGCGCGCCGCGATAGACACTACGTATATTTTCCGGTTTAAGATGAAAATGCTTTATAGAAGCGATTTTTCTTGGCTTCTCGTATTGACACATGACCCTCGCTGCCGGCGCACCAAAGAATGATAGTTTTCATATTTTCTCATTGCGAGCGAGAGCTGATGTACAAATTGCGGCTCCAAAAAGCAAAATTTTTTTCACGTTCTCGATGAAAATTTTATTCGAGTCTCCGCATCCGCGGTGATCGCATTATCTCGGTACCTTATGCGTTAATACACCTATATAAAGTATCGGAAAATTTGAGCTGCAGCGGAACATCTCGAATTTTTCAAATGCTCTTTGCGAAAATATCTTAAACGAAGGAAACAAAACGAAGGGACTTTGACCGATTCGACAGAGCGCAGCTGCCCGCGAGCGTCGGGAAAACAGAAGCCGCTTTGTGAGGACTTTTAAGCCGGGGGTCTCGAGCCAATTTTTCCCGCATGTAGCATTTCGAGAAACAGCAGCGCCCGTACGTCTTTCTTTGAAATTTCTGTCGGAAGAGAGTTTCCTTTGTCGGCCGCAGCGGCTTCAAACGCGCGCGGGGGTATAATCGTTTCCTTGCGCGCGCACTGCGAGACCCTTGTGAGCGCTAGACTTCTTCTCAACTCCAGTAATTGAGGTTGAAATTAATAAAAAAGAACTTGGGGCCTTCGCTCGGGAAACAGGAGTAAGGCGCGCACGCTTGCAATTAATTCCTGCTTTGTTATATATCCCGCCGGATTAAATATCGTTTATTGCGAGTCGGGAAAGGTCACGTTCGTATCATTGCAACTTTATTAAAAAGCTTTCGCAGAATTGCTTTGCGCAGCTCTGAAAAACAAACGTCCCGATACATAGGCCTCCATCAAAGATACGAGCACAGACGAGGGTATTATACGTGAATATGTAATCCAGGTCCGGATGCGCCGCGCGCAGTACCTAAAACAGACGGCGGCATAAAATTTATCGCGTCGTTATCCATTTTAAAGCGCGTCGCGCACATACACAAGTGCATCAACGGCTTTCGGATACGGCGTCGGGGAGACAGCGCTGGCGCATAATTTTTTATTTAAGCGCTGTTAATACATCAATATAACACCCTCGCGCGCCAGAGAGAGATCTTTTTACGCGCGGCAAACTCGAGGATAATATGCTTCTGCGCATCTACGTGCATTACATGCTACATTAACTTTTGAATTTCAAATGCCGCGCGGAGCATTAAGATGCAAACTGCGCGGTCTCCACTCGTGCGGCTGCGGCTAAATATTTAGAACTTCATTTTTAATGGTCCCGCTTTTCATCCCTCTCTCTCTCTCTCTCTCTCTCTCTCTCTCTCTCTCTCTTTCTATAGCGCGTATACCGCAGCAGTCTCGCGCCGTAAAAATTACGACGACCGCGCGGTCGCTTCCGAATTCCTTTTTTTCATAATAGTCCAATGCGCTATTAGCAGTCACACTCTCGCGGGTTAAGGCCGCAGGCCTTTGTATACGGCCCATAATTTTACGACAAAGAAACCAAACGAGCCGCGAATCTCGGCGAGAACAGGCGCGAATAGCGCGCGTGCAACGAGTGCGTGCGAGCGACAACGGCCGCGCAACACAAGGGCTCCGGCGGCGCAACTGTACGCAGCCGCGAGAGACATTAACGTCAGGCTGGCTGTCGCTAATTGATGACGTCATAATTATTATGCACGATTACGGCAGGACAGCATCGCACACATACGCGCGCGAATGTGCACAGAGGCCCGGAGACGATGATTTATAGAGCGCGCGCGTCCTACACGGGCCGGTCAGAAATCGCAGCGTTAAGGATCGCCCGGTATATTCGATTCGCCGCGCGCAATTTCCATTAAACCCGGCTGCTAATGCGATCCGAGCCGGGATTTCGGATTCGTTTCTGATGCAGTTCGGGGAATTCAAACTGCGCTCTGTGAGCTTGTTTTCATGATGCCCCGCCGGACATTTATCTCGGTTGGTGTTTTTTTCCGGGGGACATTGTAGCTGATATCGCGGCTCTTTCGCACGCCGGAGAGCTCTGGCTGTTCGCGAGTCGCCCTGGAACAGTGGGGTATGCATTTTTCGTTTTACAAAAATAAAGCTCTGCAGAATCCAGTCCTCTATTTTTCCGTTGATTGGTACTCGATATTCAATATGGTCCATAGTATACTAGCTATAGTAATGTAATTTGTGAATAACTGTTTGGAACTGAGAAATGGACAATAAGAGGGTTAATGGGCGAACATTTAGTTTTTCAAAGAAAAATAACTATTTCTTTTTCGCCGGGATCTTTGCACGAATAAAAAAAGAAATGCAAGTGTACAGAAACGTCTTACGGTTGAAGCAGTTTCATTGTTGAAGACTTCTTCCGCATATTATATGGACTCACCTGAAACAAAAAGGTTGCATAACGTTTAGCTCGCATGCGAAAATCAATATTCGAATATGCCTTCACACCTCGTGCCAGTCTCGAATGCCCGGAGGTACACACACCGTTAAATGAAACTTTGAATATCCCGCCCGCGTTGGCAATGACACATTCCCATGTATATTTCTTATGGGAAATGTCATGGCCGACGGGCGGGATATTCAAAGATTCATTTAATGGTGTGTGTACGTATCAAAATACTCCAGCTGACATGCGGCGACTGATGCATGCTAAACTCTTTTGGTTTTCTCCTCTGATTTTAGTACCTCCACCTCCTCGTCTAAATTATCAACATTTTTATCCGCGATCCGCATTTCTCGACATTATAAATTCCTACGCGCACGCGCCTGTCCTCACAATAGGCAGCTTCCAAACGGAACAATTATTCCGCAATTTTACATCTACGCACATTATTTTCCTTCCTTCAGCGCTTGACTGACGTTTATGGAATGTTAATCCCTCGCCCGACGCTTTAATCATCTTAATGAGACGTTCAGCGCGAATCGGCGCAACGGACGAAATGGCATGCACAGGAAAAAGCGAGCACGCGCGCGCGTGATTCGCGAGAAACAGCCGCGGAGAAACGTTTTGTTTAGCAAGTGCATGCGTGCGGGGCACTAAATAATCCTCATACGCGCGCGATCGTATATTATACTCTCGTGGAAAAAGGCAAATCGCCACGAATCTCCAGACGCGCGCGCTCCACGCGGACTCTCGCATGCATAACTACGCCCCGGCGACATTTATAACGTTAATCTACATTTCGCGACAAGCAAGCAAAAGGACCGCAGCAGCGCCAGTGCCGCGCTCGAGCTCGTGTGGGAGATGAAGAGAGAGAGAGAGAGAGAGAGAGAGAGAGAGAGAGAGAGAGAGAGAGAGAGAGAGAGAGCTGCGAGAGGGGTAGGAAAAAAATGGCGTGTCCTCGACGTTGAATAAATTTCACGCGGGATCTCCCTCGCGTGATTCGTCGCTATAATTCAGACGCTCGTGCGGGGGACGAGGGGGAGGGGGAGGGCGCCGGTAAATCTCATTATTTTCCCGGGCAACAATAATTTTATGACGGGACACGAGGTGAAAGACAGACGCAGCAGGCGAGGGAAAAAGAGCGCGTAGCAGTGTATGAATATACCGCGATAAACATGCGCGCGCGGCTGCGCGACACACGGGGGAGAAATAACACATACGCGTATGTGTGTGTTTATGCGCGGGAATTCCCATTTGCGCTTTCTGCAGCGAGCGGACGCCTTTTCCAAATGAAAACCCCGTGCCCCGGGAGCTCTGCAGCCGATTAGTGGAATTCATATGCTAAGGTTTTTACCTGACTGATGGGATGCTTTCGATTCCGTACGTTTCCCACTGCTTGCACTTGCAATTCGTATGGATGTAGGTATAACAATAAATCATCGACAATATAACTATATAACTATAAACTTTTGTACGATGCGTGCTTAAGCCAGACACGCCGTTAGCAGGCATTCCGCGAACTTTCAAGTGCCCACACGAGCGTAAACATATTTCTGTAATATACTCGAAACTTTATACTGGCAGAGAACAGCGCGTCAGTTAAGGTTACCAGAACTTATTCACACGCGCTACCTTAACCACTGAAAACTCCGTTACAATGGAGCTGTTCTATATTTGAAAAAAGAAAAGACAAAAAATCACCGAAATTCGAGGAAAGAACTCGACGAGTATACGAAAGCTGAGATGCGTCTCATCAAGTAGCGCAGCCACACGTCGAGTCAGACCCGAGTCGAAGAGAAGCAGCGCCAACGATCCGCTAAATATATATATATGCGCGAGCGAATATACGTTCAGCCCGTCTCTCCACGCACCGCAGCCGCACATAAAACAGAAGCTGATTGCGCGGTGAGCCGAAGGATCCGAAACTCAAGCGCGCGCGGGTAAGCAAGAAAAATGCGTTCTCGACGATATACTCGCCGCGCACTATAGTCGAGGAGAGTAGCGCGCTAGCGAACGACATCTGTCGGCGTTTTACGAGAGTTGATGGGTCCGCGCGGCAGCCCTATATAATATATATTTCTCTCGCGTGAGAGAGAAGGATATAAAAGCGCATTGTTGCACACAATGGAGATTGATAAAATGCGGAAGTCGGCTGGTTCACCTCCGAGATGAATTAGCCCATTAATTTTAATCCGTCTCCCGTAAAGCCGGGAGGGAAGAGAGTCGGCGATGGGGATCTTTATGAATCCTATGCAGCGGAGATCGCCGCGATCTTAATTAACAATTTCAGCGGCGCGATAATTGTTTCGCGAGGCTGCAGGGCCGAGAACCCGCTTTTTCATATGGACTGGGTTGGCTTCTTTCGCGCTTTTATTGTCTCTCGCGTGTATACGCACGGATGCACAAGAGAGACGGAGAAGAAGAGCAGCTGATACGACGTGTAATACATCTCTTTAAATTCAGAGACGTGTCCGAGACGAGAAGTAATAGCGAGGAGAAAATCACTCGTGCCTGACACGTGAAGGATAAAGCGAGCTAAGCCCGCATACACACCTTCCACGAGAGCTCAGTCGTTGTGGTAAGTGTACGAAGAATAATGCACAACTGCTGCTGCCTCTTCTTCTTCTACTTCTTCTTCTTGTGCTTCATAATTATATGTCGCGGGGAATGCGATGCGCTTCATTGTCGACTCGAGTTATTGCGACAGCTACGGTGCACTGGGAAAACTGATGTAAAAGCCGCGCAAGCAATTTCGTCAGACGATGAAGATCAAAATCCATCAAAATAGGATCTTTGCCGGAAAAAACGACATCAACAACTGGATTCCAGCGCACGGAAGTGCGGCGAAACATCGCTGTAGCTTCGAACTAATGCTAGTTAACGCGCACTAGTACTTGCACTTGCTCTCGCGGACAGATGAATCGAGTGATAATTCCGGCTTGCAACGCAGGCAATGACGGAATCCGCGGCGAACCGATACTACCTCTCCCTACCCTTTGCCCTCGTGCGCGGACACACACTAGACACCACAGCAGCGACGGCACTTGCCCTACCGCAGAGACAGCAACAGTAAGCGCAGCGCCAGCAGGAATTCAGGAGCGCGAGAGAAATTTGTCTCCGTCTTGTCTGAGCCGCCGGATAAAGGGCCTATCTCTCCCTCACGTGCTCGCGCCTGTAAGACAGAGACGTAGAGTCTTCGGGATCTTAATGGAGTCACGTCGGCGCTACTCGCGTCAATGTGTGCTTAACGAGATTATGATCCTATCCGTAAGACGGCGCATAGCCAACGAGCGTTTGCTTACATGGGATTGGAATAGGGATACCTATTATACTACTTACACACTCGCGGGCGCTACAGTGCAGAGAAAGAGTGCCCGATATTGTTTCGTTGTTGTACCTGCCTCGTGTGAGATCGACTGAATGCTGTGTATGTACACCCTGCGTTAATATATTCTGATCAGGGAAGGACCATCGTGACGGTCAGTAACCAAGATTAGAATTATGAACGGTAGGGGGCTCCTTTTTGTTCGAGCGACTGATATCATAGATTGGAAACGGCGAACCGAACCGAAAAAGCGCGGCTTTCTTGAATTTTGAGACCGTCATTATCTGTTTTGCCTATTAAAAATTTTTAATTCAGGATAATAAATTTATGGTATTCTTTGTATCATAATATCTGTATTGAAAAAATAAAAAAACTTAAGTTTCAAAAATTGTTTTTATTTCAAAAACCCAGTTTTTTTCAATTTATAACAAAATTAATGCAGAAAGGAAAAGAAAAACAAACTTATCTTGTCAGAGTTGTTTTTGTCAGTCTGGAGAGCGAACAAGCTCAGCAGTTTCTATCAAGGCATGTGCTTCAGAAATCAACGTAACCAGGTGTAAAATTTTTTATAATGCATAGTCCAAAGCACAAGAAACTGCTGAACTTATTCGCTCTCCAGACTGACAAAAACAACTCTGACAAGATAAGTTTGTTTTTCTTTTCCTTTCTGCATTAATTTTGTTATAAATTGAAAAAAACTGGTTTTTTGAAATAAAAACAATTTTTGAAACTTAAGTTCTTTTATTTTTTCAATACAGATATTATGATACAAAAAATATCATAAATTTATTATCCCGAATTAAAAATTTTTAATAGGCAAAACAGATAATGACGGTCTCAAAATTCAAGAAAGCCGCGCTTTTTCGGTTCGGTTCGCCGTTTCCAATCTATGATATCAGTCGCTCGAACAAAAAGGAGCCCCCTACCGTTCATAATTCTAATCTTGGTTACTGACCGTCACGATGGTCCTTCCCTGATCAGAATATATTAACGCAGGGTGTACGTATGTGTGTGAACGGCGACAAGAAGCTGTATAATCTGCTGGTCGGAGGTTTTGTTATGGGATTTAACTGGACTGAGAGCTCGTCGTAAAGGGATTTCGCCGGCTGAATTCGGGAGCACTCGTTCGGACTTGCTTGCTTGGTTTTGCTCTCGAGTGCATGGGGACTTATTTGGAGAGAGGATCGACTACTTCGGCTACGCTTCGAGGGCATCTCGAGCTTTCGTCGACTCGGTAATCTTCCAAACGGATTTGAAAAGATTTTTTTCACAAGAGCCGGAAACGTGATTCTTCTCAATCGGTCGAGTCAACGTGATTCAAAAAACCAATTAGGCTCACTCTGTCTCGAGTTGACGCCAAAAGTGTCAAACTTATAAATTGCAAGCACTTTAAGTGACTCAATCTATTTTCACCTCGCATCGTGTACGCTATTTTTAGTTAAAATTTGCATCGTTTTCACACATAAGCATAAGCTTTGAATTATACGCAATTTACCTAACTCCAGGTGGCAAATGAAAATGTTGCGCACCATTTACATCCTAATGATCAATAACGCTTTACAATCCTCAGCAACGCATTTTATTAAAAACGTTGTCGCGGCTGTTTGCTAAAACACTCGACAACATTCACGCGCCGAGGCAATTTGACGGAATATAAAATTTATCGAGGCCTTTTTATATGGCCGGCTCTCTATTTACCCTCTCGACGCACTTTATTTAGAAAGAATTGCGTAAATGACCCCGGGGAATCAGCAAAAACGGCCCGGGCACTTGACTTATTCGCAGCCGTTAAATGTAACGACGCAATTTACGTTATTACCTCCTTCATAATGCGCTTGCACAAATCAACTCGCTCCGGCATTCTCTCTCCCTCTCCTGCCACGCCAATATAATTTCAACTCGAAATTGTACGCGCACTCGCAGCAGTGAGAGAGGGAGGGCGGGAGGGAGGGAGGGATGCGTATATGGGCGGCGAGGATAAAAAAGACGAGTCGGCCGAGGGAAAAAACCGAGGGAAAGCGCTTAGCTAGGCGGGAAAATAGCTGGCTCGTCTTCCGCCTAGCCCGAGGCGGAAGAGGCGAAAGTCGCTGTCGAAACAGTTTTTCAGGGTTACGCGTCAAGACCGGCGGTATCGGTTTTACCTTTGTCCACGTTTGGAAACATTAACTACTCCCAATTCGAGGAGACGGCTGTTTGTGCAGTGAAAGAAAATCTCTATTCGAGCACCTCAAGACGATCGCGAAAACAGGATTCGAGGACGGTAATCAGTCAAAGCCCGAGTCGATCCTGCACTGGCTCGGGGAATGAGAAATTTCGTTAAGCTCGTTCGTCTCTCCCTTTGGCATATTTAAAGTGTGTATCCCCTGCAGATGACGACGACGACGACGATGACGAGAAGGAGGCGCAGCACATAAATACATCAGGCCACAATCTCTTTAAGGAGAAAACGTGACTGGAAAGCCGGAGATTCTCCTCTTTCTTTCCCTACGCTATTTTCACGCACCACAGAGGCGCAGCTCAAGGAAATTCGGTTAGGAGAGAAGAAGCTTCGGGACCGAAATCAAAATTAGGCGCTTCGATGTATTATGTACACGTCTGCAGGACACGCGAAGACGTATACGTACACGCAGCACGAGCAGACAGGATGAAAGGCCTGATTAAATGCCGCCTCGTCCCTTTGAGCCGTCTCCTCCTCCTTCTACTCGCCGACCCCATTTCTCCCCTCCTGCTTTTCTACTTTTCTACCCTTTTACCGGCCACTGGCGGCTTTAACTTCTCTCTCTTCCCCCCCCCCCTCTCTCTCTTCTCCACTCGTACTTTGTTCGTGCCCTTAACACGCGCAAAAACGGAAAGAAAGAACGCGCGCACGGGTTTCGCTCCCCGCCCCCTCCCTCTCTTTTTCCACTCGTGCCCTTATTTTTCACGAGCAAGAGACTTTCGACTTTTAATCGCCGAGCGCAATCCCGCTCTCTCTCTCTCTCTCTCTCTCTCTCTCTCTCCCTCTCTCTCTCTCTCTCCCTCTCTCTCTCTCTCTCTCTCTCTCTCTCTCTCTATCTGTGAGGCCGTAAGCTCCCTCTCTCTTCGATTTATCGAACCACGTTCTCTCGTGTTTTTTTTGTTTTCCTCTCCGAGCTTTTGACGCAGAGCACCTGCGCGCAGACTCTTTCATTTGAATATTCTGCCAAGCAAACTTTATACACGATAGCATCGCCTATATTATATACCCTCATGCTTGTTTCTTTATATTGCTCGTTCTTTTTAGTTGAAATGACGTGGTTTGATTTTTTTCTTCATATTTTGCCATCGTCTGGTATCGGCGGGATGTTCTCTTCAATTTTTTCCGGTTTCTAGCTTCGCCATCGCTTTTCGTTTAATTTTTCCTCCTAATGGCTTATGGAAAATGTGGATTGTCATTATGACACAATGCTGCGTTCTTCTTCCGGAAACACGCGAGCGACAGCTATCACATTTTATAAAATCTTTTCGAATTCCCGGCGTCATTTGATTACGTGTAACGAATGGACGTTTCAAGGATTAATGCGCGCTTTCATGCGCGAGTATACTGCAGCTTTCGGTTTTTAAACGATGGTTTGAGCGATCAACGTAAGTCAGGTATTTTCAAAAACAGATGCTGTCACAGCTCAATAGGTAGTTTCGATAGAGGACATAAATTCACGAATAGAATTCCAAAAAAGCTATCTAGATGAACGACCTCCGAAAAAGCATCGTGAAAAATTCTCAGCTGAACCGGTTATAGACTCATCGAGCGAGTAGTGTGCGCATTTAATAGTAAGCCAGCGTCCATATTAAATGGCATAGAAAAGAATCGGGTCAGCTATTTCTCGGATAGACAGTCCGTGAAGCAGACGGCACGCACACTTCGCAATGTCAGCGATCCGTAATTGCGCGCGCGAGCCGACGGGATTCCGAATTCCCACGATCCCTCATCGCGTATTCTTATATCGAAATCAATAAGCCCGCTGCGCTAGTTTGCATTTCGCGTCGTCTCTCTTTCCCGTAACGATTAATAACGCCGCTTGTGTACCGGGAATAGGGAAAATTGAAAAACATCAAGGGACGGGGGGAAAATCGATACGGCGAACAAGCGAGGAGTAATTGAATGAGCGCGTGGCGCCGTTCGGCATTAGCGAGTAATTTCGCGAAGAAGAATTATTAAAAAAAAAGTGCGCGCGCGCCATTAGAATTCGCTATTTTCCTGCATTGTTTGTCGGAGTAAAAGGAGCCGGATAATTTCGAGAGAGAGAGAGAGAGAGAGAGAGAGAGAGAGAGAGAGAGAGAGAGAGAGAGAAGATCGATGCAAGAGCGAGCATCCTTCGCTGAATGCGCCCGCCGATGGTGTACGTGTATAATACAGTGTGTACACTGCACCTACACGTTAAAAAGGGCGGCGCGGCCGGCAAACGGACGAACATGTGTATGGCAGGTTTCGAGAGCAGCTGCAAAAGAGGGAAACGGATGAGCCACGCGCTGCGTACGCGCCTGTGTGAGTCGGTGGGAATACCCACGGCTGCCGCCGCCGCCGCTGCTGCTGGCCGCTAATGCTTCAATCTTCGTTTTCCGAGAATTAGCGATGCGTGAATAAAAAATTGGATTTCAATCGCGAGAGCGGATTTATTTATTCTCCGCCCGGGGTGTTTGTACGGGTAGTTAGCGCGCGGAGCCTGCAGAGCTGCCGCTACGCTCGGTGGGGCTTTTTTTATCTCTCTGGGTGTGGTTGGCTCTCGCAGCTTAAAAGCTGCGCCGCGCTGATATGTCGGGCCCGTTATCGCGTCTGACCAGCGCTTTATTTTACTTCTGCAGCCGTCGAGCACACTCTTCGACGATATTGTCCGAAGCTTCGTATCAATTATATCGCTTTCAACCTTCGAACCACCATTGCCACAGATGATTATAACACTCGAGGCTAGTGAGTCGAACGGGCGAATAGTCGGCCGGCTGCGAGCGTAGGAGAAGCTCCGCAGGAAAGTCGCCGAGAAATAGGGCCGCAGCCGAAATCCAGGCCGCAAAGCCTGTTCGTATACGGCAAACAAAGAAATTACTCGTGACCGAATGGAGCCCAACGCGGCGGCAGTCCACTAATCCCACGCCCGAAAAAATTTGACCACCCTATACACGCGGCGGCTCCTCGCCGTTCGCGCGTGCGCGAGTCTCTCTATATGGGCTACGCTAAGCCGAGCATAATGCGAACGAGCGCGAGCCTGGCCGAGCGTCATTAAATCGCGCCGACCATTTCGTTCGGCTCCGAATGATTTCGACTGCGGCTGTCGAAAGAATCGAATAAATTTTCACGCTCTTTTCGTTCGATCATACACATCGGCTGTCACAGGGGCAGCGATGTCGAACATTACTTGATTTGCCGGCAAGTAACCAGGCAGTAAAATCAGCTTAACAAGCCTGAGCCTTGAGCCTGCCTGTGTGCATACACACGATACACACGAGTATACGCACCTGCAAAGTTTGGCATGAGTGCGCGATTGCCGAAGTAATGACGAACAACATTCGACCGGCCACTCGCTAGCGTTTCGTGACCAAAGCTCCCGTATACGTGTACTCCTCTTTCTCTTCCTCCTATACTGAGTCCTGCGCGGCATCGCTGCGCGCGCGCACGCAAAGGCCTAATTGGAACGTCTCCGGCCGAGGATGAAATTACCCGTGAATCCGGGCTGTAAGCCTCCGTAAGATTGAGGCCAGACACGATCAATTCGGGCAAATCAAGAGCTCTCCACGCGTTCGCTTCGCTGTAGCGTGACGCACACCACGTTGAGCGTTCATTGTGTAGACATTACGTTATACCTAGTTGAGACGCGCGTGTCAGTCGTTCAGATACGTTCAGTTCGGCAGGGATCTGTTTTGATTTGATTGAGATGTATTGCCGCTTTCTGTCGAGATCCCCTTTCGACGCTAGGATCGTGCGCTGGTTATCTTGGTGAGATTTTTGTTTATGCTTTCTATTAAGTGGCCGGCTTTTGTGCGCGTATAATGCACGCTGCGAGACTGGATCGTGAAAGAGAAGCTCTTTCCGGATTATACCGGGCAGAGGGAGGGAGAGCGCGTTGAAAGAGCATTACTGAATTGGTTATTTTTCGGTGCAAAATGTTATTGTTTGTAAGATGCACGTAAAGAGAAGTAACGCAGTAGAGACCTGTGTGCTGTCGCTCCAACCACCCATCCTTGTTGTGGACTAATTACTTTGTTAACCACCGTCGATGATGACTGCGATGAGAAAAGTCGAAGAAAGCCGAGCGTGCGGGCTATTGTTTCTATTCAAGTCACTTTTTCCGTTCTCGCTCTCTCCGCATACAAGTCAATGGACAGAAAATCAAGTAAACGATGATGTACAGTTAACTGTCTGCAGGATCAGGATTTGCAGTGCTGAAGCTAGCAATTGCTGCACTAGTATACTGAATGCGGAGAATGCTTCGCGCTTTGTACATCGACTGAATGAGATTCGACTACTAGAAACGTCGTTGATTAGTTTATGCAGGATGATACTTCGAAGCCTCAGAACACACGCTTGCTCTCGGCTATTGTAATATATTAACATTACAGTCGCAGACAGCGAAGCTGCGTGAATACTACTATAATATGGCTTTGTGACTGGCATATAAGCATCGACATCCCGACTCTGGAGCAGTCGATAATTCATATTAATCTAGTTTAATGAACTAGTTGCGAATGACATTACTTATTAATAACTGAGTCTATAACCGCCGAGGCGCGCTTACGAGGCGGAGCGCTGTCTCTGATTACTTTCCGAGGAGTTTAACCCGAGAACCATTAAAACGCGAACTTGTACATTTCGCCCCGGCCAATCCCGAACTAATAAAACTGGACTTAAACGGCGCGCTAGCTTATACGGCCTCCTGATAAACCTCTCCGAGCACGAGCATCGGCGGACACGCGCACGCGCTGGCCTCGGGGATCTTCCGGGTCGAACTCTCCAGCCGAAAAATATCTTCGAACTCCGCCGTAACTCGATATGAGTGTGCGCGCCCGGGCGAAATTCATTATGCGCCGGCCTCTGAAAAATGAAAATAACGCCGTGGGTATCTCGCGTACGCGAGCGCGACATTTATCCAATACGTGCGTGCAGCGCGTTATTCTTTTCACCCTCGACGACTGCAGCTCTCGCTGCTTTCTTTCCTCACAATGCTCCCTCTCACTCGCGCAGCTTTTCCTCGTAGGCCATTATTTTTTCATTGCGCGGGCCGCCCGGGTTCCGCATGAGGAGCCGCAGACAGAGCCCGGATAAAATTCCGCCCGCGATTCTTGACTGCTGCGCCGAGGAGCTATATTGTGGCATGCATCCGCTCGCGAGCCCGTGTGTTCGTGCTCGGAGGGAAGTCCGAGGGCGACCGGAAATGAAGGCAAAACAAAAGTAGCGGCTGCTGGCTACTCGCTGACCGGAACGCCAGGGGAAATGGCCGCTGAGACACAAGAGTGTGTGTGCGCGCGCTGCAGCTTGCGTCGCTTCTCATTTTCGATCTCGGTATATGTGCAGTGCGCGGATATACAGAGCCTCGTGCACATGATTTTCTATTTCTGCAAATTCTGCGCACCACCCCCGGCTATGCATTTTAGACCAGATGGGTATGCCGCATACTTTCTATGAAGCTTCTCAGGCTCTTTCCCAGTACCCATTACCGACTCTTCGATGCGGAAGTTCATGAAAGAAATGTGAGCATACGGATCATTTTGCATTCTCGGAGAAAGTCCTACCCTCTCTCATTACCGATCCATAATCATTGTACGTCAATACGTAAACAATATGCGATGTCAGATTCACTATTATTAATGAAGCTTTTTAGAATTGTTTCCTTCACCGCGAGATACAGAACACACGCAAAAACAATCTGGAATAAGTTTACAACGAGCTGCGCCATCAAGAATCGCGCAAAGCTGTCTTGTGCAAAAGCCCTTCTCAAGCTGAAGAGACACGCGCGGACGTACGTATAATGTCCAGACTCTCTGCGGGAAAGTCCTGTCTCCCCAACGACGTGATCAAAAGCACGCAAGAACAATGGCCGCGAATTCTCCCGACGCATTCGAAATTCAGATATCGGTGCCTGCTCCTGAGTATATACATACATATGCATTTCTCTGCGGAAAGCAACTCTAGCCCGCGAGAGTTTGACTGCTCGCGTGATTACACGTGCCGGCTTTGGCTCGAGCTGCTCCCAAGAGGCGAGTACGCGCCTGATACGTACTTCGCTCAGGTACTGCAGCTACACGCAGGCATGCGATACATTCGGCTGCAGGCTTCCGGACGACGGCGGAGCTCGAGTATCGGGGAAAAAATTCGCGGCTCGCAGCTTAACTGCGTCGCGTGCACTGGATGGATTCAAAATACGTACTGCATGAGAGAGGGAGCGCGGAGCGAAGGAGCTTTTTCGAGGATTGTGCGCGCGGCGCGCGGCTCGTATTAGTCGTATTTCGCCGCGGGAAACGAGGTTATGCTGTGTGCTACTCGAAGATACGGGACTTTATTTACATATTCAGATTTCGCGAGGGGAAAACGATATTATGTATCGTGAAAATGACTCGCATTGCGTGTATAGCCAACGACTTTTTATGACTCTCGGCTCGTGCGAGTATTATGTAGGCTATTACGGTAAGCCACGCTGACTACGTATACTCAGAAAATTTATATTTTCGGCTGTGCACCGCGTTATGTTATACACGGGAATGATTCGAGCGGCTTTTTATCATACATGAATACGCTCCGCCCTTTCGAAATTCATCGCACATAAAAGCTTCTACGACGATTTGACATTTGATTTTCATGCGTTGTCAATTTCATGAGGAAATAATTAATGGAACTGCTCGAAAGCACCATTCTGTCTAACGTAAAGCCAGCTCGGAGGTGCTTTTTCAAAAACCGTTTCCGAATACACGAGGTGTAGAAAATTACTCGCGCCGAGAGCGTTTACCGAGAAGAAGCGTTGCGTATAATTTGCATATTCCTGCACGCGAGTGTAGGGCTATTATGGCGTCATGATTTCGACGCGAAAAATACAGTCCTCCGCTTTAGCATCGAAACATGTACCCTGCGTCTCGTCCACATCCTAATGAGCCACGAAACACACGCGAACAGCCGATTTCTTTTGCTGAATCGTAGCCGAAGAGGTTTCGGTAGGCTCGGAGAGTGAGGCGGCGCAGTAAAAATCCTCGCCGGAATGATAATATTGGTAATGCCGAGAAGCTCCCGGCCAAATGTTTTTTAACGCGCGCACGCGCGAAATCGCATTAACGATTAATTTGCCGAGATGAACAGGGCGTCGGGCCTCGATAATTTATCGGCAAAATTTAGCGAAATGTAGGCTCCCTTGCCTGCCGGCTGGCTGAATTATGTAACGCTGCACCGAATTCCCTCGGGGAAGAGGCAAATGAATTTTTAAGAGCCCGCACGGAGAGCTAAGTTATCGCCCTCCATTTCTTAGCGCAGAGCTAAACTACTGCTGCTGCTTCAGGTATATCGGACTTTTCGCGCGGGAAGCCGAGGAAACGAGCGTCGGGTCTGCTGCTGCTGCTGCCGTAGTGCTCTCCGACTGGCTCTTCGCTACCGGGATTCCCTTTTCATTTTTCCGCTAGTTTTTCATTGAGGACTTGGTTCTGGCGAGCTCGGATTTGCGGCCTTGTTAGATCTTGCTCTACCCTGCGAGCTGGCAATGATTTTTGGATTTCGCGTAAAAGATGAACCAGATTGGGTAAGAGAATCGATTTTGCTTCCTCTACGTTTTTATGAAATATCCGTGCGGATTGCTGTGTGTATGTGTTTGTGTGTTTGTGTATATGTATGGTTGTGATCGAGCTCGAACGTTGCGCGATTCAAACACCGAGAATCGCGCATAGCGACCCTTAGCAACGAGACCGACGACGTCGAGGATGTTATTGTTTATGTTGAGTCTGGTTCTGACAGCTGCTGAGAACAATTGTGTTTACGTTTGTATAAAGAGTCCGAGTTCAAGTGTGCTTTGCTATAAATACGTCTTGTCATTCTCATTACCCGAACCCAATCTTAACATTTTAGGGGCTCGTCCGGGATAGTTAATTCAAACACCATGGAAGAAGTGGACTCTGTAATAAACTTTTGGCTGGAATTCGTTTCACGGACTGCCTACAAAGAAAGAGATACTCTTCTACGAATTGAACTAGAAGAGGTGATCTTGAAACTAAATCAAGAAAAGAAATTTATTACAAGATTCTGTCAACTGGATCTTGATATTGCGATTCAAAGAGTACTTAGTGAGAAAGCAGAGGCAAAATCGAAACAACTGGAGATTGAATTTAAACATCAAAAACCGATCAATGATAATGAATAGAAAACTGGTCCACAAGCCGAACAACTACAGAATAAGGAGTTGGCAAAGCTACATCGTTCTAACCTTTTACTTATGAGCAACTGCGTTGGCTTGCTTGAAAAGCATAAGGATTTTCAATGCCGATTTGAACAGCTAAGTCGTTCTAAGTAATGTTTATAATGTTTTGAGAAAATTCATGATTTTATGAGTTTATAAGGGCCCTATGGTATTTAAAATATTGAGGTTTCAATTTTTTCATAAAAATTTTATGATTTGATATTAAAACTAGTGGTGGGCGGAAACAGCGCTCGTCTGAAAGCTAGTCGGTGCGATTGTGGTCCACCCTTCGTAATATCACCCCTCCCCTACTTTCAAGATTGTGAACGAATCTTTCTAATTACCATAGTCTTTTGCTAAGAAAATTGCTCCTTTAGTAAAATAATTATGATTGAAAATATTTTAAAAAAGCATAAATATACTGTATATTTGAACAATATTTTATCAATTGGAACTATAAATTTAGTTGAAGAAAGCTACATGCCAAAGAATTGGCAGCGGATTTATTTTTTAAATAAGAAGTAACGCCTGATGCGCATTATATTTTATTGTTAAAATGCGAACAGGCTACGAGCAACGAGTGCTTCTTTTCCGATCCGTGCGCACAAGCAGTTTGGAATTCAAAAGTTGAACCGTGCCCCCGCCAGGCGAAAACACTGAAAGTCCAGACTTCCGCGATGACGCGTAAAACTGCCCTCACGCACTCGCGGACGTGATCATAAATTCCAGCGAGTACTTTATTCCCCCCTTGGACCCGCCGGGCGATAGCCATACGCTGCTTGCTTTTTACGCTGCAGCTGCGTGATCGCTCGCGCACACACGCGGTTTTTATGTGCGGCCTGGCTTTCATAACGCGTGGATTTCGGAACCAGCCGCCTACACGGCTTGGGATTCCTCGGATTACTCGGATAGTCCTTCGCGCGTGAGAACTTGTCATGTGCAGCGCGTTTACTGCGGATGCATAGCTTGCTCGGCCATATAAGGAAAAGGTATGAGTGCTCTCGCACGACAGCCAGCTCGCGAGATTGTAAAATTTCGAGCTGCGCGCGATCCCAGCGATTGCTCGAGGAAACGGGATTTCTGGATTAACGAGCTAGCTTACTCTCCTCCTCCCCCTTCCTCACCCTCTCTCCTCGTTTGATGCTTTACGACTGCGCTGGGGGCAGGCAGGCGGCGGCAGATTTAACTATGATGAAAATTTGTCGGGAGTCGAGTAGTGGCGCGCGATTAGGCGATAAAGTTGTTTTAATTGCCTTTGTTGCGAGATGCACTGCAGAGAGCTCGCTGAAAACTACGAATGTGGAGACGGGTCCATACATTTTTGGATTTCAATTAGGACGGGGCTTAAAATTAATGATTGAAATCTGCTCGAGGCTTTGTTATACCCTGCGCGCGGGATTCGGCTTGGTTAAGTGGCGAGAGTCCGCGTCGAATCAGACCTGATTTAATTCCGCATCGGTGAATTCAAAATGTTGACCGTACGTGAAAATTAAGAAAAATTTTAGCAGCGATGAATTCAACAATGAAGAGAAGAACTATCAATCCGTCGATTTTCAAAAGCGACTTTTGTCGCTGACTCAACTGTTGCATATGATTTGCGAATGTATTTCTTGAACGAGCTGTATATAGTTTTTTGCGTCCCTTAGACCAGTGCTTGTACTCCTACTCTGTGAATTACCTTTGATTAAACAATGGATATTGTACACTAGTTAACTCGGTTATTAACAAGGACATCGCTCTTTTTCACTATCATGCCGGTACTTTTTCCAACACGCACTCGTTAATCAACAGCGCATGCAAAGAATGCTCATACAACTCGCACTCGCAATCTCTCTCACAATTAATGATTTTTTGAGAAATATCAATCCCGCGCAAGTCTAAATGGTAAAATATCTTGTGCAAGCCATTCACGCAGAGCGTATATTTTGCATACAATTTTATAATAATAACACAGTATGGCAGATAATATTGAATTTATTGTTATACTTATTATTGCGAAATTTATGTATCAGAAATTCTCTTAACCGCAACGCCAAAGATACATTATCTGCACCATCCTGCGACAAACATCCACCACAAAAGCACCAAAAGCATTCCGAAAATTTTCCAAATTAACCTCGATCATAGCGTGTGGGCGGCGGCAGGTGTTATGAGAGTCGTAGGTTCGTCAGCTAACTATGGCCTCGCGCGGGCGCGCGTCAATGACAAAGCATTAAGCCTAAGAACAAAATTGCCTCGAAACCACTCAGCGGGACGACCGCACGTGGCCTTTTCTTGTCGCTAAAATGTACAGCCCGACGAAATATGGTCGGGGATTACAGTCGCTGCTTCGATATTAAATCGATTTTTCACGATTTCCAGGTGAAGCCTGTTGCTCTGGTTCTTTCTCGAACTCGGGGTAAGTTATTCGGGCAACTGCTACTGATTTTTGTGGCAGTACCTGTATTTCTTTGGAGCTGATTATTTTACAAACCTTCCTAAGTGAAAAAAATTCTAATTTCCGAACGTCAAACAAGTTTCTCTGTTGAATCAGTGAAAAAAGTGCATTTGATTGGGAAAAAATGAATAGCGTTTGAACGAAATCGTACAGCTCGACTTGATTAGTTGACAGAAATAACGATTTGTCCAATTGCCTCCAGTTATTTTACTGGAACAAAGTACGCACGCTCGCGAAAAATGACACATTTCATTTTTCGTTGTTAATCAATATAATGCTGGCTCGGATAAAAATCGTATATTTTTAGTTCAATACAATGTTTGTATTTTCTCGGTGCAGATAACGACGAGAGCAGGACCTGGAAAGCTGAAACAATAGCAGAGAGGGGAGGAAACTTCAAAAGTGATATTTGATACATTCAGGTTATTTTCTCTCTGGTCTAAGGTGTCGCCGCGGATCCTCACGCCCCTCCACTCCCTTTCTCTCTCTCTCTCTCTCTCTCTCTCTCTCTCTCTCTCTCTCTCTCTCTCTCTCTCTCTCGCTCTCGCGCGCTCTCTCCTTCAAGTCTCTCCGTAACAAAAGTGTACTTAAAACTTTGCGCGAGCGCGATCGTGATATAAATTTTCATACTTGTTAAAAGTTGCCAGGGGAGGCAGAAAGACGAGCTCGAGTGAATTGATACCGTGAGCCCCACCGAGCCGCGCCGCCGACGTTATATTCGACTGGGCGGAAAAGCTCTTTCTCTCACTTGTTTCTTTAGAAGTGAGAGAAGAAAGAGCTGCAGACTAAAAACAGAAGAGCGGAACTCGCGGATCGTGTAAACAATGAAACAAGATCTCAGATTTTCTTCTTTTCTGATGCGCGGTTTACGCTTGATAATTTGGTGAGGAAAGTTTTATTTGATTCCGAAGTACGCTTATAATTTGAAATTTTCAAGTGCAAACGCAACCAAATGAAAATAAATGTGTTATAAAGAATACATCTGGAAAGAATAATGTGTTGAGTTTACTACATTGCGAGCTTTCTACCGCCGGAGCTCAGATTTATCGCAGTAACTATAGAATTGGTGACGAAGAGCTATTAATGAAAGCCCGACCGCAATGAAATGAATCTGTGCAGTAGCCATACGAGAAGAATTCGAATAAATAATCCCGGCAGTAGCGATCATAAATCGCGCGATAAGCGCTCGAGCCCACGTTTGGCGGGCCAAAAACTTCGCTAATAAGCGGCAACCTTGAAAGTATACATAGTGGCGCAATTAAGGTGAAATCCGGGCTCGCAACATCTTGGGGACCGCGCCGAAGTGAAAATCTCGATGTCGCGCGAGCAAAACGCCACTCGAGCAGCGACGCCGGCCGATCAACTGATAAACGAGAAAACTTTCGTCATCCCTCTTTCGCTCGATCTAATACGTCGTCCCCCTCCTTCTGCCGATGAGGGGAGAGAACTCGAGCAAGAACTATATCTCCTGGTTCAGCTAGTCGGCTCCTCCTTACAGCTATGATATTATAAAATGGATGTCACGGAGGCTGCAGGGCCAATTAGGATTCGTAAATCGGGGACGAGGCCGGAAATTCGACCTTGGTGAGATGGATGTTTCGAGTGTGCAGGTCGATGGCTGGCGAGAGCTTTCGGGGTTGGAGATTCGAGACTTTCTCGATACGGATAAACTTTTCTCAAGTATCAATTCGAATAATTTTGTAGTTTTATTTCGAATTTTCTGAAGTGTGTGGCACATTTTCGGCTAGATATCAGTCGACACTTTTCGATTATGTAGAAAAATCATGTTCGCTGGTGTGATCACGATTATCTGTTGTGGCACTCGATCTACACATCACACAAGCAACCTGTAAAACTTAAAAAGTCGGTTGCTGCGATATTGACTAATTTATCATTGATTCGTGATAAGCAGGTCATCGTATTCGTATAGCGGCATTATAATAATCCAGCAACTCTAACCAATATCTTCGTCCTCATTTTAACTATGTAAGATGATCGACAGCTTCCTTATTGGCTAAGTTGGATTCCGTATATTAAATCTGGTTTCAAATCAAACCAATATTCGATTGCTGGAATTGTCTATTCGATCAAATAGTCGGTCCCTACGAAGACTAGCACGTTTCAAATCCCTCTGGAAGATTAGTACTTTGCGGTTTTGAGACTTTACGCTTAAACAATTGACGATATTTATGGACGCCAAAGTGGTACATAGTAACATTCACATGCAAAGAGACGGCTTGTACAAAAAAAAAATATATATATATATATATATATATATATATATATATATATATATATATATATATGCCGCGACGCGAGCAAGCGAGACAGAGACTCGTGCTCCGGACGTCGTTAGAATTTCGCATGCCTCTCGATCCCTGCGTGCTACTCCAGGACATACTTTTCGCCATCAAAGTTTAAATGTTGGGTTTCGCTCGACGAGATAATCAAAAGTTGGCAATGGATCGCCATTATAAATGTCATTTTTATTGCAAACAGTTATAAATGCACTTCAAACATTAAATTTTATAAGCCGCCGTAATGGAGTTGAAGCTCCATTTCGCCGCATGTTAATTTGAACTTGAGATTAAGGCTATATGCGAATGCATGTGGATAACGGTGCATTCAATTTATAATAGAGCATAAGCTGATTTGTATTTTCAAAGCTATGGCCTGCTCGTTAAACACGCTTTACTAAATTATTGAGTTAGTAGTTTAGGATTATAGTAGTTTATCCTAGTTATAGTACGATATATAATAATAAACAGGAATAATTATTCTATATTAATAAGCGCAGTGCATTGCTTTGCTGAACTTTTAGCTCAAGCCGTTGCCGTCATAATATGGAAAGAGAACATAATTTATTGCATTGAACCGAATTCCGATGACTATTGTGATTCATGATTTCATATAGTCATTATTTTAATCGTCTAAATGCTAATGAGGATGCAAATTAAATGTTCGGTTTAAATCAGTGGTGTACGCGCGAATTCAATTTTGTTTCCGCGTCGCGTTTTGCTACGCGACTTTATTTGTATAGGCTAATGCCGATCCACGTAAAAATTACGTTTGATTCCTGAACGCGCGGTACAATTATATGCGACGCTTTCGATATAATATCGCAAATGATGGAGAACATATGAATATTCATTTGAGAGGGAGAGACGAGCCTAACAATGGGCACTGCGTGTTTCTCTCTATGGTTTTGTAAAACATTATAATATGTTTTCAGACATACTGGCACACCAAACCCCAGCGCCGCAATTAAAACTCGCGTACCTTTCCGATACCCGAATTTCGAGAATATATATATATATATATATATATATATATATATATATATACTAGTGGGGCTCCGCCCCCCTGCTCGCTGCGCTCGCCAACCCCCCGATTCTTGTTTTAGTGTAAATTTAATTTTCAACTATTATATATGTATCATTTTTCAAGTAGTAAGTAATTTGTTTTTAAATATAGTACATATTATTAAAATTTGATATAGTGATGATTAAAATATAAAAATTGTGATGCGGGCAACAACTTTTACAAATTACTTTTTGGTTAACGGAATATTGTCTACGAAGAAAAGCACCATATAGATCAAATTTACCGAAAAAATCTAACGTAGATATATGTTGATACGTACCGTCATTATTTACGTTAGTAGGAAATTGATAAATTAAAAACATTTATGATCTTATAAAGTTTTTACAATGCTGAATATAAACACGCGAAAGTGATAACAATACAAAAGCAAAAGACAATGCTTAGTATAAACACATCAAAGTGTCAACAATATAAAAGCAAAAGTCAATGCTTAGTATACGCACATCAAAGTGTTAACAATACAAAAGCAAAATAAAAACCTTATAAGAATTATTTACTTCAAACAAAGTCAAACTTTAATAAAAAATATTACAAAAAAACGCTCCTGTCTATTTACCTCATGGGTGGTGTGGAAAAAATAGAAAAAAAAATTTATACCACTCTAACCTCAAAATGCAAACTTTAATTGCAATTTTCGGCTCTCGTGGTATAAAATATCGTATGATACTGTTGTGGGAGGTGTTTTTCTACCTTGCTCGATTTTCTCACTCGCAGTGCTCGTGCGAAAGCCTCGAGAAAGGTAGAAAAGCAGATCCCACAACAGTGTGATAATATACTATTAAGTTATCTCTCTATTGGTTTATCTCTACTCTTATATATAATTTAGATACTACTATGCTATGAGCTTGTAATGGGGGCTTGGAAGAGTTACTACGAAGAATGTGGAATTTTCCCGAGGCTGATACAACAT
Source organism: Nasonia vitripennis (assembly GCF_009193385.2). NCBI lineage: Eukaryota > Metazoa > Arthropoda > Insecta > Hymenoptera > Pteromalidae > Nasonia > Nasonia vitripennis. The sequence goes on from NC_045760.1 coordinate 20,705,452, forward strand.
CTTAATGCAGTACTATACCTGATATATTTTAACGGTGGTTTGTTTTTCTTTATAGTAGTAAATTATATTTAAGAAAAAGCTGCTAAAATGTGCGGGGGGGCTGCGGGGGGGCTGCGGGGGGGCTTTTCAGATTATTCAAATCACATGAAAAATGGAAGAATTTTCCCTTATTTTGCGGGGGGGGGCTGTGCGGGGGGGCTGCGGGGGGGGGCTGCGGGGGCTGCGGTGGGGAGTATGTCCAAAACGTCTATATAATATAGGTAGATATATATACAGGATAAGCTGAAATTCATCGGACGAAACAAAAATAAACATCGGATTCCGTGCTCGCGAATCAGATTTCCGCGTACACTCTTTCTTGTATCGGTACACTCAAACTTTATTATTCCGTGCACATGCTCGGCGAGTGAATCATCTTTTGGAATCCCCGTACGGATCATATAGATATCGATAAATCGATCACGTTAGGAAATCCCGATGAGCACCGCCGATTTAGCGGATTTTCCGTGATAACTTCGGCTGACGTCCATTTTCAAGTCGCAGCAATTTTTCACGCGGACATAATCGCCGCAGTGATATCGCGTCGCGACGGCTCGACGATCGTAACAATGACAAGGTATTGCGCGAAACGCAGCCGCCACGGCGCATCAACGTTATTGCGCGCGAGCATCTGTATATTGAAACGGCAAAAGCTCGTCGTCGCGCATACGAATCAGCGGCCCCTGGTGAAATATGCAAGTTCGTTTCTTTGGGGCCTCGCTTATATTACGATGATAATGCGCGGCACGAGGTCCGCGCTCGGCCGTTCATTTAATTATCGGAGCGCTCGGCTGGACAGCGCGTCGATCGCAGAGAGTACATCAGTATATATGATGGTCATATAGCTATAATATACAGGGGAGACTTTCGCTTCTTTTCGCCGCGTGTGGCCGGCGGTCTTTATCGCGAAATGAATAATGCACGCGCGCGCGGCTCTGCGGTGAGCGAGTGCTCGCGCGTACATGTACGTATTGGAGAGGGCGCGCCTGCTATTGGCATATTATGCAATCGCAATGCCCGCTTCGCTAATTACGATACAATATTGCTATAACGAACCTCCGGAGCTGGCGTAGCCATATAACCGTGGAATTTTACGTGCGCGAACTGCCGTTCGGCGTGCGTTGGTTAGAAGGCTGCGGCATTCGCGTTAAATGATGTTTGCCATTTTCACGCGTTGATTAGGTCCGCTGTTTAGAATGAAACGGTTTGAGGCCGCCGCCGCCGCTGTGGCTGCGGCTGATCCATCCATGGCTGATTGAATTTTCATTTGTGCCTCTCTCTCTCTCTCTCTCTCTCTCTCTCTCTCTCTCTCTCTCACACTTCCTCCCTCTCCCGAGCACGTTATGTGGAAAATGTATGCTGTTGTCTTTATTTACAGTTATCGATGTGGCATCGCTTATTATGAGGAATTCTACGAAAAAACACACATCTTTGACCCTGAAAAACTTTTCTTGGACTCTCAATTTCAACGAAAACTAGCCACTGTTCCACGATACGTATGCTTAATTTCTGAAGACACGAATGAAAAATCAGCATTACTAGGATTAATAAGAGTTTTAATTAAAAAAAAAGATAGTTAAAAATGCTTGCTTTTGTCGAAAGTTACCTATAACTTGAAATATCGAAAAATTATGGGATATGAATATTTTCATCAGTTCTTGGATAACTTTTGACCAAATTAATTATTTTTTTTAATGAAAGCTCTTTGCACATTCTTTGATTCTATATAGTCATATGGATTTTCCGTTCGCAACTTTAAAAATTAAGTACGTACCGTCGAATCATGACTAGTTTTCGTTGAACTTGAGAGGCGGCCTGACTTTATTTCATTGATTTTTAGAGTCAAAGGTGCATATTTTTTTCACAAAATCCCTCATATGCCTCCTGGGTACATTCGCGGCGAGAGCTTCGCAGTTATGATAATTGAATTGCAAATTCGGCCTTGAGTATGTAAATGTTTTACCGGATCATTTCTCCTGGATTCCTCGTCCTTGCACTCGCGAGGAAAGCACGGATCAAAAGCGAAATTCGCGCCATCGCACGACGGTACCGCAGGAGTCCTTATAAATAATCGAACCGCTTAGGAGATAAGTCGGTCTTCACTCTCCGCTCGGCGCGATAATTTCCGTTTGAGAAATGTGTCACGATCGTTCGCTCGATGTAAATTGCGGCTTTGTCGGCGCTGGCACGGGGAGAGGAGCAGAGAGGATGAGTCGTAGCATGAATTTTGATAAGAGGTCGCGCGGGCTGCGAGATATAGAGAAGATGAGAAATCGAATGGAAGGACGACAGCAGGGAGAGAGAGAGAGACGCACATAAAAGGTATTGATGAAGATAAAAGAATGCGAAATGAAGGTGAACGATTTCGCGCATATATTTCGCTCTCGCCATTGTGCAGCTGCAATTTTTATTGCGAGTCGAAATACATGAAGTTTCATTTCTTAATTAAATTGAAAAAAAGGTTGATGGTTTTTACAGCATATTCTTCGTCCAATGGAGTTTCAGTAGATCAATTTTTCTCTTATTGCTTGTTTTAACAAGATATCAAATGAGGTGCACGATTCAAACTGAACGCTCAGAAAAGAAAACCCATATAGTTGTAATAATTATAAATTAATTATACATGCTGTGATATAATGTTCATTAGTTATGAATACTGAATCATTCGCAATACTCGTACGTGAAACTTAAGATGTAAAATTAACAGTCGATCGAAGGATTGTATCAAAATACATCGTATACTTTTACTTAGACTTTTTTTAGACAGTACTCTGTGGTAGAAATCGCAACCAATTTTAACCCAAGAATAAGCTTATAAGTGTCAAATTTTGACACTTATAAGCTTATCTAACCCAAGAATATTGCTTACAGCGACATCGATTTTACATAAGAATAAGGTTACTTCAGCCAATATTGTTTTTAAATAAAAGAGATACGTAACCTTAAATGTATAGATGATTACATGCAGCGAAGCAATAAAACTCGGTAAATATTGATGGAAAAAAGTCCAGTTTTGTGGCTCTCTGAAGTACCTAGCGCCCAGAGTGGGCATATTATCAACATCGTCTCCTAGAGTTTCACGCCGGGAAAGTAATAACATGATTCGTTAAAACTCGTTACTCGGGGGTTTTCGAGGTTGCTGAATACTAATACTGTTCCGGATAGAATCGAGCGAAAGAGCACGAAGAGAACCGAGAGCGGCGAGTTAGGGTAGCGGGCGTTCCTCCGCGGCTAAGTTGGCATCTGCATGGATCGGCAGTGCGATCCATGGCTATCAGGCTATCCAGTCACAGACCTCACCAGGAGCTTGCTCCGCGTATCTGAAGCTCAACTCTGTGCGGGGAGACCGACGGGTCGACCCGTGGCTACAGGCCACGCTGTCGATCCGTGGGAGGCGCCTTAGGTACGCACGCGCGTACAATTAAAAGTATGCCTAAATAAGTATATTTCGCGCGCTCGATCATCTTTGGGCTCCTTCGGCGCTCGCCGCCGGCGAGCGCACGTTCGGCGACGCGATTTAGCGATAAGACGTGCGATCACGCGGAGAGGCTGATCGACATGAGTCAGTCACCTCGTGCCCTTCGACCGAGATTTATTGTCGCGAACTTAAATATATCACGTTGTAACCTTTCCTTTTTATATCGAATATATTCCTTTTAAACCATCTACATTCTTTTTATTTGTTGTTGCACAATTTTGCCCTTATCCTGAACAAATATAATGATTCTAACCAGAAGTTTTTTATTCGCATCGATAAGTTATTTGCGGAAACATACAGTGAGAGCTGCACTTGGGAATTTAAAAAATCAGATAGACAGAATCCTTCTTGGATAGTATTAAGTCCTTCTCCCAATATACTACCCAACTCGATCACTTTGAATTCCAGCCGCCTCGCTTATAATCCTCAGAAACTCGAACCCCCGTTAAACACATATATTTCATCGAATCTCCTTACATAAGTCGCCCGGCTGGGAACAGCATCAGCCGCAGACGAGCGACGCTTTAGCGCTCGACAATTTTTAAAATCTCGCGGCGCGGCCGTAAAAGTGTCGGCCGCCGCAGCGGGAACTTATCCGAAAAATTGTGGGCAGCAGCAGTCCCGATAAAAAATTGATCGACGCCTTTAAGGAGGGGACACGGCGACGCATTTGCAAGTCGGCCGAGCGCGGGTGCGACAAAAAATCGTGGCTCCGAAGTGAAATCCCTCCTACGGGAGCTACGACGTCGCGAAGGTGTCTATTTTTCCCCGCTGCGTGTGCGGCGGCTATATGTATCCCTATACACCGACGCCGAGCAGCGAAACGTGATCGACATAACTCTGCGAGGTATATGTTCTCAGCGGCACAGTTTTCGCTCTCCTGCTTGATTTTTGTTTATTGCCTATGTATCGGTTGAGGCATGGGTTATTATATGGGCAGGACGTATAATATAGGGTAGACCGCAAGCCTTCGGGTGCGAGTTATAGATAAGGATGAATGCGCTTCAAGGTATTTGGTATCCTTGTTATGAAATCTTTTTCGAGCTTTTTAAACAATTTATAATATAGAAAATTCTGTTCTGAGAGAAGAAATATTTGCTTACTGTTGATTTGCCATTTCAGATCCAGATACGATCGACTTATGCAAAATTGTTGCTGAATCGCTGCAGCTACCCCATGAGAGATTCTTTGAAGCACGCATCGGAATCGTTTTTCCCATATTACATTAAATATCATCAACACTCATCGGATGGGTAACCATCAGTTCATTAGAAAGTCAAAGGTTTTGTTGTTGCAGTGAGTCCAGAAAGAAATGTACACTGAGAAAATGAACCTTCTTGAGAAATAAGGATAATCCTGTAAGTAATAAAATTTGCTAGCAAAATGACTTTCATTTTGCATCCAAAAAAATAATTTTGTCGCAAAAGTACAAATGTTCGTATCGAAAGGAAAATTCTCTCCTTTGAATCCTCTTGTGACAAGAGGATTTCTTTTGAATGTAAGATGTTAATCCGCGCCCGATTGCCATTCCGCAGAAGTTTGTTGAGTGTGGACGCGTGCTCCCAGAGAGAGCGAGAAAGCACGTATACACCATACAACGTGTATACATCTCCGCGGAAAAGGTACGTCGTGCCCGAGACAGTGAAAAAGCGCCAGAGAGCGTTAAGTGACTCCCGGTATATCGCGCAAAGTGCTTCTATAACCTCAAATTCTTGCGGGATTTCTAGAGCAGCGCGAGCGAGCAGAATGAACCGCTCGGAGCCGCTGGTGGAATCGGCTCGTCGGCAGGAGTTTCGGACCTCAGACGTCTTGTGTGCTCCGACTGTGTAAATTTAACGTTGGCTTTTATTTTCATCGGCTTATCGTTGTAAGTAGCAAAATGGTAAATTTATGGAAGATTTACCTATAGTTATGCAAATTTTCCACATTTTATTAACGAATACAAGCACAACTTATGTAATTGGCAAACTGTGGACTTGCTTAGGCTTTAACGCTCATTTGCACAGCTACAGTATAGATCAGTTAAACCGTTGGTCAATAAAAAAGAGCACTGAGCTGCTTAGATATAAACCAATGCATAAACTTGTGTCTTCCAAAGATGGCCAATCATACATTATGTGCTACACCTAAGCAGTTTCTTACTTTCTGTTCATAAAACTTTACAAATGTAATATTATTTTTTATTAGAGAATAATAACGCTGATTCATTTCAACAATATTCTCGTACTGTTATTTCATAAATCCTTTTACTAAATGTCTTGATTGAAAATGATTTTCTCTCAAGGCAAAATGTAAAACCTCATTACGACAAAATTATTTCCTCTTGTCGCAATTAATATTTGTACGCAAAGGATAATCCTTTCGTCGCTAAAAGACATCCTCTAGGTATCAAAATTGAGATGAAATTACTCTTGTGACAAAAGGATTCCTTTTGTTGTAAGAGGATCGTTTTTTCAGTGTATATGCATACATAAATCTATTACACGAGTGTCGGTTCAAAAACAGCTCTGATCTGACCTTAGTACTTCAGAATATACTATAATGTATATGGACTATATCCGAATAAAGTTAGAAAAATCCATTTTCCGCAAGTGAGATATTTCGAATAAAACCACACGCCTACCGGCAAAGTAGAAAAGTATAAGGTCAATGATGTGGATGACATGATGAAGGTCGTGCTCGAGCCGAGGCTTAACCGCTCTCTTGATTTCATTAAGAAACTACAGTTGGCAAAGCGAGATAAACCTCCATAAGTATACTTAAGGAACCTACTGAAAAGTTTTCTAAACTTTTTCTGGTGACACGCTTAATTTGTCACTCGCGGCGCGTGCGTGTACACAGTTCAAAACCTGGCAGGGTCCTTTTTTATCAAGCCGAACGACGTCACGTTGGTTATCCCATGCACGGGTACGTATGCGCCGACGAATCGATGGATTTTTGACGTTTTCATCGGAGAGAATAAAAAGATCACGCGCGTACGCGTCGCCACCATAATCCTCTGGAAATCCATCTTATGCAACTTGTTGATATACACGCGCGTATCTCGGTTATAGGAGCAAGCGCTCGAAAAAAACCTGAAAATCAACAATGTACATGATTGATACCTTGTTTCGAAAACTTTGACAATCGATCAAAGCCTACTCTTCCATAATAATCAAATTTCAGCCAGAGACACGCGCAGCGTAAAAAATGCCATTTTTCGCATGCACACAGAATGTGTGCGCGCGTGGCACATGATCTAGATACTGCGATCACTCGTGTCTCTTCATCCATTCGCGCGCTCACAAAAAAGCGCGGATTAAGGTGTCGCCTCCCGTACGTGCTCGCTCGTCGATACATCCTGTTGTGCTCTTTTTTTTGTTCGCCGCGTCGGCCCTTTTATTTCCCGGCGCGCATATAAGCCGGGCGTATTAAGCGCGTCGCACCGGAGCTCGTGCTCGCACGCATCATATATACGTTAATTTGTCGCGCGCTCGGCTTCGTCGGCGAATGCGTGTATGCATGCGCGTGCCATTTAGTCATAGGAGGGAAAAATCGATGGCGCTTTCGGTTAAAAGAGGAGACTCTTCGTGCGGAAATATTTTTTAAGATCCTTGGACTGGCAAAGCTTGATTTATAACGTAATGTTTTCATAAATTGTGTATTATGAGAGTAAAGCGAGTGCTGCGAGAATGTGCAAGGCCAGCTTGTGATGAATCGAGATTTATCTCAACTATTTTTTACAAGACGAGGCGAAGAATTTTAGGATTCTTGAGAAATTTCAATATAGCTAAGGTAAAAGTATAATTTACGAATATCCCTGGTAGAAAATTGATCAGATTTTCTCGCCGTTTTACTAATTAGTGCTCAGAAACTTTTGGCGACAGATAATGGCAAAATTCTGGCAAAGGTAGTGGAAGGCTAATTTGAGGTAAGGAGATTAAGACAAGCACACAGATATTGTTTTGAGACAGCTAAATTTATTCATAATTTCTGCTAATCAATCATATCGATTTCATCAGTTTATCCGCCACCATAGCTTTCTTCTTGCACGCTACCAAGAGAAAAATAAGTGCTTTTTGTAATACATGCACGATTTTCGCGTTTTTTTTTTGACCTAAAATTAGGGACAAAAGTAGTCGTTTTCCGACCGGCGGGCGAAAAAATGCAGCAGCCGGCGCAAAGCGAGGGTGACATTCTCACGAGTGTATAGAATCAACTTTCCGCAAGTGTATCGAACGTTACTATTTGATATAGGGGACGGAAAATGCGATTGAATGCACGCGGAGCGTGCGTAAATAGTACATTACGATATACGTGTGACTTAAATGGTTCTTTTTTACACGGCACAGTTAGCACCCGAGCGTAGCGAGAGCGCTAAGTGCCATATAAAATTGAACCGTTTAAGTCAAGAGTATCGAATAAAATTTTATAGCACAGACTGCTAAAATCCGCAAGTCTCGCGTATTCGTGACTAAAGTAGTCCTTATTTGCACCGTGAGATTAGCGCACGAGCGTAGCGAGTGTGATAAACACAGTGCAAAAAGGACTACTTTAGTTACAGATAGGCGTGACTTAACAGCGGATTTTAGCCACACTGTGCTAGAAAAGTGCATTTTACGCACACTGTATCAAAAAATATAGTGTGCACCAAGGACTAAGCGGGCTTTTTGGCCACGTGTGGTTGCAATACTCGTCTGCGGCTCGTAAACGAGTATTGCAAATTCACCTTGACTCGTACTGCAAACTTCACACTCGGCCTAAAAAAGCCCACTTTAGACCCTTGATACACAATATACTATTTTGATCTAAGTAAAATCAAATAAGAAATTTGCCACTCAGTATAATGGACTAATGAGAAAAAATTTTCTGTAGTTTTGTCCGCGCACAAAGTTCAAAAACATCGCGATCAGTGAACTTTCTAGAGAAGGGAGTTAAAGCTGCCATTCTTGCCATGAAATTTTATTACCTGGGCTTTCAAGAGACCGGTTATCCCCTCCGATATCAAGTGTAAAATTTGATATACTATAATACCAAATCTCATTTAAACACATTATTCGAGCACGGCATTAATAATACTTAAGTGTATTGAGTAGCATCAAAACCGCGTCGTAGGGTTATAACAGCAAGGGGTATTATCCAATACGGCTCATAATACGGCGAATTACTTCTATGTTAATTTATATTACGGTATAAGTAAACCATAACTCATTCTTTCATTATTTTAAGCTGGTTAGATCTCCTTGAAGTTTCAGCTGTAATTAGAAATTCACGCATCTCTCTCGAGAACGAGAAATTTAAATCCACTTATTTTCGAGCTTATTTTTCACGGAAATGTAAGAAAACGAACGAAACAAGCGTATAGCATACCAGAGGCCAACAAATGCCATAATGCCTCAATTAAGTCAAGACCAAGCCGAGCACGCAACGCTCATAATCCTCGAGTCGTCGTTCGTATACTCGGAAAAAGCGGGACCGCGAAGCCGCGGGAACAAGAAGCTCCTCCTAGGCGCTCGCTCGAGCCCGCGCAAAAAAGAAGCCAGATAGAGAGCCATCCAAAGGACAAACTGCGCGCGGCGCGCACCATATTTTATCGCGCAATAGCATTTACGTCGTGTCCCGCGAAGTAAAAAGCCCTCCTTCTCTTGCGCCCCGTAAAATACATACATCGCGCTTCTGGCGCTTAGAAAGGCGCGCGCGCTGTGTGTGTGCGCCCAGTGCTAGAGCCTCATAAAGGTTCAAGTGCAAAACTAAGCTCGAGTAGTGCTTGCACACGAGCACAGATTTCTGTGTGTGGTACAACGTTTCTCATGTGTACCACTGCTGCTGCTGCTGCTCTTCTTGGCCGGGTGAGCGCGAGCCAACGATCGATATGCGTGTGGTACGTGTGTGTGCGCGCGAGGTCACGTAGAGTGCGACCACTGAAATTTCCTAGTTTTTAGGCTGCAAGGAAAAAGCTGATTTCTAATTAAGAAGTTTGATGAACGAGTATCGAGTTGGGATTCGTTCGTGAAAAATTAGACCAGCAGCAACGTAAACTGGGTCGCACCCCTGCATACAACTGCTGTCTGATCCAAATGGAAATATCTCCAATTATTAAATCGTACCACTTTCTTCGATTTTTCAGTTAAAAAAAGGACAAAAACAACTCAGGAAGCAACCCGCCATTTGATGGGTACTTTGATGGGTTGTGCTACTCTTGGGAAAAAATTTGAACTGCACTACTAGTGTCTTCGTATAGGAAGCGTCGCAAAGTGAAATCCATCGAGCGCTTTGAGCTTTCGCCGCGAAACGTTGGCGTCGGCCTTGCGCGCGCGCGACAAGTATTACGGTCCGGGAAAAATATCGGAAAGGTTATTGCGCGGGTAATGGCCGGGAGCGGAAATTGTTTCGCCTCTTATCTCTTCGCTTTTTTTATGTTTTCCCCCTTTCGGTTCTTGTTCACGAGCGCGCTAATAAGGAAAATCAAAAGCCATCTCGATCGTCCTTCGTCTTCGACCGAAGAGACTCGAGCGAGCCAGAAAGCGCACTTGTATACTTACAAGTCTCTCGTAAATGCCGGCTCAGATAAGCGAAGATCCATGTTCAAAATAATAAATTCGGACCACATAGCATCGAAGAGCAAAGACAAGCCGGAAACGTATCGAAGCTCGAGGCGTGGAAAAATTCATTAATTCGAGGCTCTTACCCCGCTCGTCGAGCTTTATGCACACGATGAGCCCCCCGCGCAATCATTCAAATGAAAAGGTAGCATCCCCGAGTAAATCTTTTCCAAGAGCCTCTCGGGTAAATCGGCCCGGCCTTGTTTTTACGCTCATCTCGTGCGCGGAGCCTCGGGTAATACACTCGCAAAATTAAGCGGGCGCCCCTCGCGCAAATCAAAATGAATCGCTCGCCTGCACGCGCTTCGCTGTAGCATGCTTATGCGCCGTATAATACGGCGAAAGAGTTGTACAAACGTAGCGGCAGCAGCAGAGAGTAAACGGACTGACGCAGAGGAGCATCCGGCCGTTCCTTGATTCAATTGGCGATGGATTATCTTAAACAATGGAGACGGAAGAGTTAGTTAAGTAACTGCAGTAATGGATTAACCCGAGAGGAAGAGGAAGGCAGGGAGCTGAGCTGCTTCCTCGAATTTCCCACGCGTAGGTATATATAGAGCGTAGAGCTCGCTCGCTCTCCCCGGCGTCTTGAGAGCAGGGCTCGTGGAGCGAATTTTGCGAATTTAACGCGAGTACCCGGGCTGATTGCGAGAGATGAGACTGTGCTCTCTTCCTCCCTCTCTCTCAGACTCTTCCTCGGTCGCCGTCGCCACGCTACTGCGGCGATGAACTTGACTTCGGTTCCGCCAGGCCAGTTCGCGCGCTACTTTGCTTTTTTGCAGCCCGGTGCTCGAGTGTGCTTGATTTAACGAGAGTATGAAACTGTTTGGTCGCTGCTTGAGCGTGTGTCTTCGAATCGATTTTCCCGGAGAAAGGGGTGGACGGGAATTATTTCAATTTCAGACTATTAATTAGATGATGGAAATCATCGCTTGAAACATTGAACGAGCTGCGGTAATTTTCTTGGAAATCGATGTCGAATTCGAACTATTATACCGAGAAAGACCTTATACCGCATCGGGTTCTGGCGCGCGCGCGAAGCGAGTCGTTTATGTCACGAGAAACTTTAGCTTGATTGAGTCCTTCCGTTTTAATCGGAATTTCTATTTTAACCTTAGGATGCAATTGAACCGATTCATTTCGGGTTATTCAAAAGCAATTAAGTCTCTTATATGAACTGAAAAATACTTTTCTCTCGCAGGAGTATAAAAAATCGCCGACCTCTTATTTATATTTCGATAGCAGATAGCCTTCAGCATATAGATCTAATTTTTCGCGACGGACTCAGCTCTCCGGTAGATACACGAATGTATCATTCAAACAAAGTGTGTAAAGCGGAATTTCGCCTTCAGGCTATGTATTGAAAATTTCATTCTGGAGTGTCGACTTTTTATTTATGTGGGCGCTATATTAAAAATAAATTCTCGGGTTTTATTACACATGCTACTTATCTTTGCAAGGGATATTACTCTGTTTTTACATGAATGTAACACAGGTGATAAGTATATACTGATTTATCAATTTTATCAATTTTATATAACAAACTTTGTTAGGTATATTGACATGCATATTTATTGATTCTGTTGAAAATAAAAATCAAGCAGGGTATAATTTCTCACGGTGAATATATTTATTAATACAAAAAAAGGAGCAAGAAATTAATACAAGTATGACAGCGTAGTCAGATGTCAGTGAAGCGCTCGACTGGACAACTGCTCGCTTGCTCGATTCGGTTAGAACTAACTGCTACCCTCCGCTGAGGGTATTACAATACCTTGGTGACGCGGTCCTACGGCTGATCGCAAGAGGGGCGCTGACGATATCCAGGTACGCGACGACGCGGTCGAAGCGTGAGCGCTCCTTCTTAATCCCTAATTGCCGTGTTTGTCGCACGTATTTTTCGTAGGCAACAAACAAACCGCGTCTTCGAGAAGCTTATAATTATAAAACGAGCAGATGCGCTGCCGAGTTCGGCGACGGACTCGGCACGGCATCTGTTCTTGGGTTTTCCCAGCTACAATAAAACAAGAACTGAATAATATTTCAAAATACTAAATCTAAGTTTTAACAAAAACTCCAACAGATTCATAAACTATGCAATATCAGTTAGTTTTATTTTTATTTACTAATGCTTTGAAATGGCACAATGTTAAATTTGATTCAAGATTGAATTAAGCCTTTTAATGTGTTTCCAGCATTGCATAGCAGTTACAATATCAGCTTGTTCGTTATGATCAACATCTCAACTAATTTTTTTTTCCCCTGATTCTTCATAGACTTTACTTCCTTTATAGACTCGTTGAATTTGATTTTTGCATATTATTATACGCAGCATTCACTTTTCAATTATGACGCATAATCGTTGAGTTCCGCCGTTTGTGCGTGAATATGGTTCTGTAGGTGTATTCATGTTCTATCTCACGGTTCCAAGATTTGTCTACTTATCACTGGGTAATGCAGCGATTGAAAAATGATAATGAATAAAGTGCCTTTCAAAAAACCGCTTTCAAATATATGTACAGGCTTAACGAGGTGAGCATACAGAACGGTTTATATTGCTGAATGTACAATTTGCAGTAATGGTCTGCCCCGCGTGCTTTCAAATGCAAATAAAAAGTCTGAAAATTACGCAGCTGTGCAGGAACATTTGCTATCCACGCGATTCATCAGTTTCTCCCTTGTTATAGCTTTGAAAAAAGACTCGACAAAAAAGATTCACGGATCAATTAAGGAACGCATTGGACAACAAGAAGGTAATAATAACGTGGTTGTATGAATTATTTTCCTGGAGCAAAGCCGATGCGGTGGCCGAAATTCATCAGCAAGAGAGCCCGACAAAATAAACACAATCAGCGCGATGCATTTCCGAAACTTTGAAGCAGTAGCGCGCGCGCCGCGGGCAATTTGTCGGGAAATAAAACGTACGAGATACACACAAACACACACACGCGATATATATTAAATTCAGCGAAAATCTGGCGGGTTTATAGCGTCCGGCGCGGCAAGTTGTGCGCCGTGGCCGAAAAATTTTTCCAATAAAAACGGAAACTTGAGCGGACGGCAAATAATCAAGGAATGGCAGACCGCCCGAGAGCGCGCCCGCTGAGACGGCTTCGATATCCTTTTCTATATTCATATAAACTTTCTTTTTACTGCAGTTTGTTTTCCCGCAGCCTCTCAGTCATTTTAGCCGGCGGGGCCGTTATAAAATCCCGAAAGTGGCCCATAAAAATCAATGATTCAGCCTCGTAAAGACGATGAAGAAGCGCTGGCTATGTGGCTATAGGCTGGAGGCAGAGGAGAGGGGAAGAATGAGGAGAACACAAGCCTCCCCCTCTCGGAGCTATCAAATCTCGCGGAGATTCGCATCTTGGGCTGAGTTCTTTCCGCGGGGCTCCCAGCAACCGAAGTCGTCGGATTGATTTCCCTCATCCCCTCCCCCCACCCCCCTTATCACTCTCAAGAGAGCCTCCGGATAGAGCTGAAGATCCGCGTCAAAGGCTTCGTTAACCGATATAGAGGTGCCGGGCGCGTAAATAAAACTGTGCGCTGCCGGTTTTAAAGGAGCCTCGGGCAGCAGCTTCCTCCTCTAATTTCAACTAAATTAAAAGCCGAGACTCCAGTGTCTCTCGATCTCTCAGCCGGCCGCGCAACTCATTTGAACTCGGAGCAACTCTCTGCTGCCCGTCTAATGTATATACATGGCCGGCGAAGCTCCGCGCGAGAGTAGTGCAAGGTTGAAAGCCGAACGGAACACGCGAACCTTTGTACAAACAGCTCGAGCCGACACTCGCCTTTCTTTACCCGCTCCGCGGGGTGACTCCCTTTTTTCCTGCTCTCGCCCGCTCTCTCTCTCTCTCTCTCTCTCACTCCGAGAAACTGCTGCGCTTCTTTCATTTGTGTCGCCGCTCGGATGTTTTTTTGCCGCCGGCTGCGCGCGCGGCGATAAATAAATTTAGACGATGGGCTTGCAAATTTGCTCAGCCTCGTCGCGACGCCCTCTAATTAATTGTGTTATTTTAGTTCGTTAAGAAATTTCCGGCTGCAGTTTGCTCTGCCGGCCGGCTTTTTTGCCCTGGCTGTGTGCGTGTGCCCGTTTCCAATTGGGCATCGCTCTTTTTTTTCTCAACGATCGTTTAAAGCTTGTAAGTGATTTACTGCACGCTCGCCTTTTTCATTGAATTGCATTAGGCCAAATGAAGCTTCCTCCATGCGAACGCAGCGCCGCTGATGAACGTGTATCGGATATAATGGGTTGGCTATTTATTATTTTTTTCTTTTAAGGTAGGTGTACGTGCGCAGAGTTATAAGCCACGCGACATACGAAAAGGCTCGATCTTGGGATGCGGAGGTTTCAGAAATAAAAACAGTAATTTCTCTTGATAATAAAAATAACTATTTAATGTTAAAATCCACATTCACACACAATTTAGAGAGTTCTCTGTAGGTCTTTAAAATTACGACTCAAGTTACATTTTGCCGTACGGACTCGCGAATAAAAGCTTGATTTTAGTTCGTCCGTTCATTAGAGACTCGCAGGCGCAACTGACTAGCTCGACGTGGTAATCACGCGATATTTCGACGATAAGAGAGGGGATAACTTCTCGACAATAACATAGACTATACTTTTGAATTGTAACGGCCTAAACATACCGCCCGCCCTGGAGTGTTTATCAAACAATTCGGAAAACAAAATGCCTCGATTAGATAACTACACATAACATACATAATCTTGAAGTTAATTCAGCCCGGGTATATAAACAAAATAAATATATGCCGATCGGCAATATAAAACACACACATTCTTTGTACACACTCACTCATAAAACAAGATAACTAGATTTATAGATAAAATTTACATGGCATAAAAGTTACATGAATTCGAACCATTACAATAAATAAAGTCGGAGTTAAAAAATCTTCGATCTTCTCTCTTCTCTCTTCAGTGGTGTCCAGTGGACGTCGTACTACCGCCCGCCGTGATTTTCTTGCATTGTAGGAAATGAGTGACAGCTGCTTCATTTACAGGTAGCAATATGATCTTGTTGACCGGGCGTTTATACTCGCTCGTACGAGTTTTAATCTTGACGACCCTAATGAGACCGTCCTTGCCGGGATAGAGTTGTACGATTCGAGCAAGCGGCCACTTCAGAGGCGGGACAAGCTCGTCCTTAAAAAGCACAACGTCTCCAACTTGCAAATCTCGATTAGGGTGCAGCCACTTCGACCGCTGTCGCACGGTATTCAAAAAATCCTTATGCCATCGTCTCCAAAACTGATTGCGCATCAAGATAAGCAAGTGCCACCTAGAACCAACAGAGACCTTTTCATTCGTTTCGACGAACGGTTCCGCGGGAGCCATCAGCGAGGCTCCAATTAAAAAGTGTCCTGGAGTCAACACTACCTCTTCTTCTTCATCGGATCTTAAGGGGCACAGGGGACGAGAGTTTAGGCAACTTTCGATCATAGTCCCCACCGTGTAGAACTCTTCAAAGGTCAGTTTATTATCTCCTATGACTCTGACCAAATGACGCTTAAAAGACTTAATATTAGCCTCCCATAAGCCTCCGAAATTGGGTGCACGTGGAGGTGTGAAGGACCACTGCACGTTGTCTTGGGCGACCGCCGCAGCAACTTCCTGACTTAAGGCTGACGTTTCAGCGAATAGATGGCGCAATTCGGCGGATGCTCCCTGAAAATTAGTGCCGTTATCGCTGTATATGACTTTACACAGTCCTCGACGTGCGACAAAACGACGAAAAGCCGCGAGAAATGCTGCTGAAGTTAAGTCGGAGACGACTTCAATGTGGACCGCCCGAACCACCAAACAGATGAAAAGAGCGACGTATCCTTTGGTGGTCTTGCGCCCTCTTCCAGGTGACGCTCGAATATAGAATGGTCCAGCAAAGTCGACCCCAGTATGTGTGAACGGTCTTGCAGGACGCACACGAACAGCTGGTAGCGGGCCCATCATTTGCTCGACCGCGTGGGCGTTGTGTCTCGTGCATTTAACGCATCGGCGCACGATTTGTCTTATCGTGTTTCTTCCTCTCACCACCCAGTACTCTCTACTTACGTGACTCTGAACCAGCGACCATCCTCCGTGCATTGTCACTTTATGAGCCTTGGAGATGATTAGCTTGGTGACGTTACTCTTGGCCGGGAAGATGACTGGGTGTTTTTCGCCCTCCGAAAGGTGCGAATTTTGTAGCCTGCCGCCTACGTGCAGAAGTCCCTCTTCGTCTAGAAAGGGTGCAAGTCGGCGAATAGAACTGGTCTTACTAACGGTCCCTTTATTTTCAAGAGCTTCTATTTCTTTGGAGAAAGCTTCCCCCTGGCATATCCGTAACATTAGCTTTCGACCTACCGCTCTCTCTGCTGCGGAGAGAAAAGATAAACGCCTTTCATCAGCTGGTAGCTTAGAGTTACAGCGTCAACGACAAATATAGGCGAGTGCGTTTATAATTTGGTCGACGGAATAGAATCTCTCGACCCAGGTGGTCAGTTCCGCAGGTACAAGCGCCGTAAAACCCAGTATCTTGTCAGCGTTCCGCGTTTCCAACGTTGTTTCAAGCGATTCGACTTTGCAGGGCCAATCATCCGCGGGCTGAGAGAGCCAAGTCGGACCCTTCCACCACAGACGTGAATTTTGAAGCTGAGCCGGTGAAACTCCACGTTTCGCCAGGTCCGCCGGATTGTCGGCCGATTTGACATGATGCCACACTGAATCCGGAAGCGAGGTCATGATTTCGCTTACCCTGTTGCCGATGAAGGGCTTCCATTTTGACGGATGGGCCTGGAGCCACGCAAGGGTGACTTTAGAGTCTGACCAGAAGTACGGCTGGGAGGGCTTGCTCGTCACTTTCGATAGAATGTAAGCGGCTAATCTTGACAAAATAACTGCACCGCACAACTCCAGCTTGGGCGAGCTTACAACTTTAATTGGCGCGACCTTGGACTTAGCCGCAAGCAATTTTACAGAATGTCCGCCTTGGCTCGGAATTACCGCGTATATAGCACAAGCGTAAGCACGTTCCGACGCATCACAAAACCCATGGAGAAGCCACTCAGATTTTTGGTATGTACCTATCCAGCGAGGTATTTTAATTGCTTCTAAACTCCTTCAGCTGGGTTATAAATTCCATCCAAGATCTTGACGTCGCCTCAGGAACTGGATCGTCCCAATCCAATTGTTGTAACCATAAGTTCTGAATGAGAATTTTCGCACGCACGATTATGGGCGACAGCCAGCCTACCGGATCAAAAAGTTTTGCTGTCGTGGCTAAAATAGAGCGTTTCGTGACAGCTGTTCGTTGAAGGAACCTCTGAAACCTCTATGCTAAAGCAGAAAACATCTTCCTTGTCCAACCAGCGCAGGCCCAAAGCAGATACGGCTTCCTGTTCTTGAATAATGGTATCCTTGCAATCGACGCCCGGAGCACTTAAGCCTCTTAGTAAATCTTCATGATTAGCCGCCCATTTGCCAACCTGCATGCCCGCTGAAGCCAAGACAGAAATTATTTGGTCTCGCAAACCCCCAGCTTCGTCCAGGGTATCTCCTCCAGCATAAAAATCGTCCGCGTACCGCCCTGTGCGAAGTACCTCAGCAGCTTCCGGAAAGGTCTGTTCTTCGTCATATGCAAGTTGAAGCATGCACGCATTAGCCAAAAATGGTGCACAGGCCGTTCCATACGTGACTGTTGTAAGCCTAAAAACCTCGAAACTGTCCTCAGAATTCGCTGCCAGTCGCGGTCTTCCGGGTGCACCAGAAATTGCCTGAAAATCTTGACAACATCGCAGGAAAATACAATTGGATATAATGACCAACGGAGAATAATCGCCAGCACCTCCTCCTGTAGCTTTGGCCCGATGTGTAGCAATGAGTTCAGCGAGAGTCCCTCCGCATTCTTCTGAGATGGATTGAAAACAACGCGAATTTTGCGGCTGAGATTCTTAAAGACTGGATGATGTGGCAGGTATAAGCAGAATGCGGCCATCACCTGATCCTCGGATACCTTTTCCATATGGCGAAGAACGAAGTATTCATTCATGAAGTCCTTATAAGCAGTAGCGAGTTCTGGTAGACGACCGAAACGTCGTTCAATGTTCCGGAAACAGGCCTCAACAATACCCCGCATATCCGAGATCTGAGGCCTTCGTTTAAAGGGTAGTCTTACAACGAATCGCCCTTCCTCATTACGAGTGTGTGTCCTTTTAAAGTGCTGGTAGGCAGCTTCCTCCTGTGGACTAAAGTTGGATGAACACGGCACCTCCTCTACTTCCCAAAATCGCGTCACAACTCTAGATAAATCCTCGTGTGTCGTTACACGCAGAGATGTTGCACAATCGCCGCCTTCCGCGATGTCAACCCCCATCCCTCCCTTAATAATCCATCCGAAAACGGTGTTGAGGGCAACGACTCTCAGACCAGGCGGACCCGGAAGGAAACCGGTTCACAATGTTGCCGCGTAGATCTCCGTATCCAATATGCAGTCGATCCTGGATGGTTGGCCGAAATGTGGATCCGCGATGTGTAGCGATTCGAAAGCGGTCCATGCAGGTAGTCTCACCGCCTGACGTGGTACGACCGTCGACACTTTGGGTAGGACCAGGGCTGAAAAGAGTTCAAAGTTCGAGTCATGCGGCGATTTTACCTTAAGAGAGACGCAGGTGTTTGCAACAGCAGTAGTCGTGCCACCCACTCCTGATATAGTCACCCTCACGCGCTCTTTTTGTAAATCAAGAGCCTCTGCTATACGAGTAGAAATGAAAGACTCTTCTGCTCCAGAGTCCAGCAGTGCTCGGACGGTGATTGACTGCCCTGATGCAGAATGAAGGATAACGCAAGCCGTAGCCAAAATCTTGCAGCGCTTGCTCGTCGCGACTAGGGTGCTAGCCTCGTCCACAGCTGCGTGGGCCGTCAGAGTCGTTGAGCTGGAATCTGCTCTTTCGTTGTTCCCAGATGGCGATGAATGCAGTTTGGTATGGTGTTTACCACCGCAGACCAAGCAACGTCCTTTAGACGTGCATTTTTCCGCCGAATGATGAGCGTTGAGGCAATTAAAGCATAAGCCGGCAGCAGATACGTGGGCCTTCCGCTGCTCCTGTGTGCAGAGTGTGAATTTGCTACAGTAACCAATAAAGTGATTTTCGCTACAGAAGGATCACTTCGAGTGCGGCCCGTTCTTGTTGTCTCGACTATGAGCGGCGTGAACAGCCACACCTTTAGATTTTTTTGAACCCCTGACCTCGGAAGCTCTTCCCTGACGAGTTCGAGCTTTTTTGAGCTTGCACGTTCTTTTCATGGGCGCCGTGCGACTCACAATCAGTTTCAGCTCGAGCTGCAATTAACGTTTCAATACGTTCCTCCAAAAAACTTGCGGAAATCTTTCAGTTTCGGGAATCCTCCGTTGTGATCTCGGCTAATAAGCCTGGCCCAGCTCAGCCTCAGTGAAGGCGCCAATTTACTTACAACACAGTATATGAAGATATCATCCCAGTGCTTCACAGGCCTTTCCAGCGAGGCAAAAACGTTTGTGCTCTCATCGATCGTAACGAGCGCTAGATTCAAACACTGTATAGATTCTTCCTGGGCAACAGGCAGGCTGATTAGTAATTCCATCTGCTTTGAGAATCTCACCTGTTTGTTGTCATATTGTCGTAAGAGTGTGTTCCACGCTGCATCAAAGGTATCAGCGGATGACTTGATTCCTCTTATAATACTAAGCGCCTCGCCCTCCAAACAGTTATGTAGCCGTTGCAGCTTAAGGACGGGCGCCATCTGCGTATCTCAGATTGTTCAGTTCGTTTTATTCGTTCAAGTAGTGTAGGTGTAAATTTAGGCTTTTTGAATTTCGCGCCGCTGCTCGCTCTCCGTTGCGACGTTGAGAGCGCGCGAAGGGCCCGCGCGCGCGGATTCCTGTTCGGACTGCCTAGCACTTCGCACGTTTGGCTTCCTTACGCTTTTCGATTTTTTTTGTCTTCTGACGGTGAGCCAGTGACTTGTTCTTCTGAGAGCTATCACTGTTCACCTCGTTCTGCGCCGTGTTGGTAGTGTTTAGCGGAAAATTCGCGATCGCGTCGTTCGCGTGTGTGTATTTGTGCGAGTGTGTGAGTGTGCCTCGAGGCGATAGTCTTAAGGTTTGTTGGCGAAGGTGTCCACGTGTTGTACGTGACTCCTTCGGGGCGAGCGAACAGCGGCAACACCCCTTGTTGCCCTCGTGCCAAGCGTCTGGCTCCCCGAGACGTCGGGGCGCGCTTGGTGCACGGTTGCGGACCATCCTTTCGCTCCCCAGGCCCGGCTTCCAGACTTCCAGGCCAGGACGGAAGCAGCGGCGGACTACGACGAGGCCTGCTCAACGCCCTCTTCAGCGGCGGTTTTTGCGTTCGTCTTTGCGGTAAGAGAGCTCTCTCTGCGTGCGGAAAAGGTACCTCGCGTCTTTGCGTTTGCGTGCGTTCTTTCACTTGAGTTTTTTCTCTTTTAGAGTCACTGTTCTCTTTCTTTTATTTGTATAGTTTCCCTTTCCTTATTTTCAATAAAGCTTACACTTGCTGAGGCTTTTCCCTCTAAACCGTGAGGGTTTTTACGCCAAAGCAAGTGCTTTTTGTGTACCGCGAAATCGTGTGTGTTAATTAAAAAGAACCCTTCACTCACTCAACCCTTTCCTTTTGTTGGAACTCACTCTGAGTTCTTTCACTCGTTCCAAGATTAATATTCACAGATAATAAGCGCGGTAAATTTGCCCTTGAATGAATCCCACTCGCTATGCTTGCCGTCGAATGTTGGTAGCTTTATCTTTTCCAGCGCGGCAACGTGCGAGGTTGATGCGCTGTGTTCCGATGAAAGAGTTCCTGGCAGCTGCGCCAACACTGGTTGAATCGGTGGTTGTGGCCGTAGAGAATTTAGACATTTCTTAAACCACGACTTCGCATCCATATATCTGGTTGCCGTGCCAACAAACATATCTTCTTTGAAATAGGTTCTACCCTTGAGCTGTTCGGAGCTGCGCTTTAAAATTGTGTCTCTAGCAGCAAATTCCCTCCACAGCTCTTCCAGCATTTCAAGTCGTGTTTCCAGATCTTCGATACCGAAGTGTGTGTGTGTGTGTGACACCTTCTTTATGATGTCATATAGGTTCTGAATTAATCCGGCGCTGCATTTTTGATCCAACATCAACTCTTCATTATCGCTCATTTTGAGTGTTTTGCCTATGTGCGAATGCAAGGCGTATAAAACTTGATTTTAGCTTGCGAGCCGCTTTACCACCGTATAATCTCACGAGGCGTATACTGTGAAGCTTTCAAATATAAGTAATCGGTAGTTGACCATGTAGAGAACCTCGCGTACACTAGACAGCTTATTTAAATATTGTGTGTGTTGTTGTTGTTGACTTGATCGCTCGCGTGAGTCGATGGAAGTCTTATTTGGCACTGTGCAGCGCAGCTATCTCCGTTATTGACAAACGAAGACGCTGCTTTATTCAATGCTCGGCAAAATCGTAGAAATGATTTCTTGCCTGTTTCTTCTGCGCAGTGTTCCTTCAGAATTTTGTGGAAATTAATCTTCAGAATGAACTTGAAATCGTTCGCGCACTCAGTCCAATAGTTTCCTCAACCCAAATCCGGCTCGAAGGACCAAAAATTATGTACGTGCTTTTGCAGAGTTATAAGCCACGCGACATACGAAAGGGCTCGATCTTGGGATGAGGAGGTTTCAGAAATAAAAACAGTAATTTCTCTTGATAATTAAAATAACTATTTAATGTTAAAATCCACATTCACACACAATTTAGAGAGTTCTCTGTAGGTCTTTAAAATTACGACTCAAGTTACATTTTGCCGTACGGACTCGCGAATAAAAGCTTGATTTTAGTTCGTCCGTTCACTAGAGACTCGCAGGCGCAACTGACTAGCTCGACGTGGCAATCACGCGATATTTCGACGATAAGAGAGGGGCTAACTCCTCGACAATAACATAGACTATACTTTTGAATTGTAACGACCTAAACAGTAGGCTTTATTGAATGTTCAGAATTTAATACTCGCGAGCACCGATACCTGCCTTGAAAAGTATGTATATCGCAGAAATAAATATCGAATTAAACTTGTATTACCTGCGCATCATACAGACAAGCAAGCGCTCGTGAGCCGAAATAAAGCTCGAAGATCTCGAAGCAACGAGTCCGTGCGCAGGCTGCAGTATAGGAAGCGGTAGCAATTTTCATTACGTAGGTCCGCAGTTCCGGCCGCCACCGCCGCCGTAAGTATAGTCGAGCGTGAGAGCACCCCAGGGAAATGATGCGCGGTGCATAATGCAGCGATGCATAAGCGATGCCGTTGCCGTCGCCGCCAACCTTCCTCCCCAGTACACGTGTGTGAGGCTGTGTATATATATGTATACACGTGGGCAGCCCTTACCCGAGACGGTATCGGCTGCAGCGGCTGGCCAGCGGGGACTATGGAGGCCAGCGTCGTGAGCCTACTATACGTGCTGCTGCTATAGCTACTTCGTTGGAATGAATCTCGAGGTGTGGGTGGCTGTACGGATGCGACCACGTAATGCTTCGAAAGAGGGGTAACGGGCAAGTTACTCTCGCTACCATCGCTTCTGATGTGGCGGACAGGCAAAACGAGTACAACATCTTCTTGATAATAACGTTTACACCAGATTTTACCTATTGAAACATCTCTTTTTCACGTACATATTCCGAACGTATCCTTTACTCTTCCATAAATAGCGATGATATAATAAGAAAACTCGTGTCCGCGCGTCGTATACCCAAATGTACGTTGTAATGCGTATGCTACGCTACACCCCGCTTTCTACGAAAAAATACACTATCCCACTAAAAGTTTCTCAATAAAAATTTCAGGATTTCACCATTTTTTTTTCATTTCCTAGCTGCATAACATACTATTTTCAGCATTCTCTGGGGCTGTAACTTGCTGTAAACTTTCTGTAGGAATTTAATCACTATTATGATATCGAATAGAACTCAGTAGTTTACGCGTTTCTCAATGAATTTCAGCTTTTACACTGTAAACACGATAGCAGTCCATATCAAAGCGAAATCCGCACGCTTGGCTGTACGATTACGCCGAGTTTAAACCCACACTTTGACACGTGTATATGTGCGCACTGCACACACGAGTTATAACTGCACATTAACCGCGCGTGCGGGAGTGCTTTATTTCCTGTGTACTGTTAATGTTGGGTCCTCTAGGGCTTACACGAGCCGGAGAAATATCAATCGGAAAGTTTGTCGACAAACTCGACTGCCCGAGCTTCGACATCGATCTATAATGGTGCCACGTCGTATGCATAGCAGCGTTCCGCAATCAATAGAAAACGAAGCCTGTGCAGTGTACGTCGAATCGTCGTAAAAAGGCGTGCTCGACATTTGAAAGCGATCCGTAAACTCGCACGCGAGCAATGAAACGACCCGCATCGGTGTATTATATCAAGCCTTAAATCCAGAAGCTACACATGCGCGCTGTGCCCGTCGTACGAGGTGCGCGCACTCGGTCAGTCGACTCCTTCGTGTACGTGCTAAGCTGCGCGCGTGCGCGCGCGCGCAAGAGAGAGAGAGAGAGAGAGAGAGAGAGAATGGATGATAGCAGTATACAGGGGACATACACACTGCGGAGCGGATGGATGGATTAATCGCTGTCTTCGTCCGGGCGAAGACGAACCACTGGGGCTGTGTACGCGCTACCTCATCTCTCACGCATCGCGCGTGTAAGCACGCTCGCTCATTGTCCTCCTCGTTCTCGGCCTCGAGCGTCGAGGAGAGGATTTGTCGGAGAGCTGGATACAGAGACACATGCACTGCTGCGCGGAGAGAACCTGCTGCCGCTGCTACAAGTGGCGAGGATGAAGGAGGATATATGGCTTTCTTTTGAGGATTTGTCCCGCGCGCTTTTGTTTGCGAGCACTTTTCCGCAGGGGAGGAAAAGTGAGCGGAGCTCCTCGTCGTCTCTATATGTGTACGCTTTCCTTCGCGGCTGAATATTTCAATGATTTGTTTGTTCTGTGCCGTACGCGTGGAGGATGCAAGCTCCGCCCCGCTTATTCCGAGAGACGCTTATTGCTGAATTATGAGTGGGCCGCGTGGCATCCGCATGAATTTTGGAAAATCGCGAGAGAGCAATTCCCTTTTTTCCCGTCTTTCGCGTGTGCGCTATAACGAGCGCGGTACCGGAGTCGCCGGCGTACATTCCCTTTGACGCGCGAATTCCCGCCGATCAATTTTTCAATAAAAATGCGGGCGCGCTCGCATCTAATCGGCAATTTGGATCTCGTCATCGCTGCGGCCCCGCGAAACACGCCTGTCAGCCTGGAAAAATGCCCAAAACAACGCACAAAGAAGCATACTACGCGCAAGAAAATGAAAAATGAAAATTTTTCGCCCGTGTCACGAGAGCGCGAGAGGGAAAAAATTGATGACCGATTCAGCTCTTTTTCAAGTATCCCAGGACTCCAAAGCCGCCGGCACCCGCCACACACACGCGAAAACCGCGCGCATTGAATCTGCGCGCGCAGACGTCGAGAGTGTAATCGACTCTGTCTCGCGGTCCTTACAAAAATAATTAATGAGAGCCATTGTACGAGAGAGGCGAAGCTTGATGGATCGTGACGGGCTTATCGGCGGGGCGCTTGCGCGCGACTCGATGGCTCGATGTCGCGGATCATGAAACATTTATGAAACAAGAGCGGACTGACGCTGTCGCTCGCTCGCGGTGCGTCAGCAAAAGATGAGGGCTAACTCGGCTGCGCGCCGCAGCAAAATAACGCCGCTCGCTCGATAAAGGCTTCTTTTGTCCTATCTTCATCGAGTTTTCGAGAGCTGCGGGAACGCCCGATGACTTTGTCTCCCAGCTGCAGCATTCGTGCGAGTAAACAGGACGTTATTTCCGGCTCCTAAAAATGTGATATACATTCGAAATCGTAAAGCCGGCTGGGGTTGAACTCGCCTTTGTCGCCGCGGTGAAAAAAGCCGAGCTGGTAAATTTGCCCGTTGAGCGTTGTTGTTTACATCGTAAAAATTATTTACGAGAGGCGATATATTTCAGCCCGCACGCGCGAGCAGATAGTTCCTTCTCTAAACCTTTTCAATCCTTAAATAAGCCTCTAGTTCCGCATTGACGCCGCTGGCCTTTCACGCGAGAATAAACTGCTTCTCCTGATAAAAACTTGCTGCTCGGGAGTTCAAAGCCGCTCGGAAAGTTAGATGGAAAAAAGAAGGCTTAATGAAATACAACTAATGAAGATTTATTTCGCTCTGCGAAATTAGATGGCGCACGCGCGCCCGGCTCGGTGTAACTTTAGTTAATTGAAGAATGGCTCTCGCTTTTTTCTTTCGATGCTGTTTAATCTATCGATCGCTCGCAGTTTACTAGTGCCGAGCCCTCTTGATTTCTCGGGACGCGCGAAAATAAGTCGCCCTGTATACGAGCAGCCGAAGTAGTATTCGCCAGGGCAGATAGGAATCGCAAACACGTTCATTACTCGTCTTCGAGCTGTAATACTGTGCAAAATCATAATTTCAGCAAAGTACACACAATCCACGCGCGGTGGCTCGGCTAAGCAGAAAGTGTCAAAATGGGGTAGTAACTCCTGCGAGACGAGACAACTGCCTTGAATCGCAATCGACGTCGCTAAATACGACTTTACTAATTGACGCTTGTTACGCTTTACTGGCAGTATTTATTCAAGTGCCATTCAATTTCGCCTTAAGAGTCACCAGTCTCTCGTCGCTCTGCGCGCGCGCTCTAGACGAGACGAGGTAGTAAAGTACAGTTGCATCTCTCTCTCTCTCTCTCTCTCTCTCTCTCTCTCTCTCTCTCTCTCTCTCTCTCTCTCTCATCCACATCTACTTCTAAAGCGTCTCTGTCTGGGGGCCTAAGGGTCTGTCATTTCAATGCGAATTCCCTTACGGGTCAGATTGAGATGATCAGGTTCTTCTTGTCCACTCGTTCCCCCTTCCACGTAATAGCTGTAACTGAGACCTGGCTAAGCGACAAGATATCGTCCATCCCTTCACTGGACGACTACACTCTGTACAGACGGACAGAAACAGGAACGGTGGAGGTGTGGCCCTCTACATTCATCACTCATTGACAGCTAGTATTATTTCGTCATCTGACGGTGAATGGTCGGGCAAACCAGGTAAGCCGGAGTATCTTTTTTGTGAAATCACAGCTAAGGGAATATCGCCCATCTTCGTGGGGTTGTGTATCGCCCTCCTCATTCTCCCTTTATCCAGGGATCTAATTTCATTGAACAACTAACAACACATATGCACAATTACCCCACGAAGGTCATCATGGGAGCCTTTAATGCAGACCAGCTTTCCTCGTCTGAAGACGCCAACTTCATCAAGGCTTTCATCGACGAAAACTCTTTTACTTCTGTGCCATATGGTGCAACCCATCACAGACAGGGCTCTGACACCTGGCTCGACCTATGCTTAATCGATGAGCAGGATCGCCTGCTCTCATATTGGAAGACAGACACTCCTTTCATCAACGGACATGACCTTATCACAGCCACACTCGACGTACAGATTCCACGCCACGTACCTGCTACATACACCTACAGAAACTACAAAGGAATTTGTGCTGAGAAGCTAAGGGACTTCCTTAGCGCATGTGACTGGTCATCTTTCACCACGCCATCACTTGACGAATGCATTACCATCCTTAACGAAAACATCACGAAAGCCATAAATCATCTCGCCCCATTAAAGACTGACACCTGGACGTAAGCGTCACCCGTGGTTCACCGCGGCTCTTCGTGACCTTTTAACTGAAAGGAATAGACTCTACAGGCGCTTTCGCAGAAGTCGACTACCTTGGGATCTATACTTTTATAGAATCGCAAGGGACGACGCTCATAGACAGGTCGAGCAGGCCAGGCTGAATTACTATTATTCACGCTTGTCTACTCTGACCGACGTTGCAGAGATATGGAGAGAGCTTGAAAATCTTGGTATTACTACCTCTATATCTTCCTCACCTGCTCGGTTCTCTCCAGATGTTCTCAACAAACACTTTAGTTCCATCTCAAATGATCCTCAAGCTCCATCTGTTGAGGAGTATCTGCGAACCCTTGAGAGTCTAGACCTCCCTGAACATTTCATCTTCAGGGCTATCACAGAGTCGGACGTGTTGGCTGCAGTATCACACTTCAATACCCAGGCCAGGGGAAGCGATGGCATCCCACAGGTTGTAATCTCCAAAGCATTGCCAATACTCGCTCATTTACTTTGTAAAATTTTCAACCTGTCTTTGAGCGAGGCACGCTTTCCTTCCGCCTGGAAGTCATCGCTCGTAAGAGCATTAAACTCGTAAGATCAACATCCAAGGCGCTGGAGTGGCTGGTGCACAATCAAATCTCTGAATACCTTGAAACAAGACTTTATCTTAACAACTTCCAAACTGGTTTTCGCACTGGCCACAGCACGCAGTCCGGCTTAATTAAGCTGACTGATGATGTCAGGCTTGGGATAGACAGGAAGAAGGTTACTCTTCTACTTCTATTTGATTTTAGCAAGGCGTTTGATACGGTGTGTCACGTCAGGCTACTCGGAAAGCTATCCTCCTTCGGCTTCTCCAAGCAGGTTATCCGCTGGCTTGCATCTTACCTCTCGGGAAGAGAACAGGCCGTCATTGGTGACAGCAATGAGATCTCTACCTTTCTACCACTAAACACCGGTATCCCACAGGGGTCAGTTTTAGGCCCCTTGTTGTTCTCGTTGTACATCAATGATATTGGTTTTTGCCTAGATTCAGATGTGTCCCATCTAATCTACGCGGATGACCTGAAGATCTACAGCCAATGCTACCTCGAGGAGCTTAACTCCTGTTCTGTCAGGATGAGCGCTAACACCGAGAGGATAATAGGCTGGGCTGCGCTGAATAGACTTAAACTAAATGTAACTAAAACTAAGGCTATCGTCCTGGGTTCCCCCTACTATATAAACGCTCTACCTTCTACTGCTAACACCTATATAAATATAGGGGGAGGCCAGGTCAACTTTGAATCATCGGTGCGCAACCTGGGGCTGGTGCTTGACTCCAAACTTACGTGGAAAGAGCACGTTACACAAATTTGTAAACGTGCTCACCCTTTAATGTACTGTCTCTATTTTTTTCGGAAAAGCACTAGCCTTAGATTGCGCCAACATTTAGTGCATGCACTCCTGTTTCCCCTCATTGACTATTGCTCACTTGCTTACTGCGACCTGACTCAGGAACTTGACTTAAAACTGCAGAGGCTTGTCAATACGGGGATCCGTTATATCTAGGGTGTGAGGAGGGACGAGCACATCTCCTCTTACAGGCGTGAGCTGCAATGGCTTAACACCGCCGGACGTAGGAAATACTTCATGGCCTGTTTTCTAAGAAAAATTTTCAACACCTCAATACCTACTTATCTATTAGCCTATTTTGATTTCCACGTCGCGCTCAGGCCTGTGAGGGGTGAGGTGACTCCACTGGACATACCGTCCTTCAAGACGGAGACGCTGAAGAATTCATTTTTCATCAGCGCCTCCTACCTCTGGAATAGCCTTCCATCTCATCTTCGCAACACACTATCCATATCACACTTTAAACAAGCAGCTAAAAATTAATTCTTCAATCTGGAAAATACATAAACATCACACAAACATACACACATTCTCATTCATCTCATTTCACTTCATTCCATTTCGCACGCACTCGCACCCTTACACAAAACACCCTTACACAAAATTTGTATTCTTTTTATAATATACTATAATTGTATATATATAACACAATGTACAACAATAAAAAACAATTAAATCTAAAATCTCTCTTCACCCCCCACTCTCCGCTGGTACATATCCATTATTCGAAACTTGATGACGTCGCGCGCAGGTTCGATCATTCGTTCGTTTCGTTTTCAGTTACGCGAGAAAAATTGGAAAAGCAATGCGCTTAACCTTGAAAAATTGACGTTCGCTGCCTGTTAAACACGAGGCCGTTACAGTGTCAATATAAATTTAAGCGCGCGTTAAAAATTGCGTCGCGGATACGTCCTGCGCCGGGATCGTCGTCCCTGCAAATTCGGCGAATAAAGCGATTACGCTTTAACCGTTTTACAATAAACGCATCCGCGCCCGTCAGAATCTATTAAGGCACTTTTGAACCTACAGTTGCTTCCATCGTCGATGGCTCTGTGTGCCTTTTGTACGGTTTTGTTTAAGTTTAGAGGATACGCTTGAAAATTTTGGAACAAAACATAGTACGGGTACATAAAGGGAGATTTGAAAAAAAAACAGTTTTACATTCCGCTTGCCGTGTTATTTACACATGCGACGCTGTCGGCGGTCCGAATAACCGACTCGGTTTTACTGCGCTTCCTACACTGCACGGGCCGATTCATGAGGCTGAAACGTTCATATAATTGACCTATCGGAAAAGTACGAGCTTTAAATACGCAGTGCAAGTTTTCCTCTGTATAGATGGAGATTTCATAAATGGAAGCAAGATTTATTTCTCCTATTTTGCTCTTCTTTTACTCAAGAGAAAGTCTCGCACAATACTCGTAGAACGCATTAATCGACTAAACATTCGAAAAGGATGAACGAGGAAGCGATTAACTCCTCTCGCTGCAAGCTGCGCTTATCCGCAAAATCAACAAGCCGCTGCGAGGACTGGGGGTTATTTATGACGCGCCGAAGAAAAAAGGAGAAACAGTCTCTTTCTGCATGCGCGTCTGTCTCCCTTTCTCTCGCCGCCTCAAATCCCCGAGAGCTTGTACGAACGCAACGGGGCGGTTAGCCTTCTGCTGTAGCACCTACAGCGCTACCGTAATCCAGAATCGATTTCCCCGGCATTGACCCGCTGGCTGTGCAGTCCTTGTACGTATGTTGCGCGGCAGCTAACTCTTGTTGGCCTAAATGTCGGAAAGGATGCGCGCCAGCCAGAAATCTCCCTCTGCGGCTCTGTTTGAGAAGGGATTTATATGGAACTCGAGGGTCGATTTTACTTTTATGCCACTGAAGTATGCGGACCCACAACTCGCGGGAAAGCGGCGGCGGGATCTGATTACGTGGCGCCGTTTTTATTAGGGATTGTATGCTTGCTATTATTATTACCCCGTGGATGGCAGAGAAGCGGTAATCGTTTCCTGGAATTTGGGGGAAATATACGACTTTCGAAATTTGATGGCTGACCGTCGTAAGATGCGGGGATAATCCCGATTAAATAAATTTCGAACATCCAGCTATACTGTATACGACGAAGTAATCTTTTTTTTTGCAAAATAATACAAATATGCAACGCAGCACGAACCTCTCGTAATCAACTCACTCCAGCATTGCCTGGCGAATAAAAAGCCAGATGAAAATATCCAAACCCAAAATCTCTCTCTTTTCCGGGCGGATTTTCCAAATTTTCCGGACGTTCATTTTCCCGTCGTAGCAGCCAGGATTCACAATAGCGGAGCTCGTTTCCCTCGTTCGCGCAAAGGTTTCTGCCGCGCGCGCTTCGGCGCTGCCTTTCGAACTCAATTTCGGGCTCGCCTGCTCCCGCCGCGGGCTGAATCCGCGCGCCGGAGCTTGCATTTGCATAAAATTTTTCCAATGTCGAGGAATTTTTTCCTCGCGTCTATGTACGCTATAGACGCGCGAGCGGAGATTAGAAAGATTCGCTTTCGGCCAGCCGCTCTTCGATTTTCCCTGCACGACCAAGCTCGTTCCGACGGTGAGGATGAGCTTTCAACTTTTTGCGATGCTTTTTAATTTTTAACGAATCCGCCGGAGACGTTCTTTCAACACGCGTGAATTTTAAAATCTCGACGCGCAGCCGGAAAAAGCAACGCTCTTGAATGATTGATTCGACTTTAATATGTCATCGTCTTTTTCGTCAGATCGAAATCCACGCGACTAGCATCGAAATGAAAAAGAGATCCCATCGCAAAGTGGGTTGTAAAAAGTGTCGATCACACACGCAATAAAGCTGCACACAGACTCCGCACGTCATCTCCCTAAGGTTTGACCGCGCAGAGTGGTACACGCGAATCGCTTCCGCTTTGATCATCGAAGACATGAACCGAATAAACCATCGTTCGACGAGAATCGGTGCGGTGATACCCCTCTTGTAAATGCACAAAAGAAGGAAGCAGAAAAAAACGAGCCCCGGCTCGGCAGAACTTCGAAAAAGAAAGATAGAGATAGAACTTTGTCGATACGCGGCTCAGCCGGAGTGATTTATAAGCTTTGAAATTTCAATCTCCCTGCCTGAGGGGCTGGACTCCCTTTCGCGACAAATGGCTCGCGTTAGCAAAAATCATTAGGCGATACAGGCCAAAAAAAAGTCATCCCTCGAGGCGTGTTTTGATTAATCATTTCTCCGCAGCAAAAAGTTAGACGACGCACAGTGGGAGAAAATGGACAAAATTCGAGCCACGCGTCATTTTTAATCGTAGAGCCATGATTTTTTTAAAACTCTTTAAAAAAGTATCAAGTTTAAGCTACAGGTGCGGAAATTATTGTATCACCTTCCCCTAAACCCATGCGACCTCTAGAAGCCACCCCTACCAAACCACAAGCAGTCTAACTCATCTATCTCAGGGAACAATACACCATGAGCCAGCTAATCACCTAAATACCTACCCCTAACCTGCTTAACCCCTAGAAACTACCCCTACCAAACCACAAGCAGGCTAACTAGCCTAACCCTGGGAACCGGAGGGGCGAAAAACCGAGCGACGCGCAATGCTGAATTAAAATTCATCGCGCGCGCAGTTTGCATCGAAAAAGCTGCGCGAGCGCAAGCAGAGAGCGATGGAAATCCGCATGACGAAAGGCTTCCTTGAAATTCGATTGTACGCGCGCGGCGCTGTATCTGCGCGAGGCCAGAGTGTAGCGGCTGGCTGGCGGCGTATCTCGGCAACAATAACGGGGCGGTGCACGTATTAATCTCCGCCGAGACTAATTAATTATTGACTTATCGCACGACGACTATCCGTCCCTACGGGAAGAGCCGGCTGCAGCTAGCTGTGCGCGGGATGGAGTTGCCGCTGGTCCTCCGGCGCGCTGCTGTACCGGAATTCATTGTTCGTGCGACGCCGCCACCGACACTGCTGCGTGCACGCCTCCGCCTCGATATATCGGCCTGTACACGGGGCCTTGTCAGTGTGTATCTGATGCTCCTGCTCGTAATGCGCTGCTGCTGCTGCCGCTGCTACCGCTACTGTGAATCTGATTTGTTTGAATACGCTGCCGCCGTGCTCCTCGATTGGCTTCAGTTCTGGCATTAATCGTCGCTTTGATTCCGAACTTGGAATTTCGAAGACGCAGCGGTGCAGCGAGTCGTCGTCGCGTACTAGCAAGTTTTTGGAACGCAAATTTAGGCGACATCCACGCGAGCAAAGATTCGTTTTCATAACTAATTCGCTCTTGAACTTTGCTCTTGGGCGTCTGAATTATCTCCTAGAGTTTTCAAAATTGGAATAGTTTCGTGTTTGCGGGTGAAGTTAGTGCCGCAGTAGTGATCGTAGCAAAGTATTTTAAGGTGAAGCGTATGCACTTTGAGTTTGCGAAAAAGTCCGTGTTTTCATGATGCCGATAAAACATTGCTCATTCACGGAGCGAACTGCGACGACATTTTTAATATCGCTATCCATTTTCAGAAATACATCCGTACCAGCCAAGGAATGCGCGAAATGAAAATCAGCCGCGTGATACGCTCGTGGAGACACCTATACATGTATAACCACGCGGAACGAATTTCATCAGCGCCCATTAGCTTTAAGTGGGCATAATCACTGCGAATCGCGTTCGTTATATCCGAAGCCGAATTACGAGCTTTTCGTCGAAAGCACGCGTACCAACGGAGGGCGCAAAGAGCTTTTGACTTTTGTTCGCAGTGCGTGCGCGCACGATACAGCCGAGCCGAGTCTGTTTGTCGTTCGAAATCAGCTCATCAGGGCGACTCGATGCTGCGATGCTCTTAGCTAAATTAAATTTCATGAACGCAATCTCGTCGGGAATTCGCGCATAATCCGCCGCTCGCTACAGCTGGAGCTTGATGCAGCGCTCCTGAAGTCCGCGCGCGGAAGAGCATTGCGCCGTTGATGCAAGATGATCTGCTGGGCGCTGAGTTATAAGGCGATGAAGGAAGAATCCCGCCTATCCATTTATCTATCTATGTCTCCTTGTGTCGAGATCCCGAAATGCACTTTGAAGAAAGCTTTCAAAACTTCGCGCACGCAACACGCCCGACTACACCTGCCCCGGCGACACGTCGCCTCGTATTCTCGAGAGCGAGAAACAAAACACGGAAAAGCGACGAGCGCGCGGCGCGCGAAAAGCGCAAAGAAAAACACTCGTTCGTCGGCTGAACCCTCGGCAAAAAGAGAAAAAGCGCACGATTCTCGGGCCCGCCGGCGGTTTGCCGGGAGCGCATTTTATATTTACAGAAGCCGGCGAGTCGTTAAGCCGAGCTCGCGCTCGCGCGCTTATTAAGGCGCGCAGCCCGGTGAAAGAGGGACTGTTTGTTACCACGCGCAGAGAGCCAAGGGAGTGTGTATACGTATATTTAGCTTGCGCTTTTAGCGAGGCGTTAATGAAGAGCCGCGCGACGAGGCTTAGTCCGAAAATCGCGCGGCGACCGGGCCCGAGACCCCCGCGGCATCATTATTGCGCGGGGCAGACCTCCTTCTCGCAGCTTCTCCTGTAATCTCGGAGGGGCGTGGCCCGGGCTCCTCTGCAAGTGGCTGGTGTATCAATATACCGCTCGATGCGTAATGTAACCGTACGTCGGAGCGATAACATTGCAATTTAGTATAGATTATCATAACTGCCCGGATAAATTAATTGGCGCGATAATTCCGGCGCGCAGGTTTAAACGCAAGCCGACGACCGATTCCCGTGCTCTCGTGTGCAAGCGACGCTCGATTAATTTCACCCATACGCACATAATAGCGCGCTAAAAGGCCAAGCTCCTTATCGATCGTCGTTACCGCGAATTTCACAAAGGAGCCAAAGAAGAAGAAGAAGTTGAGAAGGAGAAAAAGATGAAAGCGCGGCGCGGTGGGAAAGCTCTTTCGAAACGCGACCAGACGAGCCGACGCGCCTAGCAAAGTTTGCTTATGCATAAATTTTCACGTATCATCGCGTCTTTTCCCAAGCATTCAAAATCTGCCGGCGCATTATACGAGCTCGCTGTGCAGCCCGCGTGTGTATACAAATGATTCGGCTGCTGCAGTCAGCAGTTTAGTCGAAGCGTCGTTCGTGAGCGCAATATAATATATACGCGCAACCGCGCGTTGAGAGGGGGTTCGTGTATGTGTATGTGTGTGTCGCGTCGTCGAGGGAGAAGAGGGAGAGAAGAAAAAGCGCCGTGACGGCTGACAGCGACAAAAAGGAAAGAAAAGAGATAGAGCGACAAAGGTGGAAGTGGGGTCGATGTGTTTTTTGCTGGCGCTCGCATATATCCGCTCGACTAGTCGCCAGGGTAATTGCGCCTTTTTCCGATGTATGCGCGCGCCCTCATGTGTATTGCAGCTGGGCATTTTTCACCGTGAACTTTTATGCGAGCGAGGCGTCAATAACCGAGAGCTTCTCTTTATCTCCCGCTGATGCTGTGGAAGCTGCAGCCAGCGAGACGGCCGTATGGACAGAGCGATCGACGCCGACGCATCGCAGTAGGGCCTGTATGTTTATGACTTGGCTTTAACGATATGTTTGCGAGACAACTTACGCGGTTGAAGGATTCTGGAGTAACGAGGGATGACGTTCTTTTTTATATTATCTATTGCGGTTGCACTCACCTGAAACAAAGAGAGAATTTTATTAGTGCCATATATATAAGCAGGAGAAATAATTAATTTATGACCATGTTTCATGTAGAGCAAGGTAATATTCCGATGTGATTAATTGAGGAAACAGTTGAGCAAAAGCTATTGGCTTCGCAGCAACGACCTTGTATGATTCCTAAATTCAAGATTATTATTTTTGCCATCCACAAAAAGCTCTTATAATATAGAGAAGAAAAACTTTATTCAAAGTTTCAGCGCAAATGTGCGCACCGATTTCGATATCGAATTTTTTCACTCAGCATCCCAGAGGAAAGGCACAAAACATCCTACCTGTAAACTACACGAAGGAACGCTCTCCTTCTCACTCTTGGCCGTGCAAACAAGTCGTTCGCGAACGGTCTCTTTAAGGTTTTGCGCTGCTCACGCGCGTGAGCCAAAAGAAGGCTGCGCGCATCCATGGCCTTATCTACCATTCCGACGGACTACCGGTGCAATATTCACCTCGAACCCGGTGCTGCACTACACCGGCGCGCGCGCGCGCACACACACACACACACACACACACACCCCAACACGTCTTGGCTCGCCAGCTATCTCTCGGCCGCCTTTTTTGTCCCGCTCTCTGCCCCTTGTCGGTTTTGCCTCGATGTTTCCCATTTTTCATCCGGATAGCGCTTGACTTCTTGCGCTGTATATCGGGAAGATTTTTTCCGTCGCCACGAGCTGCAGCGAATTCGCAGAGGGAGCGGTAATAAATGCTTGTTTTGATGGGATGTCGCGGGCTTATGCTTTCATTATTTTCTCTTGCGGGTTTATTTCGAGAAAAGGATGCTTCTGTGACAGATGCTATTTATTAGCATTTTTTTACTACTCTAGCTGTTTTTTTCTTTTTTCATTCAAAATTATGATGTTTCAGATGATAACGGAAATTAATAAATAAATAATGCTTTTAGTATAAGATTCCGATAAACCGATCAATTCCGTCACAGAGCTGATATCGTTAATTCCACGAAGATTCGGAGCAACCGTGAATCATCCGTTCAAACTTTTCGCTTCATGCCCGCGCAGCGCGTACAAACGAGCCTCTCGAGAAAGAAGAGAATCAAAAAGGAATCTCAGTTAAGAAAGTCGACCGTAACCAAAAGGATAAGAGAAGAAGCCCGCCACTTCCTCTCGATTTCCTCCTTTCATTTTCCCTTCATCTCCATCTTCGTCGTTGTCCACGTCCCCGGTTCAGGTTAATCTTCTCTTTTTCTCCCCTCCCACAGCGATGTCTCCGTAGACCGATTGAAAGTTCAGCGCTCACTTTCCCGTCCCTTCGAGCGTGCTTTGCTCTGTCTCTGCGGCTCTCACCCCCACCCCCTTTTAGCACCCGAAGACACAGCTCGCTGTAAGACCGCATCAATCGTGCGAAGCGGGAACACACACACACGCATTGTCTTGTTTAGTCCGCTGCGGTCGAGTGCATTGGCGGGAAAGAAAAATGCCCGCGGCCGCGAATTCGGTCGTGCGCGACGGAAGAAATCCAAGGTATACCAAGTTTCGCGAGAGTGTAGAGGAGGCTGATTGATTGTACGGAGGGGAAATGTTTAAACTTTCTCAAGGCTGAGATAGATTTCTTTGCCGCGCGTGGACTGGCGCGAAAACAAAGTGCACGAAGATCCAGTCAGTGAGACACTATACTCGGGATGGATCACACGTGTGCGGATAAAAGCTTCTGTTGGTCTGTAGGACGGCATTGAGCTCATTTTTATTATAGATCTTGAACGTGCTTACGACCCGATCGTCGTTGACTCTTTTTTGAAGGGCCTTTAATGTACGAATACATTTTTTTACAGGTATTGAGGTCATTTAATATCAATTCAAATTTTAGGATGTGTCGAATTTCGTTGAACCATGTTTCAAGAATTAATCGCCATATTTTCCGGCATTTAGAACTTGTCTTCGAACAACGTGTTCGCGTATTATACGTCTCCGCATAATATATGTATCACCTAGCATGGTTTGATTCTCGCGACTCTTAATTGATGACGCGTTAATTATGGCGCGCGAAGAAAGAGCGCATGCGTAAGCCCTTCTGAGATCGATTAGCGCGCGCGAGAGCGTCAGATCCGTTTCGGCATCGATCAAGAACAGTGTGATCCGAAGCCTAGCCTCTATTCGCGTGTAGCTTTTTTATAGTGCCTGTAGTAGCCGCTGTAATTTGAATTACATTTGTTAGTAAATCACTCGCGTGTGATTCCTCCCTTATTTCTATAATTCGTGTAAATAAAGTGCCTGTAATTCCGTATGGGCGAGACACAAGCGTGCTATCATCGCATAGTGAATCTTCGCTATAGATCCCGGTCGCGACGACTCGACGAGTCGTCTCAAGTCGTTCACGGAGCGAGGGCTGGACCCGTTCCCGAGAAGTCGGGGCCCTGTGACGTGCTGGGCGTTGCCACCCCGGGATATCTCCATCTTCTCGACCGACAACCTACCCAGAAGAGAGGGTGGTCCGACTCACGTACAGCGCACCGATATTTGCGATTTGCGGCGTTATTGTAGGGGCTGATCCCCGAAATATTAGGTAAGCGAGCGCTCTGTAAATATAAGGATCGATCATTCACTGCGTAAGTTAAATTAGATAATAAGTTTTGACTTTTGTATTTTATGCTTATATACATCCTTTAATTACTTGATAAATAAATATTTCTATTTCACTAGCTTGCTCAGGCTTTTCCCTCTGTTCCGTGAGGGTTTTTATGCCTAAGCAAGTTACTGTTTTATATTTAGTTTAAACGCGAAATTGCTGCATTTTTTATTTAAGGACCCGACTACTCGTTTCTTTTCCCACTTCCTTCATAAATGCAATTTGAGTGTTTTCACAACGGCTACTTCTTAATAAATTTGACGGGTCGAGAAATCATTGTCAGGAATAATTTTTCTCGACTGAAAACTGTTTTTTTGAATATTTTATATTTGGTGATGCCTAAAACTGATGAATTAAAAAAAAAAATTACTCCACACATAATTCAACACGCTAATCATCACAGGAAAATTCGAGCGATTCCTCAAATCGATGCTAACACCGTTTCAACGAGAAAGTCTTGGGAAAGAGCTGCGGACGCTAAGCATTCGCAGTTCAACCGCACTCGGACTTTATCTACTTATCAGTTAGGTCCGTTCGTTCGCGAGCGTCGAGTGTATACACCCGCTGAATCGAATTTCTCTCGTTCTTTTTCTTTTCCTCGCGCGCAATTTCCACGCACACACACACACACACACACACACACAGCCTTCACGTCCGCGCACTTCGTCTTTCATGACGCGTATAGATATACACCTGAGCGTGGCGAAACAATGGGCTTTCTCCCTACGCGGTGAGGGAGAAAGAGAACTTTTTACGGCTTTCCGTTCAATGTCTTTTACGGCTTTTCTAAGGAACGTCGGTCAAGTGAGAGATAGAAAAAAACGCTTTAGCCATTCGAGTGCGCCGAGTGTTTGCGGCTCTGAAAAGGTCTGGAAAAATTTAAAGTTTGCGGCTTAATCGCCGGAGTTCTCTCGACAGTCTCAACGATTGATTTGGGTAATGGAGAATATAATATATCCTCACAAAACAGGTTAGCGCTCGCAAGCATAATTATCCGTTTGTCGAGTGTTTATTTGAATTAAAAAGTTTTCTTACGCTTTTAAAAGTTTTTTTGCGCTTGATCAATGGTCAGTATATTTTTAGCTTTTCGATTTTCAATGTACTCATCTTTGTTAAATGAAAAGCACTGCAGCGGTCAAAGCTCCCAGTGGTCATGCATTTTTTTCAAAACCTTTTCGTAATTGCCCCAAAAGATGCTAAATCTTCATGTATGTATTATGTGTGTATGATTTAAGATGATATCTGTATAGGTACTAAGTCTTTGTAGCAAATTTTACACACACCGCACCCAAACGGAGTATACAGCTATTGCGATAAATAATCTATAATCTATTTTGCGCGAGTATAACGCGCTTATTGTACGCACGACGAGCGCCGGAATAATTTTATTAATATCGAACATAAGCACGGGGATCAGAAAGAATCCTGTACAAGTTGTTTATACCGCATCAGGAGAATAAACTTTACGCGCGCAGTCCTATGCAAAATTTGCGATGTAATTCCGAAGCGCACGCTGGTCTAAATTTTATTTCCGCCGGGTGAAGCTCGGCTTTTATCCCTCGCCTGTAAAATTCCTGCAAGCTCGCCTGATTGCGCACACAAAGCTAGGCGCGCGCTGTAAAACGCGGATTGGCGACGCCACAAAAATTCTCGATTCCAGAAATTTACCAGCGAAAGTACGTGTCTCCGACTCGCGCGCGCGTCTGCCTGTACGTGTCTGACAGCGGCGTCGCAGATGAAATTGTGCAATTGACTCCCGGGAATTTCATCGGTGAGCAGAGAGCTTAATTACGGACTGAATAACACAGGCGCGAGTGGAATGAATCTAAAAGTTAAATGGGCGGGGATGGATTCTCTCGGCGACTCGGCTGAGCGATTCAACAAAAGAGCTTGGATTTCCGCTTTCACGAGCAGTTCGAGGAGCTCAGCCCTGCTGTCGGGGTTATAAGGCTTGATATTTTAGAAAGTTCGCGAGCTAGGAAGCGGGTTAGCGTGTCGGTGGAATTAATTAGTATGTGGCGTATCAAGTTTTTGAACTGCCTATACGCTGCGAGACGGCACGACTATATAATTCAGGGTAACGTTACGCGGCTATGGTGTCGGAACTTTCGTCGCATGCTACTATTTTCCCTATAACGCGATGGCTTTATTGGTTCACCAGAACGCGAGATAGCTGCGAGAAAGTGCCTCGTCGCATTCGAGTGACCTGGAATGTCGGAAAAATCCTGTTTCGTAGTCAATCCGACGCAAAGCACGATTATGCGAAAGAGAGTGGAACATCTGAGAAGAGCGAAAATCCATAATGAACAGTGGGCGGTGTCAGAATCCTTTCGCGCGCACGTCGTTCTGATTTATGCGCATTGTCGATTGCATTTTCACGGGGCGAAGAGCGCCTCCTCGACATGAACGCAAACTTGGCTTTACACGCCGTCGACAAGTGAGCATTATGAAGAGCCTCTTTATCCTTCGTTAGCTCTGCAGCGCGCGCTTCTGCATCACGCGCGAGACGCCGCGCTTCTTGGCAGGCGAAGCTCGTCACGAGTCGACGACTCATACGCGGGGCTTGCCAACGAAAGAACTGTATACAGAGAGGTACGTACTTATTGTTAGACGAGCGAGAAATATTCGCCGTTCATTTGAAAAAAAAAAAATAAAAAAATTGTTATCATTGTTCTCGAAAGGTTTCATTACGATTATTAAAAATTTCAATTTACGATACGCGTGCGTCAACAGCGTGAAATTTTATACGTTTATTTCATTTTACGAGATGGAGCGGAGGTATATACGACTCTTCGGATCTTCATTAATACGAAAGCAGCATCCCCGCTTGTCATTTGATCACCGATACACAATGTAAATATCTCCGTTGGAAATGATAAATATCAAATATTATCGTTAGCTCGACCATGCGCGAATGTGACTTTATTACGTCGGCACGAGGTCAGTCAGTCTTGGAATGGAATTTTCGGGTTATTGAATTGATTCCATTTTTAAACGAGAATAAAACGAGGCTCGTAATTATTCCTCGTAATTTAATACATCCCGTTCATCACGTCCGCGGAAAATCTCGGCATATGCGCGCGCTGAGTGCGACGATAATTCACGTTTGTTAAAATCGTAAAAATATCGAATGTCTGAAAATTGACAGGATATCATCTTCGTTGTACGCATACCGAAAACACTCTACGAATCGGAGATTTCCGAGATAGGGAGAAAAGTCAACAAAAAAGAAAGGAGAAAAAAGCCAGCCAGGAAGCGCCAACGCAACTCCAGGTCGACCGAGAAGAGGGAAAAAAAGTGTCCGCAAGCTCGCCTCGGACAATTGAAACTCCGCACCCCCGAAAAAGAGAGGAAAGCCGTAGTGGAGAAGAGGGTGGGAGACAAAACTCCAAAGAAGAAATAATCGAGCCAGCGATCGGCGAATCTCTCGGGCGTTTAATTATGTCAACACAGGATATAGGAGCTACCTACGTAGATTGGGAGCTGGAGAGAAAATCGCCCGGGAAAGATTTCGCGAACGGGAGGGGGTACAGTGTATGTGGGCACAGGCGGAGAGCAGGGATTAATCGGCATCGTAACCTCAGCCGCACGCTCCGATTCCGGGCTTGTTTGGCGAGTTATCAAGATCCGCGGCGGCGGCGGCGGCCGACGTCC
The DNA here is from genome assembly GCF_009193385.2 of Nasonia vitripennis. Lineage (NCBI taxonomy): Eukaryota > Metazoa > Arthropoda > Insecta > Hymenoptera > Pteromalidae > Nasonia > Nasonia vitripennis. The sequence continues at coordinate 20,746,629 of NC_045760.1, forward strand.
TCCATATCGGAATTACGCTCGACAGATAGATAGGCAGATAGAGGAAGGTCCGCTGCGGGTAATTTACGAAAACGTATTTAACCTCCTTTCGGGACGGAACTCTCGTATATGCGTGCATGGGTCTATGCTGCAGGATACAGGAAACAGAGAGGGGGGCTGAGCAGCTTTATTGAGCGAGCTCTGCTCCAGGCTATTTTAATTGATATAGCTACGTGCGTCTGTGTGAGCGATGAGCGTATTGGTTGAAATTGAATGCGTATACCCTTTTCATAAAAATGGCGCTTTTATCAGTAAAAACGAGTTTCGTTATTCGTTCCCGCAGAATCGAGCGAGCAGCGATGTTTTTCGACGAAATTGTAAATACCTGTACCTATACCAACACTTCGAGGGCCACTCTCAGGATTCTGAAAAAGAAAGCCCAATCAGCATCGGGACTCTCTCTCTCTCTCTCTCTCTCTCGTCTATTCCCTATGGTGCCACGCACCACAAACAGGGTTCTGACACCTGGCTTGACTTGTGTCTAATCGATGAGCAGGATCGCCTGCTGTCATACTGGAAGACAGACGCACCTTTCATCAACGGACACGACCTTATCACGGCCACTCTCGACGTACAGATTCCACGCTAGGTACCTAACACATACTCTTACAGAAACTTTAAAGGAATCAGCGCCGAGAAGCTAAGGTACTTTCTTAGCACATGTGACTGGTCATCTCTCACCACGTCATCACTCGACGAAAGCATATCTATACTTAACGCTAATCTAACGAACGCCATCAATCATCTCGCCCCATTGCGGATTGTGACACCAAGACGACAACGTCACCCGTGGTACACCACAGCTCTTCGTGACCTTGTATCCGAGAGGGATAGATTTTACAGGCGTTTCAGGGACTCTAGGCTCGATTCGGATCTCCGCATTTACAGACTAGCTAGAGACTATGCTCACAAACAAGTCGAGGAAGCCAGGATGAATTATTATTATTCGCGCCTATCTACCTTGACCGACGTTACCGAGATCTGGAGAGAGCTGGAGAAACTTGGAATTTCTGCCACTAAGGCCCCATTACCATCCCGATTTACCACAGATGAACTCAACAGGCATTTCAGCGCGATCTCCAACGATCTGTTGGCCCCTGCCGTTGAGGATTATCTTCTCACCCTGGAAAGTCTTGACCTCCCGGAACACTTCGAGTTCAGCACTATAACGGAATCGGACGTGTTGGCTGCGGTTTCGCACTTTGATAACCAGGCCAGGGGAAGTGACGACATTCCACAGGTTGTTATTTCAAAAGCATTGCCGGTTCTCGCTCCCTTACTAAGTCATATTTTCAACCTGTCCCTGCTTCCCATCTGCCTGGAAATTGTCACTTGTGCGCGCACTCGACAAAGTCAGTTCACCAACAGCCGTGACGTACCGTCCGATTTCACTTCTCTGCTTTCTATCCAAGGCCCTGGAGTGGCTGGTGCACATGCAAGTCTCAGAATACCTTGAATCAAGGCTCCTACTAGATAATCTTCAAACAGGCTTCCGCACTGGTCACAGCACTCAGTCTGGCCTAATTAAGCTAACTGATGATGCCAGGGCCGGGATAAACAAAAAGAAAGTAACACTTCTCCTTCTCTTTGACTTTAGCAAGGCGTTTGACACTGTGTGTCGCGTCAGGCTCCTAAGAAAGCTATCCACCTTTGGCTTCTCAAAGCAGGTCATCCGCTGGTTTGCCTCCTACCTCACTGGGAGAGAGTAGGCCGTCGTTGGTGACAATAGCGAACGTTCCTCCCCTCGGCGTCTTAACATCGGCGTCCCGCAGGGGTCCTTTCTGGGTCCCCTGCTGTTCGCATTGTACATCAACGACATCGGTTTCTGTCTTGATACCGATGTTTTCCATCTCATCTATGCGGATGACTTGCAAATTTACAGTCAATGCCACCTTGAGGAGCTCGATTCTTTATCAAACAGGATGAGTGCTAATGCCGAGAGGATAATGGGCTGGGCTGCACAGAACAGGCTAAAACTCAATATTAACAAAACCAAAGCAATTGTCCTGGTCTCCCCCTACTATATAAATGCACTACCTTCAATAGCTAACACCTATATCAACATTGGGGGTGCCCAGGTCAGCTTTGAATCTTCTGTGCGTAATCTGGAATTGGTGCTTGACTCTAAACTCACATGGAAGGAGCATGTTACACAAGTGTGTAAGCGTGCTCACTCGCTAATGTACAGGCTTTACTTTTTCAGAAAAAGTACCAATCTCAGATTGCGCAAGCACTTAGTGCAAGCGCTCCTGTTTCCCCTTATAGACTACTGTTCTCTTGTATACTGTGACCAGACGCAGGAACTCGACTTAAAACTACAGAGGCTCGTGAACACGGGGATTCGGTACATCTATGGTGTAAGGAGAGATGAGCACATCTCCCCATACAGGCGGGAGCTGCAGTGGCTTACCATTGCCGGACGCAGGAAGTATTTCACTGCTTGTTTCTTACGAAAAATGTTTAACACTGCCGTACCATCATACGTACTGGCTTACTTTGACTTTCGCGTAGCACTACGGCCTGTTAGGGGGGAAGTGACACCTCTGGATATCCCTACTTTCGCGACGGAGACGCTGAGGAACTCGTTTCATATCAGCGCCTCATACCTATGGAACAACCTGTCATCACACCTCCGTAACATTACATCCATCGCAGTATTCAAGAAACTAGCTAAAAATTACTTTTTCGAACTCGAAAACGCATAAACACATAAACATCGTGTACACAGTCACGCACACGCACACACTTGCTCACTCTCGCTTAACCCATCTTCACCTCAGCATACTTTCACACTACACACCTACTAAAACAGATGTCTCAAACTTATTATTTTTGTACTTTTACTACTCTGCTGTACATATTGAATCGTACAACATAATGTACGCAAATAAAAATTAATTAATCTAATCTAATCTAATCTAATCTAATCTAATCTCTCTCTCTCTCTCTCTCTCTCTCTCTATATATATATATATATATATATATATATATATATATATATATATATCGATTACAAAGCAAGAGCAAACACCTAGAGAACGGGGGGCGAGGCGACGAGATAGAGCAGCGGCCAAAAAGTGCATGTGCGCTGCAGACTTGGCCCCATCCTGAATTTGGCTCGCTCGATGTACTTCGGCCTTCAGGACGCGATAAATCCTCGCCGCGCGCAGGGGAGGAGAGCTTGGCCGGTTAAACGGCTGCCCTTGAGTTTTATTCGTCCAGCGACCCGACGGATTAACGATCACGAGCTGCGGCGACTCGTTAAAGAGCGAATGGGACCGACTCGGCTAGGCGCGGCTTCGCTCCTGCCGCTCCGGGCTCTTGGCTCCGAGTGCGCAGCTCTCATGGCCTGCTTGTATTGAATTATAGAGGCGGGAATGAGTCCGCGGAGGCTGCGCCGATCGGCTTTATTAAAAAGGCTTCTGTCGCTGTGTCGAAGTCGAACCAAAGAGATGATCGCGCTCTCCACTCCCAAATGAACCCCGCAATGCGAACAACGTTCTCGCTCTAAATGCGCTCGATTAAAAGGAAGCAAGTAGCGTCCGATAATCAAGTCTCGCTAAAGAGGCTGAACATCCTAAAAGTAACGGTCGCGCCAATTAGGGCGTCTAATACAAGATTATACGCTCGCTCAGCCTGCAGAATCAGAAAATGGCACTCGCTCTCTCGGCGCGTAATTTCAAATCCCCCCAAGAAATCTGCAGCAGCGGGAGGAAAGCTCGAGGCCAGCTAACATCGACAGACTCGCACGGATAGATAATTCGATTTAAGGGGCCACCACACCCGTTAAATAGATATACAACTAATGGTAATTTACGCGATCACTTGCTCCCAACTTCTGGGAAAATGAGGGCCTTTATGACTCTCAAAAAATTACAGGACCTAGTTGTCGGTACAATCTTTGCGCGGAAGTGAGCTGGACAGCATTTATCAACAGACTCCCAGGAGAAAAGGATACTTCGAAAATACTTTCCAGATATGTCAAATATTTTGGGTTAGATCAGATCGATCGTTTATTGTTTATTTTGGCTGAGGTTACTTCAAAGTATCTTTTTCTCCAGGATCCCGTTGACGGCTGCTATCCAGCTCGCTTCCGCGGAAAGATGGTATCAAACACTATAACCGGCAATTTTTTTAGACTTCTATGTACAGCCGTTTTTCTAAAAGTTGGGAGCAATGAGCGCGTCAATTTAATACGGTTAGTATATCTATATAACTGGTGTGGTGGCTCCTTAATCTCGCGCACGCATTATAGCGGCGGCGATTCCTCGCTCGCGCCTTCTCCTCTGAAAAAGAGCGTCGCCTCGCTATCTGCAGCGGAAAAAGAGGGGAAAAAATAAACCGCGCAGGAATAAGTATATACGGAAACGAGACGTCGAGCCAGCCCAGCTGCGTTACAAAGCTCATGACGCGCGGGATGAAAAATGATTTCCGTGACGCTGGTCTGGGATGACGAGGTTGGAAAGCATAAGACCAATGGCAGGTTCGATCGGTGCGACGCCTGTCTCGGAAAAAACCGAGGCTGCATTCGATCGAGGGAGTTTGCAGTATACAAGCGTTGGCGCATGCACAATTGTACATCTGGAGATGATGTGCATTCGGCCTGTGAAGGATGTGAGGTTCGAGACGCGAGGGACTGAATATTAATCGGGAAAGCCGGAGGCTGATGATGGCTTGTTGACCCGTTGGGATGGGCGAAACGGCTTTTGGCATGGATGTTTCGTTATATTCGGAAGTAAAGCAATCGTGGGTATCTGCGAATAATAATCGTCGGATTTTCTTGAAAATACTTTAACGCCGCTCGCATACAGCTGCGAGAAACGATATCGTATTATGAAAAACTAATCAACCGAACTGAATCCGAAGCGAAAAATAAAAAATTATTCCCTCCCGCCGACTCAGTGTGTCCAGGGGATGCATTTCTGATCGAATCGCAGCCTTTGATCGCAATCCATGCAATTATTAATTTCGCTGCTAGCTTTCCAACAAAGAGATATTAATTAACAAGGAAAAATTTGCATCCTCAATGGTGTTGTGCTCGTCAAATTAAATCAGCCTTTGTCGCGATGAAATGTCCATAACCCAAAAATTAACGTTCCCTGCCCTGCACAAAGCCTCTTCAAAGTGTTTCAACTCGCACTATGGCATCGACCACACGCTGTTCGCGTATGTACATCCATTCATCATTTAACATCCGAATCAAAACTCGTCTTGCTTGACTCCATCCCTGCACCGCAATAATAACAAAGTGCAGCCCATTGTCAAGTCTCTGTCTCTCTCTCTCTCTCTCTCTCTCTCTCTCTCTCTCTCTCTCTCTCTCTGCCAGCGCGCAAACAAATATTCAACACAGTCGGCGGCGCGCCGCGTCTCACGCTCGTTGTGCATTAATAAACGCCACATCTAATTTCGCAGCTCGCAGTAGTTAACGCACACCCGAGCGATTCACTTCGCCGTCGCGGTACAATATACACAAACAGCGCGCTATATGCGCGTATACACACAGGTTAGAGAAATTCTCATAAAAACGAGCGCCGGGTGTCAGGACTTTGGCTGGATCAGCCCGCGCGCTCACAAAGCGCCAATTCTCTCTGCCGCAGTGCGTTCGATAATTATACATCTTAATTAAGGAGCTTGAATGGAGGGAAGCGCTCCAGATAAGTCGATCTGGATGCGTTAATACATAAGGGGAGCGTTATCGTCTTCGGACCAGCTCAGCGTGTACGTAATATGTATCGAAAATTGGACGCGCGTTTTACTATGGGACTTATTCCCGGATTCCTGCGGGACTTCTTTCAGCGTTGAACGGTATCGAGTGCTATTCGTATAATTTTATAGTGTCCGTCGGAACGGGATGAACGCGCATGACCTCAGGCAATTTCGATATCGCGTATAGGTTAAATCAAAACTCACACACCATACTACGCTACCCAACAAAAATGTTTCTCTCTCTTCCACGCAGTCAAAGCTCACATTTGTCTTCCCAGCCCACAGGCTTTTACGCATATAGTTTGCAGGAAAAGCCAAACACGGCGCGGCAGAGAAACTCAACCGCAGCCGCACTTTGGCAAAGTCGGATACAGAAATTCCCGAACTATCCCGCGCGCGCAGCGACAACCCGCAGCTCTCCCTCTCGGCACTCGGCCTTTTCAAATTATCTCTCGAAGAAACTATCTCTGTTCTCCGGCGCTGCGCGACAACTGTCTCAAGGAAACGAGTCGTCGTAACGCGGTCTGGCCTGGCCTACACAATCCTCGACTCTCCGCTTTTACGATTGGATGATGAGATCGCGTGCGCTCATCAAAGGAAGAGCCCACAAACATTTTACAATTCCGAGGCACGTACTACGTCTTTACCCAGCGCCGTGTCGGTGTAAAAAAACTCGGCTGCTGCAGCGCAGGGAAACGAGCGGAATAAGAGCCAGACGTGGAATTAAGGAGGCGCCCGCGCTCGCGCGCATGCACGCATGAAAAATTTGTTTTGCTCATACTGGAGCTCATAAAGTGCAAGTCAGAGCGCTTTTTGCCAGCCTGTTTTGTAATTATACGAATGTCAAAACGTGTGTTCGTCGGCTCTCAGTTCTGCTGTCCGACTTAATTATTTCTGTTTAGTCACGTTATATGATATAGGCATCATAGAGGCATCCGCCATGTATTCAAGTTTTGGTGGATTCACTACAATTTTCAGAAATAAATAACATAATTTAATCGAAATATTGCGTTGCAACACAGAAGAATCAGGCTAAGAGTACACTAATCTAAAATCAAAGATAAAAGTCTAGTCAAAACCTTTTATAAGCCGGCTGGACAGGAACCTTTTTTCCGTCTATGAGGTAACTTGATATTTTTAAAATGTTTTTGACATCTTCACAGTTGTCAAAATTAACAAACGCATAATCTGCATTAGCTGGTTTATAAACCTTGGTAACATTTCCCAACCTATGAAAAATAATTATTCATCCATTAGCTACAATCAATGCTAAAATAAAAGTTTGGAGAAACATTTTGCACTAACTGATTGAATGCAGCTTGCAATACATCTTCTGTTATAGTAGAATTCAGTTTTCCAACCCATATACTATATATGTTAACAAAAGTTTTGTATTTTACATCACTGAAATATTTCCATGCTTGCTGATATCATTGATGGGGGTACTGTAAAAATAAATGTTTATATTGAACACCACAAACCTGCTGATTATCGGCAGCAAATGTGTAAAATGTATTTTACCAGGTTGATAATTCGACATGTCATTTAGAAATTCAAAATTACTTGGATCGACATCTTCATCTGATGAATAATATACATCACTTAAATCATGATATGGAACATTCAAATCATCATCTACTTGTGGACCATTTGAACCCATTGGTCTGATATTATTAGAAGACAAGTAACTTATCGCTCCCTACACAACATTATTTTTAAATTATACATTCAGTCTATAGCAAATGCAATAATCACAGATTTTTTATTACCAATGTAGTAGGATGCATTTTTAATGCTAATATAGCATCTCTTTCATTATATCCATTATAAACTATACGTTTTATTTGGACTGTTAGTAATTCTCTTTTTGCATGCACATTATTAGGATGTACGGCTAATGCTTGCTTGAGGTAAGTTTCAGCTTGATGGTATTTCTAAAAATAAGTTTTTATCAAAAAATAAGTAATACTTGTATGTTCTTATGAATACTTATGATTTTTCAATCTGTATGTAACTTGATAATACCTTCAATCCAAACAAAGCTTGACCAGCTCTTAATCTCGCAAGAAACAGATAAAGATCAGTTCTAGATTTTTCTAATACACGTTCAGCATCTGAAAGGGCCCTACAAACATTTGATATGTTTTGCTTAAAAGTGAATTTGCAAAAAGATTATCTATATGAAGATTACTTACAATTTATTTTCACTCAATCTTAAATAACAGTAGCAGCGATTCAAAAAGTGACGGATATCTTTAGGATTATCAGCTAAAGCTTTTGTAAAACACTTTAAAGCTTCAAATACATTGTTTTCTAGTATTAATTCAACACCTTCTTCACCAAACTTTTTGCTCTGATCATCATCTTTAGAGAAATGGATTTTAGTCTTTTCGCATTTCTTTCAAGCAAAATTTTGAAATAAAACAAAGTTGTAACAGTACCTTCTATAGTGCTTCCTTGCTGCCCCACATTCATCAAAGTAAGAGCAGCCATACTTAATAAACTGATGTTATGATTTACGACGATGAACAAATACTTCAATTCTATTATATTTCAGCTTCAATTTAAGTAACATTTATAATCATGCTACAAAGTTTATTGTTCATTTATTCGTTTGTTATATATGTATATATGTAACTGCGAGTAAGAGTACTGAATACTGATACTGATGATATACTTATTCTTTCAGTCAAGCAATCAACTATAGAAATTATAAAATTGTCTAACCTCACCTGAAGCCCAATCACTGCAGCAATAGCATTGATTCATCGTACCTTCCTACCCGCAACCAACGACGTTGTTGGCGCCTTGGCCGCCGTTTCCGCTGATGTACATACCATAGACCTCTCTTATGTCTATGGTACATACATACACACTAACCTTCGAAAACGTAAACACAAACAAACGAATTGCTGATTCTAGAATATGCACGATAGATTAATGCATATTAAAATATTGAGATAAAATAGAAGAAAGTTTGAATTATAACGATAATTACTTACTGCATAGAAATCCTCACAGTTGTTGAATATCCGCAGGCTTGATGGGCTGTGAAAAGCGAATGCAGGCTTCGCATTATCGTTCCGTGAATTCATATTTCAAACTCTCAAGTAAGATTTTATAAGTAAAACTAACTAACAATAAAAAAGTTATGAACAATTTAAGGGGTTAGTAATAGTTTTCCTGAATTAGTTTTATCACTTATTTAAACTGGAGAAGATTTAAACGTTTCTTAACCTATACTCAATGTGCTTACATGATTTCTAAATGTATTTTTTAAACATTATATAATTATATAATAAATATAACAATAATAGTATAATAGTACAAGTTGTATCCTTTTTCTAAGCCCTAAGATGAAAACTATGTCTATAAGACTTTAAAGCCCAACAGTAGTACAATAAATTCAATTCTAGAATTAACGATAAAAGTAATAACTAATAGTTTTAAAATTTTCGTGTACATCAATGAAGCAATAGTTTATTTGATTCTTATTTCAGAATAGATCAATATGGAAAAAATCATCACTGAAACTGATATTATAGAACAGTCTGGTATACCTATTGCGACAGAAGACAGCCTCATGAGTTTAGAAAAAATACAAGGCAGGGAATCCCCTGACTTGTGGCCCGAGGAGAGCATAACAAGATTCATTACTCAAAATTTGACATCCATAGACGTGCCAACGTGGTCTATGGATCTGACAACAGATGATAAGCAGGAGGCGTTGCGATTGGGACAATTGTCAAAGGAAGAGATAGCACTAGAAGTGAAAAAGTTACTCGACTCTGCATATCATTTAGGTGTGGATGAAGCTAAAGAAATGACCAGAGGAAAGTATTTGAGTATTTTTAAACAAAGTTAGTCACTACACTATTTTTAAAAGATCATGTTATTATAGCATGTTATCAAATGAAGTAAGATGAAATAACTTTTATACATAATCTTGAATTTATATAGACACAGTTTCTCTTTTATCGAATTATTTTTACAATGCTCATTACAAAGCAAATTGATTTTTCATTTGATTTGAACATATTTATTCATAATATATCATTAAATAATAAGTATTATTTTATCTGTTTGAAATTAAATAAAAAGATGTTAACAAAGTTCACAATTTCATTCACAGATCCTGATGAACCATATTGATCTTGAACAAAATTTAGATGTAATTATTTACTTATTGAATAAGAAACGAAGTTATTTATTATTTGTACACAATTGCGTACAAGCTTAGACTCTCTTGCACTGCATGTGGGATAATTTTACACAGCAAACCGTAATAAGTCTTCCCAGTAAACGTATCACGCGTGTACGTGCACACACTAGGGGAGCTCTGGTGCTTTGTACGTCGTCGTATCACAACTCTCTTACCCAGCTTCATTTACACGCGGGCTTCTGGCCGTTTTGTGAGGATCTTAATAGCGCTCCGCAGTCTCAGCATAATACGAAACTTTCTTTGAGCTTTTACTTTTGTTTGTCAAGGTTGTGGACAATGTTGTTGACCTCTTGTACATTTATTTGCTTTGTACTTGCAGAACTACTTTATTTATTTTATGCAAATTGTTCAAAGATACGTTGAGACGCATAATCGAGAAAGCCTGAAAGAGGAAAGGCTATTGATATTTCCCTTTTTTAGACTTTTTGATTCGCGTAGATTTTCCAATGGCTTTTTAAAATGCGGGTGAACGAAGCAATTATAGTATCGAATTTCTCTCAAAACCAGTATAACTGAGAGAATCGATTCCCATCAGGCAGTTTTAATATCGACGTTTCATTATTCAAAATTCAGAATGAAATTTTATTGGCTGTGCGTAGCTCTTTTTTTTACGATTAGGTATACTCAAATCCTCGTTAAATCGAATAAGAGAAACAGTCGGGCAACGTTCGATCTTCTCGACGCGCACAACGAGAATTTATAATAAATATATGTTTGTTTCATAGAAATATAAACGTCATGTTAATAAAGAAACTTCCATAACTCAAAGCAACAAAGGTCGAAGCTAATACCAGCTTCTTATTCTTCTTGTCTGCAGCGATCTTTCCCGACGTATACACGTATACGCGCTTTCTCGGAGCTCTCTTTTTTTTATTAGACGTCGTGTGTTCTAGTTAGGCCGAGCTACGATCTCGCTGCCTCGCATCCTGCAGCAACTTTTCATTCCGTATACGATCCGCTCGTTTCGCTGCCTTCCCTTTTCATGCCTTCTCCATTTTCTTCAACTCTCACTCGCTCATTTTCTTTTGGTGTGTACCGAGCGTTATGTTGTGCGCAGCTGTGAAAACTCTCGTTATGCGGAGATCGAATTCTTCATCATCCGCGCGATTGGCGCGAAACTTTAGCGTCGGAAGACCTTTCTCGAACCAGAGCACGCTGTTCCATCACCCTTAAGGGGATGTCGTCCCAAAAAACACTGTTTTTCTATTACACTAGACTTGGCGCAGTGCGCTGAGCGCACTGTAGTAGATTATTATTAATTCATTACTATTAATTCATTAACTTATTAAATGAAATATAAATGCTTGATTGATATTTTTAATATTTGTTTTCTATCACGGAAATATATCAAACTTTACAATATATGATTCATGTCGCGCTCATATAAATTTCAAAATTGCCGCGGTTTCGTCGCCAACTTCCTTTTAAAATTTTAACGTTAAGTATGTCTCAACTCAGTTCGTGTCAACGTTCACATCATGTTTCTTTTTGTAACAATAGTAATATTTACAATATAGAATATTATAAATACACAAATTATAATTTGATATGTATTATAGTATTATATTACATTTTTAATAATAGAATCAATTTTAGAAATGAAAAACAAATCAAAAAATTCTAACGATACTTTTGACGCATGCACACTACATGAGCCAATCATATTGACGCATTCTTGGCTTCACTTCATCCGGTCATGGCTTTTTTATATAGGGATGATATGTATTATAGTATTATATTACATTTTTAATATTAGAATCAATTTTAGAAATGAAAAACAAATCAAAAAATTATAACGATACTTTTGACGCATGCACACTACATGAGCCAATCATATTGACGCATTCTTGGCTTCACTTCATCCGGTCATGGCTTTTTTATATAGGGATTGTTCTACCGAAAGAAAAATTCGATCAGACTTTCTGTTTTTCTAGAAGTTTGGAAATACAAAATACCCCATGGCGGATTTGCGAAGCTTTTGGGACGACAGCACCTTAAGGTAGTTCACTCGGTCAAAAGAGTAGTTTTAGAATTTGGAATTTTCAAATCAGTTTGTTTAAAAAATTTACTCAAATTTTAATAAACAAACTGATCTAGCACCATTCTGGTAAATCCTCCGTTATTCCCCCTGAAATTTCTCAACGAACAAAATGAGCCTTCTTTCGTTAAGATCGGATAAAAAATAAAAAAAATAAGAGTAATTATTGATGCTTTTTTCTTTAATTAATATCAGAGCAATTAATTCTTGAAATTGTTTGATAAAACATGTTTTTTGTTCTCTTTTATATAATTTTTAAATATTCTTGCTTGTACATACAAAAATGAAAATCGAATTCCCGCCAATCTCTCCATCTACTCAGCGCGCAGCCCACTCACGCCGCGCAGCGATGTACAGAAAGCCGCCCCCGAGCCGAGTACGTGGGAGGCTGGCGCGAGCCAAATATTACATACCTAAAGCTCCGCTCTCCGCTATCTGCCAGTTCCGAAAGAGCGGGAGATAGAAGAGCCAGCCGATCCGCCCTTCCCGCGTCGCTGCTCTCCTACCCCGCTGCAGCGAATCTAACCTCCCTTGCGCTCACCTCTGCGCCTTTTCATTCTCGCTCTGTACATCGCGCGGCATAGAGTGAGAGGGGGAGAGCATAGCGGCGAATGTCTCTGCGGTAATTGACGCCATTCGGAGAAATTTCATTTGGACTTTGGGCTTTGAGAGCTCCGCGCAGAGCGCGCTGCCGTTGCCGGCTGGTTAGGTTAGGTTAGGTTATATATATACAGCGCGAGGGCTTCAGTTGTGTTTCCGCGGTTGATTAGGAGTTGCGGGCGCGCGGGGCTCGCTTTGTCAATCGCTCGCTCCAGATGAAATTCTTGCGCGGCATGCGGCGCTTCGCCAGAAGCGTGTAACGAGTGTTTTATTATTGGGGGGGGGGGGGGGGGTGGAGAGCATTATCGGAGCTTACGGGAATGGCAGTTTCTCGGCCCTCGTCCTCGTATACGGTTTCCGAGATTGCGCTCAAGAAGGCGACAGCCCATAGATTAGTCCCTGCACTCTCCGAAATTCGCCCCCGCATATAGTTTGGAAAGCGAGGCCACTGTAAAGGCTCGCTCGATCGCGCTAAAAGCCCATGAAATCGATCTTCGCTGCTCGGCCAAATCAGCGGATTCCCGAGGAATAACCGCGCGCACGCGCGAGGTGCGCTCTCTCTCTCTCTCTCTCTCTCTCTCTCTCGAAAGATAAGCGCGGTTAAAAAATCGTTGCGTCGTACAGCGGATTCTTGAAAGCCGCAAAGCCGGGGGGTGCCTTATGGTCAGGGCAGGTAAGTTCGAGCGGCCGGAAATTGCTACAGTCACTTTAACTTTCGGCTTTAAACTCACTTCATTGACTTTCCTTACCACCTTATTAAAATTCAATAGCGGCTGCTGCCACCGCCGCAGCCTTTGGAGCCGCTTCCAATACGCCTCCGTGCCTCGTGGAGAACATAAAGATAAAATCAGACTGGCGCTACGTACAGCGTGTATAGATACTGGCTGCAGAGAAAGTGAGAGAAGCTAAGCTTTAGCCAACGTTCCTGGAATAAATCGCTCTCTCGCGCTTCGGCGCATACACGCACATATCGCGTATCTGCTGTATATTATAAATCGCTTTGAATATCTATATTATTCCGACAGTTTCTGACGCTTCGCTCTATTGATTGTGTGCCTTGGACGGATTGCCAGATCGCTTTTTATAAGATTATATTCTAACAGTATGCATATATGGGGAATTCTACGGGAAAAAATGCCATTTACTGGTTGGAGAAACCGAAAAAAACAAACACTCCTGCAACTTTTATTTTCTTATTGTACATGTTTAGAACCATGCAAAACCACGTTCCAACATCGAAAAAGTGCCTTGTGACACTGTTTTCTAGGCCCTTCATATTCGTCGAAAAATAGCCATTGTTCAGCGGCATGTTCCTAATGCATAAGGGCACAAACGGAAAATGTATTACGGTAGAGTGAGAAAACGGGAAAAGAGCTTCAATTTTAAAAAATGCGTTAAAAGTGCTTGATTTGGTCATAAGTTACGCACAATTGAAAATGCGGAAAAATAACAAAAAAAGGTACTAATTTCTTGGCTTCGAAAAATCCTGCAATTTTCATGATTTTTCCGTTAGCTTGTAACGGATCGTACCTACTCCAGAATTGATTTGATTTTAAACGACGCCTCGATACCGAGAACGTGTTTGTGCGTATAGAATAATGGTGTGTGTGAGACGCGAACTAGTTTAAGGAAAATCTGCGCGCTGCGTCGCCAGAACGCTGTGAGAGACCCAGAAGGACGCTTCGGGTTCTCAATTAAATTTGTAGAGAAATCCAGACAACGTACACATCACAAAAACCCGAGAAGGGGTAAATTTTAGAGTCTTAGCTGTAACGAGTCGGGACTAATGTTGACCTCGATAGTTTTTGTGTGTAAGCATAGGTCAATCTTTTTGATTGATCTATGCTATCTTTTTGGTTGATCTCAGAGACATAGCTAACGAATCTTCTATCGACATCATAGGCGGGTCATACCCTGGTAACAATGAGCACCACACGATTATAACTTTGACAGTGCCCGTTACTGACCAGTGCAGTGCATGCTGAAAATCGCACATAGCATCGCCAGGACCAACTGCGAACGAAAGCATCAGATCCAAAACACCAAGACCTATAGTCACTAGATTCCTGTGCGAGATAGTATTTGAATTCCGTAGCAGCCAGTGAGTAAATGTTTAACATAAAAATAAGATTCGAGGTCGATTCATTGTAATCATAACTTGGCCGCGCTGCGAGCGTCGCGCAAGATTTGACGAGCGTACAACGCATAATTATTAAGAAAGTCGCCTGTGATATTAATTTAACAGCGATTATCATCGCATGATCAATCCTACTGTGTGTGTATGTATGAGTGGAAAATTGTATGAGCATGAATTGATGACTATTTGATGATCTTACCGTCGCAAATTCTGAACCAAATATATCCTCCTTATTATATTGTCACGTTTCAAAAAATAAAAAATGTAAATATAAATATTTCAAATATAATCCTAGCATTTTTTACAAGCTATTTGGGGCATAACTTTTAAACGACGCGATGAATATTCGAATTTGAAATTTCTACGTGTTCTTTAGTCCATTTTTCACAAGGAAATGGACGGGCGCCAGTCACACTAACCACTAAAAAAAGTTATCCGCGTTAACGTAAAAAGTGCAATTTACGAGATCTCAAAATCATACACCTAGTCTGGATAATTTTAACTATTTCGGCTGTGACTATTTACTTACCCCCGACAAAAATAAAATTTTCTTTAGTGAATGTTTTCCTAAAGTAGCCCTCTATGATTAGGCATGGTCCCGATTTGATTTCCCGTGTGATAGTTAATTCGCGACATCAAAATAAAAAGTGCAATTTTCAATCCTCGTAAAATAATTTTTCACACTTTTGAGATCCACATTTTCTTATTTTCCTTATAACTTTTGCTGTGATTTATTTAAAATAACGGTACCGAAGTATGTTCATTAGACCACAAATATGTACGAAAAAACTAACCTAAAGTCCATATAACCCATACTGGGCACATCTACTCTACCTAGTAAAGGTTTACGTTGACAGCTTTTTACTTTATCTTTCATATAATATGTTTGTATGTGTATGTGTGTGTGTATGTGCATGAGAGAGAGAGAGAGAGAGAGAGAGATGCATCAAAACTTTGAGTGAAAATTCGCGTAAATATAATTCTGAGAATACGAAACTCATTCCTGCGGTTCTTACGCAGAATCGAATCCGCAAACTTGCAGCTTCAGCTTATGCACATGCTGAAGTGGATCGAAAATTCCCAAACTTCTGCATACCTTACTCTGGAATGCTTTCTGCAGTCTGCATGATTCCTTTTATCTTGAAGATAGTTAAGATCTTGCCTGATTCAAATGGTAACATCTGTTGAATTTAGGTTACGGTCAAAAAAACTTTTCTCCACGTCTGCACCGAAAGTATCACATTCCCTCCCGGGCGCCTGCAGAGGAATGTGCATTTTCGGTGCTGATGTGAAGAAAAATAGTATACGCACCACGGGAGGAAAATCGAACAGCCCATCCCTCGTGTTTGCCACCCTCGCCTTCGGCTCGGGTGACAATTTACACGATATGTGGACTGTCCAAGTGTTTTCCTCTCTAGGCACGTAATATACTATATACTTGCTATCGGAGCGCTACCGCGTCTCTTTAGTTGCTGCTCTAGTTGGCAGCGCAGTCTGACTGTCAATAAACTCTAATCTTCATCTGTATTACGTTTAGCTTTGTTATTTTTTCATAACACGTCATTAGTATACCTATAAGTTGAGTTCCGCTGATATTTCTGAGTAGAAAATTCGTAAATAAGTAATCAGTTAACTGTAAAGATTGCAAAGCATCTATGCTTACTGGGTATATTCAGTTTCGTCACAAGTTTTTTCATGTTAATTTAAGCCCTGATACATCGATTTTCATTTATCTAACCCCCAGAAAGCCATTTTTAAGCGGATCAGCCCGCCTACTAGTGGATAACCCCATCAATCCTTAAAATATTACATGCAAAAATCTCTCGTATCCATCAGTCTCAAGTAGACTTATTCCCTCCGGCCTCAAAATAACCAAACCTCCACCTCGCCACTCGCACCTCAAACCACTACAGATAACATTGTTGTGCTCTATGTACACAGCCCTCGCATATTTCGCCGACGATAAGTTTTTGTTTGTCGAATCGATGGTATATATGCATAGGTCAACGAGTGAGGGATTTATGAATTTTGCAGATTTCCAAGAAAAAAGGCTGCTCTGCAGTTGTGATTGTTTGTTTTGAAAATACACATCGAGCTACAGTGCTAGAATCATTTTTCGGGAGTTCCAATCTTGTGTTTACTTTTGTGCGACCGCTGAACATTTTTCTTTTTAAGGCGTGAGAGAATATGTTTATCACAGTTAAATTATTTGGCAAGGGCATTTAGGTATTTAACTTAATTACGTGCAACATAATTTTCAAAACATTTTAGCTTGAATTTGTAATCCTACCTAAAAGAATTGATCGTGCCATCTTGAAGGACAATGAAGAGTCGGTCTGATTGGCTGTTCGATTCCGCGCGCGATCTGTGCAGATGTATGAATTCCTTACCTCAAAAAATGTAAATTGAGAAAATATATAGGATACAATAAAAAGAACGCGCGGAGCGCGTCTAAACTTGCTAGTTTAATAGAAAATAGACAGCTATAATTTAATACCAAATAATACAGTCAGTCATAATTTGATAGCATATTAAGGATATAGCGTTATTTATGTTTACGGGTAAAGCAATTCAGTTGTTAATTGCTGCATAATTCATTCATGAACCATCACTTAATCGAATATATGGTTTAATTTTTATATTAACATATCACGTTTCCGATAATACAGTTATAGCTCAATGATGATTAACTTCATAGATGAGTATATGACAAGGATACTAGAAACAAATAGACCGCAGATCTATATATTTGTTCAGAATTATTGTTCATCATTTCATTGTAATATGTCGTTATGAATGCGCAAATTCTCGGCCACTAATCACTTATAATAAATAGTTTTGCTAATTATAAAATAGTGAAATACTTAATGTTCAAAAAGCAAAGAGAGTAGTGTTTTATTTCTTTATGGCCGTTTTTGTATTTTTGAACTTTGGAAACACTATTGATTTAATATGAACGTGGCAATACTTTCTATGTCTATTATAGGAGCATAATTTATAAACAAACACAATTATCTTACTACTATAAGTGTCCAAGATTACCATATGAATGTTACATTTACGAACTACCAGAAAAATATAAAGAGCGCAACCTAAACCCTGGCATTAGCGTATACCTAAACATCTGAAAAGAATATGTGAAATGTAAAACGTTTGTATATAATGTATTGAACCGATTAGTTATTTTCATCGAATTAATTATCGTGGAATATACTCATGCAGAATGCATTCTGAATATTCACCATGAAACTGCAGCGTCTTTTTAATAATTTTATTTTAGAGAGGCGCTGCTTGAGTCAACATCACGAGTCTTGAAAGCTGCCATACCCACAAATACTACTGCAATTCACGTCGCCTGACCGGAATCCGGTGCATGAGATAAAACAAGGTCAGTAGCAGCAGAGGGTCGTGCCCTCTCCCTCTCTCTCTCTCTCTCTCTCTCGCTCTGTCTCTCTGCAGTCGACCAGTAACGACGTACCGGCTTTGAAATCACGAGGGGGATTTCGCCCCTGCAGCACCGAATTACTTTGAATTCTAATGGCTGGAACCGCCCGAGTCAAGTGCCAAGCGTTCTCGCATTATCTGGCCTTCTTTCTGGCTCCTCTTTTTTTCCTCCAGCTGCACCCGCTATAGAGGAGGGGGGGGGGGGGCGAGCAAGACGATTCTTTTGAATTTACCGACTATTAAAGATTTGTTTTTTTTACTCGGAAAATGCAATCTGATCGCGAAGAATTGTTTCGTCTTGGGACACTGATTGTTAACAGATATAGATAGATTCTCCTTTCATGCTTTCATATTTAATGACCTTACCAGTTGAACAATATTGAGAGAGTTTTAAACTCCATTGTGTGTATACATATATAGGTTGGCAGATTGTTACTTTTTTTCTTGATGCTATGATTAGGAAGAATAATCGAAAACAGTACAAACTTCAACACTTCAAGAAAGTTCTGAGATATTCGCTTGACAATCGCCATTCATTGCGAAGCAAGGAATCCACAGGAAATATTCATATAAAAATACAGGTCTGACTGCAGAAAAAGTAGCTTTGTTACAAACACTCCTGAATAGATCACCATGTCATTACGAAGCGAGTTTACCCCCTCTCGACACACGCACGAAGGAAAAAGTGCATATGCTTAAGTGTGCGTGCCCAAAAGCCTTTTAAAGAAATACAAAGTGCAGGGAAATTTTTCTCGAGCTGAAACGAAGAAAATATAAGAGTTGCCAGGAAGACGCGGCGCAAAAGTGATACAACGAGAACGAGGAACCTGGAAGGGAGAAAAGTAACAGCGCGAACATTTTCATTTTCGGGCTTTTATCCCTGCGTACAAACTGCGAGAAAATGCATTTCTCCGCTGCTTATTTATAAGGCGAGCATCATGGAATAGGCCGAGGATAATGTTTGTTTCTGTTACGCACTGGTTTAATTTCTGCTTGGAAAATACGAAATCCTTTGCCATCGATAATGAAATTCGCATTCGTGATCTCGCGAGAAAAGCACCAGCTTGAGCGAATAAAAATTAACGCAGCAGCCAGGCTAACTTGGGCACGCGTGAATTCTAGCGTTAAACGCCCGAGAGTTTGCAACAATTTTGGTTCTTGGAAGTTCGGCCTGAAATAATAAAATAAGGCAACGCGCGCATATATGTAGCGAGAAGTGGATATATCTGGTTAATTATCCTCGGCGCATAATCTCATCCAGAAGTTCGCGCGCCGAGCCGTTCGCCTCGTCTCGCCCCTTGCCGAGATTTATCGAAAGGTGTTAGCTTAATTAAGAAACTTACTAAACTGTTGTAATGCGCCACGAGAGATGTGTACGTACTCACCTGCAACAGAACGAAAAATAAAAAATAGTTGATCAATGTTCTACATTGAAGATCGTTTATTTTTAACTATACATCTTGCTCATGCCATTCAATCGAGGCATTTTCTTTCTTCTCTTGTGTTCCCTTTTGGAGGGGCTCGATTGAAAAGAAATCAACCCTCATCACCTCATAAGTATCCTTTTAAAATGTGCGATTTCTGGAATGTTTTTCTAAACCCGTAATGAAGTCGATAATTGACTTTTTTGTAAACCTCAGTCTCAATCCGTCTCCTCTCTTATGGAATAAGGACTAGAGAAACGAGCATAATGATCGCATCGATAACGAATATTATATGAATACATATACAGTCGAAACTCGGTCGACCGTACAGACGCACACACACACATATATATAAACGTGAAACTTCACTGACCACTAAGAATTGATGCTTGGCCTCGTTAATTTTGCGCGGAAAAAGCGCTCTGCGCTCACTTCCTGCTCTTTCTTTTTCATTTATATACCTATATGTCTGCTCTATACAGTTTTGATGCAACACAGGAAGATCAGAAAAACGAACTGCGCCGCGGCCATGAGATCGACGTTATAAGCGAGGTATATTTTTTCATGTTATTTCATTCATATTAGTTCTGTGGATCAAGTCATACATTACAGGGCGTAACCATCAAGTGGTTACGAAAACAGTTGGCAATTCTGATTGTCTCACTACCAATCTTGGCATTCCACAGGGCTCGGTCCTGGGTCCTCTTCTCTTCAGTCTTTACATCAACGATCTCAGAGACACTTTGACTTCTTTTAAGGGCCCTAAGGGCGAATTATCGGATAGTGTCGAGCATTTGCTATATGCTGATGACCTTCAAACCTATACGCAGGTGGCGAGGGACGACTTGAGCGGGGGTGTGGACCGTCTGTCGGCTGTGGCGCGTGCAGTGGCGGTATGGGCGTCCGAGAACGCGCTTCGCCTCAATGTCGGGAAGACTAAAGCTATTATTTTTGGGTCGGACAGTAATATTAACAAGGTGCAAAGTCTAAAGCTGCCTGGCATTGAGATCGAGGATGGCGTCTTCGTACCCTTTGCCGACACTGTAACCAACCTTGGTTTTGTAATGGATTCGAAGATGACATGGAAACCGCAGGTGGATGCGATTAGCCGAAAGGTTAATAGAGTCCTTTATGGACTTAGATCCTTTAGATCCTGCACCACCGAGGAACTGCGTAAGCAGCTGGCGGGCGCTCTTGCCACCCCGCACTTGGATTACTGCTCTCTTGTCTACCTTGACGTATCAGGTCAACAAAGCACACGACTTCAACGATTGCAGAACTCATGTGTGAGATACATATGTGGTGCTAGAAGGGACGAGCACATCTCCCCCTATAGGAGGAAGATAGGCTGGGTTCCAGTGAAGGCAAGAAGGGAGTTATTCGCGGCGGTGATGCTTTATAAAGCAATTGTAATGGGACAGCCGCCGTATCTTGCTGCCCTTTTTGATAGGAACCAGTCTAGAACCTCAGCTAGGGATCCGCAAGAACTAGTGGTGCCTAGCGCGCGTACCGATGCGGGGCTATATTTCTTTAAAGCCCAGGGCGCACGCCTCTGGAATTCTCTCCCACGCGACGTGAGAGATCTCCCGTCGCTTAAATCTTTTAAGGCGTTAGATATTGTACCGTCCAAATATTTATTCTATTAATTTATTTATATTATTAATGTATTTTAACATCTATGACCAAAGGTTTTTATTTAAGTGACGTGATAGAGTAGTAAATAAGAAGAAAAAATGTACATAATGCGTAATACGAATCTGTGATAAATTAATGACAATATGTGATACATATGTATTTTTGACTTGTGCAAAATAAAGGCTAATCTATCTATCTATCTATTCAATGGAAGATTTTGCTAACTAGACTTGGCGCAGTGCGCTGCGCGCACTGTAGTAGACTATAATTTCATTAACTTATTAAATGGAATATAAATACTTGATTGATATTTTTAATATTTGTTTTCCTATCATGGAAATATATCAAACTTTACAATTATGATTCATTTCACGCTCATATAAATTTCAAAATTGCCGCGGTTTCGTCGCCAACTTCCTTTTAAAATTTTAAGGTTATGTCTCGAGAATAGAATAGTCTCGAGAGTAGAATGTCTCTAGAATATTATAAATACACAAATTATAATTTGATATGTATTATAGTATTATATTACATTTGTAATATTAGAATCAATTTTAGAAATCAAAAACAAATCAAAAAATTCTAACGATACTTTTGACGCATGCGCACTACATGAGCCAATCATATTGACGCATTCTTGGCTTCACTTCATCCGGTCATGACTTTTTTATATAGGGATAACGATCGTATTTTGTTCATCACCTATATATACGAATGTCTATAATTATATCGTAATGCGGCTTTGCTACGTTCAGCCACATAGTAATATCCATACCCGATTCTCACGGGAAATCACAGAAGTTTCCAAACTTATAAATTAAATATTGTCCGCAATATATACAAGCGCGTACTCTCTAACTTGACAAAAGAAATAATCGAGCAGTTCTCTGATGTCCCTCTCACTGTCAAACCCCAACTCGGCATCTCGTACAAATTGTTCGTGGCCCTCTTGGAAAACTAGTTTAATCAGCGCTTCTTGTACTCCCTCATCTTTCTCTCGACCTAAGAAACAATTATAGCGGAGCCGAGATCTACTTGTGTAATTGTTCTGCGAGGCGGAGATCCAAATTTTCGACTACGATTTGACGGTGACGACGACGACGACGACGACGACTAACTTTTCATTCTATAAGCGTCGAATGCGCCGGAGTTGTTTCGAGGGCGGAGGATTAACGACGTAAGTATTGTTGTTATCGCTGGCAGAGGGATAAGCTGCGAAGAAAGGATAGCTTTAACGAGCGCGAAGAGCACCAGGCGGCTTCGAGTCAATCTTTGTTCATTTCACGGGAATAATCCTCCGGATATTGCCGCGGTGCGAAAGTTCTGCGACGAATCGCGACGCCTTTTCTTGTTTTGTAGAACATCAATACATCGATTTTTAATCGCTTCCTATTACAGAAGCTTTATATACTTTCTCTCATTGTATATGTGATTGAACTTTGAATAAGAGCCTGATGCGTCATATTTTAGGTGAGGGTACCGAGAAGGTTTCGAAAATACCTATAGTTTTTATCGTAAAAGAAAATGGGTCAGTTGAGAAATATAGGACTGGATTACGTTGGGATTGCATTGCGAATGCCAGAACGGTAGCTGTGCGGGTTTCAACCGGCACAAAAAGAGGCCGTAAAAAAATATTAATGGATATCTCCGCACCATGCGGCATCAGGTGGCCTGCGAGCGCGGCATAATAGGCATCTTACTGACTGGCTCGACGGGACTTACACATTTTTACAAGCTAAACAAATCAAATTTCGTATTGTGACGTACGCTTATTTTGTTTCTAATTCATTCGTAATAGCATAGAAAAAAAATTATTTTTCGCTATACATGTATTCTATACGCTATACAAGTTTCTCAATATAACCCATTTGATTTTATGCCGCACTCCTGATCACGGTCCACGAATATAAATTAACGAGTCTAATTAAATTTATCTCTCTTTACATGAACTAGTGAATTTATAATTGTCACAAACACACACGTCTGCAACGCTGGTAGCTAAGTCGTACTGGGATGCATGCACTTCGAATGTATCATAATCGTTAACTCAGTGGTCAGAGTACAGGCCTCTGGCTCTCGGGTCCGCGAGTTCAAGTCCCTTCGTCTACTTTTCCGCTTTTTGACTCTGTCTCCTCTTCGTTCGTAACATAATACAATTTTAATAAATGTTATTTATCATTCTGCCAATCAATCAAGAATTCTATTATCAAAGGAATTGCCTGCGTTGTTATTAACTTTCAAAACGTAAAAACTGTTTAAGAAGTGTCACATAGTCCCCGCATTACAAATTAGACTGCGCATCCAAACAAGTGCGCGTTTCCCCCTTCGTAGAGTCAGACGAAAAACAGTTTACCTTCTTAAATTAACGAAACGCACACATTAGACAGGAAGTCTAAGTAAATAACAGCTTTTAGAAGAAGCTCACCTCCGACATTCTCTGTATAAAGCTCTCGTGCGCCGCCCAAAAACCTTGCTAAAAAGTAAACCGGCAGAGAAGTAACCGAAAAGAGTTGGTCAAACGAAAAGAAAATGACGACAGACCGAGCAAACAGTGACAGTGAAAAAAGGCTCGAACCATCCCGCGACGACTTTTAATTTATTATAATTATTCTCACGAGATTCTCCTGAGCCCGAGACATCAGTCTCGCTGATCGATCGTCTCCTTGGCACGATGGATTATCATATTTTTGCATAATGGAATCAAGCGCAACACGCCCATTTACCGGCCCCGCACACTGGGCAAAAATAACGAGCTCAGAAAAGAGATAGAGAGAGAGAGAGAGAGAGAGAGAGAGAGAGAGAGAGAGAGAGAGAGAGAGAGAGAGAGAGAGAGAGAGAGACAGCGTCTCGGTATTCAACTGTCCGCCTGCCCTGCCAACGGCGAGAAAACAAAATGAACGAGGCGAGCGCGTGCGTGGAATTTCGCTCGAAATTATGTGTGCCGGCGACGTTAATCCCGGATTTTCGTCTGCATACGCACATAGCCGTTAAATAATTGTTCGGTTGCATTTTTAGCGGGATGAAATTTTTGGAAGGCATGAATTATTTATCTGAAGCAGTACACACACATCGCGGACTAGCTGCGTCGTTCCGTTTGATATCTAACTGCGCGGGGCACGATTCTTTACGAACTATGAATTATTTATATTAACAAGTATATCACGCACCCTGCGCTGGATAGAACAATTTCTGTGAAATTTTGTTGGTTAAAATTTTAAATTTCAGAATATACCTTCTACTACGAAGTGGCCGCATGAAAATTTAAAGAGAAAAACAAAGTAATTTATCCCGCCCCACGCATCACGCCATAATAAATTAATCGAGCACCTCCAACGCAAACAGCCCCATCTTTTTCACGAGCGTGCGCGCTCGCGTGCAGGGACATTCTCTTTTCCCGTTCCTTCGTTTGCCCTCGAAAAAAGGCTCGGTCTGAAAAGATGAAATTATATCCAGAACCGGAGCCGCGCGACGTGCAAGGGGAAAAAAGGGGCGCGAGCAAAAAAGAGAGAGCTGCTCTCTCCGGAAAAACGTAATTTACGGCATCGGCACACATCGGAGCTGCAACGAGAGCGACTCTTCGGGGGAAAAAAAGTTTCTAAGCGTGCGCGCGAGAGCGTTTCAATTATCGAATCAGGCGCGTGTGAGCTTGTCTTTATATCCTTGAGCGGAGGATTTAATTAAAAGTCCTCGAGCTTTACTGTATAGGGAGGTTTTCCGTCGGCTGCACACTTTTTTTTCTCTCCTCCGATTGGAAGGACTATGAAAGGCAGCGAAGAGCACTTGCTGCGGCTTCGAGATTTCACGAAGGCATTGTTGTTGATTGTGACTGGTGCTTAAGGCGTTAACCGGTAATAATTTTATTGCTTGCAAAATATTGCATGTGTATACATCAACGTTTACACGCGTTGCTACGCGGTTACGGCACTACTGACCCGCACTTCATATTCGCTATATAAGCTGCTTGCTTTTCTCTATCCTCCCTCTGCCCCATTCGTCTCGCCGACGCATGCAAGCAAAGGGAAATCGACGCGTACGCGTGCGTATATAGGCTTGTATACGTAGCCTGGCAGATGCCTTTAATCTCGGCTTAATCGAATCCGGATAGTAAATACGCCGCGCGGATACGTGCCCGGAAATTCCCAGCGCCGAACCCTTTCACCTGCGAATTATACGCGCCGGTATCTCATTTACACCGCATTGATTGCACTTGTTGATCGAAGGATGAGACGCGACGCTCAACGCGATTCGAGTGTGTACCGAGGTTGATGCTGCACGTGTGACTTCGAGCGCAGTAACCCGTTGGAAGAAATGCACGGCTGAATGCTTGCGATCGTTTCCGAATCTCAAAGCCAGATTCGAGCCGAAGAAAAATGCCTCTCGATTGAGACCGGCTCATTCGGGCCAACCCTATGGCTGACCTCTCTTTCTCCGCGTACAGGGACAAGTTGCTCGGATCAACTTGCCGATGGATGATAATCGTTAACTCGGGATTTTCCACTCCCTGTCCCGCGTCCGAGAATTAGTGGAGGATCAGCCATGTAGCTCGATAGACCGTACGTCGTACACTGACACACGCCGGTAGTCGCGACCGGAGTGATTCGCATTTGAGGAGCCTTCATTTTTCTCGTATACCAAAAGCCGCGCAGACAATCAGTCACGCGCGGGAGCAATCCACTGAGAATCGTGATCCTTAGCCAAATTTTCAAGCCTCGTTCAAACAGCGCCCAGTAGCGAGGGAGCCGGTCCAGGCCACTTACACGCGTCGACTTTCACGCAGAGGGCTGCGAATTCATTCAGCAATTGACCTGGATACGTCCAAGGAAACGGTTCGGTCGCGTGCGTGGTGGCAATTCTCTCTCTCTCTCTCTTTCTCTCTCTCTCTCTCTCTCTCTCTCTCTCTCTCTCTCTCTCTCTTTCTCTCTCTCTCTCTCTCTTTCTCTCTCTCTCTCTCTCTCTCTCTCTCTCTCTCTCTCTCTCGCTGGGAGAACTCAATGAGCATTCGCAAAACGAGCAGTGGCGGCGGTGGTGGCAGCGAGGCTCTGATTCCCGCGCAAGTTAGAATGGCTCGTTGATTACGAGACCGAGCAAGTTCAGCTTGAAGTGAAATGTCGCTCTATCTATCTCGCCCTGTATGTATACACGTGTGCTTCAGCAAATGGGAAATACAATGGCGAAGGAAATCGTACTGGGCTGATGCGGGGGCGGATCGTGCACACTAGTGCGTAATGCCGAGGCCCTTTTACGTTGATTTGACGGAAGGTATAGAGCCGGAGGCAGAGAGATGGTTGATCAAAGATACAGCCGGTCGCGTGATTATACTCGTTGGCCTGTGCGCTTCGGAATTCGAGGTGATCTACTTTTTGATTGATTCCGTTGACGTTAACGCAATATTCAGCTTATTGGCGTCTTGATGTACGTACGCGTAAGAACGATGCTTCGTGGAAGCCGGGCAAATGCTCAGATTCGGAGAGCGAGGGAAAAAGATTAAAGGCGCGCAGAGGAAAAAATCGAACGGAAATACCTAGCAGCGGTTATACCTAGAGCTAGCAGAGAAAGAAAGTGAGAGAGAGAGAGAGAGAGAGAGAGAGAGAGAGAGAGAGCACGCCACTACGGCGTTCTCCGTAATTGAACTACTTCCGGCCAATTATAAAAACCGCTGACTGGTGCGGACTTGTTAGTCGCTCGTCTGAGTATATATACCGTGGACTCCGCTTTCCAAGCCTCGCCTTGTTCCCCTTCTAATTCGGTCTCTCCTTCATCAACGTAACTCTCGTTCCGTTTTCTTTCCTTTTTTCCACTTGAAATTCATATTGCCTCTGCTCGAACCGCTATCTCTCCTCTCATCTCGTCATCTCTTTCTCTCTTTTTGCCAAAGAATGAGACGAGAAACACAGTTTCTTCAAAGTTAGAGCCAGATGATCATTGTACAGAGTAATCGGAAAATTGTATTCGTTAGCCATGCTAATGTGGCTGATGGATGTTGCTAGCAAACATGCATCTAAATACAGCACGAAATTTTCGTTGAATAATTTGTGTTTCAAATAATAGTTTGTTTTTGACAAACTCGAGACCAAAGTTGCAAAGATTTGATATTGCAGGAGCAAGTGTTAGTTGATGGTCAAGTTTTTTGAAATAAAAATTGTTTTGAATAGTTCATTATTTTCTGTTTTTTGCCAGGTTGAACATCATTTATTGTAAAAATTATCCTTTTTTACATTGATTATGACCTATAACCCATTTCATCTTTTTAATAGTTACACTGCTGTCCAAAATTATTGTATATCTTACCTACATTCGTTATATCTATTCACGTCGTTGTACATATACCAAGCACCTTGTCCTTGAAATCGTATGCGTGTCCTTTTATAAATTGATTCTACCCCTGGGGAGATACCCCCCCTCCTCCCTCACGGCCGACATCGCACTTTACCAACGGACAGAGATAGAGGCGAGGGAGACATATTTATCTTTTCCTCTCTGCGACATCGCGGTGCAGAACTCCGTTGCTCTATATGTGCCGCACGTGTGTGTCCATTCGAAAGCTGCTCGTGGACATGACAAATGGTGCCATTCATTCGTCCGGCTACTTACGATTGCGAGCATTTCCTCTCTTTCTCTCTCTCTCTCTCTCTCTCTCTCTCTCTCTCTCTATGCGTGAAAAACGTTCGAGCTACAGCTTTATGCAATACGCACAGGTAATGAATAACAACACAGATCAACATTTTTTTTTTCTATAATTATATAAGGGTCGATACGTTTTGCATGCAGTGGATGTATATATTTTACAGGCGAGTGAGTAACGCGCTCAGAATCAGGCACTGAATGGCCTCGGCCACGTCAACGACCGCGAGCAATCTATTACGCCCGCACCGATGAGAATAAATAATTAGAGTAGTAGGTCGTCTGCATCGAACTTCCATAAGCATAAATTTGCTCAGCACCCGCGCAAACTGCTGGGCCGCGAAAAATAACGCGTTACTGATGGGGAGAGCGTTTATCCTGCGGAGTCTGTATCTATCGCACTTGACGCCAGTCGGCAACAGGCAATGCTGGCTGAGCTTGAATTTCGAGGGTATGTACTGCGAAAAATAAGTCGATAAAGCTAAATATTTGAGAGTCGATCGATTACGTATAACTAACATCGCGAGTCGCACGTTGTATAAGGAGGATGGCTTTTCAGAAACGGAGTGATTTAATTATTGAAACTGCTAATCATACTTTCCGCATTAACCGAGAAAGCCGTGGAAGGGACATTTCAAGTATGAATGGCGAGTGCATTAATTATTGTTGAGTCAGCCAACGAGATTCTTTATGCCGACTATAAATCAATTATACGCTCGAACCGAGAAATATTCGAATTTTAATTTTTTCCCATGAATATAAAAAGAGCTCTAATTGGACTTGAACCAATATTGAAACTATGGGAGGAAAACAAATCTCTATCCGATTAAACGTACATCTTTTTCAGGCTGCAGCGCTCCCCAGGGGCCCTTAATTAAAATGTCCTCGTCCTACCTCTTAGCCGCAGAGGAAAGAAAACGAGGAGCCATGGAGACGTGGTATCCGCCCTCGCACGAACGAACGTTACGACTCTGCATGTATAGGTATATAAGAGTCGAGCCAAGGGTTTCCAGGCGTTTTTCCCCGCCGGCCAAGTGGCAGCAGGTGCGAGTTACCCTGCTCGCGAAGACCGCCTTTAAAACGTGTGATCCTCTACCTACATCTTCACTCGTATTGCGCTATCTGATTTTTCCTGGTTCGTATACCACGAGATGTTACGAGTTTATGCGTGCGTGACTCCACCGGTCGGGTGATTCTCTGCGGTAAAAGGGGGAAGGGAGCTGCGTAGGATTCGATGGCCTGCGCTGGTGCGTAAACTTTTGAAAAGCGGTGATTCGATATACTTATATTGCGCATATGAGTGCCTTGTTATTTGATAATGCTATGATTAATTCGTTAGTTTATATGAATACTTTATTGAATGTCAATAACTGAATATCTGTACAAAAGAACTGTACAATATCTTGCATTGACTGTGGACTATGGAAAACTGTAGTATGCGTGTGTGTGTGTATGTGTGTGTGTGTGTGTGTAGTGTGTCCCCTTCCCTTGTACGCTTGTCTGCTATTCTGCTCGGACTGAGACGCTCCCGCGTCTACTGAATTGTAGGCGGCAGGGGTACAATAAACCCCATGTAGCGGACCCTCCCGACTTGGGTCTCTCTATACTGTATACCTGAATCTTGCGTATCTGTGTGTTACATATTACTGATGAATTCCAACAATTGACACAATTGATACTCGAGTACAACATTGAAATTTAGCAATTTACTTGCTGATTCAATTTATAATTTCGCTCCATATTACGGGCCGCGAGTCGAGTTGTATATCGGAAGAAACGGCCGGAATTGCGAGGAGAGGTAAAATCACGCAAAAACAAAGCGCCAAAAGTAATGCTCGCATCTCTCTGCACCTGTCTGTTATATTACGTCAAACGCATACTGACGCGTGCAAGCGCCAGCATAGCCGCACACACGAGCGCAATCGCTTGCGCTGCATTCATCAATATACCGTGCGAGCGCTGAGTTATGTGCGGAGCGCATACCATAAATTTAATATGCCGTGTGTAAGGCTATCCGAATCAAACTCTCTCCCTCTCACTCTCCGATATGTATGCAGCTCCGCCACCGATATACGGGAAAGTGGCATGCGCCGTCTGACCCGAGACGGCCCGTTACCACTTGGCGCGTTGCTGATGCACTGCGCGTTTTTTCTCTTTCGAAAAGGGGAGGTATCGAGGGCCGTGTTGGATGTGCCTCGTGATGGATGAGCCGAGCGCGATAGGCGCATGCGCGTGCTGCCGAAGATCGAGTGGCGGGTGAATTTATATTGTTTTTTCTTATTTCGAGGGGTGGTAGTTCTTGGCTGCCGCCGCCGCCGCTGCTGTTGTTGTACGGAAATACGCGCGTAAACGATCGCGATGTAAACGTAGAGCCGGGTTTCAATAACGCAATTTAAGATAACAGATTTGAGGGAGAGGAGAGTGGGGGAGTAATGAGGTATCGATTTATTCAGATCCCAGCATGCTAATTTATCGGGAAAGTCTTTAAATTTAAGCTCTCGTTCCCGAGCAGACCTATAGACGCAGGGATTGCATTTATTAAAACTCTTTCGAGCGCGTAACGCTCGAAGGTTTCCTTAGAAAAAAAGAAGGGGGGGGGGGGGGGCTGGGAGAGAGCGAGGAAAAGAGAGGAAGGACGTCTCGTTAAGATGAAGCACGGAATTAGCTCGCCGCCTACTCTCCGTCGGAAACTCGATCCCAGACTCCACTCGAGCGCCTTTCATTGTACGAACAATCGAGTCTGTTCGAGCAAAAGAGGGAGGGAGGGGATTTCGAGAGAGTGTGCGAGCAGCGGAGAGTCGCTGCTGGCAGTTGAATAAAAGGTCAAACCTATAGCCACGATCTCACGCACGACGACGCTGTACAGCTTGATTGGAGAGTTTGTCGCTATGCATTTATGTCAAATTTTCCAGCGGATTCAGCAGCGTTTTTTGCATTAATTCATCAACTCATGCCGTGGAGGGTTAAAAAAGGACGAGGGCGCCATTGAAAATAAATATCAAAAGACAAACAGAGAACTCTCGGCACTTTGATTACGAATCGAAAAAACTCAGAATATTTCACTCGCTGAATATTTTTCGAAGCGCCGCGAGAGGGAAAAAAACATTCACCTGCGAAAAACAATGTTCACGCCACAGCGAATGCATCATAGTGTACACACGCAGAGAGAAGCTGGGCGCCGAAATACAACGAACGTATCACCTATTCGACAGTACTTCCAGCACTGGCAACAAAGAGAGTCGATCCCCGTGAATCGCGCTTTATAATGCACACACAGCGTCGAGACATCTCGACTTTCTCTTCAGCTATCGTGCTTTGGCTGCATGTAGGATTCTCCAGCGACTTAGCAACGGGGCTTTGAGAATCAGAGAAGAAAAAGAGAAAGAGAAGAGCAGAAGAAGGGCAGCGCCCTGTGTGCATCTTCCGATATACAGTCGAGATCCACGAGTCGATAAGCGCCGTCCTCGTTCACGTTGAGATTATAAGGAGAATAGAAGCGAGAGGGCTTGCAACTCCTGACTTTACGATTATGCTTTTCTCAATGGTGTATGTATACAGATACACGTCGCGCTCTCTTTCCTTTTTTAACGTTGTCGGGACGGTTTACGAAACCATAAACTCGCCTCTATACATTGTCGCGGGATTGTATTTGGGATAGCGTTTACTCTGATGCGCGGTGGCTCTTATATCCGTGGCAAGCTCCTCGAACTTTTTAATAAAGAAGCGCCGCACGAGCACTGTGTGTCCGAATAAAATTAACGCGACATCGGCATAATCCTCTTCCGAGCAATAATCGAAAAATAATCCTATCCGTATACTTACCCTAAATCCGTCACTCCTATTCGCTCTTCGCGAAGCTTTTATCCCGCCAAGGAGAATCTGCCTCTCTCGCTCTTTTTCCCTCCGCGTTGGAGAACCTCCGTCCAGATAATCGGAGCCGACGTTTTCATTCCCCACCACCCGCTCATTATACTACAACGTTGAATCGAACTTTCAAGTGGGCCACTTACTCCTTTCCCTACTGCTGCGGAAGCTTCCCTACTAATTTTCTCTATCTCGTCGTCCCTGCGCAAGTTTTATCGGACCGCTCTGTCCTCCTTTTCTCCCTCCTGGTCGTGCGCGCATATTCCGCGTATTAGAGGCGAGCCTTTCCTGTACTTTTTTCCAAGTGGTAGTGGCGCAGGAAGTTTTGGCAGGCCTTCTCCGTCTTTGATTGGATAACCGACTGCGTCGAACCGACGAATTATTCCTGATTCTCGTCCTGCAGGGATTTTCCGTGGCGTCGCCTCTAGTGCAGCGTTTTATGCGACACAAAGAGCTTGATGGGGAGAGTCGCGTTTTGTTTTCACGAAGAGGCTCTAAATTGCTCGGGCGACGAGAAATATCGTCGAGCGAAAGGTATTTGAATGAAGCAACTGGGCGCTGCGCCGAGACGGAAGAGTGGAGGGAGTGTAACGACTTGAATCTTCAGCTGAACTCTTAAATGCTATAATTAAAGTTTATATAAAAGTTCTCTTCAATAAAATACAAAAGTTCCGAGGCTCGGAAGGGGAGACTGGATGCGATCGATAATATTGCACGACAGAGAACTTTAGTTCCAAAAACTCTATCGCAAACTAACAGTTGTTGTTTCCGTGGGGAGATTTAGTCTACGTGAATAGACCGACGGTTATCAGCAGCTATTTATTTGCACGGATTAAAAATGAAAATGCGACAGATCGGAAGTAACAAGTTGAGGATTATAAAAAGAAGTCTCTCTATAGAGTTACTTACTCACAGCGTTAATCGATTTTCTGCTTCTACGAGTGTGCACGCTCTAAAAAATAGATAAAGACTTTTGAAAAAAATCACATTTCCTTCGCTTGTCCGTTGGAGAAAGCGGTGGTCAAATTTCTGAATTCGCTGATGATATTTTTATAAGATAGGAGTGGGTAAATAGTGCAGTGTAGAAAAGTTGTCGGTATCGATTTCATTATCAGCTTTGAACGGCATACCAATGCGCTCTTCGTTTTTCATACCAGACATCAATTTCTTTGTGTAGAAAGGCTTCACATACAACGTTTTTTTGGATGTCAGTCCAGTATTTGTATTGATTTCCGCCCGGAAAATGTCCTATATTCCAAGCGCTAAAAGTTCTTTGCGAATGAACCGTACTCGGAAATCAATATTTCAAAAAATTTCAATAAGAACCTCCGGCTTCAATAACCCCTAATCTATTTTCCCGTCCACAGACGCTTTCAATCCATTATTCCCAGAACGAAAAATTAGGATACGATCGTGAATAAAATTTCGAGATCTTCGAATAAATGGACTCAGCGCTTCATCCCTGTTGGACACATCTGATGTCGCAAATACAGATTGCTCCACTTTCAGCTATATAAAGTGTGATTCTAAAAAATTGTGTAAAATATAGTCACTCTAAAATGCTCCGCACGCACATGTTCGCAATTACACAGCTATAAGGAGGCGTACGTCGCGAGATCCGCTTGCAGACTCACAGAAGAGCGGCTGTTCTTATCTAGAAACGAAAGGCGGCGTCTTCCGCCACATACACAGCACATATACGAAATAGCTGAAGCTTCATAATGGTTGTTATTTGTTACATGAACTGCAGTTGTAAGTGAGTCGTGCAGTTCATTTAGTATGTATACGTATATGTGAATACCGCGCTGTATAATAGGAAAGTCAAGTCCTTTTTAACAACAAAATTAACTGATTATTTTTGAGGACCAGTAACAAATTAAAGCCAGAATATGCCGATTGATAAATAAGTAAAAAATGTTTGTTATCATGAAAAGTCGAGTGTTCATCATAATATAAGATCTTAATGGTAAAAATTTCACTCAAAATGCTTAGAGTGGCATCTTATTTTGAATTGATATTTCACAGCTCTTAAATTTATTCTGTGTATTCCATCAAGGTTGTCGCTACCGTTAAACAGCCCAGTGAAACAATTTTTATCTTTGGGTAGGTAATTTTTAACGTAGAATCGCGCAGACGCAGTCGTACGTACGCCCCGTTAAGCTTTAGTCTGGGAGTCAGCGTATGTGTTGCGACGTACGCATTAAATAGCGCTGCAATTCGCCCTTGCCATATGCATAATCGCGCGCCTCGACAAATACCCGTGCGCATATGCGTCGCGTGCAAATAGGAGCGGACCTGGCCAGCCATACATGTACGTTGAGATCTCAACAAATGGTATATATAATTTACCGACAATCCACGACTTGATGAATGCCTCGAGTTCTTTCTTCGCGCACCTGTAAAGCATTTCGAGTGCACTCTACTTCAGTCAAGGCCACTATTGCATTACACGCGCAGTTCGAATCGGGGGTGCGAGCGTTTGCGCATTGTAATAGCAAACTAACACGCAAACTAATTAACATCCAGCCCTACTGTACAGTCCGACATAATCACGTCTCATGCGCGCATATCAAATGAGCGAAGATAGCCGCGGAAGTTTTGAATGTCTATGGAGAAAAAAACGTCGCGCATCAGAGTACTATCTCGCTCTTGGACAATTACGCGAGCCAAGAGATAAAGTTATCGCGTTCTCATCTCTCGCAAAGCGAATTTCCCGCGCGCGGAGCTTCGAGGGCTTGTCTGTGTGTGTGTATGACTGAGAGTGCTCGAAAATCCGAAAAAAAAAATTCGATGCTACATCGCCGCTACCACACTTTTCTTATCCTTTGAGGTCTATAGAACACTGAAAAGGCGATGATCCTATGATATTGACCTCGGCACAATGATTTCTGGGCGATTCAAATTTTTTTTCGTGAAACTTTCGTCGTAAAAATTCATGAAAAGTAGCCATTGTTCAACGGCATGTACTCAAGCTCTGGGGGTGCAAACAGTAAATGCGTATTTATAGGATCAAAGTATGAGATAAAATCTTCAATTTTAGCCCTGGTGAGTTAAAAATAGTTGCTTACATTCAAAGTTGTCTTGGTCTGAAAATAGCGAAAAATTGAAATTTTTTATAAAAAACACAAGGTAATTTTTTTATTTTAAAATCCTAATATCTATTTACTCGGGCGGTTGTCGTCACCCATCCGCGGCTTAAACTGAAGCTCCTTTCTTGTACTTTGTTTTTACTAAATTAGATTAACATTTTATTTGTTGATTAGCTATATGTATGCTTATCAATTTCTTATGGAAATATGCTTATGGCTATCAGAGGCCCTTTTTCGACCTTTTTGATTGTCATATATATAGCTATTCAACAAAGAGGGGTTTAATCTAAATTTTCAAAACCAAAGAACAAGATAAGATCTTCAATTTAAGCCCTGTACGATTAACAATGACAGCCCGAGTCAAAATATTTTTGATTTTTTGCATTTTTTAAACGTAGACAACTTTTTATCCAAGCAACCATTTTTAACCTACCAAGGCTAAAATTAAAGATCTTTTCAGCACTTTGATCCTGGTAGAGGCATTTTCAGTTTGCGCCTCCTAATTTTAGCCTTGGTTTGCACCCCCAGAGCTTGAGTACATGCCGTTGAACAATGGCTACTTTTCATGAATTTTTACGACGAAAATTTCACGAAAAAAAATTTAAATCGCCCAGAAATCATTGTGCCGAGGTCGATATCGCAGGATCATCGCCTTTTCAGTGTTGTATAGACCTCAAAGGATAAGAAATGTGTGGTAGCGGCGATGTAGCAGCGAATTTTTTTTTCGGACTTTCGAGCACTCTAACTGTATATTTTCTGTAGATTTCCCCATATATATATATATATATATATATATATGCATACATGTGTTCGCGAAAGCAATATGGGGAGGCAAACGCAGGAACAATGAGAAGGCAGCTGGAACGCGCATCCGGTCGTAACGGGGGACTTCCGATGTTTGCGCGCTGAGAGAGAGAGAGAGAGAGAGAGAGAGAGAGAGAGAGAGAGAGAGAGAGAGAGAGAGAGAGAAACGCGCTTTTCGCTTCCGAGCACCTTGATACGCGAGAGAGGCTAATTTTTATTTAAGGCGCCCGGCGGGACGTATAAGTATGAAGCTTCCATTATGGAAGCTCGCGTGTGCTTTTCTTTTCTTGGATTCCCTGTCTCTGGCAGCTGCCGGACATGAGTGCAGGCTTTGAATTATTTCGGGGGAGGGTGATGGCTTTATTGTTACTTTACCTCCAGAGAGCGCCGAATGATAAATTTATTCGTATTTTGTTGTACGAGAGCGAATATGCTGAAAAGTTTTCATGATTTTCGCTATCGTATGAAACAAAATGATATTGCTTTGTCTGGCTAGAGCCAGATTGACCAAATGTTATTTATCATTCGATCGGTCTTGAACTTTGTCGATCGTTGCATATTTATAAAATAAATCGCGTTGTTATTCGCGTATTGCATACACTGCTCATTTTAATGCAAGAACTAACCAGTAACTAGGTGGAAACGCGGCTCATTCTGCCCAAAAATTGTGCTGCAATATCGAATTAAGTTAATAAGCACACGTGGCGTACATCTCTGCAAAGAGTATATTATTATTATGCACGCCCCCTTTTCTCCAAGCGAAGCTCTCCACAGCGGCCTTGCGGTAAATTGAACGCGTGTTTACCGGCGAATTAAAATATTGACAACGAGACTCGTCGCTTTTCCGCAAAGGTTAGAACGAATAATTTGCGAGGTCGAAAGCTTTATATATAATGCAGCCTTGCCGTGTAAACACCGCTTCTCTTTTGTTTCCGAAAAAAAGATATGCGTTTCGGCAAAGCGAACACGCGAGAGGCTGAATATGAATATGCAAAAGAGAAACAGAAGCAGCGTGACGCACGTATACGTATACGTGTATGGGAACAGGAGCACGTGTGCGAGCGCAATTCGAGTGTGCGGGAGAAAGAGGGGGAGGGGAGATTGGGTGCGGTCGGAAATATTAAAAAGCTGGCTGGGCGGCTGGACCGGTGCGCACTGGCTGGGCGAGTTCAGCGTAGGAGGGAGGAAAGATGGGAAAGAGAGAAATTGAAGGAATATAAAGAGTGAATTTTTCAACGACGCCGCGACTGTTCGAAAATATTCATTGCTCCGCTGCAGGCGAATGCGTTATTTTTGGCGTGCAACCATGCACGGCGCTCGTCTATTTCTCTCCATGAGAATCGAATACCGAAAACTCATTGGTGCCGAGAGACTCATTGAGTGAGAGAAAATTCGAAGGCATCGAACGACGCAAGGCAGGAAAAAAATAGCCTGGTAAATTTATTAATTCCGCGACAGGCGAAGGTATATCTCAGTTTCATTTATCATCGTTTTGCCCTCGAAAGATAGCACCGGCCGGCCCTCTTGTAAACACCTTTTTCGAAGCAGCCCCCGCGGCCTCTCGCGCGCGCGCGAGCTGCTATATCGTATCCCTCCTTCGTTCGACGCCTTTTCAAATAGAGATCGATATAGTTCAATAAGCTTTGGTAAAACACGCGCGGACGCGTGCTATATTACTGTCTCTTTGGACGAGTTCGACGAGATCCCCGTGGAATGTAGAAACGGGAGGCGCTTATTTCCTATTTCCGTGTTTGCTCGACCATCGGATTGTAGAAAAGAAAAGCAAATAATGCCGCTTTGTATTTTTCAATCCTACCGTCCATACCGCAGGGCTTCGTCGAAAAAATCGTCGTTCGAATTTTTTCAACTGGAGCCGATTGCCGCCGATTGCCGACCCAGGCGCGCCTGGGCGCGAATGCATTCGATAAATAGCTGCGTCGAGCGAGTACAAGAAGAAACACCAGCCGCCCCGCGAAGCAGCGGGAAAAGCTATCAACTGCTCATTTTTCACGAGACGGTGGTGGCGACCGTGTTACAGTTAAATCGTTGAAGCTCCTCTCGCGTTCTCCATTTTCCTTTTTCTCAGCCGTTCGGC
Source organism: Nasonia vitripennis (assembly GCF_009193385.2). NCBI lineage: Eukaryota > Metazoa > Arthropoda > Insecta > Hymenoptera > Pteromalidae > Nasonia > Nasonia vitripennis. The sequence goes on from NC_045760.1 coordinate 20,784,347, forward strand.
TCGAGGAACTTTTTCACTCATAAGTTACCGATCGCGCTGCGAAACTCGTCGAAGCGAAGCTCCGAGGAAAACGAATCGAGCCGAGGAGCGGGACACGTAGAAATTCGTCGACATCCACCGAGTCCAGGCGCCTACAGAGAAAAATCGCCCCCGGGATTTTCCTTCTCTGCAGCAGCAGCTCTTTCGCGACCTTCTCCTCGTCGTCGTCTTTGGTATTTCGTCGAGCCCGTCTTCTCCGGGCCGAAGCTCATAAAGGACAGCTTAACGTCTGTTATATAGTAAAATGTTGACAAAGCTTTTGACTAATTTTCAGAGGATTTTCCGAGTTGCGATTACACGCGAGTCTCATTGAAATTAGACGGAAAGCTCTGCGGAATTTTCACCGGAACAAAGTCGAAGAGCAAATGAGGCGCGGAAGCTTTCTCGATCGTGTTGTAATTAATCTCGAGAGTGGAATGCCGAAGGAAATTTTCATAAATAACACGACGCAGAAGGGCGCCTCGTTCCGAGGAACATTTTGAGGTCAATTGGTCCATTTCTTCTGCGCGGTGAGTATTTTGGATGAGCTCCAGAGGAAGCGACATTTTTTCCTCTCCTTCGGGATGAGACTCCAACTACCAACAGAAACTTTTTAACCGGCTCAACTACCTATTTTCAGCATAACAACAAATAACCTCCGGAACTTTTTTCCCTCCTCCCTGGCCTAATCCAGCATTGAGTGAAAAGTTGCGCTAAATTTCGCTTCGCTGAAGTATGAAACTGCTTGCTGTGAATTCGTGTCTGCGATTCGGCTTTAAAACGAGCGAAAGTTGCGTGTATTTTTCATAGTAGATGAAGGAGCTGCGCTGCCGCTGTTGCGCGACGGATTGGAAAAATTCGCCCTCGAACTCGAATAATTAACGAACGCCTGCCTCGGAACTTTGAAAGTTTACTTCGTATTTCCATGCAGCGCGCGGCGCGCCACGGGGATTCGCGTCGGATTCAAAGCCAGAGTTCGAAAAGCACACGCATCGTCAAGCCCATTTCAAAAAATTCGCCAAACGCGAAATCTGGGTTAATTCAAGCAGACCTCTCACCCTCTCCGTCTCCCGGCGCAACTTGTCTCCCTCGAGCTGTGCTGACACGCGTCGGGATGGGAAAATATTACGCCGGCCTCTTCGCGTGTAGGTCGCGCGACAAAATCATGCGCCGCATCAACAATTCAGAAAGACCTTCAAAGGGGGCGAGATAAGCCGACGCGAGCGCGAGTTTTTTTCAGCCCCCGGAGTAGCCTCGCGCGCGGCCATTAAATTTTCACGCTCGAGGACTGGCGCCAAGTCGCTTCTTCCGCGTCTTGGATCGACGAGGTTTAGTCGCGTAATGCTGCTTCTCCGCGCGAAGGGGACACTTTTTATAATTCAGAAGCGCTCGAGGAGCGCGCGGTTTATCTACCGCGGCTCTTTAGCCTTGAGAGCTCCGATTCAACGCGGTCTTATTCAAGGTTCAATCGGAGCCTTGTATATAATATTTGCGGAATAAATCCACGGCCAGGCACGGAGCTTCCTCGTTATTTCGGCTCGATTTTGAAAATGAAATACACACCTCGCAGAGAAGAGCGAAAAAGAAGAGCGGGGAGTGTATAGAGGACTGGCGAACTATTGCATTATCGCGCAGTGATTGTCATCTCCCGACCCGAGACTTCGCGGAAAATGGAGTTGAGGGAGGAACTATATTCGCAAGACGGTCTGGCGCGTTTGCCTCTCAATCCCCTCGTCTCGGTGCAAGGCACGAATCCTCGCGTTCTGTTAATTGCCCGCCTCTGTCTCCCTCTCTCTCCATCGCAAGAAGATGTGAATTTGTCCGCGATATTGAGTCAATCTTCGGCTTGAAAATGTGGGAAGCGGAGTTTCTCGTGTAAATAATCGGGAGCGAGGAAAATTGCATTTCCACGACGAAACAGTAAACAAGTGAAAAAATGTGCCTATATCGGTGCTCCGAATAATGCCCCCTTGATGCGCGGCGGAAAGAAAGCAGCGGTTGAAAAGCGAGCGCGCACTCGAGAGCGCGGCCCGCGGCACTCAACTAAATCACGCGGAAGCCCTATCAGGCTAGAAAGAAGCTCGAAAATTCGCTCTCGCGTTTGGACTTCAGTCCGGGATAATTCAGACCCTATCCAGCGCGCACTCGCGCAGCCCTCGAGGCCTCGAGTGCGTCCTCGCAGTTGTCATATTAATTTGCCGACATCGGCTTCCTCCGCCATCGTCTGCAAGTCTTTTGATTTACGGCTTAGTTAACGACATAATGAAATCCTCCTTTCCAAGGGCCCCAGCGCTCCGTCGCCGTGGCCTGGCTGCCTATATCGATCGGCGACACTCCCCCCGGGGGTTATGCTTCCTCCCTGTGTACAAGCTACACCTATATATACATACGTTCGCGTATACTCGCACGAGGCGACGGCGTCTGCAAAGCCGAGAGAGCCGCGCGCACTCTGCAGAAATTGCCACAATTACCGCCAACGACGCGAGAGTTTCGAGAATGTGCGTGTGCAGAGGGAAAGTTGCGCGCGCTGAAGGTTGTTAAAGCGACGCTCATCCTCTGTGTGCTCGTGTTCTCTGCATGCATCGATGACTAGAGGTGCGGCGGCAAGGGACCGGCTCGACGACCGAGTTATACTTGGGAAAAAATGCAAGCTTTGGGAGTCCGGGAGAGGGCTTGGCAAATTTTACGGCGGGATTATTTGCTCTTCCTCTCGCTGATGTCAGATTCAATGCGGAGCGGTGCACCCGTTTCGAGTGGCTTTTATAACAAAGAATAACTAGCGAAATGTGATCTTGCATCGTTGGTGCCTTTTTTAAAGCTGCGTGCGCGTTTTGCTCCGGATAAAGTTTGATTAATTGGCACTTTTCTTACTTGAGTGATGTACATACTGCGCACGTACAATCCAGATCTAGCTCTATAGATTTTTGCTAATGCAATGTACACCCGGTATACCTGATTGATATCTTATTATCTATATTTATTATAGCTGCGATACATCGATTTCAATTCAACTCTCACTTCATTAGCGATACAAGGCAATTGATCGGAAACACTCTGCGCCCCCCCCCCCTCCCGAACGTTACAGATCTCACGCGCAAATTTTAATCAAGACACGGGAGTCACGAAGTACGTTCGTCAAAGGAATCTTTTTAATGCGGTAGATGATACTACTTTATGATGATTTCCGCTCACGTACGCAGTCAGTCTTTTTCCAGTGTCACATTGGTAATCCCATTATGTTAAAGATCTCGCACGTCGGCTCTGTAATCACGAGCCACACTAGCTTGCTCTCCCTTTGTCGTGACTCAGACTAATTTATACTCTAGTGAAAAACCGCGCCCTTTTTTCTCAAACAAACACGCGCGAGGCGCTGCTTTGAAGAATTTGAAAGATAAAACGAATCTAATATTATTTTCTAACTAGAGCTGTCTCACAACGCATCCAATGATCAAACAAACACTACTCGCGTAAAAGCATCTTTTTTCTCCGCAGAGCCTGGTATAGTCGCGCAGATAAATACCCCTGCAGCGCGGAGACGAGCGAACAGGAACGAATAAGTTCGCAGTTAAGACTCGCAGACACTATCGCCTCGGACACGACATTTCCGTTTGCGTACACAGAAGATATATAGACTTTCTCTCTCCCTATTCCCGAACAAATCGACGCGTGAAGATTGCATTGAAAATGGGACTTGTCGAGCAGATCGCGCTCGGGCGAGAAAAAAGCGAAGAAAGAGAGCCTTATACGGCTCGGCGGTCCACGAATGAAAAGGTAGAAGCAGAAGAGGAAGAAGAAAAGAAGGCAAGTCTCAGGCCGACGCCTCCGATATTGAGATTCCTTGCATTTCTCTGGGGGCGCCCTCGTCGCGTCTTATCGCCGGGACGAGCTCGGGGCGCTTCGTGTCCGTTTCTTCATTTGCCGCCTCCGCAAGCGGCTTTCACTCGCCCTCTATAGCTGCAGCTACAGCTCCATGTAGAAAGAGAGCACTGAGAGAGCGATATCAAGATCGAGCGGAGCCAGGGCGCGCATGTAGCGGCTAGATAAGGGGACGTCGGGCAGCTACACGCGCTACATATTTTAATCCGCGCTGAGAGCCGGCCTTTCTCGCCTACTTTTCACGGGGCATTCGCAGCGGTATCGTCGAGAGGTGTCCGCTCGGGCTCCGATAGCCCGGGGCTTTTCGAGTCGAAACAATGCGTGACTTCGGCAGTTTAGTCGATAAATTTCGAATACTCTCTGTGTACGTGCTCGGGGAAGCGACGAATAATATCGGCTGAAGCGGGCGCACGCGTGGATGTGTGTGGTGGAAAAATGAAAAAAGGCACGCTCGAGCCCGGAGCTTTGGAGAGGTGCGGGCTGCAGATGGACCCGCTGCATGCGCTGATAGACGAGCCTCGGTTTGTTTTGGAGCTTTCTACAATTGCGGAACCGACACTCGTAACTGCGATCCGTGCACGAGAAATTGTATCGTTGCGCCAACTTAATTTCGTTATATGATCGTGGGTTGTGTGACTGTCACAAATGCATCATGACGACCGAGTAAGAAGCTATAAAAAGTCGTCTGCTGAGATTTTGCACATAACCCAAAAGTTGTTTAAGTTCGGTAAACGTTACCACAGAACATTGAGATAAAGTGTGATTGTTAGATAAATTAGAAAGAAAAATTTGAAAAGCTCAGTTATGGACGTAGATAATCGACTACAAATTGTAATTGTTTGGATAAATATTTTAAACCTCATTTAATCTGTGATTGATACTCTTGATGCAAAAATTAGACGATGGTGGACAAAACCTGACATCACAGAGCAGCAACGCTTAAATTTTTGTGCTTTCTCAACAATATTTGTGTATATGAAGAACAATGACCATGAGAAACTGTATGATTTCATTGGTATGTCGTTGGAGCGATTTAACTATTTATATGCTCTTGTTGAAAATAAACTGGAAAACGAAGTCGACGTACACCTCTGCCAGCAGAGTTAAGATTAGCTACAACCTTATGGTAAGTGCTTAAAACAGTATTATTTTTTTTGAAATGATATGAAACTAATCTGTTACTTTGCCGCTACCCTAAGCGGGTCTTGGGCGTTGTCGTCCAGATCGGACGGGTGGGTGCCTATCACCACTACACAGCGCGTCCTTAGGTTGCGGATAGAGGAACAGCCCCTGAGAAAGAGGTTAGCTGCGAATAAATTGAATACGCAGCCGCGGACAGCCGATAGGAACAGGCGTGGGTGTGATGAGCCCACACTGTCGAACGCATTCATCTAGAAACACTACGCAAGCACCACAACAACAAAAACACTTGACATTATCTCTTATCTCTCAATCTATCTCTTTCATCACACATTACAAAAATGGGCAAAAATCCTGCTGCCGAGGAGGATGCGGGAGCGATGACAACTGCCCCGAAAGGGGATGTGTAGAATGATTCGTCACCTGGTCTTACGCGGTAACGATGCCAGCGAAGGCGCGCTGCCTTGCAGGGGGGCGTTAGGATGCGAGAATGAAACCGTAGTGTGTCTGACGACGAATTGACACTGTCCTCGTCAAAGTCGGATAGCTCTCATACTTAGTTCTAGAGAGGTATGGGGGTTATCACCTCTAGAACGGTGGACTCACCTGCGATCGGAACAGGATCCGAAGCGCGCGGGTTTTAACATAACATCATGGCTCCAAAAAATCAAATCCGAACCAAAAGGGACTTAAGGGTTGGAACTTGGAATGTTCGCAGTCTATACAGAGCAGGTGCGTTTAAAGAACTCGTAAAGGAAGCTGATAGGTACAATCTAGATTTGGTAGCAATACAGGAATCGCGGTGGCCAGATGGCGGAGTACTAGCATCGGGTAACTTCACGTACCTGTATGGGGCCGGGAGTGGGGGATCTCTAGGCACCGGATTTCTCGTAAGCAAAAGCATCATACATTCGGTTAAAAGTTTCAAATCCGTCAATGATAGGCTCTCGTACATCATTATCGAAGGTGAATGGTATAGATATGTATTCATTAATGTACACTGTCCTACGGAGGACAAAGAAGAAGAAGCTAAGGATCTCTATTACGAAACTTTAGAGCAGGTAATCGACCAGTTCGCGTCTTACGACACAAGAATAGTATTAGGCGATTTCAATGCTAAAATAGGTAGGGAGGAAATGTTTAGGCCTACTATAGGTAAGGAAAGCCTGCACGAAGCCAGCAATGATAACGGTATTAGGGTCATAAACTTCGCGGCGGCAAAAGATCTTATAATCAAAACTACGTGTTTTAAGCACAAGAACATACACAAGGCAACGTGGACATCACCGGACGGGGCCACACAGAACCAAATTGATCATTTCCTCATTGAAAAAAGACGTCATACTAATGTTCTTGACGTAAGGGCTTACAGAGGGGCAGATAGCGACTCGGACCACTTCCTAGTAGTAGCCAAATTAAGAGCTAGACTAGCAGCGAATCAAAATAGTAAACAAGCAAACAAGGTAGAAAGCTTCGATATTAAGAAACTACGAGATAGAACAGAGCGAATTAGGTACCAGATAGAAATTAATAACAGGTTTCAGGCACTTGAAGAAGCAAACACATCGCCGGAGGGGAATGACGAACCGAATAGCTTATGGGGGGACATCGAAAAAACGGTAAAAGATGCCGCGAACAAAGTACTGGGTAAAAAGAAAAAGCCAAAGAGCAAACCATGGTTTGACGAAGAGTGCGAACTCTGGTTTGAAAGGCGCCAAAAGGCTAAATTAGATAGCTTACAAAATAGAAGCGATAGGACCGTAGAAGAGTATTCTAAAGTAAGGAAACAGACGAGCGCGATCTACAGAAATAAGAAGCGTGAGTATCAAAAGAATCTTACTAGGAGAATAGAAACTAACAGTAAGGAAAATAACCCCCGCGAAATGTACAGAGGGATTAACGCCATCAGAAAGGGTTTTAGGAGTAGAGCGCAATTGATGAAGGACGAAAACGGGGACCTCGTAACAAATGACAACGAATTACTGTCGCTGTGGAAAAATTATTTCGATAAATTATTAAACGTGCACGAAAATAGCGAAGAATTAGGGGACGAAATTCACACTGCTGAACCCCACGTGGAGGAACCGAGCTACCAAGAAGTAGAGGCCGCGATTAAAAAACTAAAAAACAATAAAGCCGCGGGAAATGACTCTATACCAGCTGAGTTACTCAAATATGGGGGCGTCGAGCTCACTTTCAAAATCTATAAACTAGTATGTGCCATCTGGAAAAATGAAACAATACCCGAAAATTGGAAGGAATCTATCATTATACCGATTTTTAAAAAGGGGGATAAGACAGAGTGCAATAACTATAGGGGTATTTCACTTTTAGCAACGTGCTACAAAGTTCTGTCAAACGTAATACAAGCTAGACTCACTCCATTCGCGGAAGATATAGTAGGAGATTATCAGTGCGGATTTCGGCGCAACAGATCGACGAGCGATCAAATGTTTACCATAAGACAGTTGTTAGAGAAAAAGTGTGAATTTTGCGAAACCATACACCAACTATTTATAGATTTTAAAAAAGCGTACGACTCTATTAAGCGAAGCAAAATGTATCAAATTCTAGTACTTCTCGGTGTACCGAAAAAACTCGTGAGATTAATTCAAATATGTCTGAACGGAAGCACGAGTAAGGTCCGAGTAGGCGGTAATGTATTAGAACCCTTCATGATACGCGATGGTTTAAAACAAGGGGATGGGCTCTCTACGGTGCTGTTCATCTTAACGTTAGAGTATGCCGTTAGAAAAATGCAGGTTAGCTAGCTGGGCGCAACGCTTAATGGAACAACGCAGATACTAGGCTACGCAGATGATTTGGATATACTGGGGGATTGTAGGGAAACGGTAGCAAGAAACGCGGAAATCCTCATAAAAGCGGTGGAGTATACAGGGTTAGAAGTGAGTGAATCAAAAACAAAGTACATGATTGTGGATAAGCTAGGCATCTGCAGAGGGGAGGAAGATCTCAGAGTTGGGAATTTTACTTTTGAAAAGGTTAGCGAATTCAGGTATCTGGGTACGACCATAAATGATAGAAACGAGATTAATGTCGAAATAAATAAGAGACTCCATTCGGGTAATGCTTGCTTCTACGCCGTGAGTAATTTACTTAAGTCGAGGCTGTTGTCTAAAAACGTTAAAATAAGAATATACAGGACGATAATACTGCCGGTGGTTCTGTACGGGTGCGAAACGTGGGCTCTCACTAAGCAGGCGGACAACCGTTTTAGGGTATTTGAAAATAAAGTCTTGCGAAAAATATACGGGCCGAAGAAAGATGAGGAAACCGGGGAATGGAGGAGACTACACAATGATGAGTTACACAATCTGTACGCGTCACCAAATATTAACAGAATAATAAAATCGCGCAGATTGGGATGGGCAGGGCATGTAGCGAGAATGGGAGATGACCGTACGGCAGCGCGTGTCATGAAGGGCTGGCCGATGGTAACGCGATCTCTAGGTAGACCTAGACCTAGATGGGAGGACAACTTAAAAGCGGATCTAGTAGAAATAGGACGGATGGGTGTCGATCGGAGAGGTGCATCTTGGGTGGGGTTGACACAAGATAGGGCAACGTGGAAGGCTTGCGTAGATGAGGCGATGAACTTTCGAGTTTCAAATGCCATGTAAAAAAAAAAAAAATGAAACTAATTTATATAACAAAACTTGAACTTGATCTCTATTTCTATCTCTTAAGAATTAAAATAATCTAATTTTGTAACGATTAAAAATGCGTAAAATATTTTGTTTCAGCTATCTGCGCAATGGTGGCAATATACGAATGTGTGCATCTGTTTTTCGTATAGGCACTTCAACAATGTATAGCATCATACCAGAAGTCTGTCATGCTCTGTTTGAAACATTAAAATCAATATATATATATATATATATATATATATATATATTCCTTTGCCAGATGCGAATAAGTTGAGAACTATTGCAGATGGCTTCAAAGAAAAATGGAACAAATTGTGTTGAAGCTGTAGATGGGTGTCACTTCAGCATCAAAACTCCTCCCAGCAGGACGGACAGCAGCAGCTGAGTGGAGCGGCCGTTGAGCTAGTTGCAGACTTCCAGGCGTCTGATCAGCCACACTGTACGCTGGAAACTGCAGCGACTGATTTTGACGACTCTCTACGAGATGATTCAACCACTATAGAGGCTCCATGGACTTGTCGAAGAGCAAACCAACAGACCCGCCGCTTGGAAACGCTAGTCTTATGGGGGTGACTAATATTTTAATCCCGGTAAGCACGATGGAACTATTTTTTCAAAGATTTGACATGCTCCAGCAGCAGCTTGATGAGCTTAAGTCTCTGGTAAGCAGGAATTCAACATCGAGTAGGGTTCCTACCCTGGCGGAGGGGGGCTCTGCAATCGATGTCGAGGAATTGAATACCCGAATTTTTGCTCTCGAGAGTCAACTAGAATGCAATATCAAAGCATCTAGTACGACACTTGAAGCGAACAGGCAGCTGCTGGACGAAAATATTTCTCTTAAGGACGAATTGCGAAAAACGCAAAAAATAATTGAGGACTTCCATCCTGCTTGACGGAACTCCAACAACGTTCCTCAACGTGGTTCCTCCGGCTCTCGGGCGTTCAGCATTGATGAACCGGTTTCCTCGCATGCTCGACCTAGCTCCACAGGAGTAGAGGCAGGCTAGCGTGGAGGTGCGGGGGAGCATAGCGAAGTTATTATCAGCGGTTTAATTAAGCAGGGGTCGAATATTAATGATAAAATTACGAGTAATGCCGCCTTCGCGTTGCTCAACACCGTGCTTCCAACCCTAAGCGAAAATGATATCGTGAGCAGTCGCCTAATGAGCCTCCGAGGTTCGAGCGAGGCGAGGACTGGTGAATCAACAGGCGGAAGATCGCACTCGACGACTCTGCCGTCTCTGGTCGCTCGACTTGCTAGGCCAGGCCTAGTCAAGGATATAATGCGAGCTAAGCGTTCAATCAAAAATAATTACTTGTCATCTACTGACGTCAAACCCGACCTACTGGACACGGGGGCTACCGCCTGCATGTCAGGGCATAAAGTTTTTATTATGAGATATTACCTCGAGATAAATTTCTTCAATTTAAAAGCTTGAGGCCCATAGCTCAGGGGTTGGGCTTCAAGTATGTCTGGCATGCAGTCATCCCCCTCGCGATCTGCAGGTTCGGATACCGCAGCAAATAAGATAAAAAAGACAAGCGCGGGGGCTGACCAGGCAGTCAAGTCGGCAGCCCAGTGACTAGGTACGAGCGGGGCAATCAGGGCCGTGGGCAAGGTAGGCATCTCAAGGCGGCGTTTCTCAATATTAACTCACTCCGAGCTCGTATTGAGACGCTCCGCTTGTTCCTGGCAGATCATCCCTCCTATCATATTTTCGGGATCGCGGAGTCGTGGTTGGGGCCGGTAGTCAACGACAGTCTCATTCGGGTCAAAGGGTTCACGTTACTCAGGCAGGATAGAAACGTGAATGGGGGTGGGGTTACCCTGTATGTACGTAATGATTATAAGGTCAAGATTACTGGTTTTGTAGTTTACAGCAGGGAGACTCTCCTCCCATTCTCGTTGGGGTGATTTACAGGCCCCCAAAAATTAAAATGCAGAAAGACTCTGACCTCTTTTCGACCCTTAGAATACTAACGTCAGAGTATAGACATAAAATAATTATGGGAGACCTGAATGCTGATCTCTTGTCGGCATCCGATGACGCGAACACTATCAGACGTCTCAGTGACGAGCTTTCGTTACAACTCGTACGCCCAACGCATCGCACTACATCTTCTCACACCTGGATTGATCTAATTATGACTGACCTTGACGACATAATACTAGACTACAAGAACGAATGGCTGCCCAGTTTTAGAAAGCACAGCATTCTCGATGTCACGATGGACATTTTTCCAGTCACACCTCCACGTGAATCATTCACGTGCAGAGATTTCAGCAGCATTTGCCCAACAGAACTGAATAATCTGCTTTCTGGCTGCGACTGGGTGGCTATGAGTTCTATCGAGGCTGACCTGGAGACTGCTTTAACTATTTTAAATAATAACCTTAAATTTGCAATAGATAAATTGGTGCCTCTAAAGCAGGTTTGCCCAAATAGAAAATATGCTCCTTGGATTGGTTCAGATCTGAGGCAACTTATGGACAAGAAAAAAGCTATTTAGAAAGGCGCTTTGAACGCACGGGAAATGTTCAACTGTTTCATGAGTTGCTTTGGCTCAGCGAAGAGGTCGACGTGCGCATCAGTGAGGAGCGTAAGTCCTACATGAGGCAACATCTCTCTGATGCCCTGAATGGGAATGAAAACATTTGGAAGGAGATGCGCAACCTCGGCCACCTACCAAAGAGAAAAGAGGAGGAACTTGACGGTTTCTCGCCGGGGTCGCTCAACGAGCACTTTGCCGGAGTCTCTACCTCTCCACTTGAAAACATCGATGATGCAATGGACCTGATTGTGACGTCAAGTGAGGAGGGCATTTGTTTCAAGCCGATCACTTTTAGCGATGTGGTTATTGCTGTCTCTCATTTCTCCTCACAAGCAAGGGGTGAGAATGGGATTTCTACACATATCTTTCTCGGAACACTATCTAATTTATTACCCGATATTCTGAATATGGAATAACAAACTAAATAAAAGGGGATCGATGGCCAGCGCGAGCGTCTTTAGCCCGACAGCATTCAGTCTGTCAAGATCACTTCCACTGTTTTATCATATTTCTAAGACGTACTTTGTACTGGCGCGGTGCCGTGCATCAACGCGCGCATATATAGTTTAAGCATTTACGGAACATAGTTCCACTATATTACAGTTATCCAAATAATATCTTTAAGTGTATATCTTACTTATATAAGGGAAATAAATAAATAGTTAAATTGCATCTATCAGTCAATAATACAGTTATTTGCCATTATTATACCAGCTTACGATTATAAAATATATCCACTATTGGAGCAACATAACCATTAAGTTAAGCGTCTTAATTACAATTAATATTATACGTTTCTCATACACCTGTATAGGTGCCCGACCAAGAATCCGCTGTCCTTATACCTCCTCCTAGCCACGCTCAATCTCGTCACTAGTGCAAGCTGCTCGGCACTACGTGACACCAAGAAGTTGTGACGCGTATATTATAGTCAATTCGCCGATACGTCACAGTATGTTCGTATTATTTAATATCATCGCCAGATCGGCTCTTTCGAGGAGAACATATTGCGAAAGTTGTTATTGCAGTATAAGGCTCGCGCGAAAACAAAAGGTCTTGCGCACGATACGAAAAAAAGTAAGGCTCGTGTATTATCCATCAGCGATTGCTTTTTAATCGTTTTTCGATATGCGCATTCCATCAAAAACTTTTCTGATCAGATCTCGTATCCGCCCCTATATACCGCCTGCGCGGAGCGTGAATGAAAAAAGGATCCTCTGTGCGCGCTTCTGTATAATAATCAAAGTTTGCCCGCAGGAGAAGCCTATCTCCCTCTCACTCCGGCAGGCAATCGAATTTTTCCCGGTATAATGCTCAGCACACATCGGACGATATAACATTGTTAACTCGCGCGGCGCTTGATGAATTTTTGAAATTCCCTTATAATCCGGCGACGCCAGATCCGCTGCTTGTTTTAATAATTAAAACCACACCTGGACAGGCGCTAAGTAGCAAGTTTAAATTGCGCCCTTTTACACGCGAGGGCTCGCTCGTCGCGAAACATTTTCACTGCGAAGTGCGGCCCGGTATACCTATATGGGTCGCATAGCTGCATGCAGCAGCAGCAGTTCGCCGGCAAACAGCAACTTTTCGTTCCGGATCGCAGGCGGCGCACCGAGTTGGAAACTAATTATCCCGAGCCGTTTGCATTTTTCAGACGATCGAAGTGCGGAATATTCGCCGGCCGCTTTGCGAGCTTCCGCGAGTTGACGGATGCGTCCGACGCGCGGTCTATTGAATTAGCATCCGGACTGCGCGGGGCTCGGTTCGCGGGACGCTCGAGCTCGAAGGAGGAGGAAGAGAACACGAGCAACAAAGCGCTAATAACGCCTCTCTCCTCGCACGCCTACCTTATTTAGCGACGGGCCGAAAAACATCAATTCCCCTCAAGCGTGTCTAGTGTTTTTTGCCCGCGCCGTTAATCTCAGGAGCGAGGAAACGCGCTCGGCGCTGCTTTATTAGTATTCGAGGCCGCGCGCGGACGCGTGTGTGTATTCCGGATAGCGAGTGTTTCGGGAGGAGCCATGGACGCGAGCGAGCGAGAGAGAGAGAAAGAGAGAGGGCTAAGCCACCTGGCTTACACCGCCCTGGGCACTTCTCGCTCTCTCTCTCTCTCTCTCTCTCTCTCTCTCTCTCTCTCTCTCTCTCACTCTCTCTCTGTCCTTTATATATCCGCCCCCGTGTTTATCTTCCGAACTACTCTCCCCGGTTCGCCCTCGTCCTCCTTTCCCCTCCTCCCTTTTTTGTCTTCTTGTTCCGAAGGACTACAGAGAAAAAAACAGGAGAGCGAGATATAGAGCCGAGGCGGATCCTAGCTCTGGCGCGCACTGCGGCCGTGTTGTTCTTGACGAGTGTCCAAGAGCTGCGCGGATGGGCTTTCGGATGTTTTCAGAAGAAATTTTGCAGCGCGTTTCTTTACTTGGCGCGTTTTGAGAACGAGGAATCGCGTGCGTTTTCTGCGATACGCCGACAAAAATATCTTCTTATAATTCTCACTATAGCTTCAACATGAAAATTCGCTTTGTGTTAAATGATTCTACTATATATCTGAAACATAAAAGAATCAGGCAAATCCCTGTTGATTATAGAAGAGTTATTAAACACGCAACGCGGATTTTCATCTTGAAGCTATAGTGAGATTAAATTTTTTTGTTCAGGTATTTTTAACATCAATTCTGCGAATATCGGACTTCCGGGAATTCGCATAGCTGTCGTCATTATTTTGCGCGAGTTCTTCTGTTCCGCCGGAATCGACTTGCTTCATAATTACCTCCATTGCAATATCTCGACAGCGCGAGATAGAAATTCGCAGAAGCTTAATAACTCGCCGGACGACAAGGAATTCGACGAAAGCGAAATTATATCAGTTCGCGATTATAATACAGAGACGAACAATTTAGCGCGCGAGCTTTTTTCCGCTCCGCGGCAGCGGCGTCGTCTTGTCAATAACAATAGTCCCCATAGAGGCGTTCAAACAAAGTAGACAGCCCGCCGAGAGCTCGCGCCAGTAAGGTAGCGCAGCAAGCCGGTCCCGAATTCCATAAACTAAAATTTAATACCACGGCTGTACGGTGGCCAGGTAAACTTGTGCAGGCCGGGCATTAACAAAGTTAAATCAAAGCCTCCCGCGCGCTGCCCTCTCTTTTAACCCCCTGCGAGAAGCGGTCGTCTCCCACGCACAGCTGCAGCGCGAACTTCGCCGAGACTTGCTTTCCACGGCTGCAACGGGGTGTGTACGTTTGTATCGATGTGCGGCAAGTTTCGCCCGGTCCTCCACGCCGCCGGAAGAAATTAAGGAAGTCGAATCGCAGCGCCGACACGGAATAAAAACTCGCCCAAAGGATCTGTGCACAGTTCTCCAAGTTTGCGTTCCGTGTAAACCGTTGTGCGCAGGCTGTGCTTTCCCGCGCGCCAGTTTGCGCGGGGAGCCCTTCGGATTCGATCTTGATTGCGGTTGTCGGGAAAATGATGTACGTTCAGAGCGACGTCGGCGATTTATATTGATGGGGGATCGTCGCCGGCGTGGCATTTCGCTGAGGAAAGGGTGAGCGTATATAGAGGTGGGAGGGGCCGGCTTAGCGATGCGGAAGTTCGTAATTAGAATCGCTGCGCTTTTTTCTCCCGGCGGGGGCTGAGTGCTCGCTCTCGGAAGGCTTTTTTCAGCTCGGTTCGATTTTACCCTGCGCTGGCCGCAGCCGCGCGAGAAAAGTTTATCTATTAGGCATTAAATGAGCCGGAAGACTTTATGAGTTATGTGTCTCGACGGCAAATTTCTGGACGCGGCCCGCGGGGGCGTCGCGGGAAGTTTTCTTATACTCTCGAACTTTGCCTTTTAGCTAGGGCACGTGCGCGGTAAATGATTGCTGCTTGTGTATCAAGCCGTTCTCACTCTGATGGATTTCACACTGCTTGTTTTTCTGGTACACTGATGTGGACTACGCCGAGCAAGTGGAAATCGACTGCATATTATCAAGTGGTTCCAAGTGGCACCCAGTGATCGCGGATAAAAGTGCCTGAATCGGGATAATAAGCAACGCTTCCGCTCGCACAGCTACCGCATTATTAGCAGCTAAAGCACATTTCATAATTGACTAGTAGATTGACGTTGACGTGGCTTGACACGAAATTGCAGAGCCTGGCTTATTCAGCATCGCGACAGTAAACAGTAGGCTTGTCGAAAAAAGCATCTCCGGCTCTCATTACGCCGCTCTTCAATATTTTATTTCCCTGTCCGTCGTGCAAAAAAAAAGCATCGAGGCATATATACTAACTCGCGCAGTACACAGAGTCCCTGCGACTGTCAAAACCGCTCCCTGGGGGGATTGCCACGTGTATAATATATACGACTATACAACCTTCATGCGCGCGGGCACAAGGCTGCTACGGCTTTGGAATTACCTCGGATCCGCAGATGCTACGGGGGGAAATGGCCTAACGGTAATGCCGTATGGAAGTTAGGTATAGCTATAATACGCTCATGCGGACGAAGCATCTTCGGAATCCGCATCTGCGAAATTAGCGCCCTGGCGAAATGGCGTCCGACGCTTTTCGCTGCTCCCTCTCTCGCATTGTGCGCAGCTCTGCGCGCTTTGAAGTGGACTGTGAGAGGAAGAGATTTTACGGAAATCGCTGCTGCGATTAGTCTTGCCTCGCCCGAGTTCATTAAATTTTTGCTGTTGTAATGGAGGTGGTTTTAGTTATGCTGGAAGAGTAGACATTCTTCTCTGCTTTTTTTTTTGAAGCGGGCTTTTTGCGAATACTCAAAATTGTCTCTCTCGCGAGAGATTGGACGTTCTTTCTCTATTTCGAGCGATTTTTCGGTATTCCGTTGGCTAAATATTTTAATAGCGCCAATATGTGTCGTTTGGTCGGAAGTTTTTGGATTTTTTTTCTGAAAAAAATACACGTTCGAGTTCGCGTTTTTGTATGCACCTTTCGAAGCAAATCGCAACTGCAGTATCGGAGAAACTTTCCAGACCATTATAGCTGAAGTTTTTCAAAGCTCGGATTGAAGAATCCGAACGTTTTATTGTGAGCAAAATACACTCCATTACTCTCGTTGATGGGTGATTCTATTATTAAATACAGTTTGTCGCTGGTCCAAACTCTGAATATTTTCTTTGGCTTTTGTTGAAAAGAAAATCGTGTATTTTTTCTTATATCTATACTTTTTATAGAAGTCAGCATCGCGGCGTACCCGTGAAGGACAAAAAATATTTGAATAATATCGACTCCCAGCTGATGATGCTATATCGGTGATGTTATCTGGGTCAGATCGAGCCCATACTTGAATCCCTGATGATATCGTTAGTAGCTAAAGTCAAAATAATTCAAAGTGATAGGATACACCTTAAACACCATGAAGATTTATGACTATCGAATATGATAGCTTTTTGAAAAACACACACGAAATGTCGTTCCAAATTAAAAAGTTATGAGTGAATAAAAGCGGCCATACGAACGGGAGCAGGCCATGAATAGCATCGATCTGATTCGGATGCTTTTCGAGAGGTCGTCGCATGAATTTTGCAAGCAGCATGGGATGAGTTTGCTATTCTATACTTGATCTGGTCAGGATTAGAAAAAGTGAATTATTTGTTACGCGTTCTGCGCTTCCAGCAAGTACGGACACATAAAACAGAATAAACACTGAGCTCCAGTCGAATAGCTTAAATTTTTAACAATTCCCACTGGTCAATATTCTTTCAAACTCGCAACGCAAAGGAAGCGCTAAAAACGGTCTGTTAGCACGAGTGGTCTGGTGGAATAACGTCACGGCAAACTCTCGTTTCAACCTCGACGAAATCTCACATTCCAGCCACGGCAGCAGTAGCAGCGGCATATAAGGATTCCCGGAATGAAAAATTCCACTCGTTACACACATACAGCGTTGCAGTGGAAAAACATTCGAAATTCACAAGGCACACACGGTTCAGGAGGCAGCTCTGCGCCCATCACTCCAAATCAAGCTCGGTCGGCCGGACCATTGTCTCGCATTTTCCGAAAAAATTCATCCTCGATCGTGCGCTGTCGCAATTCGATCCTCACCTCGCTGGGCTTCTCGGCTTTCATCGCTTTTCCATTCTTTCCTCGTGCCCTCTCAAGCGCTCTCTCTCTCTCTCTCTCTCTCTCTCTCTACGGACTTTTTGCTTGGCGGCATCTGATGCGACGTTTATTGAAAATCGCACTGCGCAAGATGACCGGCAAGTCTTCCTCCGAGATACGCACACACACACACATACACACATACACACAGACATATGTCGGGATGAAAATCGGACTTAACTGTACTCGGAAATATTTGGATAATAACTGTCGGGACATCTCGCAAAAAAACCGCGTACATCGATTCATCTTATAACCGCGTATAACTGCGCGCGCTTGTGTAAAAATAGAGGAGAAGTGCAAAATCAATGTTTGTCTTATTTAAATAAAAAAAGGATCGATTTTCCCGTGATTGATTTATTTGCGGGCGCAGCCGAGGAGCAAGGGAATAAGATATGCAGATGAATCGGGAGAACATTCGTCAGCGCGTCGCTCTCTCTCTCTCTCTCTCTCTCTCTCTCTCTCTCTCTCTCTCTCTCTCTCTCTCTCTGACTCTCTCTCCTCTCGAGTTGTTGGTTCAGCATTTGCCTTTGCCGCGGTTCGGATTCCATCGTTGGTGCTGTTCCTTCTGATTGTCCACTTTTCAATCGGATAGATTGTCACAGGACTGAG
The DNA here is from genome assembly GCF_009193385.2 of Nasonia vitripennis. Lineage (NCBI taxonomy): Eukaryota > Metazoa > Arthropoda > Insecta > Hymenoptera > Pteromalidae > Nasonia > Nasonia vitripennis. Next base: position 20,802,322 of record NC_045760.1, read on the forward strand.
GTAATTTCCCAGTAAACAAAATAAATCCATCTACTCTAATTCGCGACGTTAATCGGATTTCTGACAGATTAAAAGTCAGAAATCCAGCGCTTAAAATTTCACTCGTTCGTAAAACTGAGGCACGTCACAGGGTTCCAGCTGAATTCCACTGAAAGTACAACGCGCGTAGATAGTCGTCTCCCTGTGAGTATACCTAAGTACTACGGAAGAAACGACGGGAATAAAGAGAGACAGTATAGCGCAGCGAGTAAAGGTTCGCGCTATATACATCCGAGCGAGACGTAGTAGACACGAGACCGACGTATAAACGCGGAGCGAGATGGGAGAGGAGCGAAATTAAGGAACAAACAACATTAATGGACACAAGAGACAGAGAAAAAGGAGGCGCGCGGTATAAAAGAAAACGAGTGGACAGCGGGAAGTTTCGAAACGTCCCTCTCACTCGCGCGAGGGAGGAAAATTCGAGCGTGCCATACTACGAAAGTATGACGTTCATTTTCTTTCTTGGAACTTTGTTTTTCTCCGCTCGCTCTGTGGCTAGCAGAATTATTATTATAGTAAGACCGGCGATTTATTCAGGTCGAAGCCACGGCCAAAGAGCGTTTTATTGAAAAATTACGCGCGCTCATTAGCCTTCTTCTTCGTTGCCTTTTTTGCCCGAGCTTTTCTCCCCTCTCTCTCTCTCTCTCTCTCTCTCTCTCTCACTCAAACTAAATGTAACTAAAACTAAGGCTATCGTCCTGGGTTCCCCCTACTATATAAACGCTCTACCTTCTACTGCTAACACCTATATAAATATAGGGGGAGCCCAGGTCAACTTTGAATCATCGGTGCGCAACCTGGGGCTGGTGCTTGACTCCAAACTTACGTGGAAAGAGCACGTTACACAAATTTGTAAACGTGCTCACTCTTTAATGTACCGTCTCTATTTTTTTCGGAAAAGTACTAGCCTTAGATTGCGTCAACATTTAGTGCAAGCACTCCTGTGTCCCCTCATTGACTATTGCTCACTTGCTTACTGCGACCTGACTCAGGAACTTGACTTAAAACTGCAGAGGCTTGTCAATACGGGGATCCGTTATATCTACGGTGTGAGGAGGGACGAGCACATCTCCCCTTACAGGCGTGAGCTGCAATGGCTTAACACCGCCGGATGTAGGAAATACTTCATGGCCTGTTTTCTAAGAAAAATGTTCAACACCTCAATAACTACTTATCTATTAGCCTATTTTGATTTTCACGTCGCGCTCAGGCCTGTGAGGGGTGAGGTGACTCCACTGGACATCCCGTTCTTCAAGACGGAGACGCTGAAAAATTCATTTTTCATCAGCGCCTCTTACCTCTGGAATAGCCTTCCATCTCATCTTCGCAACACACTATCCATATCACACTTTAAACAAGCAGCTAAAAATTACTTCTTCAATCTGGAAAACACATAAACATCACACAAACATACACACATTCTCATTCATCTCATTTCACTTCATTCCATTTCACACTCTTCACACGCACTAGCACCCCTACACAATACACCCTTACACAAAATTTTTATTCTTTTTATAATATACTATAATTGTATATGTATAATACAATGTACAACAATACAAAAAAAATTAAATCTCTCTCTCTCTCTCTCTCTCTCTCTCTCTCTTTCTTTCGAGCGAGATGTGCGTGGATTTAATATCCTCTGAGCACACGTGCCCGATCGCCTCCGAGAAGTTAGTTCGAGCAGCGCTGATAGTTTTTTTATGCTTGCGCGAACAACGAGGCGGGCAAGCATAGTTGTTTTCGTTTTTGTCATTAAAAAAAGAAATAACTATTAAATCATCGCCGGGCAAAGTTTTTCGCACGCGCGCGTAATTGGTCCAGTTACGAAAGTTGACGCTTCGTAATAATTCTTCTGTGCGAAATGAACGGAACGTGTTTCCGCTTAATTGAGACTCAAATTTTAATATTAATAGTTTTATTATAACTTTGGCAGGTTTAATTACTTTTCAAACATGATTCTCGGAACATTGTCGTAATTATAAGGACGAGATATGTAAAAATTAAAAAAATTGATTTTTACATTATTAACCTACATCTCTGAATCTTCTCGTATATGTTTATAATTAAATGAATTGAATTGAATTCTCACAAACATCTTATCTTTTCGAAGTGCTATAAAAATTGTCCAGCGTACACTCATTGTCGAAATATTACGCTCGAATGTTTGATATTGCTTATAGAATCGCAGTACAACTGCTCCAGGTTTAAAGATATCTGTTGGAATTATATAAATGTTGTGGTAAACAGTTCTCGGCGCTTGAACTTTCAATCAGAGCGCCCATCTCCAACAAATATTTGTTAAATTGATAAGCTCTGCTGTTATGTGCTTGAATTGTAGTTACATAATGAAAATTTCAGTTTGATTCATTGAACACCGTGAAAAGTCTTTTTTTACTAATCTTGCCTGATACACGGCATTAGAGGCTATCCAAACGACCGCGACATAACAATATACCTGAACTGTACTACTTCGTACAAAGAGATGCTATTCGCTACGCGCAACAAAGCGGATAAATCCTGAACTTCCTGGTCGATATCCATTTAGCCGCAAGGAGTAGTATTCGGCGCTGCTGTATTTTACAACGGCACAACCAAATAAGTCGTTTCATCCATCTCCCAAAGCGACCTTCAGGACAAAAGCTGTAGTTTATCAAATTTCAACTTGTGAGCTTTGCAGTCACTCTCTCGGCCGACACGCGCCGTGTTCAAAGAGGTGAAAACAAGATCGGACACTGCACTACGCACGTCGCAACTTTGTATGCAGCGAACCGAGTGAATTAAGCCAGTGTATCGCGGGTCACCGAGTGCGTGTGGTAGCCGACGGAAAGCCAGAAAAAGCCAGCCTTCATCATCGGAACTAGTTTGCCGATGAGGCAGAGAGTGCGTAGCTCTCTTTGACCGTACTGCAGTGCACGCAGAGCCCCGATTTGCAATTCCAAACGATGCTCAGAGGCATCAGCTGCTTATACAGTGTCAGATTGACGAATGCAATGCAGCTTATTAAGGCTCCTCTACTCTGGCATGCAGAAAGGGAGGCGCAAGCGCGAGCCCCAGTTTAAGCCCCGAAAACAAAAGCTCGCGCTCACCCTGCGCGCTATATACGATCGGGGGCTTTTCCCGTAGTATACCTCGGTATAGATACAGCTGCGCGCGGACATTCGTTCCTCGGCGCGATCGATGAAAGTGTACTATACAGCGATACGCGCGTATTTGCCGACACGACGCATTGCGTGTGCGCGCGCGATAGAGAGAGAGAGAGAGAGAGAGATAGATAGAGGGGGGATGGGCTAGAGACGTGCATAAAAGGGCCCGGTAGGAAATTATGCGCAGGTATTTCGGGCAAATATTTGAACGATCTCGCGCCGCGCTCTCTACTCGGACTTTTCGACTGGAATGACTCTCGTCGGCGCTGGGAGCCGATGCATCGTTCCGTATTAGTCTGATTAATAAACGCGAAATGTCGCTCGCATAGTCGACGGCAGCGGCGGCGGCGCTTGTTTGCGAGCGCGTGAATCGGCCGGCGCTCTTGTTACTGCAAATAACGCCAGCCGGGCGAATTTCAGCGGTGACACAGGCGCCGAGTGACGCGCACGCCTACCGCTGAAATATTAATGAAAAATTAACGCGCGTTTGTCGGGGCCGCGCGCGCGCAAGCCTCTGGGGGCCTTCCACGCAGTTCTTTCATTAGGCAAATTATTCGATGATTCGTCTGCATAGGCGTACGCGCTTCGATTGCTCCTTCTCGTTGATTTTGCTGCAGCGTTTTTCAATTCCATCACAGCGGCGACCGAATTTACGCTCCGAGGGTTTACCTCATTTTCTTATATACACTCCTTTCCCGATTTTCGATGGAAGCAGAGGGGAGCGGTTTGGATTTCTCTCTGATTGTCGACTTTCGATTCTCGAACTTTTCTCGCTTTGAAAATAGCCGTCGGTGCTGCTGGACCATCGAGGCTATCAGCCGAGTATGGATTTTCTTCGGGAACCATTCAAAATGTTTGCGAAGTTGGATTGCGTTAAGGAAAGTGCACATCGCCGAGTATAAGGACGTGTACGCAATCGCTGCAATAGGCTAAAAGGAACTCTCGCAAACAGCACACTGATTGCAGACGATTGTGTGCTCGCGAACTATTTTTCTGCACGGAAGTCGAAAATTTCACGGCCTGACCGGTCATATATCCGCGGCCGCGTGTGTGTGTGTGTCTAAATGAGGCAGAAGCGGGGGAAGGAGCACACCAAAACATTTTAACCGGTTACACGAGGTTTGAGCGGCTGCCAAAAAATATCAAAAATCTCTTGGCGCGTCACCAGGCTGGCATACACGCGCCGCGACGATGGGGAAAAGAGGTAGGGATATCATAGCGATGGAGAAGTCAGTAGTGGGACGAGCATGACGTACAATAGATGCACACGCGGAACATTCTACGTACGAGGTCCAAAATTGCGAATCGCCGCGATATGTGTGTTTTCTCCCCAGAGAATAATGACGCCCGTTAAGCGGTTTCTTTCTGCTTAAGCGATTGAGTATTTCAACTACTCTGTAACTTTTTCCCCCGATTTCACAAACTCCAAAGTAGCGGCCGATAAAGAATAAAAGAACGCCGCATCGGCAGGATAAGTCATGTTCCTAAATCGTCCGTACCTTTCGGCCATCGGCTCTGCAAAAGTCTTATCGTTGAACAGTTTTCGTCCATTTCGATGTCGGATCATGCGTGGGTATATCCATCCGTGCTTTAGGAAAGGGCGAAGTTCGGTCGGCCGAGATACGGCTCTTTTATCTCTGACCCAGCGCCGAGTGCGCGAGAGACAGTAGCGCAGTCGTATGGCAATAACTGTTCGTCCCTTTCCCCGTCTTTTTTCGCTCTCTTTCTATCTCCCTACAGGGCCGACAGTAATATTTTTATTCTCGCGGGGGCAGCTGCCAGACGTTTTTTTCCCGAAGTCGCGAGCTTCGCGGAAACTTCCGTCCAGCTCTTATTTTGGATCGTCGCGCGCGAGTGTCTGTTTTACGCTCGAGATCGTTATTGCAGGAGAAGCTAGGCTGAGATCGATTTCAAAATGGGGACGCAGTGTAGCGCTTTTTTTCGCTTCTAGTTCTTACCATCGCTCCTTTCTGATGTGCAAACGCGCATGAACAATAACGGGACGATGTGCACAGCGGTGCCAGTTCATTCGTATACTGGCGCTGCGACGCTGTACCTCCCAGCACAGGTGCGCAACTCCTGGCGCTTCAATGCGCCCGAATTGTTTTTGTTTAAGCGGCGGATTCGCCGCAGTCGCCGTACGTTTGGGAGCACGTGGGGAGAAAGGACAGAAAATAAGTAATCTTTTTCTTCTCGTTAATAAATCCGCTATATTTCACCAACCCCTTCCTACAACGCGGCGGTTTCTGCCTCCCACGCGATTCAGCCACGCAGGGCGTAAACGATACTCTCCTTCGTGCCGTCTCGGTGCTCTCGCACCTAAACTGCGCGTCACTACTCGCGTCTCGCGGGCAGTCCACCCAGCGCTCGGCCTAGTCGGACCGCACCGGCGGAGACCCGCTCTCTTCCCCCATTCCTCTCTCTCTTTTGTTGGCGAACTCGAGCGCAAGTGCCATTTCTCCCGCTCGGTTTTCGCTACGCCGCGACATTTCTTTGTCTGAGGCGTCCGGCGTGGCCAACCTCGCACAATGTGCTGGTGGTCCCGCTGCCGGTCTCTTGCTCTCTATCTCTCTCGTAAGCGTTCTCGATGCCGCATTCTAGCCTACTCCTCACTCGCGTTCCTCTTTCCCCAAAACCACTTACCGGGTCGTCGCCGCTGGTGGAATCTCTCCTCCGCGACGCTCGGAAACCTCGCGTGCCTCACGGCAAGCTGGCTTCCCGCGACCGATCTCTCTCTCTCTCTCTCTCGTGCTCTCCCGCGGAGGGTAGGCCGTTGACTCATCCGTTGGCGTCCTTCCCGTCCCGTCTTCTTCAGCGCCTTCCTTATTCTCTCGGATCGCCGGTGACTGGGCCGTGGCGGTCCTCCCGCCAGCGCTTCCTCACTGCTCACCCTGGTCGCCGGGATCACCTCAGGAAAGCCGTAAGACTTCCCAAGCTCTCGACACTCTTCTCACACTTCTCTCGCGCTCGCGAACCTCTACGTTGCTCAATCCTTAACGAGGGCTCACGAGATACTGCCGGTCCGGTGGGCGCCAGTCGCGCTCGCTACCTCCCCTACTCCTCAGGCCGCAGCGAAGCCACGCTCTGATTGGCGGCCCGGGCCGCGCTATCTCTCCCTGATTGGCTAAGCCTCTTTCTCGCGACGTCGCTCGTCTCGCCGCTTCGTGGAACGGTGCCGCGAGCTCACCAGGCCCGGGAATTCTCGGGACGCGCGACGGCTCTGACAACAAAGCCGCATGGCTCGTCGCCGAACGTTCGCGTGCCATTTTCCATGCAGGGAATCTGCCGTGCCGAAAAGAGATTTTTCGGCGCGGCTGCGACGCACCACGTCGCAGCGCTGAATAATGAAATGGGTTCATTCTACGAGCTGCGTATGATTATCACGCAACTTTCGCGAGTGCGATCCCCGAGTTAACAAATCAATTTCGCATCGTCAATTTAGGCACAAAACGCATTGCATACAATATTTCCCAGTTGATCACTTGGCGAGCTCGCTCAAGCAAGTTTCGTGCGCAGCGCGACTTATTATTTACAGTTAATGCACAGATCAAAAATCGGCTCAGCAGACCGCATTAACCCGCGCGAGGCTAATTCATGCGAATCAAGCTTTAGCGCAATATATAGAATGATAATGCTGACCTCAACGAGTCGTTGTTTGGGTCGCATTTGGGTACGGTGATAAATAACAATCCCCTGTTCGATTTCACCTGGGCTCTTCTGGAGAGAACGCCGCAATCTTCAGCCCTCTCGCGGTCACCGAGAACGAGAGGGAGAAGCTATACTAATATTATATTCTCGAATTTCATCGCGTAGCGCGTCAGGACGAGTTCTCGAATTAGCTCGAGTGGCGTTTTACGGCCTGACTGAAGACTGTCTTGAAATACTTGCGAGAGAAAGAGAGCGCGGACTCATTGAATCTCCCGTGAGTAAAAACCGGGGACGCGATGCCTTCGATAATCACATCGAGGCTTTTTATGTCTCCCTCGCGTTTTCTCCGGCTGCAGATGCGCGGCCGAGGCGGTTCCCCAGTGACGGATTAAGACTCGCAGGGGCCCGCGGACTATCTCTACCAATTCGCATCGAAAAACTTTTCCTTTTGAATTTCACGAGGGCGAGCGCGAGTTATACGGTATATATCATAGATAGGAGAGGACGTCCGGAAAGTACTGCAAAGTTTTTTTTCGCGAGAGTGGGGGATCGGACACAGTTAATAAAAAGTTTTGTCCAAGTCAGCGAGGAAAAAAGGTTCGCTCTATGCACTGGGGATTAGAGTGGAACAGCCAGCGTATGCTAAATCGTGATCTAACTTTTACACGATCCTTTGAGCGAGCGTTTTATGATTCCATTTCATTATTACTTCTGGGATCAAGAGTGCTCCACACCTCGATCGACGCGCCAATCCGAACTACCAGACCGGAAGTGATTTTGGTCAAATTTGCTTGACAAAATACGGCTTTATAATACGATCGAGATAAACCAAAAAGTTTGGAAACAAAAGTTTAAACCATTGTTCACGTGGGGAAACTCTCCTTATAGTGTTCGTCAATTTATAAGTTTGTTAAAAAATAGAAAGAAAATAAGACCTCAATTGTCGTCTGCTCAGCATAAAATCAGCTGTTTGTAAGTTACTCAGAGTAAACGATTTATTAGGACTAATTATGTAAAAATGCATGCTAAAACGAAGTTTCCCCACGTGTAGTATGAAATAATGAATCGATTGAAACTCAATTCCAATTTGTATGATTATTGTAAAAACTACAATCTGTCAAACAAAATCAGAAAGAATTTTTCCGGCTTTTAATTTTAGTATACGCCAGTAGGCCGCGCTAATTTTCACTCAGTGTTAGGGGACCCTTGTCCCGTAGTTATCCGGCTCAATGTAACTCGTTTTTCAATATTTTGCACATTTTGTCCGCAAAGCGCTGCACTCGATTCTGACTTCCGAAATAATCGTGGAGCACTCTTAAAGGCCAGAAATATAGGGACCTACGCGGCTACGCGGCTATCGATTTTGAAAGGCAAACCTTGTGCAATGTTTTCGCTGGACAGCAAGTAACGAGTTTCTCGTGTCCCGGAAGCAAAACAAAAAACCCACCAGCTCAAAGGTTAACAGCTCTCTGTTGGTTTTCTGCGCTACAGCCGGCAGCGCAGAAACTATTAAAGCCTCGTAGTGGTGGCCTCGAAAAAAGCCTAACGATCTCGAAAAATCACTCGTATAGTCCAGAGCCGGGAGTAAAGTTCCGAGCCGTGTGTAGCAGAGCACGGAAAGCTCGTGAAAAATGACCGGCCGCATGACACTTACACGTGTTTCCCCGTTCGTCGAAAGCGAAGCTCCGGCTAATTTTCCCAGAAAGTTAGGCCGCCGCAGCATCTGCAGCGCGGCAACGAATTCGCTTATCTCCCGGCCGTGCGGCTCGCGCGTTATTCATCTTCCCACACCCTCCTGACCGCGTTACAGCCTGACCTATAGGAAATATGCGAGAGGGCAAAGTCCGTAATTAATCGGCGCAGAAAATGGATAATTCATCGAACCGCGTCGGGCGATTGATGACGCGAGCGACGACAATGCGTAGGAGAGAGGGCGAGAGGAGAGAGAAAGAGAGAGAGAGAGAGAGAGAGAGAGAGAGAGAGAGAGAGAGAGAGAGAGAGGCCACTTCGCCCAAAGTGTATTAGCCATTTATTTCCGCGGTTGTACTGTCCGCGCACTTTCTCTCCATCAATTATTCGATCGGGAGATGAAAGAAAAATGAAGACTGCGCGACGGTTGCCGGAGTCGCGAATGTTTTATTCTCCTTAATGTCTCCCGGGCTGGCCACGCACTGACTCGATCTACTTGGAGGCAGCCTGCCTTTTCAGCGGACGCGATCAGAAGCGCGCTCTATTCACGGACCCAACGAGTGCAGCACTTATTCCGCCACATCACCCCGAACTACCGCTCGCGCGTGTGCGCATATACCGTTAGCGTCGGTCCGCGTCGTTAAAAACGAATCTCCCGCAGCTCTGCGGGCGCCCGATCGACGAGATCCTTGTCTCTCGAGTAGTTGACCGCTCTTGACTGCTCATTACAAAGGCATCTCGGCAGATCGATTTTGAAAAGTGTGTTTCATGTCGCGAGAGCGCTCTGGAGTGGGGTTAAAGGCCGCCCGTAAATTGAGTCGCACGCACGCGCGCTGCAGAGAAATTAGCGCTGGACGCGATTAAAAGCCAATTTCAGGCCGAAAAAGCGCTGGAGCACGCGAGCCACGTCTTCGCGCAACGCCTGCGTTTTATGACGTTCGCCGATGCTCGTCGTCCTAAATCGCTCTCCTCGCTGCGCCGAGTACCATACATGCGCGGCAGCTTTGTGTGTGTGTGTGTGTGTGTGTGTGTGTGTGTGTGTTTACGCCGCCGGCGAGGAGTTTCGAACGGGCTGCAGCGCTCACCCGTGGAAAATGCTAATCGATTTCAAGGCGCTCTCTCACTCCTTTCCGCTCTCGGTGGTAAACGAGTGAGACATGAACCGGCTTTGTTTCTCAGCTTTTTTCAGCAGGAGAACCCGTCTGATGTATAGTATCGGACTTCCCGACTTCGTAGCTATGTACGCTAAATTGCGCGCCGAGAATAAATGAATATCTACTCTCGAGTCGCTCGAAGCGGGACAAGAAAACGAAATTTAACGACTTGCAAATATTTGAATACGACGAAGTAGTTTATAAACACCGGCTCCGAATCCTCCAGACCACTCTATCCCTCATAATTTTGTTCTCTCACCGGCGCCCAAGCCTCGATTCGCACCCTTTCGGCAAGCCATTGTCATTTTTCATAGCCGGCGAGGATCACTCGAGACATTGTGTAAACTTTTGCCGGGGGAAAGAAGCTGTCAGCTGCGCCGGGAACTCCGAAAAGATAATTTCCTGCTCGCGTCCTTTCCATACAATTTCACATCGCTTCGCTCCATCGTATATTATTTTGACTTGTAATTAGCGCGACCCCATTCGTTTTCTTTTCCGCCTTTTTTTCCCGCAAATTTCAATGAGCTCGAAGATTTGAAAATTCACTAATTAAAAGCTTGCGCTACTGCAGCTGTTCATTATTCTTGCAGAGCGTAATTTTATTATCACGCAAAAAAATCCGAGCGGCGCGTAAACTGGGGCGCATTGCGGGTACAAAGCCTGACCTCATTACAAAAACATCAGACCTGCATTACAGAGGAGGAATGCGCTCTTTAAGGCACAAATCTTATTGCGCGACGGATGAACGCCCCGACTTCGTCCCCCCGTGTGTATACGAACGAATCATTAACGTGCGTATGTAAACTCTGTAGCTCGGGGGGAATCCCCGGGGGAAATCAAGATTTTAAGCTGCTACCACTCCTCCTTCGCTTCTTCCCTTATCTGGTTAAGCACAAAGTGAAAGTTCTCTTTTCTCCGCGGTTGAACTCGGCGTCGGCGTTGTGCTACTTCATCCTATTTTCGGAGTAACTATTATACGATCGCGCCAACTTTCTTTAACCCGGGAGAGAGAAGCTCCTTTTTGTGCTACTCGTGAAAGTGAAGTCGAGTCGGAGGTATATCGACAGCTGCGTCGCCGAATTAAAAGATAAAGCTTCGCCTTCCCCGACTCGATCTACGTGCGCTTCGATTTCTTCCGCACTGCTTTATTTTTAGGTCGACGGAGTTTAGTACTGTTCAAAGAGACACGTTCGAGTGTAATAAGTGCGTTCGATGTAAAATAAAAAATCTCTTTCCGTAGATTTTTTTTCAGAAAATTGTACGCGTGGCTCGATTTCACAAAATAAATGAAAGGATAAAAAAGGCGCGCGCATTGAAATTGGAGTTTTAAGCGCAGTCGCCATTCATCTTTGGGAAACCGGAATCAGAGAGAGAGAGAGGGAGAGAGAGAGAGAGAGAGAGAGAGAGCGTCGGTACTACTTGACATACCTACGATTTACGAGTTATTTTAATGCATAAATCTCCCTGCCTGCGCGCGTAAAATCATTTCACCTGTTATTCTCTTTTTTCCTCATTTCAAACGAGAGATATTCCTGCGCAAAAAAATGTCTAAACAGAATGGGGCAACCCGCACTTTTCACGTTACGATAATGAATTCGTATTCGTGAAAACTCAACCTCGTTATCCGAACACCCTCGGCTTGGCAACGGCTCAAAAAGCTCTTATTTCGCGAATCCTCTAGTCTCGCTCCCGAGGGATTCAACGAGGTAGACGATGATGGCTTTCATCATTGAAGCAGCTCCAAGCCAGACCTCGGATTTTCAGACTCACCTGAAACACAAAAAAAAAAATAGTGCAGCGTTAGTAACGCCTTCAAGCACAAAAATCGATTCGTTCGTGATAAATCAGTCGCGCAGATTCGCATTCACTCAGCTTTCGATCCCGCGGTGGCAAAAACCCCTTTTCATTAATCTCGCCCGTCTGATCAGCGCGAGAAAGAGCAATCCTTGGGCTGTTGGATAAGCCTCTCGCGTAACGCGATTATGCGAGCCAAAGGCAATTTCGGATATTGCCGAGTTCTCTCTCCCTCTCTCTCTCTCTCTCTCTCTCTCTCTCTCTCTCTCTCTCATGCGGCGTAAGTACCCGAAGACGACGACTTTGCGAAAACGCGAGTAGCAGCCGAACTATGCGCACGAGAGCGAGTGATGTACGAGCTCTCGTACGTCAAGATATCGCCGATGAATGATGAACTTGCTGGAGCCTCTGCGAGCGACGCGCTTGCGGTTGCAAATTGTTGAAAAGCATCAGCCGAGTATTTAAAGAATTCGTAGGAAATGTCGAGTCTGATACGGGATTTTCACGTGTATACTTTTTTTTTAAATCTAAATACTTGCACTTCTATGGACCAATTGTTAATGTAAGCATAGTTGGATATTTATAAATTACGCGTAATCCCCTCGTCTGAACGTACAGCATTTATTACTCGAATACAATATGATTTCTTCGTGGGAGTTTGAGATTATTCCGAGTTGCAAAGTATCTGGATATATACGATTATATGGTGCGTGTGTGTATAATACAGACATACATGCATGAGAGTTTGCATAATCAACTATAGGGCTAATACTAATGAATTTCCCAGAGCTGGCGGAAATTAAAGTATACGAGTGCGGCGGCCACGCGCAGCTAGCGTAATCATATGCATCCGCGAATGCGTTACACGCGCCGGCTGCTGGAGACTAAAATATTCAGCAGTGCGCCCGCGCGCGGCTCTGATGTACACGCCCAAGTTGTGTCGCGCGCGACAACGATTAATCGCTCTGATAACGTTATTGTGACGGCGGAATTATTTACAACTCGCGCGGCTGATTATTTATCGACAGCGCGGTTTTCCTTGTTCCGTCCGTCTGCTCCCCGTCATTCTTCATGGATGGACTCGAACAGTCTCGTGGCATTTGCGCCGTAATCAAGGAGAAAATAATCGCATCAATTCAAGTCAAACAGCGGGAAAATTCCACGCTTCCGGAAACCCCCCGCAGCTGCCAGCTGGCTCTCCCTACCCCACCGAGAGCAGTACACGGGAAATAAATTCGTACGTCTATCAAAGGGAGACGAGTATGGCGTCCCTTTGTGCGGGCGTCGCCCCATTAAATCAATCCACGCGCCGCAGCGATATTATTATTATCGTCATCGCAGGCGCGGAATAAATCCCGTATTTCATTCCGTGGTTCAAATAATTCCTCGCTGAATACCGTCCCGCCATCGCTTATGAGATCATCATCATCATCATTCTGATTACGATTATTCCAAGCTGGCCCCTTAATTACTGTATGCCGGGCTCCATACAAACGCACGTATCTGCGAAAGAAGAAGGCGAAAAGGAGAAGAGGAGGCGAAAAGAAAGTCAGCCCGCGGAATAAGGATTGTTCGCGCAAAGCGAGTGAAAGCCGTTATAGAGGGGCAGGGCTCGCATTTTTTTCCTCTCTTCTTCGACAAGTTGCACGCACAATGGCCGCGGATGAATGCGAACGATGCGCGCGGCGTGCATTGTCCCGTACACTCGCGCACCGGCGAGTAATTCAGAAAGTTTCACGGCGCGCGGGATTAAAAATGCTACTATTTTTGCGTTTTTGCATTGCTTGTGGGCGCTCAAAAGGGATTAGCGGACAGCGCTGGAAATTGACGGGCTGAGTTTGCCCTTCATTGGTCATGCCGTGAAATTTTCGCTAACTCCTGCATATGGATGCGAGCGGTGCTTAGCTTTTCATTGAGCTGCTTTTATACTGGCCTAAACTGTATACGTGACTGCAAATCAATTTCGTGCGGAAGACAGATTTCCTGCAGTTAAAACCCCAGTCTACCCCATAGTTTTTACCTTTCTGCTAATGACTCTTTACTAATTTTCACAGGAGAGCACAAGTTGACATAATTCGCACATAATGGACTGCTACATAAAAATTGCGTAAACCGCGCAAGACAATGCGTGCTGTACGAAAGATATTGCATGCATCAAAGGCTATAGTGAGCTTTCTGACATCGAGTGGTTGCGGCATTTCGTATGAAGCATTCGAAATATCGAGCTCTTGCAATTTTGAGGGTACACTTATCAGACCAAGTTTTTTACATGCGTTTGGATATGCAATATGTAAAAAACACGGGTGCCACCTCCGAACCCCATGCCAACAAAAAGTTACGGGCCAATTACTAATTTCCAAAAAATAGCCTTTATTATTGCGCCCCAGATAATTTATTACCGCCATCGATGGACATCGGAGCCCGAGATTTTGAACTACAAAGATAAATTGTCGAAAATTATCCTATTATGCCTAAAATCGTCAGGCATTTTTCCCGCTTTCGACGACTTTTACACTATTTTAAATTGCTCGCCACTTTTGACTGGATGTCATTCTCGACGTTTTTTTTTAAATTCATGATCTCGGGCATAGCTGTCCATTAATGCCAGAAAAGAATGCATGCTCGACCAGGTAATAAATTACCTGTGGCATAATAAAGACTATTTTTCGGTAATTAGTAATTAGCGTGCCCTCAAAATTAAAAGAACTCGATTTTTCGACCACGAAGTGTCCGACTTCTCGTAGAATGCCTCATATGCCCATATAGATGCGCAGGAATCATGCGTTTAGGAAGAAAATCTAAAGCAACTTGTAAGAATCTACGCCGTAGCCTCGAATAAATGGTATAGTTTATTGCAATAGTTGGCTTCGCCACATAAAAAAAATCTACCTGGGTCATGCGTCACTCGAATCTTTGTTACTCGCACATAGCGGCCATCAGCAGGGTATAGTCGACCCGAAACGACCTTCTTTTTAGAGCTGCCAGCAGCACTTCGGTGGCGTAAGTAATCGCGTCGTTTCTCTTGTATACGCGCGCGAAATGCAATTGACCTCGCCCCGCGTGCACACATATATACATACACATGTAGACATACAGCTACGCGCAAGCGCAGTATTTTTAATGCAGCAGCTGGTTAGGAGGAGAGAGGATCTAAGAGATTCCGGCCGAGATATGAGTGCGGCATTTTTTCGCCCGGGAAAAATAGCGCGCACTTTGAAATTGATGGTGTGCGTGAAGGAGGTGCGAGGTTTACGGTTTTATATTAAGGAAAATCTGGAGGGCTGCTCGCTACTAGTCGTTTTTTTTTTTTCATTATTTTTATCATACCACTCAGTTCTATTTCTGCCCTGCACGTTATTGCTTTTGATCTGGATTATTTTAGACATATTCGACAGAAAAAAGGGTAGCTGACACAATTCGTCTATACAATGTTACTCAAATGAGTTTACTAAACGACATAAAGTCCATTATTCTTTCTTCCTTTTAGATTATTTTCCGAAATCAGGTCGATCATTGATTGTTTTTTTTCGGATCAGTCTCTGGAATGTTTGAGAAAGAAGCCACCACCACGAAATTATGGATTATTATAAGTGTCCTTATGTCGGGTATTTTTTTTTTTTTTTACATGGCATTTGGATCTCGAAAGTTCATCGCCTCATCTACGCAAGCCTTCCACGCTGCCCTATCTTGAGTCAACCCCACCCAAGATGCACCTCTCCGATCGACACCCACCCGTCCTATTTCTACTAGATCCGCTTTTACGTTGTCCTCCCATCTACGTCTAGGTCTACCTAGAGGTCGCGTTACCATCGGCCTGCCCTTCATGACACGCGCTGCCGTACGGTCGTCTCCCATTCTCGCTACGTGCCCTGCCCATCCCAATCTGCGCGATTTTATTATTCTGTTAATATTTGGTGAAGCGTACAGATTGTGTAACTCATCATTGTATAGTCTCCTCCATTCCCCGGTTTCCTCATCTTTCTTCGGCCCGTATATTTTTCGCAAGACTTTATTTTCAAATACCCTAAAACGGTTGTCCGCCTGCTTAGTGAGAGCCCACGTTTCGCACCCGTACAGAACCACCGGCAGTATTATTGTCCTGTATATTCTTATTTTAACGTTTTTAGACAACAGCCTCGACTTAAGTAAATTACTCACGGCGTAGAAGCAAGCATTACCCGAATGGAGTCTCTTATTTATTTCGACATTAATATCGTTT
This sequence comes from Nasonia vitripennis, assembly GCF_009193385.2. Lineage (NCBI taxonomy): Eukaryota > Metazoa > Arthropoda > Insecta > Hymenoptera > Pteromalidae > Nasonia > Nasonia vitripennis. Next base: position 20,818,017 of record NC_045760.1, read on the forward strand.
CTATCATTTATGGTCGTACCCAGATACCTGAATTCGCTAACCTTTTCAAAAGTAAAATTCCCAACTCTGAGATCTTCCTCCCCTCTGCAGATGCCTATTCTTTTGATTCACTCACTTCTAACCCTGTATACTCCACCGCTTTTATGAGGATTTCCGCGTTTCTTACTACCGTTTCCCTACAATCCCCCAGTATATCCAAATCATCTGCGTAGCCTAGTATCTGCGTTGTTCCATTAAGCGTTGCGCCCAGCTGGCTAACCTGCATTTTTCTAACGGCATACTCTAACGTTAAGTTGAACAGCACCGTAGAGAGCCCATCCCCTTGTTTTAAACCATCGCGTATCATGAAGGGTTCTGATACATTACCGCCTACTCGGACCTTACCCGTGCTTCCGTTCAAACATATTTGAATTAATCTCACGAGTTTTTTCGGTACACCGAGAAGTACTAGAATTTGATACATTTTGCTGCGCTTAATAGAGTCGTACGCTTTTTTAAAATCTATAAATAGTTGGTGTATGGTTTCGCAAAATTCCCACTTTTTCTCTAACAACTGTCTTATGGTAAACATTTGATCGCTCGTCGATCTGTTGCGCCGAAATCCGCACTGATAATCTCCTACTATATCTTCCGCGAATGGAGTGAGTCTAGCTTGTATTACGTTTGACAGAACTTTGTAGCACGTTGCTAAAAGTGAAATACCCCTATAGTTATTGCAGTTTGTCTTATCCCCCTTTTTAAAAATCGGTATAATGATAGATTCCTTCCAATTTTCGGGTATTGTTTCATTTTTCCAGATGGCACATACTAGTTTATAGATTTTGAAAGTGAGCTCGACGCCCCCATATTTGAGTAACTCAGCTGGTATAGAGTCATTTCCCGCGGCTTTGTTGTTTTTTAGGTTTTTAATCGCGGCCTCTACTTCTTGGTAGCTCGGTTCCTCCACGTGGGGTCCAGCAGTGTGAATTTCGTCCCCTAATTCTTCGCTATTTTCGTGCACGTTTAATAATTTATCGAAATAATTTTTCCACAGCGACAGTAATTCGTTGTCATTTGTTACGAGGTCCCCGTTTTCGTCCTTCATCAATTGCGCTCTACTCCTAAAACCCTTTCTGATGGCGTTAATCCCTCTGTACATTTCGCGGGGGTTATTTTCCTTACTGTTAGTTTCTATTCTCCTAATAAGATTCTTTTGATACTCCCGCTTCTTATTTCTGTAGATCGCGCTCGTCTGTTTCCTTACGTTAGAATACTCTTGTACGGTCCTATCGCTTCTATTTTTTAAGCTATTTAATTTAGCCTTTTTGCGCCTTTCAAACCAGAGTTCGCACTCTTCGTCAAACCATGGTTTGCTCTTTGGCTTTTTCTTTTTACCCAGTACTTTGTTCGCGGCCTCTTTTACCGTTTTTTCGATGTCCCCCCATAAGCTATTCGGTTCGTCATTCCCCTCCGGCGATGTGTTTGCTTCTTCAAGTGCCTGAAACCTGTTATTAATTTCTATCTGGTACCTAATTCGCTCTGTTCTATCTCGTAGTTTCTCAATATCGAAGCTTTCTACCTTGTTTGCTCGCTTACTATTTTGATTCGCTACTAGTCTAGCTCTTAATTTGGCTACTACTAGGAAGTGGTCCGAGTCGCTATCTGCCCCTCTGTAAGCCCTTACGTCAAGAACATTAGTATGTCGCCTTTTTTCAATGAGGTTTCAATTTCAATGATCAATTTGGTTCTGTGTGGCCCCGTCCGGCGATGTCCACGTTGCCTTGTGTATGTTCTTGTGCTTAAAACACGTAGTTTTGATTATAAGATCTTTTGCCGCCGCGAAATTTATGACCCTAATATATCATTGCTGGCTTCGTGCAGGCTTTCCTTACCTATAGTAGGCCTAAACATTTCCTCCCTACCTATTTTAGTATTGAAATCGCCTAATACTATTCTTGTGTCGTAAGACGCGAACTGGTCGATTACCTGCTCTAAAGTTTCGTAATAGAGATCCTTAGCTTCTTCTTCTTTGTCCTCAGTAGGACAGTGTACATTAATAAATACATATCTATACCATTCCCCTTCGATAATGATGTACGAGAGCCTATCATTGACGGATTTGAAACTTTTAACCGAATGTATGATGCTTTTGCTTACGAGAAATCCGGTGCCTAGAGATCCTCCACTCCCGGCCCCATACAGGTACGTGAAGTTACCCGATGCTAGTACTCCGCTATCTGGCCACCGCGATTCCTGTATTGCTACCAAATCTAGATTGTACCTATCAGCTTCCTTTACGAGTTCTTTAAACGCACCTGCTCTGTATAGACTGCGAACATTCCAAGTTCCGACCCTTAAGTCCCTTTTGGTTCGGATTTGATTTTTTTGAGCCATGATGTTATGTTAAACCCGCGCGCTTCGGATCCTGTTCCGATCGCAGGTGAGTCCACCGTTCTAGAGGTGAAACCCCCATACCTCTCTAGAACTAAGTATGAGAGCTTTCCGACTTTGACGAGGACAGTGTCAATTCGTCGTCAGACACACTACGGTTTCATTCTCGCATCCTAACGCCCCCCTGCAAGGCAGCGCGCCTTCGCTGGCATCGTTACCGCGTAAGACCAGGTGACGAATCATTCTACACATCCCCTTTCGGGGCAGTTGTCATCGCTCCCGCATCCTCCTCGGCAGCAGGATTTTTGCCCATTTTTGTAATGTGTGATGAAAGAGATAGATTGAGAGATAAGAGATAATGTCAAGTGTTTTTGTTGTTGTGGTGCTTGCGTAGTGTTTCTAGATGAATGCGTTCGACAGTGTGGGCTCATCACACCCACGCCTGTTCCTATCGGCTGTCCGCGGCTGCTTATTCAATTTATTCGCAGCTAACCTCTTTCTCAGGGGCTGTTCCTCTATCTGCAACCTAAGGACGCGCTGTGTAGTGGGGATAGGCACCCATCCGTCCGATCTGGACGACAACGCCCAAGACCCGCTTAGGGTAGCGGCATTGTAACAGCCTTATGTCGGGCATAAAATCTAAAAATCGGACCTATGGACTTATTTCTTGGGAGGCTTCTAGCTTGATTAATAATCTTAGAACGAGTGAAAGAACTCAGAGTGAGTTTCGACAAAAGGAAAGGGTTGAGTGAGTGAAGGGTTCTTTTTAATTAACACACACGATTTCGCGGTACACAAAAAGCACTTGCTTTGGTGTAAAAACCCTCATGGTTTAGAGGGAAAAGCCTCAGCACGTGTAAGCTTTATTGAAAATAAGGAAAGGGAAACTATACAAATAAAAGAAAGAGAACAGTGACTCTAAAAGAGGAAAAACTCACGTGAAAGAACGCACGCAAACGCAAAGACGCGAGGTACCTTTTCCGCACGCAGAGAGAGCTCTCTTACCGCAAAGACGAACGCAAAAACCGCCGCTGAAGAGGGCGTTGAGCAGGCCTCGTCGTAGTCCGCCGCTGCTTCCATCCTGGTCCTGGAGGTCTGGAAGCCGGACCTGGGGAGCGAAAGGATGGTCCGCAACCGTGCACCAAGCGCGCCCCGACGTCTCGGGGAGCCAGACGCTTGGCACGAGGGCAACAAGGGGTGTTGCCGCTGTTCGCTCGCCCCGAAGGAGTCACGTACAACACGTGGACACCTTCGCCAACAAACCTTAAGACTATCGCCTCGAGGCACACTCACACACTCGCACAAATACACACACGCGAACGACGCGATCGCGAATTTTCCGCTAAACACTACAAACACGGCCCAGAACGAGGTGAACAGTGATAGCTCTGAGAAGAACAAGTTACTGGCTCACCGTACAAAGAAAAAAAATCGAAAAGCGTAAGGAAGCCAAACGTGCCAAGCGCTAGGCAGTCCGAACAGGAATCAGCGCGCGCGGGCCCTTCGCGCGCTCGCAAGCGGGGCCGGCGGCGCGCAACTCGACGCATGCGCGCGCGCTCTCAACGTCGCAACGGAGAGCGCGCAGCGGCGCGAAATTCAAAAAGCCTAAATTTACACCTACACTACTTGAACGAATAAAACGAACTGAACATAGCTTTATTCTATGACTATCAGCCACAAAGTTATAAATTGCATAAGGGCTCGTATAGGAGCAAATCTTGTCAATGGTAATCATTTTCCCTCGTGTCGCATAACTCTTTATTTATAATTCATATTATATGCATTCAAAGATTAAAAAATAAAATTTATGACAATGATTTATTATTGTTCAGGAAATCTCGAAATCCTGCATGAAAACTGATGTTAAATCTTGTGAAAAGCAATCAATTTATGTCCAACCATCAAGTATTATTCGATGACATAATTCATTGTTATTTTTCATCATCAATGCGATCAATTATGAATCCTCTTAATTCACCATAACGAAGTAGTGCAGGATATTGCATTGTCAGACGTCTTTCAAAACCTATTAAAACATTCACACAGTTCCGAAGCTTTATCGAGGTGCAGGTGCATCGAGCTCAAAAAGGAAAGAGGCTCCGAGATGAGAATGCGCCTTTGTTTGGTCGCGAACGACGATAGCGGCCAGCTCGTAATGAAATGTTGCCTCCGCAGGTACGTGCTTTGCTCCGCTCTCCTTTTGTTTGCAAATCAGGGCCATTTTTTCTAAGTACTGGAAGTAGCTGGAAGAATGGGCGCGCGGCTAGGTTTTGTATTTTTACGCCTGCTTGCATCGCGTCATTTTCGCGCGCTGTTATTTTTTGCCGCGCGCGCTTGTTTGCCAGAGAAGAATTTTACGAAGTTAGTCCGGCAAAGTGAGGGCGAGCTCGGCGTGTTTACATTGTAAGCGCCCAGTGTCATTATCACCCGCTTAAAGCTGAGCTCTCAAAATGTCGTCAGCGTGTAAAAATACGCGTAATAATGCAGAGAGCACGAGTAGATAGTGCCCAGGCTCATTCGACCAGAAGCCTATTCGGTTTGTTAACTCCGACTAATATACAATATCACTCGCTCCCTGTATGGCGTTCCGTCAACGAGCGGAAAATTTCCCGCAGGCGACTCGATCAAAAGGCACGCACCGAACGATATTCATCAACATACCACCCTTCGACACACACTCGACTTCCCAGGCCTTGAATTTCCACCCCAAGGCTTCAGCGATTCTTTTTCCTCCTCGGAGAAAAAAAAACAACTAATGCTAATGGAGGCTCACTTCTCTAACGACGCCTCGTACAACTAACGGCGCGTCTCTCTCTCTATTGGCTCGGATTTGTCGCATAAATATAAAGAAACTTTTAGCTCTGCGGCCGTATATTTCACGGTGGGACACGGCTGACGACTGCCTTCGCCCTTGTTTATTTCTTCGCGCACTTCTTTAGCCCTCTCTGGTCCTTGAGATGCGACACTGGGAAAGCGGACACCTTCCACGAGGTATATACAAAATCGCGTGCGCGCACGTGTAACGCGATACGCGCGCGTCCTTATGGCAGACGCGCCTTTAACAGAGGAAGACCTGCTCGCTCGTTCTTTTCACTCGAGGTGAACCCAAGGCAGGAGTCAAACTTCGCGTGTCGGGTTTGGTGGCGTTTTTTCACCGCCAGTTTTATGTGACTCTCGGCGTTCTCCCTTTGACTGCCCCGGTGGGATTCGCTCATTAACGGAGCTGAACTCTGAGAGACGCGGATGGATGTCGAGTACGTCGATGGCCGATAAATTTTTGTTATATCGCGATATTATGTGCAGCCATGATCTTTGTTAGGTTTCATCACCGTAAGCGTGCCGTTAAAGCTGAGCACGCGGTGTTATCCCCTGGATACTATTTCCCCCGCTCCGCGCGCGCGCGCCGTTGCTTTTATTCGGCCGTATTATGATTATGCTCATAGTTTATCGGATTAAGACCATTTTTAGTATTACACCGCAACAAAATAAAGCCCGCCCGTCGCGCATTGAGATGCATTAATAAACGCATTACGATGAGTTAAACGCTAAATACGAGCTGCGTCGTATAATATTGTTGCAGAGTTGATCCCGAAAACACGGAAAGCGACTCCATAGAAATACAGGAAAAATAAAGAAAAAAACGCGTATAACATCCTCTACGGTAAAAAAGCAACGCAACCGTCTCGATTTTACCGAGATTCGCTGCACGTGGAAACTTGCAAATTTCACGGGCCAGCTACTGGGCAGAAGTGGGCGACAAATAAAACGCGCAATTGATTTCGATCGGGCGATTACCGGCGGAGCCTCGATGTAATTAGGAAAAAGGCCCGCAGCCAACGCCGACCAGTCCTTATTGGCCAACGAGACGAAAACAGGGGCAACGGAATATTCCGGAGGGATGCCGTGACCGAAAAGAGGATGAGAGAGCTCTGCGCTATGCGTGATTAGCTCCGCGAGCTTTCGTTGCCCTTTTTTACGGGTGTTCTTCTAAACGAGCCCGTACTTTTATACCAGTATATCAATGACTCTGGCTGTCGAAGTAAAACGCATACCAAGACTTAGATAGGACGTTCTAATGTTCAATAATATGAGGTTTGCATTTGTTCGATTAAAATTTTTAGTGTGAGGTGTTTAATTTTGAAGCCATTTTCGACAAATATCGATCGCGACGGAGTAGCGGATGTATCTTTGGATTCAGAAACAAAATACAGCGCGCCCAAATGGCACATACACAGTGCACGCGCCACTCGGGAATTTGTCGGATGAAAAATTTAATTCAGCCAGCTTAGATGAAAAAGTTTACACAAGAGCCGCTAAACTTTTGCAACGGCTCTCAGCTTACGTTTTTTGCCGCAGACCCTCTTTCACTTTTTCGTATTTTATTTTATTCTTTGCCCCCGCAGCTCTTCTCTTCTTTTCACTTTGCCACGCGACTCTATACTTGCGCTCCCTATTTCTCTATTCTGCGTACGTACTTACACATGGCAGCAGTTCGTCGCTGCTTTCTCGCGCTTTTAAGCTCGGTTCGCAGTCGAGTTATCTTCTTTCGAGGCTATTTGCCGGAATTTATGCGCATTCCAAGCCGCCTAGAATACTCGAATACGGTAGAAGTTAATTATAAGCTTTAACCGACGAGCTTGCGCGCGCCGTCTGTTATTCGTCGAAATAACATATACGAGATGAGATAGCTGGAGAGGATTCGTTAGCCTCCTGCGTAACATTTATTCGATTGTTTTACTGGATTGAGATAAGGCTTCCGGTCTTACATTTGTCTTCATTCACTGCGCGGCGATAATAATCGGAATCACGTCCCTAACTTCGTGCCCACTTGCACGCGGCTAGTGGATGATTCATTTACTCGTGTCAGATAACATACAATTTCCCCAATTACATTTACTTAGGGCGAGCATACGTTACTCCATATTCATCGCTCCTTGGGCAAACACGTTTTGCTGTCGTTAGGAGAGAGACAGAGACAGAGACAGAGAGAGAGAGAGAGAGAGAGAGAGAGAGAGAGAGAGAGAGAGAGAGAGAGAGAGAGCTGGCAGACGCGGTCTTCGATCATCGTTACGCCTGCTGCAGAGCTCTATACGTATACAGCTACATAGCTACATGCTGAGCGTCACTCATTTTTTTATTGGTTACGCGGTATAAAGTTTATCTGCATGCTCGAGCGTTACAGATAAAGGCGAATGTGGGTCAGACAAGCGCACTCGAGAAAGTCTAGCGCTGAAAGCGATATTCAATGCCGCATAATGAGTCCAAAGCCCATTTACTTAAATGTCCGGTGTACAACCGCATCTCCATCATCCAGGCATTATTCAAAATCTTCAGCCGATCGAGCGCGTTTAAGGATCTTCTTTCAATATACAAAGCCCATCGCAATGGGTAATCAGCTCTCTCTCGCTCTCTCTCTCTCTTTCTCTCTCTCTCTCTCTCCGCTCTGTTCCGCTCACCATAAGTAGGAGCCGAGGAATTATTGACAATCGATTATCGACTTGATCGCCAAGACGCGTCTATATGCGCGCTGCGCGCTCCTGCGGCCTATCGGCCTTTGATCGGATGCGTCGAGGCAAAGCTTCCTCGACAAGAGATAGAGGCACAGGAGCCGATGGAGCGTTATTGGAATCGTAGGAATATTACGCGAGGGAGGGACTCGATCAAAACGTCCGGCGCAGAGCACGTAATTACTGCAGCAGCGCCGCGAGAGAAAGAGAGAGGAAGAGAGAGAGAGAGAGAGAGAGAGAGAGAGAGAGAGAGAGAGCGGGAGAGAAAGAGAGAGAGAGAGAGAGAGCGGGAGAGAAAGAGAGAGAGAGAAAAGGCTAGGGAATAAAGCCAGACGGCCAGGAACAAATAAGCCATATCCGACTGCTTTTGTCGGAAGAAAAAAATAAGAGTGCACGCGGCTAGTTCTATTTTTAAGTCGGGTGGTCGGTCCGTTGCTACTGAATTATTAAACCGCTTCCGAACATCAGGATGATGATGGACCTTCGAGTACAGGCACTAGGGTATTACAGGATTTGTGACTTTTCATTTCTGAAAAAAACTCGCTCGCGCCTTTTTTGCGCAGTAATGGATATTGCAACACTGCACGTATTATTCCGAAAACATCGAACGCTATCATACATAGATGTCTATGAGAGCTTTTGTTTACCTCGTGTCAATATCGCACGCAAGAGCGCGTGCGCATTGAAATCCGCAACATTGCTTATGTAAGTGCAGGGTACAGCGGGCTATCGACGTGCAATTTTGCAGAAATAGGTTGGAGCATTGCTGCGGACTTGATTGTGAAAGTACGCTTCGTTATGCAACGACTATGCTTGCGCTATTTCATCGGTGCATTTCAACTGCATCCGCGGCATGAATTTAGTTTCTCTATATGAGATACGTTTGTTGCCCCCTTTAAGATTCTACAGTAGCGATAGCTTGTTTTTCCCTCTGTAACGTTCACTTCGCCTCTCAGCATGATTAATTAAAATAATTTAGAAGGAATCCGCCGTGGAATCTCAATTCATTTTCTAACACAAAGCGAATTCCTTTCGGATTCTACTGGCACTTTGTCGAATTTTAATTGATCCTGTAATTTATCAATTTAATTCCCTACCTTGAACAGACAAACAATTTTAATAACGTTCGTTCTCGCGTTTTATCCTGGAGACATAATAAAAATCATATAGCATATACTTTGGAGACAATCAATTTTATTATTCACTTCAATATGCATATTAGGGTGGACCTTAATTATTTTTTTTTTTTCACTTGGGCCGGGCAAATATAGCTTCTATATACCTCAAAAACCATGCGCATATAGGTTTTGAACCCATAGCATCGATTTTTCACGTGCCTCAAAGCACCCGAAGTTTCTTATGGAATTTACATGTTAAAAAAGGGTCAAAACGTTTATCGTTCTGAAAACCTGTGAAAATTTTGGAATTTTAACTTTGGAAGTATATTTTCCCATGTATTTTGAACCGCTGAATCGAATGGTGCTATTAGTTTTTGCCGTAATAGTGAAATAAAAAAGTTATAAGTCAAAATCGTTGAAAAACTCGAAAAATCGCAAAAAATGTGTAAAAATGGACTTTTAAGGATTATAATCAGTGATAAGTTGGAAAGTTTTTTTCAAAAACATACATTTTTATGTATTTTCAGCTCATTAAACAAATGGTGCAATTGGCTTTTGCCGATTCAATTGAGAAAACAAGATATAAGCCAAAATCGTCAAAAATGTCGAAAATCAAGGTAAAGTGACCAGAAAATGGGTTTGTTACAATGTTACTAATACGAGGTCAATTTTTTTATACATAAAAAGTATAGTTATACATATCTGAAAAATTCTTTTGTATCGGATACGGGCTGTATTCAAAAACCGGAAGGGTAAACCGGAATGGCTGTGTAGTGACTGTTGTCGTTCCAGAATTCTTATTCCGGATTTTTGTTCCATCGATGAGACCGCGGCCTAAAGCATTTTCGGATCAGCGAAGGGATCAGCTGACACGAAGTAACGTGAATACAAAATGGTAGTGTTGAATGTATACATTATATTATACAACGATAAACAATAAACACTGTACGTTCTCTCTATCATCGGACTCAGAGCAATAAGCACTGCACGGCGAGCATATAGCTCATGTAAACATAAGAATATTTATATTAAACTTATTTTCCTATTTAACCACGGCTCAATTTATTTCAACAGGTACTTTTTAATTTCAAGATTAATGAGCTGAAAATACATAAAAATGTATGTTTTTGTCCATTGTAACAAACCCATTATTTGGTCACTTTACCTTGATTTTCGACATTTTTGACGATTTTGGCTTATATCTTGTTTTCTCAATTGAATCGGCAAAAGCCAATTGCACCATTTGTTTAATGAGCTGAAAATACATAAAAATGTATGTTTTTGAAAAAAACTTTCCAACTTATCACTGATTATAATCCTTAAAAGTCCATTTTTACACATTTTTTGCGATTTTTCGAGTTTTTCAACGATTTTGGCTTATAACTTTTTTATTTCACTATTACGGCAAAAACTAATAGCACCATTCGATTTAGCGGCTAATGCTTTAGGCCGCGGTCTCATCGATGGAACGAAAATCCGGAATAAGAATTCTGGAACGACAACAGTCACTACACAGCCATTCCGGTTTACCCTTCCGGTTTTTGAATACAGCCCGTATCCGATACAAAAGAATTTTTCAGATATGTATAACTATACTTTTTATGTATAAAAAAATTGACCTCGTATTAGTAACATTGTAACAAACCCATTTTCTGGTCACTTTACCTTGATTTTCGACATTTTTGACGATTTTGGCTTATATCTTGTTTTCTCAATTGAATCGGCAAAAGCCAATTGCACCATTTGTTTAATGAGCTGAAAATACATAAAAATGTATGTTTTTGAAAAAAACTTTCCAACTTATCACTGATTATAATCCTTAAAAGTCCATTTTTACACATTTTTTGCGATTTTTCGAGTTTTTCAACGATTTTGGCTTATAACTTTTTTATTTCACTATTACGGCAAAAAGTAATAGCACCATTCGATTCAGCGGCTCAAAATACATGGGAAAATATACTTCCAAAGTTAAAATTCCAAAATTTTCACAGGTTTTCAGAACGATAAACGTTTTGACCCTTTTTTAACATGTAAATTCCATAAGAAACTTCGGGTGCTTTGAGGCACGTGAAAAATCGATGCTATGGGTTCAAAACCTATATGCGCATGGTTTTTGAGGTATATAGAAGCTATATTTGCCCGGCCCAAGTGAAAAAAAAAATAATTAAGGTCCACCCTAATGCATATATTATACATTAAAGTATTTCGTGTACTGAAATAATTAAATCTTCGTAAAAATCAGTGACCTGATTGCGTAGTACGACTACATGATTATATTGTGTTCATGTATTTCGTTTAAAAAAAGAATTTTTTTTTAGAAAAATTTTGAGGCAAAAGGATTCTCATTAAATCAATAGGAATCCATTTGAATCAAACGGAATCCCGTAACTTCAAAATGATTTTAATTTTGAGTCCTAAATTAAGATTATTTCCTCTTGATCCAAGAGGACATTTTTTTGGGTGTACATCAAATCATATACCAGAGTTCATCTACACTGAGAAAATGAATCTTCTTGTTACATGATGATAATCCTTTAAGTAATAAAATCTTGTAGCAAGATGACTTCCATTTTGCATCGAAAAAAACCATCAGCAAAATTACAAATATTTGAACCGAAAGGAAAATCCTCTCATCGAATCCTCTTGTCACAAGAATATTTCTTTTTAATGTGAGATTTTAATCGAGTGATCGAGGAAGAGAGGACAGAGAAAGAAAGAAATAGCCATAGGTGTATCATGCAATCAGCATATATACCATGTACGACACTGCGCAGTAAGTACGTCGCACAGCATCAGAGTATTATAAAGCGTCCATAGAGCATCGAGTGACAATACGAGATCGGAGTATATCGTAGTATCGATAAGTGCGTGGATTCAGGTGACTTGTGTGTTCAGACTGTTCGGCCGGTAGTGTTCAGTTTTATCAGTGGCTCTCGGTGTATACATAAGGGTTCGGGTTTGAAGATGATGAGCACGTTAACCGAGTCTCTCGAAGACAATGTCCAGGTGTCTGACAGAGGAAAAAACAAAATCTGATTAACGTGCACCGTGGGTTTTGATATATGTACATGTCGGTTCTGATCGAAATTAATGAACTCGTCACCCGGGACTCTTGTAGATGATGTCTAGGTATCCAGCGGAGAAAAAACATTCTCCATTTGCACAATCACTTTTCGTATGAACTAAATATTTGCGTTAATGCAGTTTACGTTGCACATAAATGCGATTTATTATAGTAGCCCTGAGCTGAGTGCAACAGGGGAGCGTAATTAAATAAACCATAAATGTATGATTAAGTCAGTAGCGCTATGTTTGAATAGCGACTGAGCGCCAAACATTTTTCGCACTAATTGTATAGCTGGAGCACGCAATGGCGAATAAATACGTCTAGATTGCAAACCTTTGTTAATTCCATTACGGCTTCATCGAAGACAATTAGGGAAAACAAATAATCAGTAGCAAAAGTAAAGGGGCCCGTGTGGGTAACGTTTACACACTTGAAAAAAATTCGCACAATCGGTTTTATATAAAACTGGCATATAACTGACTCCATTCGCCAAAAGTTAAAGTCAAATATGCAGACATTGTATTTAAAAGTATGAAATATCTAATAGATCTCAAATGCCAGTTTCGCAATTTGTTCTTATCAGCACGAACTTCAATCTAATCAAAATATCGCCATACATATAAAAGTACAGAATGTGAAAAAAATTCATCATACATAGCATGAACTATGAACCTATGACATAATTTCTGATGCGGTTTTGGAATCAAAATAATTTATGTAATATTAATCAAGACGCTTACTCTTTGATCTGAATTGCCGATAAACAGTTACCTTGAATATTTATTATCACAGCGTCAACAGTCTCTGTAGAATGTTAAATTATACGTTTGTAAAATAAACTATATATTTATAAAATGCAACCCTTATGGAATTGTCCCAGAATTCAGAATTCAGTGGAAGTGCGAGCTAATTTTTTATCAGAGATATTTAAAAAAGCACAATTCATCTGCTGTTCCATAACGCCAGGAAACTACTGATTAGCAACAGCAGAATTGAAAATAGGTAGCGTTGTTCATAAGTAAATAGTAAATATATTGAAATATTTGTGTAACTTACTGGTAGGTGTAAGGTACTGGTAGGTCTTTTTTAGTCGCGTTTTTGCGCTGCTTCCTTATAAACTTTTACGTTTTTTATTGAGTAGGGTGCAGAGGGTTCTTTCCAGGAGGTGAAAAATTGATTAAAAATTGCGCTGATTAGTCACTCGGGCGGGCAAGAAATCAATCTGATTAAGACTTGAGAGCTTATTTCCTCGACTACTGCTTAAATAGCGCTCGAGGAGGGAAAACGGACGATAGGAAAAAAGAAGGCGCGCGTCAATAAGGCCGCAACTATCTCGCATGCTCGCTCTTTTTTTCCTTGTCCCTCGCGACGTGGAAGAAATTCGAACTTTCTTCCGACTCGCTCGAAGAGCAAACACAAAAATCCCAGAACGAACTTTTTCAAATTATTTTCAGCGATTCTCGTGGCGAACTCACGTCGCGCGGTCAACATCGTTAAAAAATTTTCTTTGACGGCGATTTCTACCGCTGTGTTCCTTAGGTCGCTCAAGTTGTTCTCCAATTATGCTCGTGCCACGAGACCAAGATTAATCGAGTCGCGAACTTTTCGATAAAACGCTTCATCGTCGAATATATGGCGAATTCTACGGAAAAAATGCATTTTTCGGTTGCAGAAACCGCGAAAAACAAATGTTGGGGTACGCGTCCGCAACCTTTTTATTCTTATTATTTTTATTCTTATTGTACATGTTCAGAAAAATACAAAACCACGTAATATGATATATAGATGTACTTTTAACACGGGTTTAGGCCTGGGAACCAAGGCGCCCTCTGGGCTGAGCTTCCATGTCAACATTCCTAATCATGCGTAACTTTTCCCGTTCTTAGATTCTACCGTAATACATTTTCTGTTTGTGCCCTCATGCATTAGATACATTTCGTTGAACAATGGCTATTTTTCGACGAATTTATAAGGGGCCTGTAAAACAGCGTCACAATTAAGGCAGTTTTTCAGCGTTGGAACGTGGTTTTGCATTGTTCTAAACATGTACAATAAGGAAAGAAAAGTTGCCCCCCCCCCCCCCACGTGCCCCAACATTTGTTTTTCGTGGTTTCTGTAACTAAAAAAGTGCATTATTCCCGTAGAATTCACCATATCCCCTACAGGTATACCTACTGTCTGAAAAAGCCGCTCTTTTTAACCTGCCTAAAAAAGCAGAGTTGTCCAGTATCTCATAGTAGAATTTCGTCGTAAATCTGAATTATGTTTGATGTCATACGAATCGACGGTGTATTGCATACATATATGAGATGTGTCGCACACATACAAACACGAAAATGCAAATATCTGAGTAGGCGAAAGTGTTTTTCCACTAGGGGCAAAAGTAAGCAGTTTCGCCTCAGATGTATGCATATATGTATGTGTGGGTGTCTTTATAAATGTATATATACAAACAAAAACACTAAAAAGGCCTTTCGCCTCAGACTTGAAAAATTCTAATTTCGCTCCACTTTTTCGTAGGCGAAAAGCGCGTTTTCGATGCACGTGTCGTGAAAAATATTTACAAGCCGCCCGTGAACGAGTCATCAGGGTTACACAAAAGGCGCACGTCAGCTTCGCGGAGGCTGTGTGGCGCAGACTCGAGTGCGCGCGCGGCCAAAGCAGCTCTTCGACGTGAACGATCGCCCTGTTTCCGAGCTTTTCTATCGTACGCCGCAAAAAACAACAGCCACTCTCGAGCGAAGAATTTATAAAGCCCTGGCGATATTTCCTGCCTTTCTTCTGGGCCCCGCTGCAGGAAAAAATCTTGGCGCGCCCGAAATTCCGCCGAATTTTTGCGTGTGCGAGCAATAATTCAGGCAGGCCGCCGCTGCATTGTGCGCGTATACGTGGGGGGGAAACAAAGAAAGCGCGGAAACGGCCATTAATCTGGGGACATTTGAATGGGCAGGACCGAAGTGTTATTTTATATCGAGAGGCCTCATAAATCACCGCGATGCTCTCTGTCGACTCGGCTCTTATAATAGCTGTACATAGGTATATACGCGCGAAGCTTCGCCTATTTGTGTGTAATCAAGTGCACGAGCGCGGGCTCTTTCTTTCTTCCCAGCGATTGTTCGTGTGATTTCTGACCCCTTTGCCCCCGAAATTCTTCCTCTGTCGATGATATTTCATCATTAGCCGAGGCATGCCGTGCGCTTGCGGCTGCACATAAAAGCGCGATATCGTCCGCTCTCTTCCTCCCTCTCGTGCACCGTTTATTATTTGATAATTCTCCGCGCACATTCCCGACGATGTCGCGCGCGCGGCTCCCCTTCTTTTGTTCATAAACATTTCCCCGCGCACAAAGAGGTTTCGCCTCCTCTGTGGTTGGCCGATATATGTTTTTGCTCTTGTATAGCTTTGCACAGGCTGGGTCGTAATATTACCTCACGATCAGAAGGCAATAGTGCATTGTACAACAAGGGGAGAAAACGAGCTGTTTCTAACGAGGGTGAGGTGTTCAGCTGCTTTGCTGAAAACACCTCACTCAAGTTTAAAATAGACCTTCTACCCATGTTCCAATGAGCTTTATGAGTCTTTTCAATGAGCACGTGAAAGGTTCTTTTTCGTTCCTGATAGTGGAAGAGGGAATTGTAAATTTTAATTCATGTATAACATTAATAATAATAAATTAAACTATAGAAATAGAGTAATCTCTACGAGCAGTTTTCTTAAATTACTTTATTGCGCCGACGTTTCAAAAGAGTATATCTTTCCTCTTCAGTAGGCATCTAAAAATTATAGAAATGTACACTAATCACCAGTCTTAAATCTCAGAATAAACGAATTTGAACTAATAAAAACCAACATGTCATACCGATAAAACACATAAAAAAAATTTCGTAATTGTCACATAACGATTATACAAGCACAGTTATCCAGGGTCCCAAAACTACTCGCAGAGATTACTCTATTCCTAAAGTTTAAAAAAACAACAAGCATTAGAGTGTTTAATAATAAATTAAATTTAATATTACATAATAAAACTCGAAGAAAAATAAAAAAAATTTAGAGTTGAGAAATGGGCCCATTTCTCACCTAGGGAAATATTCTTTTCTTAACACGTGCATGAAAAAGACCCGTTTCCATGCATCTGAAGTGAATGGCAAGCTATTCATTTCGAGCGTGCAGGAGGAAATCATTCCCTCCCGCTACTCAAAAACACTCAAAATAAATCAAATTTTTGAAAAATTTTGAAAATGTTTGAAAGAGAGTGGCTTACGACTTAAAATGCGCAACTTACCATTCACTCTATTCAATTGAAACGGGGTCTTTACAGGCACTTCTCAAAACCTACAGTGTGTAACAGGGGGGGGGGGCAATTTATACCTCGGGTAAGATTTGAGCACTCGACTCGAACTCGTGCTCAAATCTCACCCTCGTTAGAAATAGCCCCCCCCCCAGTTGCACACTATACTATTTCTCACCTGTTAATAACACTTTTGAAAACACGCTCGAAACGATCAATTTTCTCTCCCAATTCCAGGCATAAAAAAAGCACCTATTTCATGCGCGTGTTGGGAAAAACGTAACGTAATCATTGTCGGATTCAAGAATTTTCTTTCCGCTAATTTGTTGAAATGAAAAAAATATGAGTTTGAAGTATATTGATATTGATGGAGTACTCTTGGAGATATTGCATGTACATATAAACAAACATTCAAACGAATATTTTTGTAAAAGAAAAATAACAAGCAATTGAAAGCTTGATTATATAATGTCTCCCAAAAACGCTTTTACACGAGCGTCACGCATGTACACAATTTCCTAAGCTTGAAATTCTTTTTGTCCATAAAATCTAGACAACTGATTTTGATCTGCACTCGATGAAAGTATAGTCGTTAGCAAAGACTTGATCAAGTCTTCGATAAATCACAAGGCATTGAAATAATAGAGGCAAGTGTAACATCTGAAACTTCGAAATAGCGCGATAAGAATTTATAAGAATGATAACGTAGTTAAAAAAGCGACGGTTTAAATTCCCTTTGTGATGCGTAAAGAGAACACGCGTTTCGGCAGAGCTTTGCGTATAGCGTACAGGGCATCATAATATAATGATATGTAGTCAAGTATATAAAGCGACGAGTGAAATACCGACCTCGCGTAACTCCAACGTGAATATAGCATGCTATTGAATGTCTTTTGATTTAGTTCTCCCCCCCCCCCCCCCCCCCGAGTATCGCGAGGCTTTGATTGTGCAGAGTCTCTATTTGAGATAGACAAAGATAATTAAGATCGCCAAACACCTTTGAAACCTAAAAATATTATGAATGAAACAAAATATTATGAATTCTGAAGCGGGTATTTTTATAATAAAATGAGGTGATACACTGCTTTTGTTTGAATACTTCGTCACAATAATGAAAGCATTCAAATTTTTATCTTAGTATTTCGCTTCTTCCTAGAGGAAGCTTTGTTATAGTAAAATTTTCAGAATCGTTAAAACTTCGTAGAAACGCATTTGGTGGTGTTTAGAGTTAATTGAATCATGAGTTTTTAGAAAATGTTCGTGCGAATGGCTGTATGTGTATGTGCGTATACTGTTATGATTCTGGAATCACACGACCGATCGTAATGAAATTTGACATGCATTCATATATGTTTTCTGATTCTGAATTCGGGAAATTTTTTTGTATGATTCTGACCATTTTATGGCCATATTATAGCCATTTTTCGATTTTTGAAAAAATATTTTTGCTTTTTCTTTTGATGATATGATTTGCAAAATATATTCAACAATAGTGTATCTAAAAGAGCATAAAATTGCCTAATTTTTCCCCCAAGATTTTCCAGATTGACCGTTTCGTTCAAGTGTTATGATGAAAAAGGTTTTTCATAAAAAAATTCATATTTCCAAAACGAAATTGTCAAACGTTTTACAAAAATTCATGACAATAAAAAACGATAATATCTTTTTGCTGTAATAATTTTAAGCCATTTTGGCGACTAGTTATTGAGCTAAAATATTTAGGTTTGAATTGTTTCATGAAAATGATATGATTTGATATTGTAACGGGTGCTCCTTTCGTAAAATAATTAAGATTAAAAGTATTTTAAAAATCATTTATATACTGTATATTTGAACAATATTTTATCTATTGGAACTATAAACTTTGTTGGAGGAAGCTACGGGCCAAAGAATTGGCAGCGTTCGTTTATTCGTATATGAAAATTGTCTATTTCTCCAATTCTGTATGCTAAAATGTCTGTATTGAGAAACAGTATAATGTCTGGTTATAATAAAGCAGTGACAAAACCGTTTTTAGAATGGTCTAAACTTAAAATAATATCTGCACCTTGTTTTGTAAAAAAATTGCCCACCCTTCAACAGAATTCTTTTAGATGATTGTTTTTCCAGTTTCATAGTTGGATTATCCCCTATTTTTTCCACTCTGAATGAAATAAAAGCTCTACGCCTGGCGTAGTGTTTCACTAAACACCATTTTCATTCGAAGCGTCGAGCAAACAAAAAAATTCGGACGATGCTCTCTGACGTTTGTTTTATATGCCGTCCGCATACCCGTCGAATTCACGGGTTGGGCGCATTACATGAATGTGTTTGCCGCGTCGTATCGCAACACTTGCCAGGCTGTATATCGAGTCACAGTAAAACGCGATTTAAATTACAAAACCCCGAGCGCGCGCAATAGATGTACATAATTCATCGATTTTCTCCGACTGCATGGCGTTCGAAAAGCGAAGGTCGTTCGCCGCCGCATTGTCATGGTAAAAGTTAGCAGGCCGTTTGCTGCACATCGAGCGAGACGACAATAAAAAAGTCATTCCAAGTTTTTAGATTCTCTCTTCTGCAGGAAAATAAAACTTCGTAATGATCAACATTTTCATACAATTACCTAATTTTAAATTTAATTATTACAAGCCTATCGGACAAGGAGAGTGTTTTCTGGTGAGAATTTTATCGTTTATTTTTTTTATCTTTTGTTTAGAAAAGCTATGATGAATTATCACAGTTGAATCTCACGGCTCAGTTAGGTTACAAGTATTGATCTGATAACGAACAGAGAAACTGAAAAAGTGTTATTCTTTCAACAAACGCGTAAATATTTACCTTCAGTTCTACATTTAACTAGGCACATTATAATTTCGAACTTAATAAAAAAACGTTTTATTTAAAAGTCACAAAGTACTTCAAAGGATTCCAGTCACCCTCCTAAAAGCACAATACCATCATCCTCGCTTCCGACAGGACCACTTGAGGCACGGATCTCTCCCGCCCGTTCATCCTGCGCCAGAACCAAACAGCGAAATCATCTGTTTTTCCTCTCGCGTGTTAGGGATCCGTGTGTATACGTACGCTCAGAGAGCGAGCTGCGCGATAAATCCGGAATCGAGATCTATCGTATGCCAGCCTCATATTGCTTCGAGCAGAAAACACGGCGACGCGGCTTTGGCATAACTTTTCAATTTCGCCGCCGCGAGAATCCAGTCACGAGAGAGGGATCCGGGAGAAAGTGAGAGAGCGAGCGAGAGAGAGAGAGAGAGAGAGAGAGAGAGAGAGAGAGAGAGAGAGAGAGCGGAAGAGATAGGGAAGTAATCGCGAGCTTGCACGAATGCTGAGTGCTGGGGGAGAGACGCGGAATCGGGAGAAATGTTAAACGGTTGTGAGAGGAAGAAAATTGTAAGGTTTAATTGTAAGACTGCGCAAGTACCGGAGTCGGAGAGCGAGACTGTGCTCGGTGCTGCAATAACGTTTACGCGCACGATCGCCTTTTCAGATTGGAAATGTGAAGTGAGAGATTTTGTTTTGCTTTCGATGATTTTTTTTATCGTAACTGTATGTAGAACTTTTTCAGAACTTCAAATTCAAGTTCAAATGATGCTTAATGCAGAGAGAGGGAGAGAGAGAGAGATGGGGGGGGGAAGAGAAAGAGAGATTGTTGATTTCAGTACCGTGTTTAATAAGCAGATCGGAGTGATCGAAACATCATTTATGGATTTTGGTGACAAAGTATAACCTGTATGATACGATCATTTTTTCGCGATATGCTGAAGCATCTTCAAGCGCAGCAATATTGGTAAACTAAGCACAATGAATTGCTTTAATTTACAGCATGGCAGAAACCTGATCACGAAGAAATAAATTATCACGACCAAATCACGCAAATAAAGCTCGCAACTATATAAATACATTGCTCCCCACGAAACTGCCGGTTGCCAGGAAGCATCAAAACGTGTTAATAGTTATGTGGTTTCGGAAATGCGCTAAGTTGAGTTACGTTACTCCTCAAAGAAAACATTGATTTGAATCGTGCTGTTCTTAGACGCAAACAAAATTGAACTGTTCTATAGTCTTCGTAGGGTGCGGCGAGTTATATAGGTGCGAGTTATACCGAGGTTCACAATGATTAGCACCTGCGAAATCGATTGTTTAATGACATGAGGTTGGATTTTGCATCAGATCAATTATAAGTACCATCAGAAATAAATTCAAAGACCGAAGTTAGAAAAAATTGATGCAATAAATATCATACTCCACAATAAAAGACTAAAGTACCGATATCGCAACAACATTCCGCATCGAGAATAATGACTTATCAATTCGGAACAATCGCTAGAATCGTGTACGGAAAACGCGCACGCGTGCAGGCTACAGTCAGACGTATTACAAAGCCCGCGCACGAAGTCAAAGCCTGCAGGGTAGAAGCGCGGAGGAGTCTGGAGAGGCGGAAAAAATGGAAGAAGCCTATAGATACCGGCACAGAAGAAAGGACCAATCTGTCGCAGTCGTGCGTGCGGAATCAGATTTACTTGCACAATAAAGAGAAAACGACGCTTCGATGCAGCGTTGTGGCGCGTGCCTGCGTCCCTCGCCAGCTGCACCAGGAGGGAATGTATATGTGATACATATAAATGCAGCCTCTTCTTCGACGTAGCACAAAAGCGACGACTCGCGCAGCAGAAATATGGGTATGCAATTTCAGAGATATAATCGCGAAACTTTCTTTTCGTCCGCCTCGCTCGAGTTTGGCCCTGTATGCACGTATACGAGATGTATATCTGCGTGTACAACGTTTTGAAAATTACTGTGCATACTGCATTGATTTTATCGCGGGGCCTGCACTCGGGATGGTTATTCAATGAACGCGTGTTTTATACCGTTTACGGAGAGCTTACCTACTCGGTTTTTTCGAATACGACCCAAGCAGTGCGCGTGGACAAACGTCGTACGATTTTCGAATTAAAGATCTTCACGGGAAATTCTTTTGACGATGGAATCCAGGAGTCAAGTCGCATGTAAGGAAGATAAAGTCAAAGTTCAAGTCGGGAAAATCAACGGCGGAAGTTGGCGCGGTGCACCTGGGCTTCCTTTTGTTGTTCGTCGGCCATACAATAGTCAAAGAGCCGGCGTTTCGCGTGCGTGCTGCGTTTGACGTTGACAAAGGCTCGTGTGACCACTCGTCCTCGACGAGTGAACGCTCCGATGCGCCGAAACTATCGACTGTCTTCGCGCGAGCGCGGCTCTGCTGTCTTTTTCCCTCTCGCTGAGCTTTGAATCCGCGATCCAGATCGGGACTGATTCTCCGAGATGACGTGTGCCGGCTTTTCTCCTTGCGCCGATCGCCTTGTGCCGGAGCTTCGTTTCGATTTGATTAGGCTGAACGATATGCTGTTTTTCAACGTTTAAAGTTCGAAGATAATTTTTTTAATGAAAGTTAAAAAGTAAGGAAAATGTTACACTCGGAAAAGTGTTGAAATGATGTAGAGCAATTTGTTAAAAATGTAAGTATCTTGTCTCGCTGTTCATTGCACTATAGCGTGACACTATACTGCAACGTATAACGAGACCGAAGTAAAGCAAAAACGCCGAACGTTTGTACCGGCGTCTGACCACGCGCGGATCTTTCTACTGCATACCGTTTCACTCGATCGTTCCAGCGACATTTAAAATGATCATCCCTTTCACGGCGACTCGGAATCGAATAGCGATGAAGCAAAGCTGACGAAAACAGCGGAGCTGTCTTTGCGCGAGCAATGCTCCGCCGATTGTCTGAGACAACAAGAGATTGATATACGCGTGGAGGCGCGCACTCAAGAATCCGACAAGTTCCCGCATAATCTGCACGAAATTCTTCGTGCGGGTCTCGAAGCTTCTGTTTTCTCTGCTTGGTGAGCGATCGAGGCTCCTAGCTCTATGAGAAAAGCAAACTTATGATAATGGAAACGCATTATAGATCTATGAATCCACGCGGGATAGAGCCTGTAATAACATTGGAGAAGGAGTCTATGACTGCAGCGCCGAAGCTTTTTCGGAAAGCAATTGCTCAACTGCGCCGTTATTCTCCGCCGGGGCTTATTGAGAGCTTATGCGACCCTGTGTACATTGAGCTTCGAGGCTCGATTACTGCTGGCGGTAAATGAACGCGTCGACGAATCTATATCGTTTTTGATTGGGTTAGCTCAAAGCACAGCGCGATCCCCGCAGCATATCAGGCATGAACGGCGAAAAAATCTGCATATACCCGCGCGAGTCCGTAAAAAGCGCTTCACTACAGAAAGTCGTTAGCCCGAGGTCTTGCTCGAGCGGCCTAGTAAATTCCCGGCCGGCCTACAGTGTGTTCCGCAAAGCGATAGTCGACCTCGCTCTCGAAAGCCGAAATAAGAAGAAGACGAAGATGAAAGAGGGAAGCCGGGCTTACCTTGGACGGGGGCGTAGATGTTCAGGTAGAGGCAGTCCTCGCTCTGGTTCTTGAGGTACGGCATCAGCCGCCTGAGGTAGTCCAGCCTGCCCTTGGGCATCTTCTCTGTGAGGCTGGGCAGCTTTTGCGGGCAGACCGGGCCGAACTTGTCGGCCACCCTGACCCCGTGCCATCTGGCCGAGCTGACCGGCGGCATGAACCTGAGCGTGCCTATGGGCGGTGACGCGTAAGGCACACCACGGAAGACCTCGACGTTTTCGAGATTCCTGCCCAGCGACACTATCACACCCGACAACTCGCCGTACTGAGTGCGCACGATCCGCGAGCTCAGCTCGGCCAGCCCGTGCTCGGCCAGCAGCAGCCAGACCAGCCAGAAGTACCACCAGCAGCCCATCCTCGTGTCTTCCAGGAGCGCGCGAGAGAGAGAAAGAGTCAGCGCGAAGGTCAGTGCAGGCGCTGCCCCTGCTGCTGCTGATGCTGCCGGTTGCCGGCGACCTCCAGCTGCCTTTTCGCTGCCGACCACATCACATACGCGCACGGGCACGCAGTCCTCGGGGCGGGGGTGCTGGCCTCGTTAGCCGCTGACGAGTCGGCCCATTTCTTGTCTCCAGCCAGATGGTAATCAGCGCGGGGGCAGCCTTTTTGCGCACCGAGGACATCCGCCGCCGACTCTCACTAGTCGGCTCGACTCCGCACTATGTGCTACGCAGTGCTCGATCGGTGCCCGAGTTTCTTGCGACGACTGATTGGCCAAACGAGACCGGTCTCATTATCCCGATCGACAGGGTGACCGACCTCCCAGCGCCGGCACTCGATCGCAGTCGTGTCCTCGACTGCTTCCTTCGCCCGCCTCACCTCCTCCTCTCTCTCTTTATCTCTTCCTTGGTCGAAGCGATCAATGAACTCTCTGGGTCAGCGCGCGACGTAAACAGAAAAGCCTCGCGAGCGAGACACTCGTTGGCCCGCGCACACACTATGTATATTCACTATCACGACGCGACCGTCGGAACAAGCACGTGATACGGAACTGCACTGGTATTAGAGCTGCCGCAGAGAGTAAGCTCTCTGCCCCCCCCCCCCCTGTTCCTTCTCGCAGCCAGGAGGACTGTCTCCTGCTACGACTGCTCCTCCCCGAGGGACGAGCGCACTCCTCGACCCGGCAACGCAAGCTCTCGAGCTCTCGAGAGAAAGCTCGGCACCCGAGTAATCCTTGTGTCACACTAACCACACCTCGCGCGCACACGCACACCGCTACAGCTTGCAGATAATGTCTCGAGACGCGGGGCGCGCGCCAGCGTGCACTAGGAGGCCTCTTCGGCCCGACAAACTGGCGTCGACTGTGCTCCGCCGAAGAGACGGCCGGCCTCCGGCGCCTGCGCGATGCTCGGAGCAGCAGCAGCAGCGCGCGCAAGCACCCCCCTCTCTCTCTCGCTCTCTTCCCCTCGCTGGTCCTGACCGAGTCGCGGGACGCGTCACGCCCGAGATGGATCGCGAGCGGGAGGGAGACTCGCAACGATGCGGCCGGCGAGTTTGACGACGAGTTGCTTATAGCTCGCGGTCACCCGAGGATTTATACACCGCGCGGAAGGGGTGCGCTACGTGTCTACGCGATTTCCCTTCTCGACTGAGTGTCGTATCGCTCTGTTCGCTGCAGTTCTTAATTGTGCGCTGTAGGAAGAGAAAGTCTTCGCTCGTACAGAAAACATCCAACGAAGTAGAGAAAAGAGTGACGGAAAGGGTAGAAACGAAGCAGCTTCATTCATAAAGCCGCTCGGAAAAAAGCTCGCAAGCTCCCGTCAGCGCAACCGTCAGAGGCTGATCGTCACTCGTGACAACTACCCCTCTCACTCCTCCGAGTGCTTGCGGCGGAAGGGCGAAAGCTGCGCGAGAGATCGCGTGCACGGTCGATACGGCAGCTCGCGCTCGAAGCAGAAAAAGAGAGGAGGGGGGGAGATGCTGCTGTTGCAAGTGAAGAAACGCGGGCTCGAGTCTCCGTCGTGAGCTTGTGTGTGCGTCTGTGTGTACACGGAAGCCGATACGTCATACAGCGGACTTTTGAGAGATTCAAGTTCGCTGGATTGCGATTATTGCACGCACATGCTCCAGTTGAGATCGCTTCGCTGCTGCTTAGCGCTTGCGCAATTCTTGAAATAAAATCTTTGTTGGGGATCGCGAGGGTGCGTTTTCTACTGAGATGTAATTTATCACCAGTGCGATCTTGTACCGGCGTATCTGCGTACCGGAAGTTTGATAGCAGGAAATTGAACGAAGATCCCAGTAGTTTGAATTTATTTATAGAAAGCATTATACATCCATAGTGACGTTGAGCCAATTGATGCTTCACAAAGAGAACCATTCTCTGATCTTTTGATACATCCATGCGACTTGATTAGTCTTCGGAACGAGGAGAGAGTCGGAAGGTGGTCCGAAGCATGATTCCACGACATCATGCGGCAGCACGTTCTCCGCGAGTCGGAGAAAATCATCGAGTGCACAGTACTCGGAACAGCCTGGGATAGTGCGCACTTCGAACTCCGCAGGGATCCCCTTGTAGTACAGCATCTGTGAAATAAATTTTGGCGTGGTTTGAAAAACGACGGATAATGCATGCGATCGCTCGCAATTGCCATTGTTATTGTTACCCTGATGAAGTAAGGAGAACTACGTTCATGAAGCTCGAAAACAATGGCGCTGCCATATTCTGGTATGGAATTCGTCCAAATGTTCAGCGCTTGCAATACAGCGGCAACGTTGTTTTCATGCACGCTGTAAAGGTGGAGCTTTTGTTTACTCTCCGAGCTCCTGTCTTCGAGAGCTAAGTCGTTCAGCACTTTCCGGACAAATATTCCTGAACAAATTCATTCGTATTAATCAATATGAAATAAACACTAATTGGCATGCGCGTAGCTTACCATCGTTCAACTTTTTCAACTGCTCGTTGTAACTTTTAGTTTCGTACTCCAAGAGCGTAGCGTTGATGATAAGTCCATTAGGGAAATACGCTTCGGTCCATTCGGGGAGTGGAAGGTTCATCGCTGCTTCGGACGTCAAAGTATTGAACAGATGATAGACTATTTCTGCCTTGTTAACTTCACGGCCGATTAAAGTTGTCAAGTTGTTCATGAGTTCCCGATAGCGGGATAACTCTCTTTTGTACTCTTCAGAATTCAAAACTTTGTCGAGTTCTTTTTTGTAGCTGAAAGTATATACGGTTACGCGACACGATCGCACTTTCTGAACAACTTACAGCATTTCGCGTTGTGCAGATTCGAACTTACGTCGGGCACGTAGATGGCTTCATGAAGGATGACACTTCGGTGGGAACTGAATTTATGGGTATTGGCTGCCAGTTAATCGCGTCCTTCCACACCTGTTCGCCTTTCGGCGGATACAGACCTGCCAATACGAGAAGCAAGCTCATCTTCGTTCTTTCTCTGTTTGTGCTGGTGACGGAGAGATCGGACGCCGAGAAGGTTTCACCCAAAAATTCATCATATCGGTTGCGCAATGACGTTCCTTATTTTTTTGAGCAAGAAGAAAACGATCAAAAATAAAAAGAATCACATTGGTTAAGCCTCCGTACCCCACTGGCTCAAACGATCAATTCCTGTAGGGATCAGTGGGATAGAATCCTGTGGGATATGCTTGAGGAGTACGATCTCCATGTCTGAAAACCTGAATGACAAGTACGATGTTATGAATATTTTAATTAATTCATGATGCGCGTGAAAAGAAAAAGTGATCGATAAAATAGTTACCACACTGAGTGACTTTAGCGTGGATTCCGAGCCGAACCCAGACGAGGCACAAATGAGGAGGCAAAATATGTACTGGAGGGTTTCCATCTTGTACCTACAATGAAGCATGAACAATTATTCGGGAAATGTTTGAATTTCAGATAAACGTAAAACAGTTGGCTTTTGTTAGTTTTAACAACTTTTTTAAGTACAGGCAACAAAACTTATCGTCACGATTATATCATTAAACTTTTATGTATTTTATGTATTAAAGAAGCGACTTACTTATAATTACTTATAATTACTGACCGTGTGCGCATGCATGGCCGACTGCTGCGCGAATGGCATTTTTTAACAATGACTTTAATTGTGTAAATTCAATGTTTGCTGAGAACTTTCCATAACGGTCGAGACCTTCAATTGTCAGCAAAAGAAACCAAGTTAAATGGTATTGCGCATTTTAATATGAACTTAGAAGAATAAATTTGCAAAACGTAAGAATTTATAAAATATTAGCTTGCAGACACCGTGATCTAATGTTAAGTGTACAATAAATCAAAACCTAATTATACATTCGAAACATTGCTTTTCAGAGCGTATACTCTGGCAAGTAAGCACACTTGGATGTCGTTTATTAATTATTTCTAATTAAATAGAAACATATGTGATCACACACGCATCGTCTTTGTACACATTAGTACGTACGTATCTAAAGTTTCCTCATATCGTAAAATCTACATAATTTTATTTGATTTAACTTTAGACGTTATGTTTATTCGTAGTTGAAGTTTTCAGAAATTTGTAATTAGAATAAATCTAAATATTATCAAAAACTTTAGGTTATTGTGATAAACTAAATCAATTTTCTTATCATCGTTTTGTGCTAATATATACTGGACAAAATTTTAGAAAATATAACTTTATATGGTAAGAAAGATATTCCGTTAAAAAGTTAATATTTAAAATGTATGGTCATAAAAGTTGAAAATTAAAAGTTGAATGCATGAAGTTGTTTTGCTCATTTATTTTGAAAATGTAAGAATCAAAGAACAGTCTGGTACATTTTACACTAAAATTTTTTTAAAACACATGCAGCGTGGTCGGTCTGGCCTCAAGTAACTCTGCGGTCTTATACGGCTAAATTTCCATCTTTTTCAAAATATTCAAACTTATTCATACAGACAGTAACTAGCTCATTACGTGGAGTTTGTAAAATGTTGAAAACTTGTATTTTCTTTTTCACGATATTTTTTAAAATGTTTTTTCTACTATTATGATCAAAGGCAATTAATTGGTTTTAAAGAGCGCAAAGCAAAGCAAATGAAAATCAAACTGGCGCGCTTCGCATTTTGCGCATAAGGCACGACCGCTGACGCTCGCGCTCCGCGTTCGTACTGCCTGTCGGTGCTTATACAGTATTATCCTGTTTAGGTTTTTCTAGTTCAGTATATACACTTGAATTTTGAAAGTGAATTATACTGATTTAAAAGATTTAATTAATATAGCGTACGTCATTATATGATGCCAAGTTACACGGATTGTATTCGGCGATTACGTATTTCCTAAATTATGCATTTTTTATAATTTAATTAAAAAAGTGGTTTAATTTTGTACATATGTATGAGATAAAGGTCAAAATATAACTTTCAGCTTTTAATAATATAGGAAAATTGCTGAAAATAATTTGGTTGGATGGGGCATGTTGCACCGAAGTTATTATTGAATTTATGTATCAAAAAATCGATTTTAGGGCTGTGTATGTCAAAAAGTGTTAAAAAAAAGCTTGCCACGGTAAAAAGTTGTATTTTAAACATGTCTACAACTTTTACACTTAACATTTTCATGTAAAACGTAAATCCGCAATGTTTGATGGCAAATAATTGGTTTTTAGCTGTAAAAAATCGATTTTGGGCTGTAAACTCGAGTTATAAGCATTTTCATGATTTGATGTCAATAGAAAAAAGTTGTATTTTAAACATGTCTACAACTTTTACACTTAATATTTTAATGTAAAACGTAAATCCGTAATGTTTTATGGCAAATAATTGGTTTTTAGCTGTAAAAAATCGATTTTGGGCTGTAAACTCGAGTTTTAAGCATTTTCATGATTTGATGGGTTAATGGGAAAAAGTTGCATTTTTCAAAGATCTATAACTTTTCCATTTTACTTTTTTTTTGTAGAATGCTTAGAATTCGACTTAGAGCTAAAAAACCGTATTTGCGATATTTGGAGGTGACCGCATTCTGCGTATACGTGCAGGATCAAGTCCAAAATAAATCTGTCAGCTTAGTATTACGAGGGGAGTTCGCACACAAATTTTTAGCCCGATTGATTAAAGTCTTTCCGAGATAATCGCATCATAGGAAAATTTTTATTTAAAAAACGCTTAAAAATTGAACAAATTGTACCCGCATTTCAAAACGACGTAGAGGATCGGGATAAAAAAAATATTTTTTTAGCTTTTGCAAAAGGAGACTTCCCCTAAAATTTCAGCCCGATCGGTCGAAAATTGCGTGAGATATCGCATCTCACACATTTTTCGCACACCAAACTATAAGGCACTTCCGTGTCGCGGTCGTGCCTAAAAAGGTACGTGAAATCAATGTTGATGATTGCTGTCGTGATGTGGTATGATTAAATACGGCTCCATATTTACAATTTGAAGGTAATTAAAAGTTCTTGTTTTACATGCGATAAAACTCAGAAATTTGAAAAACATTCTTGACAAAAAATAACCACGGGCTTGATGGAAAATCTTCATTAAACGTTGCTTCGATAATTTTGATATTTCAGAAAAAAATGTCATAACTCAATTACGTTTCCATGTCACCTCAATGAAAAATGTTCCAATCAAAGTCCAAATCTCGGACGCGAAAAGCCGTTGTACGCAAAACCCCATCAAGTTCGATCAAGTTCGGGGTGTAAAAAAAAATTGCCCATTCAGCGCGCGCGAGTGCGGCTTCATAACCGCCAAGCCGATTAAACGAATAAACCTCTTGATCGTGTCCCGTCTCGCGGATCATAATCAATCACTCGACTCGGCCATGATTTCCATTTGCGGACTCTACTGGTGATTCACGCGGCTCGTTATACGACGCTACGCCGTTAACTCATACTTATTGTCTCGCGGAGACGCACCTACTCGAGGAATTTACGAGCCGGATCGTTAAGGCCAAGCCTTGCGAAGTTTGTGGTCTAGCTATGGTAGAGCTGCTAGCGAAGGGAGTTTGAAGCCTGGCTTTCGAGGTAACTAACTCGCTCTCCTTTGTCTGAGGGTTATTAGTGGTTTGCAAAAATTGACGTTTTTTGTTGCTGGTGCTTTGTTACAGAGTAAATGTAACGTTTAAATTGAAAATAAGCTGTGATAATCTTTATTGATCACAGTGGAGTCTGTTGACTCGAGCAAATCTTAAAATTTCATATGATGAGAATTTTCAGCTTATTAAAATCTCACGAATTAAAACACTTTCTGTGACTCTCTATTTTTAATCAAGTTGACAGAGCTTTTAATAAATGTTCTGCAAAAATATATTCAATACAATGTTAAAATTATAAAATTAAAATTAAAATGAATCATAATTTAAATTTTAATCATGCAATTAAAGACCATTCGAATCACAATAAATCATAAAATCCGTGTTACCATAGGAGCTGATATATGTTTACATACCTATAGCAACTGCTCAGTTTTTTTTTTCGAATCTAACAATGCCACTTTATTCACTCAAGCAGCAACTGTTTCGCATCCGTAGACTTAAATTTTTATCGACCCGAAAAACGAGTCCCGCGCGTCTAGAAGCGCAACAGCCGACTCATCCGGCATTTGTCAAGCCCCGTATCCGTGTTCCATAAAGCGGGCGCAGAAAAACCATCCCGCGAAGCACTTCAAAATCTTTAATCCCTGCTCGATAAAGTCAGCCACATAGCAGCGGTAGCAGCAGCAGCAAGATCGTCTATATTCGGCCCCTTCTGCCCCGCACGCGCTATCGGCCACCGCTCGTCGGCGACTTCCCCTCGAGTTGCACGTTCGCCCGATGATAAATTCCCGGATATGCAGGTACAACTCTGCACCTCGGTTATACGATACGGCACCTTACTACCGCACGTCTATATACAAGCCTCCACGGCGTACTCGTAAAACCTTAAAGCGTTGCTCGGCCTGGCACACACTAAAACTACTATCGAGATAATAAATCGGCCGGCGGCAGGGCTTCTTCTCTCTCTCTCTCTCTCTCTCTCCCTCCCTCTTCCTCTCTTTCTCTCTTCCTCTTCCGCTTTTTCTCCGCCGCCCTCCTATTTCGTCCTGTTTGTCGGCCCCTTTCTTTTTCCCGCCGGATTTTTCTCTTTGCCCCTCAACTCGCCGTCTTCTGCTTCGTTTCATTTTCACAGTCAGGTTTTTCTCCGCGCCTTTGTTCTCTTCCATTTTTCGAGCGCAAGCGGGCGTACGTACACGCAAACATACATGCACACACCGGAGTTCCGTGTTTATTTCTTTACCGAAAAGACTGAAAGATAGCGAGAGAGATAGAGAGAAAAAGAGAGAGAGAAAGAGAGAGAGAGAGAGAGAGAGAGTGAGAGAGAGAGATCGGACCTTAGCAGGTGAGCCGTTATCGCTGCGAGCAAGGGAGAAAGAAAGAGTTTTTCGGTAGAACCTCTGTGTGTCGGGCAGAGGGATTTATAAGGGATTCGAGGCTAAAGCGTACGTGGAGAGCTGTGGATAATCTTTTACCCGGTATACTGCGCGCTGCGTTGTACTGCAGGGGCTTGAGCAAGTTGTCCTCGTGCGAAAAAGGCGCATGCTTGGACGGAAAAAAGGGACAAGTCTGGAGTTATTGTTGTTCCCCCCTTTTTTCTTACTTTTTTTTTGGTGACTGAATGAGGTTACGACTTATCGATTGGTATCGGCCGGGGGTTATTCTTTTTGCGAAGGTTCTCAGTTACTACGGCACGCCTAACGCTTGATTGAAATATGATTCATAATCTATCATACAAAATTGAAAAATGGTACATTATACGATACACGTGCATGGCATAAGTGATTCCTTGCAGCACCGTTTACATCAGCTCTCGAGCGTGCAGCGTATCGGCCGACTCACGATAAGTAGTCTATTTTTTCGTGCTTGTGACCTCGTATGGTTGCAATACTCGTCTTCGGCTCGTGCTAGCTGATCGCCTCGACTTATACTTCAAACTTCGCAATTGTTATTTCACTCCCGTGTTAAGTTGTATGCAAATTGAAAAGGATATAAAGGAATACAAGTCAAATATAGTCAAATTGTCGTCCTTGTCCTACTCTTCCTCCAAAAGCCAACACATTCACGCATTTACCCGCGCAACCGAGGTCCCAGTTCTCGGCGACACTGGGACCCGCGTTGATTCGCGCGCAGTCATAAAAAGGGTCCGCTCCGACTTAAGTTTACTATACAGACATGCGCCGAATCGCATTTCGATGCCCGCTCGCTCATCCCTGCCATAAAACAAAGGACTCGCGAGAGAAAACCTACACAAAGAATTTTTATGTATTTTCTTTACACGCTATTTCAAGCTAGATAAAAAACTATACGCGACGCGATACGTTATCAACCTTTGAATCTAAATAACACAACGGCTCGCCTAGACTCGCAATGGACCTGCACTTATTTAGGCAGCGACGCTCCGATTCAGCCCGTTTCGTGGCCAATAGGTCACAAAGAAGCCCGCCGCTTCTTTGCCCTGAACCGCTTCGTTTTTATCAGTCGACTCCTCGATTAAAGAAGAAAAAGATGCGGCCCCGTGACGATTCTCTCTATCGCTGTACACGCGGCTACGCAACAATTGCGACTTCAGCCAATGTGTGCCAGTAACAACAATTTTCGGATAGAACTCTAAAGACACTACACATGGCCTGTTACTGGTTTGAAAAACTTAGCATTTGATCTTCTTGAGAGAGTAAAAAGCAGAGGAATTAAATTCCACTTTTGTTAGTCGATCCGAAGAAGTCCAAAAAGTAGCAATCGCGCGTCAAAGGAATTTCCGCGTCTCCTTGAGTCAAAAGAAAAGTCGTCGCGACCGCTACTTACTCTGTCCTCCGTCTCGCTTTTCAGAAAAGTCATTTGCGACAATAGAGTGTTTGCAGGAATGAGCAGCTAGTCGGTACTGTGTAAGTAAATGAAAGAGGTGCTAATTGTCATTAGCCTCTGTACCTCCCCGGAAACCAGGAAGTCAGCTTGTTCGCTTCCTTCTATGACACTTGAATATTCACGTTGGCTTGTTATCAAAGGAAGTTGCAAATTTCGATGTTTTTTTTTCATACGAGAAGGACGTAACGATGTACGCAACAAGGCTAGCGCGTTTTCTTCCTCGATAAGATCGTCCGAATCGATAATCCAAGGCGTCAAAGTTACGAAACACGAACACTGCGACAACCGACGCAGTAAAATCTTGCAGGAAAATTATAAATTAAAACAACAATTAAAATATTAACTGCAAGACGATAACGCGAAAATAATTGCTCGCGCCGGCAGCGCGCGCAGTAATTAATTGCCAACCCCGCCGCCATTGGAATGGAAAGTCGTTTCAGGTCACGGACTGAGAAAGAACGGCTCGAGTGAATAGAAAAAGGAGTAGAGGAGGAAGAAGAAGAAGAATAAGAGAACGGCTGCTGAGCTTGCGCGCGTACATGTAGCGAGTGTATAGGTGACGCAAGGAAGCCGCCGGGGTATTGAAATCCGCAGAAATCGATCCATGCCCCGAGCTGCAGCGAGAGACGAATGGAAAGAAAGAAAGGGGGAGAACCAGCGTCGACGCTCGCTGCAGTGTGCGCGACATCTGACTCGATTCTCGAGCCTTTATCTTTATTTTAACGGTGCTCGCGCCCGCGCCGCAAGTCTCCCTTTTGCCGGCAGAGCCCCCAAGCTGCAGACGCCTTTTTCGCGGGCAGCACAGTCTGTTTTATTTGCGCGAGTACGGAGATTTCGGGATTTTGACGCGCGGAAGTGCCGCGACGAGTGCTTGCCCGAGGATTCTTATGCCGAGCGAATTATTCAGGCCCGTGATGCGTCCCGCCATAGCTTTTCTTCGGCTACATTTTTCAGATCTCTCTCTCTCTCTCTCTCTCTCTCTCTCTCTCTCTCTCTTTTTCGTAACGTCGAACGTTGACTCCTGCACGTCGTGCCCTTGGAGGTGTACGCCATCTGGGTGCACTGTGAATTAGGCATAGCCGAAGTAAGCGATGTTCAGAACTCGCATAAGCTTGCCGTTTTGACCTAGTTCAATACTCGCGTACATTGAAAGAAATTTTTTTTAGCGAGGTATCGTCGTCGAACTGAAGTGTATAGCATAAAGAGCCAGCGTAAATCTTCCAACTTCACGCAGCGTCTTCATTCCCCCCTGTACCTAGAGGATAACCAATTAATCTAATCGGCTGTTGATTCCATGATATCGCGGTTCCTAGCATCGTTTCCGTACACACGTAACGAAAAAAAAAATCACCAACAAATGGAGAGACAGAGTCGGTGCGCGCTTAAAGTTGTTGCTCCGATACACATATATCAGCCGCGGACCTCTTAAACTTTAGCCCGCGCACTGGCACGCCGGAAGAATAAATAGGCAACATAAACTATCGCCGATGTAATGGCTCAAGTTTCCCTCGACTTTTTACTCCTTTCCACTTCCACGAGAGCGGAGTCGAAAAAGGTCTGGCTCTCGCGAATTATATCTTATACCCGGCGATACGCTTATATCGCACGACGACCGAGGACCAAGCGCGCATACATTTCTGCAGGTATAAAATCCATAGCCAATTTTCGTAATGCGCAAGAGCGATATCTATGTATGGCGGGAGAGAGCCAGATGCTGGCCGATATACCTATGCGTAAACATAGGAACCGCGAGCGTTCGAGAAACGATGAAATATGTCGAGCACGGAAGATCAATAAGGATTTTTCTATAAGCTACGCGCTTTCAAGTTTGGTACATCATTTCGAATCGATTATAATTATATGAGTCACAATTTTTCTCTCGATATACGTGCCATATCATCACACGCGTGAGTGAAACTTCGTTGTTATGATTAACGCATGCATGATGAATAATGAAAAGAACAATATTTATATGCGCCGTATGGAGTTTATTCAATATGCCTTCCTACACTGATTGCGTTTGTTAATAATCAAACAAATTTGCCATTAAAATAATGTCTCCCGCAACGTAATGATATGCTTCAGGCATGTTACATTACGTTACGATGATCATTTTATCGGCATGAAAATGGCCAGTATTGTCTCTCTTTGCCGACTTGTTTGCAAGCTCCGAAGCCATGCTAACTGCTTGAAATGTTTGACCCTCCGTAACCTCGAAATGCCGCTTTGGCAAGAAAAAGTACGAAGTACGATTTGTCGACGGCGCGACCCTATATACTTTGAAATTAGATGTTCCTAATCTTAAAAAAAATCTCGATTACATTTAAATCATTATTATTGTGCGTATGCTCAATCTGTTGATATCTACTTAAATATATTATCTTAATTTTTCATGTATAAAAGGTTCATTCAAGAATATTAAGTTATTAACTTAATATTGCAAGTTGAAAATTTGCTCGGTATATTTCATTTCGTTCAGAGGTTCCATCCTCTCCCGATATTTTTCGTCTCCTCCGGTCACGTGACTTCCGGTGAGTATATTTGGTATTATATTATACACCAGTGGTTAGAGTAGTTAATCTACTTTACCGACACTCGTCTGCTACTGGGCGACACGTGATTATAATATGCATGTAATGCTATACGTATATATGCATATATTGATATAAGATTATATGCGCGATGCGATCAATGTCTGAACTAATAGTAGCTTGTTGTCTATCGAATAGATCAAGATTTAATGAAGTGCAATAGCAAGAAGAATATGCTTTATAAAAGATGTGAAATCTCTCACAAAAAAAAGACTATTTTCAAAAGTGAAAATCTTGGCAAGAAAAAGGCTAATAAACGTAGTGAAATCTCTAAATATAAAAATGTCAAGTAAATGTTTTTTTGCTATACGCATTAAGATATAAAATTAAAGTTAAAATTATGTTTTCCCAAAAAATGATACTTTGATGCGTATAGCAAAAAAACATTTACTTGACATTTTTATATTTAGAGATTTCACTACGTTTATTAGCCTTTTTCTTGCCAAGATTTTCACTTTTGAAAAATGTTTTTTTTTGAGAGATATAATATTATTTGATTAGTAACCAACGTATAAGCGCGGTGCTCCTGCTAGATTCATAGTTTAACAATATAAGCTGAATTGCGAACGAATAATGAGAACTGCGGCTTGTGGTATAGGGTGTAATTAGAATTGCTATACATAGTGCGCCCCGATGCACCTTATATTGTTTACATCGCAGTATACGGATCGTACGTATGACTGTTACTGTTCCCTATTTATTGTATTTACTTGAATTTGGAAACAAGATACACCTACATGTGTCCTTCCAACGATGCAAATATGGAAACGCATGAACGAGGTCAAGAAGGTTGTATTGAAGCGCAACATTTACAGCCAAGCATCGAATAAAATGAAATGAAATAACAAGCATCGCAGTCGATAGAATCGAATTTTATCGACGAGCTGCGCACAGTCGGAAATTTTGGATGGATAATGCTGTCCGGCATACGAAAAATTTTTTCCAGTGCTGCCCACGTGTCCAGTGGACTCGTTTAGAGCAAACAGTAGCGCGCGGGCATTTAGAATGAAAAACACAAAAGAGGGAAACGGCCGGTGCACCGGAATCGCAGATAGCGCCCGAAATATATGTCCCAATGCACAAATCGATCGACTTCATATCGCGTAATGTATTATATACGTATGGCGCCGCGCACTGCGGCGCTTTGCACTCGAGTGGCGCGTGACGTGAAAAATTGTTATTGCGCGAGCGCGGTATGGGGAATTTTCATTTCCCGGCGCAGCTCTGTTTTTGCTTTTTTATCTCTGCCGGCGGGCAATATTAAAAGATTGCCCTCTATTACCCCTCATAATCCCTATTAACACACTGGACTGGCCGCACGCTCCGCGGTACTGTTGCTGCAATAACTTTTTGCGGGTGGTGACTACGAAAACAAAGGTCCGATTAATTTTGCCTGGCCACCGGCGCCGCGGGCTCTTTTAAATCCTTTCTCGGCTTCACGACTATTTCTTTTATAATCCGCACCGCACTACCGATAATTTTGCTTTTCTTCGCCACGCGCGACCAACGAGAACTTTATCTTGCCTGGTACTTTATTGCAAATCGAGTCGCGCGCTTTGACTCGAGATAAGCGGTTAAGTTTTTGTTTGAATTTGATGTATAACAAAGCTCTGATTGTGTACCGTATTTATTAAAACTCTTGCTTTCTTTTAGAGTAATCGTGTCAATCCCCCCCTGCTGGAGAAGCCCTTGCGAAAGCTACTTCTGGGCATCAGATCGAGCGATAGACTTTCTTCGCAGACTCGATGAACTTGCGTGACCATCTCGACCGTCGTAGCATCGGTGCAAGCCCTTTGATAAGTGGATGAGTTCTTAATTGATTGCGACGAGCGACTGAAAGCTTCATTGATATCGCGTGCGCGCGCGCGCGAATCTTATTATTACGCTTGAAAGAATGTAACACCTCCAGCTCTTCCGCCTTGCGAGAATGTCGACAGCCGCTTGGGACAATTTCTCCTCGCCTACTCTCTTTTTTCTCTTTCGCGCTCGCGCTCTATCAGCTCGACTCCATCTTTCTTTGTAGCGCTCTGGCTGCTAGGTACTCTCTGTATCGGCTTTTTCTATACCTCGCCGTCTGCACTGCTCTGGCGTCCTAAGCCCCTCGGGGAGAGGCTCGAAGGAAAGGAACTTGCGCGAGAGTAGAGTGAGAGGGAGTGGGAGAGCCGCCAGTTGCCACCGGCATAAGTCGGGACGTTGGGAGGCTGCAAGCTGCTTCCGGCGAAGTTTAATTAACTTCTAAATCTTTCGCCTTTGATTATAATTTTCTCTCGCCTCTGCGCCGGGCCCTCCTTCCAGCTCTTTTTTGAATCACTTTGCCCGATTAGTCTTTCGGGATGTCGCAATTTCTTTTTTTTTTTAATAAGTAGAGAAGATACTCCGCCCGCACCTTCGCGATTTTTCGACGCCTTGTGGCACGCTTATTTTTTTATTGACACTTTTTTCATACTCCTTAATCCGTCGACCAGGGGAAAGCCGAGAGTTTCCAGCAGATTTAGAAGTTGTTCCGTCGATCTCGCGACTGTACTATTTTGCTATAGCTCGCTGAAATTGTTAAGACCCAAAAGCTTTAAATCACTAATTAAGGATTTAATGAAAGTGGCGCGAGTATAGGGTAATCCACATTGACGACATCATAATTCACTCAGGATTAAATATCAAAAGAAATCAGTCTGCGGGAAAATAAAATTTATTAATCCTTTCGGAGCAGTCCGTATAATCTGGAAAAACGGTTTACTGATTTACTTGGAAAACAGTCGACTAATATTGTATTTACTTTTGAGCCTGGAACTCTCCGAAGCGCATGCTATATCCCTGAACTCTTTTTTTAATCTCCTTGTGCGTTTCGAGGAATAATGAAAAGCCGGCTGTGCGCAAGCTCACAGCAGGACTAAATGAAGTAACGAAATTTCTACCGTTAATTTGCGGATTGCGTGGCTTCTCATTCCGGCGATGGTATGAAAGTTAAAAAAAAACTCCAGGTCGTTACGCTGGAGAGAGGCCTCCACCTCTCGTAATTGCCGGCTTTTTTTGTCGTCACGCAAATAGACTATGAATTTTCAAACTTTCAGTGAACGCGAAAATTTGAAAGTGTTTTTTGTCGTGTGTTTGCCAGTCTCATCGCGTCTTCTTCTTTGGAAAGATTCTCTCGTCTGGGTTTATTAATAAATTGAACGACCGCGTTCCAAAACTTCGAGGAAAATATTGAACGCTGCGCCGACAAGACAATTATTAAATTTACGTGCTTCGCTATATTCTATTAAAAAATTATTTTCTTTACTTCTGCTGCTCTGTATCGCAACTAGTTCATTGCCCGTCAGTCTCCACTTGAAATTAAAATCACTCCTCGTTCTCTTTGTCAGAAAAAAAATATTCTCCACCGTGTATGAAGATTTACACCTGTAGTCTCGAGGCGGTATCAGTGCCTATAGTGGTGAGGCGCCGACCCCTGCGGAATACTTTCCCTCGATTGGCAGGGACGTTCGATGCCGCTGCAGCCGCGCAATCTTCCTCTTCGTTCGCGTGCTGAAAGGTTATGCGACGAGGTCCCCTTGCGCGTTGGGTTATAACCTGCATCTGCCACAAGGCTGTAATGAAGCTTAATTACTTCGGAAAGGAGGCGAGAAAAGAGATTGCTGTGTAAATGAGGAATTCTACGGGAAAAATACACTTTCTTCACTTTCTTGACTTAAAAAACGTCGAAAAAAATGATTGGGGAACGCGCCCGGACCACTTATTTTCTAACTGTACATGTTCGAAATAATGCAAAACCATGTTCCAACACTGAAAAAGTGCCTTGTAACACTGTTTCTCGGCCCCTCAAATTCATCGAAAACTAGCCATTGTTCAACGGCATGTACCCAATGCTTGAGGGCACAAACAAACAATGTGCATTAGTATAGGATAAAAGCCTGCAATTGAAAATATGGAAAAATCATGAAAATTTCAAGATTTTTCCGAGTCAAGAAATTCGTACCTTTTTCATGATTTTTCTATACCTATTTTCAATTGCAGGTTACTCTTGACCAAATCGAGTATTGTAAACAGTTAATAATACTCCGCGTGTATAAAAAAATGTATATGGAAGAAAGAAAGAAGTTTTCCGCGCTCGTGTCAAAATACATCTATTGTTTCAACTTGAA
The DNA here is from genome assembly GCF_009193385.2 of Nasonia vitripennis. NCBI lineage: Eukaryota > Metazoa > Arthropoda > Insecta > Hymenoptera > Pteromalidae > Nasonia > Nasonia vitripennis. Next base: position 20,857,366 of record NC_045760.1, read on the forward strand.
AAATATAAACTTGGGTCGAGTAATTCATTGATTGCCTTGTTAAAATAATCACCTCCACTGTTTTCATTACCGCAAACACAACTCCGGGCTCCCGAACCTACAAATTACTATCCTCAGCCAACAGCACTATTAGCAGCAGTGAAGCTTAGCTCCCGATAATAAACCAAGTGTCGATTCGTCGATAATGCATGTCCCCCCCGTAGCCAAGAAGTCCCCAGCAGACTTGCCGCGATACTACTCCTTCGGACCTTCCGATACTGCGAAATTTCAATAATCGCCAGCAGCGAAACTTGGATGTACGGCATCAGCAGCATCGGCAGCGGAACGGTGTTACCTCGTTAAGCACACGGGCAAATCCGTCGCCAAACATCGGAGAGAGTCTGCGCTTGTCCATCGGACGATCGAGCGCCGCTCGGTATTATCCCGCCTCGAAAACGAGGGGAGGCTGCAAGCAGGCGGTATATAGCAACCGACGTAAGGGTGTCGTTATCCATGTCTATACGCACGTGCGCGTGCAGTCGGGATGGCTGCTCGAGAGGACTCTTAAGGGGGGTATTACATACCGCGAACATGTCTCGCAGAGACTAGAACTCTTTATTGGCCGAGCGCAGGGTTTAAAAAGCAATTAACTCTCAAGCTCGTGCGGGCCAACGTACACGATATTATCTTTTAACGGACGAACAAACAGGCCGAGCGTTCATAAACCCGCGTGTTTTTAATTTCTCCTATGCGCATACGGAAGGCGCGCGCAATAAATACGCGCATATCTTAGCTCGCGTCCGTCGAATATCGTATTAAAGTGGCGCGCGCGTTCATAAATCACGCGATGCAAAAAGGGGGAGGATTCTCCTCTCGCCATGCCAGTGGCTGTTCTCGGTGGGAAAGCATCGCGATCGAGAGCTCGCTCCGGGGAAATTGCATATAAAAATTATCATGTTTTATCACGGAGGAGGAGCGTGAGCTTGCGAAGCCCGGCAAATTGCCTATATTCATGGATTCTTTCGGGCTTTCTACGTGCTGGGGGATATTGCTCGCGATAATTGCACGGCGTGATCGATAGCCGATCTTTCGCCTGCGCGCATGATGTGTACCTTCGCTGGGATCCGTTTCTGGCGCTCGCTGAGTTATCACGTTGATGTATAAAGATGAATTATTATATGAGAAGTTGGAATACCGTATACTCGAGGTACCTGTGTGATACTCGCGCGAGATATTTTGTACTAAGTCGTGTAAACTAGGAAAGAAGTCATGCGTTTACCAAGTTTCCACTTTTGCTATCGCAGGAGTAACCGGGGGATCATTCAAAGTAGCAGCTACGAGAACAAGATCACGAGGAAGGTTGAATATGCGGGGACGTTTGGCCGATCGGGCTTCGCCTCGGTCGCATAAAATAAAAATATGATATCGACTTCTCAACCCGCTATTACGGAAGCTCGACGGGTCCATCAATTTTTCGAACTGCTCTCCGCGCAAGAAGCCTCGTCTCGTAATGCACACAGCCCGCTGTGGCGCAGCAGAGGGAGCGGGTAAGTAAGAAGAAACGAGGGGACGGCTGATTTTCCGCGTGAACTGCTTCCGGCTTCGAAAAGGCCAGGACGAGCCTGCAGGATTGCACGGGTCGTACGTTCAATTTCACATCCAACGCGTTAAATCGCCCTCTAAACTATGGATACGACTGGCCGGTAGCGGGAAAATCCCATTTCGGGGCCGCGATCGAACGCTTGTTACTCGCGCAAGTTTACTGTTACTTTCTCCGACTCGTCTCCATTTTTTCTCTCTCCGGTCTCGCGGAATTATTCAGTGCGCCGAGGCACGTGCGCCCGTTGTTTCCCGTGAAATATCGAGCAGCGGATAACGGGGGTTCCGGCGGAGGTGCGTCTTGTCCGAGTTCATTTGCAGCCGAGAAGCTCGCGTGAATTATTTTCTCGGCATCTCTCTCTCTCTCTCTCTCTCTCTCTCTCTCGCTCGCAGTCGGATACAAACTTCGTTAAAAAGGAACTGCGGCAATTACCACACTCGGAATTAATTAATCGAGCTTGCGGAGTAGCCTTGCGAGCACAAACTGTGTTACCGATTCATCCGAAAATAATTATCCAATAAGAGCCTACCAGTGCGCGGGTGCGCCCGAGTTGATGAAATATCGCGGAGAAATTTTGCCACTGATGCGATAGGTGCATAATAATCGAAACAAACATTCGCCGGAATTGCATCGAATCGATTCGGCGCAAAAGCTACCTAATCGTATCGAACGAATTGCCAAACGTGCGCCAGCCAAGTTCCCTCTCTCTCTCTCTCTCTCTCTCTCTCTCTCTCTCTCTCTCTCTCTCTCTCTTTCTCGCGGGGTTTCCCCACAACGCGTGCCTCCAAAAATAAAGTCGGCGCTCGGCGAGGCGGCGTCGCGCGCAGACCTTTTAGAGCGGGCCGAGCAGCTGCCCATCGCCCTTCGTTATTTATCATTCATTGCTGCTGCGCTCCGCACCTAAATTTTACCACTTGTTATCGCTAACAAGGGGAGAACGTCTTCCCGACTGTTTCGATAAATATTGGAGCGCTGTGTGTTTCACGCAACGGAGAGCTTTTGGCCTCCGATATGTCGTTTAGCTTTCCCAATCAGCTTCGCTGGAGGCGAGTGGAAGCCGCTGTATCGGCTTTTCCACAGCCTGGATAACGAGCGTGCTTTCCAAATAACAAACGAATCGACGTGCATTCGAAGATGCGATACTCGCCGAGATCTGACGAATACAAGTTATCAATTCTTTGCATGTATGCGTGGCATCCGCGAAGCCTGAAACGCATACTGCGCGCGCGTAAAAACCAATGCGAACTGCGATAAAGCAGCATTCATCGCGCTCTCTTTTTCGCTCCTTTTTTGTAATCTCCCTTTTCCCCGTCTCTCGCAAACTCTATACATGTATACACATCCACATCTCTCTCGCGCTCTCTCCCTCTCGTCTCTTCCTCTCTCTCTCTCTCTCTCTCTCTCTCTCTCTCTCTCTCTCTCTCTCTCTCTCTCTCTCTCGGCGCAGCTCCACGCTCGGCCGGCCTTTAAATTTAGAAATTTCGAATTTCCGCACGACGCCGGCCTGCCTGCCTGCCCTCCGTCGTCGTCGTCGCAGTTTACGACGAACGCGCGCGAGCCGAGCAACGACTGACTGCCTGCGTGCCTTGTTCATCAATCGACGCGATTTTAATCGACTCGAGAGAGTTATCGGGACGAAAGAGTCGATGGCGGGAGCGCGATGACGAACGGCTTTGTTCCGCAGTGCCTTTTTGTGGATTTTACATGGCGATACGTAGTTCGTTGTCACAGTCAAGTATTCGTGTGTTCTGCGAAAAAAACAAGTGCACGAAGCGGTCCATTTTTAAAAACACCTCATTATGGAATGCGCAGCAGTGACGAATCTTGAAAGCTTTCGTCGTGGTGGCGGAATAGCGCAGCGTGAAAATAAACAAAAACGGAAACTTGACGATACACTGAAGAGCCATATTTGCTCTCGGATTGAAAAGGCAGCGGTGCACTGAGCAGCAGCGAGAGAGAAAGTGCGCAGTTAGATAAGTGAAAAATAGCGACGGATTAACTCAGATTTTCGGCGAAAAGCACAACCGGGCGATTATCGTCTTGTGACGGTGCGCGTCGTATACACATACGTGGACGTTCACCCTATGCAGTAGCGTCTTCATCTCTCTCCGACTCTCTACAGCCGCCTAAAAATAGTGACACACAAGCGCGCAGCAGTTGCAGCAACAGCATCGGCGGCTTCTTCGTCGTCGATTTCATCTTTTTTCTGCGGACGTTTTAACGGACTTCGGTGCAGAGCTGAGAGCGCGCGCGTGTGTGTTTTTGTGCGTGTATGAGCGGACCTGAAAACGCGACGCTAGCGGGATGCAAATAAAGAGGAAGACGATGCCGGAGTGAGATTGCATTCCAGATTCGCGCTTGTATTTTCCGGATGTGCAGTTTTGCACTTGGACTTGGGCGCGAGGATGGCGTGAGCCATGTAAGAGTCAGCTGGGATGCTTTAAGCGTTTTCTGGGAGTATTGATTGATAACAACATAATTATTCAAGAGTTTTTTTAACCCGCCATTTGATTGACGATTTACCGATCGAGCGATAGGTTATGTAAACATTGAATATTTTTAGGGTCTATATAAACATTGATTAAGCCGCGAAGATCGTCGCGAAATCATTTTTCAAAATGAACTGTCTACTGTGAGTTTCGTTCAGGTATACCGGATAGTGGCATTTTCAACTTCTTTTATGCGATTGACATCTATTAACCTAAAATTCAAACACATGCTCTAAATTCTCATAAAAAAAAACATCCTTTTGCAATGTTTTCACTTAATCAGTTACAGTTATAGATATATTAAAAGTATATAATTTATTTATAAAAAGTCTTTTACCCATTAATCTCGCGTAACCTACTTATATTTGACATTTCTGAAATATTTGTGCACTATCCTTTGCGAAAAGCATGCTCGTGAAAAAAGCAAAACACTATTTTGATGGTCCCACCAAATATTAAAATGCATCTATTAAAATTCAATAGTATGAGCAGATGTGAAAATTACGTGCATTTGTTGTGACATGAATAGATAGATTTGTGTAATTCAGTTTGCATCGCGCTATTTGTATTTTGAAATGCAATTGATCCGATCACATTAATTGTACGATTTTCATCGAGTATTCATCGAGTTAATTGTCATAACCATGAAAATTGCGGTACTTTATTTTATAATAAATTATTTTAAATAATAATTCAAAATACACACTGCACTAAATAAACATCCAAAAAATTGACTTGGGCGTGTCGTACGAATTTTTAGAAAGAGCAATGATTAATGGTTATAGGAAATGCGTTTTCTAAAAATAAGCATTTTATTCAAAAGTGATGTGACACTGGAAGGCGTTGCACAAGATTCATGTTTATATTTTTATAAAACAATCGCCTCACACGTTCTATATCTGGTCTCCATTGTTTGACAGAATTTTTCTTCTCGAAGATCAAAGCGTGCAAAGACACAGATAAGTATATGACAGCTAGTGGTCGAGAAAGGCGTAAAATCTTCTTCAGAAGGGAAATTTTTAACCTATATCGTTAACTAAAGAGTGCATGGAAAATAATTTTAATTACAAATATTTAAAAGATTATTCTTTAGAACGAATTAGTCGTAAAAAATAGAATCAGAGGTATACATTTGCTATCTAGTATAACGATACGCACTAAGATGACAGATTTGGTATTTCTAGAGTCATTGTAACGATAAGACCTGTCATATAAAACGAGATTACTTTCTGTCAAACAAAATACGTAAATAAGTCAGGCGCAGTCCCGTGATATTAGTAATTATAAAAGTTTGAATTATTAAATACATTTAGAATTATATATTTCAAAATATACGTAACATTACACAAAACAAATTAAAGACATTTTTCAGAATTATTTATATTGTGTACCTAAACCAGACTGTTAACACTATAAATAAAGAATCTTTCATACATTAGAAATGTTTTCTAGAATCACAGCCAATATTGTCGATTCATAAGAACCATAAACCTAATGTTTATTCTATGGTTTTTTAATAATTTAAATTGAATAAATTAAAAATTGTATTACTACGATGAAAATTTAATTTTCTTGTTTTTCAGGAATAACCCCGAACATCAGAGCCATTGAATCGGGTCATTGCTATGACCAGTATGTTACGTTTGGAGATAGTAGGTGTCCTGCTACTGAGCTGTACGCAGATTCTTTCGGAGAATCGTGACTTTTACGGGTCGCGCAAACAGTATGGAGGTCATCGAGGCGGCTTCGGAAACGATCGAAGCCATCACGGCTCGAGAACGCGTGAGATAGAAGTCAAGTATGGACGTCTCAGGGGTATGGTCGTGCAGCCCAGGGCTGACAGCTCGCAGCTCGTCGACGTCTTTCTTGGTTCGTTTGATAAAGTATTCTACTCTAGTTTGAAATTAATAAAAATCACGTTTGCACAAGCCATATTCTTTGGACTGGACCCGCGGATCCGCGTGAACATGATTATCGTATACGACCTCTAAGTATAACCAGAGGCTTTTTTAAAATTGTTATTTTCAAAAGCAACTACACTATACTGTGTTTACTGAGATGGACAAATCTTTTTTTTCGCCTTTTCTGGGTCCCTTTCTCGAAAGTCACCCTCTCTCGTCATAAAACATTTTTCGCCTGCACTTTGCAATTCTTACATCTTGGCGAGTAGTTATAGGTGTAGGCGGAGGTCGAGTGGGCGTTTCTCAAAAGAAAAGTTTCCACCGCTCGTTTTTGAGCCTTCAACTTTTCATTGCGCCCAAGAGGAATCCGTATACGTTTCCAAGCCTTCTTAGGTGTGCGACTGGGTTGCTTTTAGTGAATGAGGAAAAAGTGCGACCGAAATTGTTTGCGATGAGTGTCGAGGCTATTCTGGCACGCTGATAAGTGCAAGTGTTATGTATAAGTTTCGGTGTATTTCGAAATGTAACGAAGCAATATTATTTTCTCGGTAACGATAGCAAATATTAGGAAAGTTGGCGTTCGAGCCCTAATCGATAAAGTGAAACACTGCTTCTTTTTGGCTGGTTCCTCCTCCTGATATTTTTCAACATCTCGCGTAAGATTGACTCAGGTTTTCTTCAGCATCGGCAAACTGCTGGCTTATGGTAGTTTTCTCGACTCCTTTAAATAACTTTTTAAATTGTCGAGCCAGGCTCACGTTATCGAGTTTTTCTTCTATAAAGTATAATTTCGAAGTCATTTGCTTCTCTCTGAAAGAAGCAGAAATCGGATGTTGCAAAGCGTACGAACAAGCAATCTGATTATAATTGAAATTACGTTTAACGATTAATTATTTTACAAATGCAGGCGAAGCGCATAAGCGAAATTGACGCGAGGATAACGCTCATAATGAGGTTGATGAATACGTTATCCTTTTGGACAATTAAAAGCCAAAATTATGGGTACTTATACGTGCAATCCAGAGTGCAGCCGCGAGGCAATTATTAACGGCCGACAGCGTGTAATTCATCACGATTAAATTAAAATATTAGCCCCGAAATAAATATTAATAAAGCCTCCGGCGCGACCGGCACGGGCGCGCATATCCGGAAATGGTGTTGTCAGTTTTCTCGCATCCGCTGGCATGGAGCGAGCGAACGCGCGCACGCGTGTGTATATAAACAGTCGTTACCTGGCCGCGCGCCGGATATTTTCTCATCCGACGTGCGCGTTCGTCTGCCTATTTCCAGTGCGCGAGGCGAAAAGTTTGAGAAATATGCCGGGCCGCGCGCTGCTTGGAATGGCTGCAGAAAATATACGAAATGGAAAAGCGCGCCGCGACTGAAACTGCAGGATACGCGTAGACATATTAAAAGCAGTGCAATCACACCCAATGGAGCTTGCTTTCTATTTCTTTTTTGTTCCCAAAAACTCAAGTCAATATACTGCCTTTTCGGTGTCTCTCGGAACGCGTCCATGCAGGTTATGCCAGCAATAAACGGCAGCGTCAAAGAGCGGGGCGCTATGACAATGGCAAAAGTAGGCGAATATGAAGAGGCAAGCGCAAGGCGAAGCGGAGAAAAGTCACGGATAAAGAAGAGAGAAAGAGAGCCAGCGCGTCGTCGCGGCCATGAGCGCGCGAGCGACTTCTCTCCGAGAATAGAATCGTCCGCCATGCGCGACTGTCAAGTTGAGTTCCCCTCGCGCTACCGCTGTGTAGCACTGATGCCGCTTCCAGCAGCGATCTACATAGCCTCTAACGGCCCGCGACTCGGTCTCGTAATTTATTTGTATACGACATTCTCGGCATTTTTGTGCGCGTGTTTTTTTCTCTTCTCGTCAAGGGTGACCAGTTGCGGGTTTCCGGTCAGCGTTGAGTCAGGCGCCCGGCGTTGTGTATTTTTGTAATCCCTCGTGATTTAGGGGGGTTCGCCGCGTCGAGACGTTATTTATTGAGTCGACCGCCGGGGATTAGGCATTGTGTAATCAAGTTAATAATTGAGCTACCGTGTTGAACAGCGATAATAGAAATTAACTGCAGTCCAAATATTTTAGCGGGAAATCGCACTGTGTTTGACGGGCGTTCATTCGAGATACGCGAATTCCGATCGCGCACTTTCTCTATGGCATATAAGAAAATGTCCAATATAGTCTGCGATCGAAAAAGCTGCGAGTACAAATAGAAGGGCTGCAGCATCGCGTCGAACGAGGAATCGAGTCTGACAAAAACACACTACTCGCACTTGGAAATGGAGAAAGCAGAAAATCAGCGGAGCTGCAGCGCGGGGCGCTTTATTTATCGGCGACGATTTCCCTTAAAAAGTTCGGCCCGAGGGAGCGCATCGATCTCTAATCGGGCGTGAAGTAACGCCGCGTGGCGAAAACGGACGGCTTGTCAGACGGGCATCAGTTTAAGTCGTCGGGAGAATGAGACGAGGCGACTGAGCCAGAGATAAATCGGCAGATAAAGGGCGGAGGGCTTGAGGATTGAGATGATATTTATCTCGGCGAAATTCTTTTTAGGCTTTCTCGAAATCGTCGGCTTGTTCGCGGATTAAGTTTGATTCGCGCGCGGTTCTGCGGGATTAGTCGACTGATCGATCGTTTCGAGTAAATGGCTGGAGTTTTTCTGGGACCGGGGAATAAGGGAGTACGCTCGATTCAAGAAGTTTGCTTTAATTTTAAGACGACGTCGTACGGCACGTTGGAAACTATTAATGACGGAGACGCCGATGGATGGGATTTCCGATCTCGCGCGACTATCGAAAGGCTTTTTCCAATTTTACGGATTACGTTTCTATCCGAATTATTCTGGTCTGGTTTCAAAAATACATTATCACATGACATCTCATAGATTATTACACAGAAGAAAATAATTAGATCATGCAATTGATTGAGCGCTCAGTCTCGAATGATCTAAAACACTTGGATCATATACATCACAGGGAATTGAAAAAACATGCATATTATAGCTTCTCAAATAGGAATGCGCCTTAGACAATGACTATCTATGTCAATCGACATTTATAGTAAATGATTATTTGAAGCACCCTTAATTTCGCGAGAGAAGGTTTAGGATCCTCTGTTATGAGTATGTGGTCATTTAGACGAGATGGATGGAATGGGAGAGAACGAGAATTTAACATTGTGATTTCTTAGGAAAACCGCCCAAGTCCAACTTTGGAATGAATCAAGCTAGGGCCGGTTGATATCTTCTTTCGGAACAGCTGATCAAACTTTCACATTGTCACACCCGCACTGAACTATACTTTTAAACAGCACTGAAATATACTTATATAACTATACTTATTGAAGGTCTGCTCAAATAAAAATTCTAATTTGATAGGTTTTATATGAAATTTTTGTAACGGTATATCCATCCGAAAAAAAGTCCGTCGAAAAAAATGTTCAAAGAAAAATCAAAGCTTTCAACGCTCTGTCGACAAATAATTATAGAGATCCAGTACAAAGCTGTATACTAAAATTAGCGAAGACGCGAGAAATACCGATGATTCCTCAGACTCGACACGTAATCGTGGCTCGAAAAATTTCAGGAGTGCCTTACGCCGAGCCTCCCGTGGGTCCGCATCGCTTCGAGCCGCCGACGACGCAGACGCCCTGGACTGGTGTGCGACATTTCGTCAGCTTCGCCCCCGTCTGCCCTCAGAAGCCGCCCCAACTGGAGGAAGAAGTCGATCCGGCGCGACATCAGTACCTAGAGCGCTTGCTGCCTTTCCTTCAGGACCAGAGCGAGGATTGCCTTTATTTGAACATCTACGCGCCGCATCAGGATAACAGTGAGTGGTTCCTATTATAGTGTCAATTATTTTTACCGCATTAAAGCATAAGAGCTCACGTGACGTTAAGACGACTGCACTTTCGTGTAAGTTTGTACTTAAACTAAGAAATCCATAAATAATACGCACGGATACATGCTGAAAACGTTGAGCTGTAAATGGAGCGGCACTCTCGCGCAGAAAATTTATAAGCGCAAAACTACGAAATTCAAAATTACCCAAGCTTTCGGAAAGAAAAGAAAATCGCGGAGGCCGCCGTAGATACGCGACAATACCACGGTAAAAATAAAGCGAGTGCTGTTCCCAAAAAAAATGACCTGAGCACGTGGCAAGAGCTCTCGCAATGAAAATTCACAGCGAGGTATACGTATAAGAAGTGAAGGAGTAAGGCTTGCCCAAAGAAGCAGGAGAGTAAAAAAAAGAGCGGGTTAAGGAGACGACGACTGTACGCCGAGAGAAAGGAAAAAGTTGAAAGAGATCTTGCCCCGTCACTCTGGAACCTCCGCTATATATAAAATTTGTCTAATGGCTTGAGCTGCGGCGGCGGCGCGAGCGCGCTCCTTTTTTCTTCCTTCTCCTTCCTTTCCTCCGTCTTCTTACTCTCTTACTCTCTTACTTACCACCAGCCTAGGCCTTCTCCCCAGTTCTTGATCACGCTATTTTCAGGCCGCGATTTCATTCTCCAGCGGCGCCGTTGCTCTTTAAGGCCAGACTGCACTCCTGCAATTCGGAAAATCTGAAATATTCAGGGCCGAATTTTTCAACTCGGCGTGAAATACTTTACGACTAGGCCGTTATTTTTTAATGGTGTATGCGAGGTTGGCATTGCAGCAGGCTCTGCCATGACCGGCAAGAAAAAAGCCGGAATCGGCTGGAAAAGAGGCTCACATTCATATACGCTCACGGCGGCCGAGTTGAGTAGAGTCCATAGAAAATGTTCAGTTTGAAAAAGCCCGTTTTAAAACAAATAAGATACTTGAAGTAATTACTGCCTCGCATTCTTTCAAACGCCACTTACCGCAATCTCCATTGTAGTCCAGCCTTAAAAAGCTCTCTTCCAGTTTTCTCCCTCTCTCTCCTTCACTTTCGTCCCCTACTAGCTCTCGTCTTTCTTCCCACTTTCTTAGACTCGCGAGAGTGCACCGGAGAGTTTGAAAAGAACTCCTTAAAATAAACGGCCGTAGCTGCCCTACACGGGCGAATGTGCAAATGTGTGGGTGGAGAATAAGGAGAGCCGGACAATACTTCCTCGAAGGAAGCAAAGCGAGAGAGAGAGAGAGAGAGAGAGAGAGAGAGAGAGAGAGAGAGACCCTTTGTGATGCTCCTGGCAACTCAAACGCTCGCAGCTCCATTCTCCCTCGCTTACCTAGTTTATGATAGATATATCGCGCTCGCGCCCTCCTTCGTCGCGGCATTGAGATTTAATACGACCAGCAGCAGCAGCAGCAGCAGCAGAGATAAGAAGAGGAATGAAGAAATCGCAAAGCGCTGCGTATACTCTCTTTCTCCGGCTTATTTATGGATTTTCAATAAGCCGTTTATAATGCAATTTACTGTTTCGCCGACCTTCTTTACGGGTCTTTCTTTTTTCCCAGCTCTCCTCGCTTTTCTTTTTCTCGGAAAGAAGAAGGAGCTGCAGCCTTCTTTGCTAGCATACGAGCGGTAGGGAGAGAGAGAGAGAGAGAGAGAGAGCGGCGGAGGAGAGAATCCGCGCGAATCCTCGCGATTGTGCTTTTATAACGCTTGAGAGGATTGAAATGAAGCGAGTCGAGAGACGATTATGCCTTCGTTCGTCTGGCCTTTTACGCGCGCGCGCGAGGCATAAAAGGATTCCGTTTATCTTGTTAAGTAGCCGGACCCTCTGCAACGTGTTTACGAAATTTTTCGCGAAAGAATTCACGCATAGTCGTGCAATCCGACCGAGCTCGTGTCAAAGTGCAGAAAGTCCCTCGCTCACCGGCCATCGAAAATACATGGCACTGCCTGCCGCTGTTTATATATATATATAAGTAGAGCTTAAGAAGTCCTCTGCATTGTCCCGTCTTCTATAGTGTATTCGTCTCTAAGCTTCTTTTTTGTGTCTCGAACGCGGCGCGTACCGTTTGACGTGGCTCTTCGTGAATCTGTGTATAGAGGGGCTTGACTCGCTTTTGAAGATTCTTGAAAGATCGCCTTTGAAGCCACTTGCATGCCGATACACTGCAGCGCATGTAGAAGAATTGTGGGCACTTTCATTGTCGTTAGCGCTCCGATTGAAAATGTTAACTTCCACAACTCCCTCTCGTTTACTTCTCAGAGCCAAAGTACGAAACTCGTTACATATATTGCGCCCGTTTAAAGCTTGCAGTGCACACATTTGCCGCGAGCACACACGGGGCCTCATTCATTATTCTCAGGGTATCACCCCTCGTTCGCTTCTCATTCTCTTTGTGTTGCGCGGCGGGTGCACTGCAGCCACTGCACTTTCTTCGACTGGCGAGTAGACGCTCGAGCAAAGAGCCTTTGCGGAGGCTGCTTTGATGAGATTCGCACACAATCTGCTTTGCTTGTGGTTTACGTCAAACTTCTGTGATTCTCTGTGATATTGTATTATTGCTTGATGCGACGGAACGAAGATCAAAAGATCGGATTTTTTTCCATGCGCGAGCTAGCGTTCCTCGACGAATACTATTGCAGTATTGCGTGTGCATTCGAATTGATTTTGCCGTTCATAAAACTTAGTACGAACAGTTTGTTTGGATTATAATGTGCATACAGCGGAAAATTAACGCACTGTTGCTCGCTCAACAATACACATGTCTGTGAGGCAATCAGCAACAATGACAATAATAGCCGAGTTATATATTGCTCGAGATTATGCGGCCAAAATTATTTCAGCTAAAGAAAGTTTAGTCGATTCCGGGACATCACCCCGTTGCCGCCGCCCCTCAACTCGAATAATATGTTCTATTTGCATAAATCTGTCGCGGGGATTGCCATTAAATTTGGCCAAGCCAATGTAAATTCCAGGAGCTAGGACAGTCGCGAAACTTTTCGGAGAGTATAATATTCAGCTAACGTTGGCTAATTGACTTTCGGCGCGTCATTTATAGCGGCTCTCGAAAAGGAGCAAATCGAAGAAGCCGATAGTTTGCATTCGCGTGTATAAATATATGTAGTCGGAAAAGCCCCTTCCCGAATTCCCCTCCACACGACGAGACAATGACCGGCTAACCCGGTCAGGCGCGCTGACCCGCGCGCGAAATGAATGTTGCATGCGTCTGCCACTCAGTAGATTACTTCAGTAAAGTCCGGCCGAATAGCTCCGCGCGTATACACAGCCGCTGGGTTTCCCTCGTAAAAACTCCAGTCCGTTTGAGCAGCTCCGCTTTTGCTGCACACCTGGCCGGCTCGTTTCGCGCGCCGCGCTTTACTTTTGCAGATGAATTGCGCAGCTCCTTTTATTCGTTTACGGCATACGCGTTGACTCGTCCTGCTCATATCTAATGATCGCGTTAAGGTTTCAGGCGCGCTGGCAGGCGTTTTGCAAAATTAGTGACCGGAGCGTCATGTAACTGGATGTGCAACTGCATATTCTATACTTTCGACTGCCAGCTAACGTATTAGACTTCGATATAATTAATTGGCACGATCAATGGATGAAAAAAATAATTCAATCATTCAGCAAAAGTTGCGGGTTTACATTTTCGGCCCGAAAGAGAAAGGGTCGCGCGGATATTCTCATTATTTTGTTACACCGCTCAATCCACTTCTCGCTCTTACCTCCTCTCTCTCTCTCTCTCTCTCTCTCTCTCTCTCTCTCTCCCTCGCTCTCTCTCTCTCTCTCTCTCTCTTTCTCTCTCTCTCTCTCCCTCTCTCTCTCTCTCTCTCTCTTTCTCGTCCGTCCCCTTAGCCGGGCGCCAAGAGCTCGTACACTTACGTATATAGAGCTAAGCGTTTACTTTCCGTTACCGCCTCGCGTTTACGGCCAATTTCGCAGCGGCTGCAGCTAGAGAGGATCGTTCGATTAGAAACTACTTTGCAAGAGTCAGTCGCCTTTCTTCGATTGTCCGCTGTTTGCTCTTTATCGCGTTTCACGTGTCTCTATTGCATAAGTATACGCTTTCCGCGCCAAAATCGAGTCGCCGGTGCGCCTTTTTTCTTTACCAGTAGCATCATCGGGATTCGGGTCGAGAGTCGCGAGGTGTATTCTTTTACGGCCTGCAGTGTAGTGTCGTCGTCGGAATCTGAGATTGACCCCGGCGACGTGAAATCCGACTGGAACGCGAAAAAATCCAGCTCGCTTCATGCGAAATATTCGCTGTCCTACAACTTTTTTTCGCTGCGTCCGCGATCGTCACTTTTATTACAGATTCACGAGCGAACGAACGATCGGACGAATGAAAAAAATCCGAGTTTGATTTCCACGCACTTAATCCAATGTCCAGCCGCCGCATATCATCGCTCATCGATACGACAATGAAAACTTCAATTCCGCAAATTTTTTTCCGCGCTCCTCCACAGCCTTCCCGCACTCTGGCATTTTGACGAGTTTTCGCGTAATTTTTACCCACAGGCTGTACACCAACGGAGACGTCGGACGGCGGGGTCGCGCGCTAATGGCGCCATTTTTCATGACGTCAGTCGTTTTCCACTCGGCCAAGCCGAATCGGGCAGCCGGCCGCGAAATATGCGCGATGCACTCTATCGTCCGCTTAACCCTTTTTTTCGGTTAACAAAGTTCCAGCCCGCGCTTTTTGCCGCATGCTGCTGGGCCGCCCTGCTGCTGTGTGATCGGTGGCGCGGCTTTCGTTATTCTGCGCCGATATGCGAGGGAGAGCTCGTTTATTTCTACCGCGCGTCGATATTATTTAGACGCTTTCTGCAGGAGGAAAGTAGTGCTCGTATAGTTTGCGAGCCTGAAATTTTTCGCATGAAATTAAATTGCTGGCACGAAGGGCCGGATGTTCTTAATGAAAGCAAATTCAATATTTGCTGGACCTTTTTCATCAAATGTGTGTTGATAATGCTGACGGAAAATTGACTGACTCGACTGGTCAATGTTTGCCATTGAATGTTTTCCTTCTCGTAGCCTTGGTTATTGTAAAATTTTGGTATGCTTACCTGCACACCTTGCAATATTGGGAACAATCGAAATACAACGCTTCCACGCAATGGGCGAACAAAGAAAAGTGTTCTTCTGTGCACGCATAACAAGAGCAAAACCCTTGAGAATCGCGCGGGGCGAGTAGTTTTGAACCGTCCCCTAATGAAGATTAAACGCGCGTGATTTGATTGAAGTTTGTTAACAACGGTCTCGCGCGATCTCCTCTAATTAGAATGTTTACGGGGATTCCTCGACGGCTCTAAATGAAGATGTCCGCTTGATGCATGGTTTAATTTTCAAGTATGTGGATCGATAAAACTGTCTCCGCTCCGCGAGTTCTGAATAGCTTTCTCTCTCTCTCTCTCTCTCTCCCTCTCTCTCTCTCTCCCTCTCTCTCTCTCGCCCTCTTACGCATTACCGTTAATACACGGTTATTACATCCTGGGCTATTAATCAATGCTTTTTATTGCTCCGACATTCTTGACAAATGTGTAGTGAAATAATAAATCTGCGCAGCCGCGATTGCTCCGTCACTCTCGATTTCGAAATTGAAATCGTTAATCTATGGAACGACCGTCCATTTGATTGTTTGACTCGTTGCAATGGCGTTTTAAAAAGACTCTCGTTGATTTTTAATGCCTCGTTATGCCAGCGCAATCGATGAACATTGACAAATGAAAATGAGTCTCGATGCACACGAGTATACCGTTTAGCGTTCAATTTCGGCATATATTCGACTCTTAGACAAAAAACATCACCAACGAATTTTGCTTCGTACATGTTCTATTTCGATTGAACGTCCATCATCCTGCTATATGAGTCATTCTACAAAAAGTTGGACACTTTCCTGTCAACAAATTGAGCTCTTGCAATTTTGAGGGCACACGCACCAGACCAAGTTTTTTACATGTGCTTGGGCATACAACATGTAAAAAGCATGGGTAGCACTTACATACCCTATGCCAACAAAAAGTTACGGGCCAATTACCAAAAAATTGCCTTTATTCACGACTGACCTATAATAGCCACTTTATTCCATGAAAAACGAGACTAAAGTAGCATTTTATTCCCTCATATTTTTTTCCCGCAAAATGCGGGAAATTTTTAAAAATTTCGAAAATTTTGGAAATTTTGCAACAATGTTAAAAAGTAGAAAAATTATTTAAAAAATGAAAATATTTTAAATAGTTTGAATATTATAAAAAAATTGTATTAATTTATTCAATTTAGCTGTTGTAGGTCCCACTTTTCGACAAATAAAGTGGCTGCACATAGTTCAGTTGTGAATAAAGCACTATATGAAACACGAGAGTAAAGTCGATTATTCCCTCGGGTGATTTACTGCCCTCGCTTCGCTCGGACAGTACACTCTCACCCGCGGGAATAATGAACGACTTTACTCCCTTGTTGCATAATGTACTATTATTGCGCCCCGAATAATTAATTGACTGGCCGAGTAATCCTTATTTTTTCCGGCATTAATGGACAGATGAACCCGAGATCTTGAATTAAAAAAAAAATCATCGAAAACGACCGTCCCTATCTATATGACAATGAAAAAGATAAAAATACAACCATAATTGATGTACATATATACTCGAAATATTAAAATGTCAAGTAAATGTTTTTTGCTATACGCATTAAGATATCATTTTTTGGGAAAACTAATTTTAACTTTAATTTTATATCTTAATGCGTATAGCAAAAAACATTTACTTGACATTTTAATATTTAGAGATTTCACTACGTTTATTAGTCTTTTTCTTGCCAAGATTTTCACTTTTGAAAAAAGTTTTTTTTTGAGAGATTTCACATCTTTTACAAAGCATATTATTCTTCTTGCTATTGCACTTCATTAAATCTTGATCTATTCGATAGACAACAAGCTACTGTTGGTTCAGACATTGATCGCATCGCGCATATAATCGTATAGCAATATATGCATATATACGTATAGCATAACATGCATATTATAATCGCGTGTCGACGAGTAGCAGACGAATGTCGGTAAAGTAGATTAACTACTGTAACCACTGGTGTATAATACCAAATATACTCACCGGAAGTCACGTGACCGGAGGAGACGAAAAATATCGGGAGAGGATGGAAACTCTGAACGAAATGAAATATACCGAGAAAATTTTCAACTTGCAATATTAAGTTAATAACTTAATATTCTTGAATGAACCTTTTATACATGAAAAATTAGGATAATATATTTAAGTAAATACCAACAGATTGCGCATACGCGCAATAATAATGATTTAAATGCAATCGAGATTTTTTTAAGGTTAGGAACACCTAATTTCAAAGTATATAGGGTCGCGCCGTCGACAAATCGTACTTTGTACTTTCTCTTGCCAAAGCGGCGCTATCGCGCCCCTTGATAGCTTATGAAACATGAAATATATTAATCTGATTTTTTAAATGAAATGTAGAAAAAAGATCTTAGATCAAAAGTCGTAAAGATTAAAAAAATGGGATACATCGCTGGATTTCGTAAAAGATCGAAACTTTCACGATTTTTTTATATTTTTAAGCCTATAGACAACTTTATACCCAGACAACCATTTTTAACATTTTGTTCACTCAGACCCCCTGAAGTGTCCGGTTTTCCGTGTATTTGCACATATATGATTTCTGGATCGATCAAACTGCGGCCATCACTGAGAGAAATGTAGAGTTGGATTAACCGGAAACTCTGGCAGTTTTTACCGGAGCACTCAAGCGAATGGTTTAAGATTGAATCTTAAACCATTAGGCCTTAGCACTACCGCTGTTTTTACCTGACAGTAAGCATAAGTATAAAAATTGAATATTTAATAAGTGATTCATTGTTTTGGCATGAAAATTGGTTTACAAGTCCTCAGAGTACAGTTTATCGTATTTGTAAATTTTCATGATCCCAAAGCAGAAGGTTTGCTTAGCTCTGACGAGCTTACGGCAACATCGGGTATTAAGGGAAATTCAGGTCTACGGCTTTCAGATAAGCCAAGAGACAAGCAGGGTATGTCACATTGTACTCTGAGGGCTTGTAAACCAATATTTATGGCTGAACAATGCATTGATTTATAATTATTAAAATTTTGTGCTTCAGCATAAGTTTACAAATTTTGAGATTAAGAGGTTAGGTTGTACATATTGCAATACTTATTCTCAAACCTTTCGCAAAACTTTTACAAATTCCACGAAACCAATAGGTCCCTTATGAATTTGTCACTCATTGTGATATGATATGCTAAAAAACATAAACATATAAGTAAAACCTCACGTGTTCGGCACAGCTGATATAGCGCGGGGAGGAGTCAAGCTTGGACTACTGCAAACTCCGATAGAATCCGCCTGAGTCCACCGCTAAATCAGCTGTGGTCGTCCAAGGTTAATACCACAGAAAAATGTACGGCTATTCTAACTCTACATTTCTCTCAGTTATCAGCGTATTTGTACACTACGAGAGGCTTTAGAGGCCGTTTAATGATAATCTTGCCAGTCGCGCCGACGCCCATTTGTATTTGCATTGTAATTCAAGCGCGTAAATATCGAAACTACCTCAAGCGCGTAGTGCGCAAGTTCAACGCATATACTCGAGAGCGCGCGAACCCATGCACTTTAAAGCTGCGCGTTATACCTAGCCGAAGCACATAATCAGCGGCTGAGTTTTATTATAATTCTCGCGCACGGCTTGTGCACTGACTCTGAATGATTTATGTCGGCCGCGGCTTTTTCTTCGCTTTCAGGCACCTACCGATTCACCGCATTCGCTCGAGCATGAGGGATTTATTTTAATAATCTTTTCCAATAGGATTATGGAAAAAATCATTTTATGATTAATCGGATGACTCGAACCAATAAATTTTCTAATAGCTGTAATTTATATTAGTAATTAATTGGATTTGGTTCAAATGAATCTTTTATTAGTGTGAAACTCATTGTTCTTGCGAAAATAACGATGGACTATGAAATTGCCCTTGCATGTGAAAGCTTATCTCTTCTCTCAGCGAGATGGTTAAAATTATTATGTAGGTCAAAATGAGCGCTACGCGCAAGTGCATTACATAGTCGACTGTGCAGTATGTACATTGCACATTAATTTGACGAGTACAACAGTGCTCGGCATAAACCGGCTTGAGAAGGGTTAAAGTTTCGAGGATTACTTGAGCAGAGGCTTGAGCGGTGCCGCATCTCGAAAGCCTGTACGAATAGATTCATCGCCCGGAATTTTACGGAAGTGGTTGGTTTTCTCCTTCTCTTTAAGCTTGCGATGGCCACCGAGTTGATATGGGTACAGTATTACGATTCATTATTTCGTACAAATCGGGGTGCACAGTTATAACTTCGCATGCAGTGAAAGAGCAAAATAGGATTAGGGCTTATATGGTTAATGCTGTGCAAGTGAATATGGTACTCGGATATAGTACGATCAGTATGTGTGTAGCTGCTGAAGCAATTCAATTTCATTTTGTATTTTCCCTAAAGAGAAGATTCTTGCATTCTTTAAAATGATTGTGTCATAACTTGAACACTAAAATAGCCTTTGAAAACTAAAATAGCCTTTTACCGAAACTTTTTCCTGATTTTTCCTGTTTCAAAGATTCAATTATATTTGATTGGAGCGATCGTGTGATGTTTAAAATCTCTTTTGGAGAAAGCAATATCCGCTGAATAAATTAGTGGCAGTCACGGAAAGATCTTTTCGAAAAATCGTTCATGTTTCACAAAAATCGATTACTTTTCCTATGGTAAATTACTAATTTTTAGTTTCCATATTGAATAATGCAGCTGTGTGAAAACATTAATAATGAAGTGCATTCTTTGCGGCTACATGAAAACGTTACAAATATAAAGTGCCGTATTGTTTCGAACAGTTTTCGTCGGTTGCGAAACTCTGCAATAACAATGGGGACAGCTGAAATTATTTAGTGCCATGTACGAGAGAAGCTTTCGCAACACGATACCCACGCAAAGGGCTATCAACGTCAACGCGCAGACGACCGAAGCAAGGGGCAAAGTGGCGAAGACGCGAGTTCAGGAATATAGGTAGCAATTGATACAAAGGCGAGGATAAATTACACGCGACGCGCAGCCGCTGTAATTCTGAAATGAAAGTTCCGCAGTGAAAATTAATTAACTACCCGCGTCGCTTATAAAACGAGAAGAGGAGAAAGAGTCAGCACAACAGAGAAAGGAGATAAAATAGAAATAAAATTTTAACGATCCGGCAACGTACCGTACAAACGCAATAACACTCGACGGCGAGTCCGTATTGCATTATTATTACGCAACTCGCTGCGAGAAACAAAACGCGGAGCCCGGTTCTTTTCGTTTTAGCGCTGAAAAGAGCGCAGAGGCAGTACCTCGCGTGTGTACACACGCGAGCGTAATGTGGCGCGCTCGGTCTCTCTCTCTCTCTCTCTCTCTCTCTCTCTCTCTCTCTTTCTCTCTCTCTCCCACACTCTTTGACCTGTATGTACGCGCGCTTCAGGAATCGCAATTCGCGTAATTACGCGTAACGCGAAAATGTACGTACCGAGCTTCGACATCGCGACTCGCGCGATATGCGAGCGAGCTTATGCATGTTGAGCTTGGATATTGCATTAGATGATTACCGAATTCATGAGTCGCTCTCCCGCGTGCCTCGTTACTGCGATTGATTCTCGCGCGCTCGCGATGTTCCCTCTTTTATGCTCGGCGCTGCTTCGCGTTAAGAGGATGATGGCTTTGACGTTCGCGTGCCTATCTGCTGAATCGGTGAAAGAATTTTCGCCATAGTTGCGGCTGAAGGTCAAACACTTGTTCGCTCCAATGCAGTTCAAGAATTGTTGGGGAAAATCACCGCATTAGATTATTTAGCAGCGTAATCGTAACGCGAAATTCTGATCTCGTCGTCGGCTAAGGTGTGCGTGGGGCAGCAGCTCACCTCATCGCAGGCGCTTTCGCAGTCGCTCAATTTTTTCAGTTCGCGCAATCCCCGCCCCGCACCTCTTCCCGAATGTAAAAAGCCGGCGACACGGCTTTGCACTTTGGCCGGAAGCGATCTACCGCTTCTTCGCCTTCGCATCAGTCGCCCGGCGCTGACGAGCACTGGCAAGAAGCTGCCACCCCCGCCGCGTATAATGGCAGCTGCAGCGCATTATCGTTGTATATACGCGCGCGAACGTCGCTTAAGCAGTCGAGTCTCCTTCAGCTCTTCTTCCTCTTTCGCGCTTTTTGCTCGCTTTGTTTGTTTGTTTGTTTTTTTCCTCTTCTTTCGATGGCTGTCGTAGGCGAGCAAAGTCGTTTTGAACGCGCGGAAAGTACCGCTCCTTTGGAGAACGCATATATTTTATAGCAATGCGTGACTAAGTTCGCGTTTCGTAATGTACTATTGTACCAAGATTTTATCATATACGAATGAGTATTTGGACATGGACTCGGAAAGTTAAATGTTAGGGATAAAGGAAAATAATAATATCCTTCGCTGGTGCGTGCTGCGTAATATTGACATCCTGCTTCGAATATAATTTACGAACATAATAGAATAATCAACGTTGCAGAATTTATCGAGAGCTTCACTCTTGAATCAGAGAGCTATCGCGTAATTGCACATAAATTAGTAAGCAGTAATTAATTTTCGCGAGGTAATAGGAGATAGTACAAATTTTTTTCAAACTTCCAATCCGACAATCGACAGCGATAAAAAGAGCGCGCAACTTACGTCAGCCCCGGCAACAAAAAAGTACACAGACCGGCCCGAGTGCATTTAATTGCGCTCGAGCTCTACCTCCAGCTGCAAAAGAAGAGACTACTTGCGGCCTCTGCCGTCGAGTCTGCAATCCGACTGAGCTCGCAGGGTAAGCTCTCCACGGCCCGACGCAGTTCGCGCGCAAGATCCGGGATGGCAGCAGCTTGTCCCCCGCGAAATCTCGTCCCTGGCACAGCACGCACGGCCTGCGTTCCCTCCCGAGCATCAGCAGCCGCGCAGTTCCGCTCGTTAATCCTGCGATATATACCTCGGCTGGACATCGCTTTTCAATTTGCGGTCGGATCGCTTTGATCGATGTGGCCTAACCCGCCGCGCTCGCTAAAGGTGACTAAAGAATAGCAGCGCGCAGGCGCGGTATAGAGTCGTTCGAGCGGTTATCAAATTTAATTGTCCCCCCGGCGCACCTGTAAACATGCTTCATGATGATAAAATACGCTCACACATACGCAGGAGGACAGGGTTTTATAGGACCGCGAGCTTTTATTGGGGGCGGGGGGGGGGGGGGGGGATGAAGCGACTCCGCGCAGAGCGCGTACGGCACTTTGACGAGCTCTTACATGAAATATTGCGTGCATACCGCCTGCATGGACGGTATTCGCCGAGCGAGCTCTTTTTAAGGACTCGCGAGATTTTCGAGCGCGCGCGCGGCTCCATTTCGCGATTGAATTTTTTTACAGCCACTTGCGGCAGCGAAACAATGCCGTTTCGCGGTGAATTAAACCGCGAGCCCTAGCTTCGCCGTAGACACTTTCTTTTTTATTCGCTGCGCTCTGAACGCTTTGCGCGCTTCCGGCTGAAAAACTCGGCTGATACGCTCTCATTCCTGCTGCGAGAATGTTATAATTGCCGTTTGTCTAGATCTCGGTACATCGATAATCCGCGGCGACTCGCCTGCAAAATCAGCCAACGTGTAACTTTTCGAGCTCGCACTGGAGCGAATAATCAATTACCATACTCTGTTTACAGCGCCTGTCCCGGAGACCGCGGCGCCGTCGAGTCTCTCGATCGGCGATATATAACGCCGCGGCACGACCCCCATAAATTTGTTGTCAAAACAAAATTAATTATTCCGTTATTAATCTTCGCTGCGTATATTCTCGGGGCGTGCAATATTTCATTAATAAAACGTTATGAGCGGACACCTCTCCCTAGCGGCCCTCGGCGAAATAAAAATTGAGACGCGCGACGCGAATAGGCCGCGAGTTTATATAGAGAGAAAGGAAATGAAAAATCATCGGGAGCTCGTTTCCCTAGAAGCGCATGGACTACATTTTACCCTTCATTGTAGTGCAGAGGAGGATGGGTTCATTTCGCACAACAGGACGCAGCTCTCCTTTCTTTCAATCCGACTGACGGATCGGACGCTCGCGCACACAACGTTAACGGAGAGAAAAGATTATAAAGTCTCTGCGAATTCTTGAATTATTATATTGCTTCGCGCGGCTAGTTCGCGTTGCACGCTTTAATCAAAGGCGAACTTTCTCTTTCTCAAACTTCGACACGAGAGTGTTGGATTACTTGTCTCGTCACTCGGTATACGCACTATTTTAAATGCAAGTTTCCGCGCTCCTCGCCTGAATGTCATTACCAACTTTCACCGAAAATACCAGCTCCGAAGACTTCTTGTCTGAAAACTTGCCGGAGAGCGATGAGGATATAGTAATTAGAAAAGCTTTTTCCTGACCAATTTGCAAATTTTCTCCGATAATCACAAAGGCGTATTCGGAGTATCGCGCGCGCAGAAAAAGGTAAAGATAAACAGAGAATGGCCTGCGAAGGAAAGCGTACATCTACGCGCGACGTATACGAGAGGGGGAGCGATTCGCTGCTGCATTCGCGTGGATATAAGGTGTTTCCCAGATTTTTCGCTCGGAGCAGCAGCAGCGGCAGCGAGTGATTTATAAGAGACGCTGCGCAAAATGAAAATATTCGCGAGCATGATTCTCCTCGATGCATCAATTTTCCTCCCGTCCCCCATCGATCCTTGCAGCGGCGGCTTTCAATTTTCATGTAAATCTCGGGGGCGACCCCACTTCGATTTTTCCCCGAGCTTCTTTCGATATCTTTTTATCGTTTGTACGATTGCTCTCTCTCTCTCTCTCTCTCTCTCTCTCTCTCTCTCTCTCTCTCTCTCTCTCTCTCTCTCTCTCTCTCTCGTAAATTTCTGTGTCTCTCTGGATTTTTTTCAGGCCAGTACCTGTCCGTCTCCTGCTTTTTACATCGACGGAGACAATGCCTCTGGCCCATAGTATCACCGGGATATAAAACCATTTGTTACGCGCACATAATTGCGAAAGCTAATTGAAAGCCATTCCGACGACGCGCACGCACGTAGGATCGACGAAATTTTACGAGCATTGCTTTTCAAAAAGCGTCTTTTTTTATCGACGCGAGCCTCGCAATCGCTCGTTATCGGACTCGACGATATCGTTGGGAGGCGGTTCGCGCGGATATTCGAAATTGTTTCTCGGTCGATATATGTATACGCTGATTCTGTAACGAGCTTGAGTTCGTAAAAGTTGACCATTGTTCGAATTTTTAATAAACGGTGGGTTTGTTCGTTAACTTTGTTCGCGCCTCGCGTTATTTCTTACCGAAACGGGCACAGGTCGTCCGTATACGGACCGCATAACATCGGCAAAACTCGTTAAAACATTCTCTAAGACGAGCAAACAAATTCGAGATTCTACATTTCACAGCTGCAGAAAAGAACGTCGTGTATAATCGCTGCGAGCAATTTAAAATGATCTTATCAAAGTCGCGTTGCGCAAGCGTGTCAGAGCCGCAGCGTCTTAATGCAAAAGTTACGCAATTATAAATTTCAAATTATAAAACTCGTCTCTAGCGAAATGTTAATTATGCACTATTAATTTATGCGCCTCGAGCGTAGAAGGAAAATAATACCCGAGGAGCGCAAAGTACATCTGTATAGACGCGTTTTTGAAATTCCCTTGATGCACACGCGCCAAGTGGCTCGTCCCTCACGCGGAGCTTAAGTTTATAAAGCGCGGCGATTGGTGAGCTTTCCTGCGCTTTCTTTCTTCCTGCTTATTTTTCGTTATTTACAGTCGTCGTCTGCGTCTCTCCGCGCTTCTCGGGAATGAGTCAGCCAATATTTGAGCCCCGAGCCTGTCAGCACTGTGTTTTTTGAAAAGATTGAACGATAGCTTGAAATTGTTCCGCGGGTTATTTTTTTTCTTTTATTTGGAAGTCCCAAACTTTAGTCTTCTCGATTAATTAACTATTCACCATCGGACAAATAATTCATCGGTGCATACGAAAATCTGTTTGTGATAGGTATATTGTGTTCTGCTTTTGTTAAGAATTTTTGTAGTGAAGACGAATGCTTATCGTATTCGAAAGCACCATGATTGGGTATGATATACCTTAGTAGATTAGAAAGAACTGATTGAAAGCATAAAAGTCACATTACTTGGTGTATGTTAATACACCTTGAAGGCAGTATCAAGGAAGTGGATAAAACTAATTGATTCGGTATCAGGTAATCTTGAAAAGCGTGAAAATTCACACTTTATAAGCTAATGCCTGTATTTAGAGCAATCGTCTATTTATGGAAGTTTTGGAAGACGAAAGATGACGAAAACTCCAAAGAGATACCCTTGTAAGTCTGCTCTCTAATGAGCTCGTTGCTCTTCGAGAAAAATTGTAAGGTGAGCGCCTAGTCCTTTCGATCGTCCATCGCGCTCGCAACTTTTCGACGCATGCACACTCAGCGTTCGTGCCCTCTCCCATACCCTGCACCCTGCGTCTCCTTGCGGCCCGGCGACGCATCGGAGCGATGAGAAATTTATCCCGTCCATTAGCATAACAAATTCGGCATTTCCCGAAAAATATTAGACCATCGCAGCCACCTGCTGGTGTTTACACCCGTGGAGGAGCTCTCGGCGCATACTGGCCCGCCTGTAGGTACGTACACGTATATGTACACGTATACGTACCTATAGGTAGCAGCGAAAAAAGGCCGTAGCCGGTGGCGGGAATTTTCATTCATTTTTCCATTATGCCCGTATAAATCAAAAGTTTTCCGCCAGGCCGCGAGAGAAAGTTTTTCATCGTGGAGCGCGAAATGTAAATCAAATAATAATAAGAGGAGTAGTGCCGCCAGACCGAGCGCGAGAACAAACGCCGGGGCCGAAGTTTCAGAGACGATTCAATTGCGCGTCGTCCCTCCTTTTTTCCTCTCTTCTCGGACTTTTTCCTCTCCCTTTTCATGGCCGGCACCTTGCATAAAAGGATCGCAAAAAGCTAGCCGCTGCAGGTGCCCCCTTGTCCCGCAGCGGGAGAAGTGGCCAAAGGGACGCCCCACGCTCCCCTGCGTATTCCTCGCTAGTCTCTTTCTGCTTTCGTTCGTTGTTCGCGGGCTCTCCGACCCGAGCGGGAACGCAAAAAGACGTGCGTCACGTGCGAGCAGAGCTCGTAAGTAGTAGAAGGCGAATTCGGTCGGACGATCACCGGGGCAGCAGTTCTCCCCTCTATTCGCCGCCTGCTAATAAACATTCACGCGAAATAACAAGGCGAGCGACGAGAAAGGAGCAGAGGAAAAAAATGAAGAGACACACGGACTCGCTGAATTATTAACAATAAAATCTCTTGGAACTCCGTCGCGCGGGGCGGAACACCTATTCAGCGACACACCTGCAGCCGGAGCTTTTAATAACTGACCCTGCGCTCGCTGTTTCGCACAATGACCGGCGAGTTCTATGCCTCCTCTCCTTTCTCATCTCTCGCCCCCTTTGTACATTCATTTATTCGGGCCGCGTGTGCTGCTGCCGCTGCTTCGCGCGGCTCATTCTTTTCGCCGCTCGTACGTACACATACAGCCGGAGAGCCAGACGCAATTGTACGATAATCCTTTGAACTATCACCTTGGACTGAATAATGGAGGCAGCCCGAGCCGGGGAAAGCACCTGTGAGTGGCGCGAAAAAACCGGTGCTTTCGAGAGCCGTTAATAACGGGGCTGAGGAAGTGTGCGGGGGTCAAGCTCTTGGTCCAGTGAATCGGGAAGATTTTTCAGATTCATACCCTGCACAGTGTACGAAATGTCATCGAGTGCAGTGTATACGCATTCCATGAAAATACTCTCTAAAGTCCGAAGAGTGAGACGACTTTCCCTGGAAAGGCTCGGAGCGGCTTGCTACAGACAAGGGAACCGGGCCATTTCAGTTTTATCTTTTGTTTCCAGTATCTTTCGTCAAATTTAAAACTGGCACGAGTACGTAGAATGGGAAATTCATTTAAGAGTAACTCTGTTTCGCTGCAGAAATGGTACAGAAATTTAACGAGCGAAAATCTTTACGAGCTTAATAGTTAATCGCTTTTAGTTTAAACTCAACTGAATTTAAATGAAAACCTAGCTGACAATCGCAGTTAAATAGCATGTTAAGCATGTTGGGTTAGATTTTGGGGTTCTCGTGATTTTGGTTCTTCGCGGCAGCTTCAGGCACAGGTTCGCGCGTATGAAACTCATCTGTATGCATTTTAAAGGTAAGCGCTTTCCATACACAAGACCAGAAAAACAAGTTGTAACGGATCGTACCTACTCCAGAGTTGATTTGATTTTAAACGACGCCTCGATACCGAGAAAGAAAGACGAAGAGTAGGGAGAACCAAGCACGTGTGTGTGCGTATAGAATAATGGTGTGTGTGAGACGCGGACTAGTTTAAGGAAAATCTACGCGCTGCATCGCCAGAACGCTGTGTGAGACCCAGAAGGACGCTTCAGTTTCTCATTTAAATTTGTAGAGAAATCCAGACGACGTACACATCACAAAAACCCGAGAAGGGTGCCCGCTACTGACCAGTGCAGTGCATGCTGAAGATCGCACATAGCATCGCCAGGACCAACTGCGAACGAAAGCATCATATCCAAAACACCAAGACCTATAGCCACTAGATTCCTGTGCGAGATAGTATGTGAATTCCGTAGCAGTCAGTGAGTAAATGTTTAACATAAAAATAAGATTCGAGGTTGATTCATTGTAATCATAACTTGGCCGCGCTGCGAGCGTCGCGCAAGATTTGACGAGCGTATAACGCATAATTATTAAGAAAGTCGTCTGTGATATTAATTTAACAGCGATCATCATCGCATGATCAATCCTACTGTGTGTATGTTTGTATGAGTGGAAAATTGTATGAGCATGAATTTATAACTATTTGATGAACTTACCGTCGCAAATTCTGAACCAAATATATCCTCCTTATTATATTGTCACGTTTCAAAAAATAAAAAATGTAAATATAAATTTTTCAAATATAATCCTAGCATTTTTTACAAAGTCTCGTTTCGGAAAGCATGTTATGGTCAATCAGCCAATATTAGCATATAATAAAAAATGCATAACTGCAGTTATCTCATGAGGCCAGAGTGATTTCCTAACCCAAAAAATTCTCCCAACTTCAATTCTATTCAATTTAACGATTTTTCAGCTAAATCTTAAGCGGCGCATTTGCGGTTTTTCGTTTAAATAAGTGAAACATCGGCTGAATATAACCGTTCACATTTCTACCTGGGTGCTGTGCGGGAAAAGCCCATTTCAGTGAAAATCGGGAATAACCGACGCAAATTTAATTCGTATAGGTATCATTAAATAACGTCTTTTCACGTGAAAATGGCGGGAGTTGGTGAAACCCTGTGAAGCTCTAGAATATAGGGTATATATAGGTACACGATGAACACACAAAATGTGAATTCTTTAAAAAGTACTACTGATAATCCAATACAACTGGTCAATATTACTTTCAGGTCAGAGAAACAACTTGGAGAAGTTTCCGGTGATGGTGTTCATCCACGGGGAGAGCTACGAGTGGAACAGCGGAAACCCATACAACGGCAGCGTTCTAGCGGCTTACGGCAACGTCGTTTTCGTCACTGTCAACTTTCGACTGGGTATTTTAGGTAAAATGATCGTCTCGAGGCGCAGCAGCGGTGTAACTCAATTTATTCGCAACTATTAATGAAAATCCCCGGCAGCCGACGCGGGGCTGGGAACTGCGTGAGCTTTTTGGAAAGCCTCTCAGACTCTGCGCGGCGCTGTTGCTCGCTGCACCTATTTTTTTCTTTTAGCCCCTTTTTCGGTAATCCTGCGGCGAGGTCCAGGCGTTATCCTCGCCGGTAAGTTTAAAGGTGATTTTCGAGCGGCGCTCCGCGCTGCCTGCGGCTGAAAGCTTTTACTCGTCCTCCTACGCGCGCGCGATTTTCCTAACGTCGTTTCGTCTAATTAATAATCGCGTTATAGCTGCTCTCGAACGCACCACGCGCTCGCTCTATCGTACCGTTCCAACTCGAGAAGCGCGATGGCATGCAGTTCTTCGCCGGTTGTAGGAGGCTTGTAAGTCGTTATGTGCACTGCGTCCTCGAGACAAACCCGCGCCACTTTTTGCCTCGCTCGTATAATAACCTTAGCCAAACCCAATAATGCCTCCCGACGACTCGGCTCCGTCGTTAATCCCCTTTTGTGAGGGATAGCCGAACTCGCGTCCTCGGCAGCTCACCCCATCCCCCGAGATTTTCCCTCTCAGTCTCTCGCTCACCCACACTTTGCACCCGACCATGTACACCCGCAGGTTTCCTACGGCCCGGCAAGAGGGACAACACCGCGAGCAACTTCGGCCTGCTCGACCAGATAGCCGCACTCGCCTGGCTCCAGGAGAACATCGGCCATTTCGGCGGGGACCCGAGCAGCGTGACCCTAGTCGGCCACGGTACCGGAGCCGTCTTCGTCAATTTACTGCTGCTTAGCCCTATTACAGACGGTCAGTATAGCCCGCAGCCGATACGAGACGAGGCGAGCTATAGCTCTCGCGATCCACTCTATCTCGCTGTGTGGACATTTACTTGAAGCGCGCGCGCTCCTGCTGCTCCCGTCGCCGCTGCTGCAACTTTGAATGTATCTACAATACGTACGTCGGGCTTTGTTGCTGTTTCGATTTTGCCGCACAGTACGGCAGTCTATTGATTATCGGAGGAAAGCTGTTATTCCGACAGCGCGAATAATCGTTTTCCGTTGAACGTCTTTCATCCGCAATCACAAGAGTAGCATCGCATTGTTGCAACGGCGAAGCTGGTGAGTGAAAAAACCCTGATGTATCATTCAATGTCCGCCGCGCTATATCCTTTTTCACTCGACGCCAGACCCGCACGTACGAGTGCTCCGCATCGGTTCTTTATGTCCTCTTTTTTACAGGTATGTTCAAGCGAGCCGTTCTCATGTCCGGCTCTGCCCTTAATCCAGACGCGATTGGCAAAGCTCCTCTGCAAATAACGGAACAGGTGGGTGTCTTGCGGTGGGGGCCTTAATCTTCTTTCTTGCGCTTATTCGTTTATTCGCTACATACTGCACTGCGAACCGTGTAACGCTCCGGAATTACGAAAACATTATTCCGCCCGGAGTGTTGTTTCAGTTTACGAACGAAAACGCACACAAACGCACGAGTTGCTTGCGTCGCGTAGAAATAATTTGAAATATTCACGCGAAGCTGAACCGTGTACATTAATTTCGTTTTATTTCGATCAACAATAAATTTAACGTTTTCGCGTGGATGTGAGGCGCGCTACGCGTATATTGCAATTTTCCATTTATTTAGCCGCTGCATGAAAGCGTCGACGAATTACATGGCCGCCGCGCATGTTGATTTATTCTCAGTGAAAAATACAAAAGAAATGAAGCCGTTTACTTTCCACCAGGTTGCACATGCCCTGAACTGTCCGCAGAGCAACGACGACGAGCTGGCCGCGTGCCTGAAGATCCGGCCGGTTGAGAAGCTGCTCTCGGTGAAGCTGTACCCGCCGAAATACGTGCCGGCGTTCGCGCCCCTCATCGACTCGGCTGTCATATCCGACAAGCCGGTCAACTTGATGAAGAATGCCGAACGTCTCGCCAGGTACGCGATCTATCGAGGCAGATTTCGTTGGGCCGCGCGCCTAGTTTGCATAAATATTCGCGGCTGCTGGGGATTCTCGAAGCGCGGTTATTAATCGCCTGCAATTAAATACTGCCGAGATGGGGAGGAGGGGGGGGGGTGCGAGAGTGAATCTTGATGATAAGTTGCAGGAGGGGAACGCCGGAGATTCGAGAGCCCGGAATTCGGGCTATTTAAAATTCGATTTAGCCGAGAGCGGGCTCGCTGGAGCGCCGCTGAATCAGAGAGGGAGAGAGAGAGAAAGATAGATAGATAGATAGAGAGAGAGAGAGAGAGAGAGAGAGAGAGAGAGAGAGAGAGAGAGAGAGAGAGAGAGAGAAAGAGAGAGAGAGAGAGACAGACAGACAGACAGACAGAGAGAGCGGTAGGGAGCCACGAGCGCGGAAATTCAATTTTCGCGGAATGCTCAGCCCATATAATTAACTCGTATAATACCGCTGCGAGAGTCAAGTCAAGCGCGTCGCTCTACTCTTTCGTCTAATATACTCGCTGCGGTGGATTTTGCCGTCGACGGTGTGAATAATAATATGCATTTCCAGGGATCTGGTAATAAATGCTGAACGCTTGCGGCTTGTGAATACGGATTGATGAAGTTTGTTTTGTTTTACAAGTGATCAATACACGCTCGAGTGCAGGATATGTTGTCCCAAACAATATTGACGTTTGCAACGCGCAAGTTACATTATTTCGATGCATCGAGCGTTTTGAAAAATTCGTCCGATCGGTCATAATATATCAAACGGAGCAGCCGAGCCACAGTTGCAATCCAGTGTCCTCAAACTTGGCAGACAGTTCCCCGCTGGGGAGCGCGCAACTTTTAAAATCGTTAATGCCGCTATACCCAGTCCTCTCCGCCGCAGCGAAACTTTGTTCCATCCGAGAAAGCGCAGCCAAGGTACACAAGAGAGGCCTATATATGTGTGTGTGTGTGTGTGTGGGTGCGTGCACGACTCTACTAATTCCGGCAAGTTGCCGGCACGTTAAAAGTCCGGCCTGGGAATGTCGGCTCGTGTACACACGGACAGGCCACATGGCATTGTTTTGCAGGTTCGACCTCATGTACGGCGTGACGGAATTGGAGAAATTCCACGCACTGCCGGGAGTGGCGCTACTCGAGGGACTGTCCAACTCCGCCCGGGACGAATTCATCCGCGACAGCGTCAAGGTAGGTAAATCGTGCCACAAGACACGCGCACCAACCGGCTGGCTCCGGAAATGCGACGCGCGCGATTTCGCGCCTGTATCCGACCCGCACACGTATTATGCCTTTTGCTTTGGAATTTTCCTTCGAGTCCTCGTTTTTTACGGCGTACGCCGCAACATTTTCGACGGGGAATTTCGAGTCAATCATGCTAATGCCATTATTCGCATCCTGGTAGTAGCGCAACAATGTGCCGTTTAATCGTTGACGTGTTTGTTTTTACTTTTTAAACTACTAGCTTAGAGAATAATCTTCGTATTTATTGATTTAATTATCCATACTATACGTGTTTTCTCGTTTCATAAAAGCGTCCATTATATGCAGTACCAATGCTCAGGAGCGTGGTCCGACCGTGTCGGGTTTTTACTATTTGCTATCATTTTCGCCTTTGCCAGCATTTTTATTACAGTTAACAAGCGAAATAGCCCACGCGCATTCCAAAATTGTTGGCGGCCTCGTTATAGCTTTAATCGACAGCACTAGAATGCGTCTGCCGCTGTAGCTATATCGGACAGAAATAATCAGCTCTCTCGTGGCGGTGAGCGTGTCCTCGACTCTCGACACGGATCTCGCATTTCCATCGCCGGTATCGAAGCTTCCGATGACCCGTGTGCATACATGCTGTCTCTCTCCTCAACGGAGGGAGATAACCATGTGTAGCGAGGCTGTACGTACAGAGCCGGCAGTGCAGCGCGGACTCTCGATTTTCACAGGCGACCCACGAGCTCGAGCCCGATCTGATTCTGCGAAAAGTTCTCGAGCACTACAAAGGGACGAAGCGCAGGCAGAGCCGCTCGACGAGCGGAGCGGAGTACCAGCGCAATCGCGATCTCGCTCTCGAGGTCGTCTCCGACAGCGGGGTCGTCGCGCCCCTAATAGCCACGGGGAACCTCCACTCAAGGGCCAATCCCAAGAGCTACATGTACGTTTTCTCGCACACGAGATCCATCAGGGACGACTCCGAGATGAACGTGAGTATGAGAGACATTGCTTCGCAAACATTTCATTTTTTTTCTCTGATAGTCCTCTAGTACGCTTGGAAAAAGAGCTAATCCTCGCTTCACTGAAATCCCTCGTCACCAGCTCAGCAAAGTCCTTCGCTCCTCGCCAAATGCCATTCCCATCGAATCCGCAGTCGGTCGTAGCTCCGAGCTGAATTTCACAAAGTCCTGCGCGTCAACAAAGGCTCGCGCGACATTCAAAAACGTCGACGTTTCAGCAACAGATCCGGCGCACAGTGCACGGCGAGGAACTGCCTTACGTCCTGGGCGTGCCTCTGGGCGGCGAGGGATATCACCTGAACGGACCATACGATAAGGGCGAGGAGCTCCTGTCAAAGGATATTATGGACTGGTGGTGCAATTTCGCCTATTACGGGTGAGAGAGGGCTTGACGCGTTCTTGCTCGACGCTTTTGCGCTGGGATTTTTCAGTTTTTCGCTTTAGCCATTGAATTCTTGAATCGAGCGATTTGACGGTATACTCGCAAGCTTTGCATTTAGCGAAAATAATTAAATCGGGTAGAGTAATGCATTTGGATCGGTGGACCAAAAGTTCGAGACGAGGAAATGAGAAGTCGGGAAAGCCTCCGTCACGCAAACGAACGACCCCACGACTTCACATAAGGCGAAGGAAAAACTAGCGCGCAAGTGTCCAACAGACTTCTTCCTGCACTGCATGCGATCGTAAATTAATATCGCTCGGACCGAATCAAGTCTACTCAGAAAGCTCGGAAAAGTTTGCTCTCGCGCTCGGGAGATAGTACCTTCTTGTTTCTCTAATTCACAGGAATCCGAACAACCTGCGACCGCCGCCCCGTCGGCTGTCTCACCTAAGGGACGAGTACAAGCCCAGCTCCTCGAGGTACCACATCGACTGGCCTGAGTACGACCCCGAGAACCAGACGTACTTTAATCTGAGTAAGTCGGCAGCGAGAGCTGAGAGAGAGGGGGAGGGGGGGGGGGAGGGCAGTTGGCGCTGCATCTTTGACCGCATTATGAGCGGGTCACGTTCCAGCCGTGTAAGAGCGGGCACGAGCATTAGCGCGATTGGCAATTGATAATTGAGGGGCTCGATCGCAGCCGCACGCGTTCTACATCACCGACGACCGCCAGCACCGCTCGATTTCGAGGCCGCGCGCCACGCGCGCATTCGGCTAATTGCTCCGGCCGTATAATTTGCTGCTCGTCTTTCGCCAAGGCTCATTGAGCGATTCTGGACAAATTGCTAAAGTAACTCGCTTTTCGCTCGTTTTCGCGCCTGAACTTATTCCCGTGGACAAGTACTATTTGCTCTCCTTTTTGCGTATCAGACTTCGCAAGTCGACGCTGATGGTATTTATTTCGCGGAACGAAAGTCTAGTGCGGTACGACAAAAGAGCCGACCTTTTTCCCCTGACCTAGGCTCGATAGAACATTGTAGCAGACCGCGGCACACATCGGGCGCATAGTTCGAATGCCGCGGTTAATCCGGAATGCTATCCTTGAAATTTCCGCTGATTTGCATAGCCTAATTAAACTCCCATCGGCAAAAGGGTGGAGGGAAAAATCTCGGTGCGCTCGAAATCACAATATCGCAGCGACGGGCCGGGGCCGCGCACTCGAAGCCGCGCGCATCGAAAGCCTCTCAAAACGCAACTCCGATAATCCAGACATTAACCCGGATCCGCCCCTCCGCGGCTCTCCGGGGGGAATCCGATATTTTGCGCTCTCGCGAAGCCTCCCACCCCCCTTTCTCTCTTTTCCTGAAATAAAAGAGTGGCTGTGCACGCGCAACAACAACGAGAAACGTTTGCAGCAACGCCACCGCAGCTGGGTCGGCGTTATCGCGCCGCGGAAATGGACTTCTGGAACGAGGCGATTCCGAGGCTGCTGCGCAGACCCAAGCCGGGAAGCGACGCCGCCACCAGCAGGAGGCCCCGACCCGGTCTCCTCGACGCCTTCGACCACGACTACGCCAACGGGAGCTTCGCTACGTCGCCGCCCGCGCCCCCGGCCAATGTCGCCAGGGATAACTCGAGCAGAGCTGCCGGACAGATGCCCGAGCCGCCGTCGAATCTCGGGGACGGCGAGCCCGATAAGCCCGATGTGAGTATGATGTGCAGGCTCTTCTTTCGGTTTTCAATTTAGAATCCGCTACCTTTTTTCTTTCATATCGCTCCTTAGATTTTCTGGCTTTTCGAATCCGATGAAGAGGCGAGATTATTCGAAATTGCCTACGGTTGCTTTAATTACAGCCGTGATGGAGTTGTGCAAATAATAAGCCCTTTTTAAGTATGTACAGCGAATGGGAGGTTAATCGCAATAGGATTGTAACAAATACAAAACTTTTCTATGTAATAACAATACTTACCATTGACTTTTCACGCACATTTTATTCTCTTTCAAATGCACTATAGCTGAATTGTTTGTAATAATGGGATGATTGAAAAAAACGCAAAATAGAGTTTTTCAAAAATCAAAAAATGGCGAGAGAATGAAAACTAGTTGGCAAAATCAAAAATAACTGCATTTCCCGAATTCAGAATCCAATATATATATATATATATATATATATATATATATATATATATATATATATATATATATATATATGTGTGTGTGTGTGTGTGTGTGTATATATATATATACACACATGTCAAATTTCATTGATATTGACGGAGTAGTTCCAGAAATATATTACGGTATAAATACACACACATCCCTACAGACATTTTCTAAAAACACGTAATTCTAACTCCAAACACTTCAAAATGTGTTTCTAACGTGTTTTCAATGAAGTCGAAAGTTTTACTATTACAAAGCTTCCTAAATAATAATTGCTGCACCGGCGAGTAAAATATACTTTAATTTGATAAAATTGATGACATGAATCTCCGAATGATCATCGTCAGCGCAGTTGCGTCCGCAAACATGATGGATTCCTCTATACCGCAGGGAAGCAATTATTATCAGCAACATGTGCATAGCAGCGGCGCATCTCGCATCAATTATCGTACATTACAGTCGTGGGCTTAAGATCAAACAGACTATTATCCAAAGCAAGAGACATAATAGCAAGGAGTCCTTGGTGTATGAAGCGTTAATCTCCTCGATTGTCCTGTTTCAGAAATCCGACAGCGACGACAATGGCAGAGGCGGCTCACTGAAGAACACCTCGGCCGTCTCTCTGGTAATTGGCTTTGGCGTCGTCTTCCTCCTGATCAACGCCACGGTATTTGTCTACCTCTATCACAAGCGCCAGCGGATGCAGAAAAAAGCTTCTGGCAGCGGCAACCCTCCGGGCCCAACCTCCAGTGCGTCCATCAACTCTGGAGGTGGGCTGGCTCAAGACGCCGCCGCTGTCGCGCTGGCCAAGAAGTCCAAGGGCAGAGATCGAGAACTGGGCTACTGTAACAGCGCCAGCAAGCCCGACATCAGGGAGCTTATCAAGAACGACAAGGCTTACGACAACAACTCGAACTTCGGCAGAAGGTCCCGGGAAAATTCGTCCTCCACCATAGACACCAGGATCAAGGTCAGGGAATGGATCCAGCAGGAAATCGTGCAAAGGTATATCAGAAGGTGGACTCTCTGACTTGTGCCTATATATGTGTATACACTGTACGAGAAGGTGGAAACGACTTGCGCGTAAATACGCTTCTTTGTTCCCGGGCGAGTGGAACGACGCGCTTTCTAAAATCTTGTCGTCGAGAAAATGCGAGTATAGAGAGGGAACGAATTGCCGGTTTCTTCGCTCGAAAATTGGATTCGCAGAAATGACATGTCGTTTCCAGCTTACGCTGCCGAGTCTCTCACGCTGTGTAAACGCCGAGAGTTATAGAAGAGAGAAATAAAGACGTTGTTTAATTTCGCATGTAGTAATAGCGAGTGAGGCGAGAAAATTTTTTTTTCTTAACACGTGAATGAAAAAGACCCGTTTCCATGCCTCTAAAGTGAATGGCAAGCTGCTCATTTCGAGCGTGCGGGAGGGAATCATTCCCTCCCGCTACTCATAAACACTCAAAAACACTCAAAAATAATCAAATTTATGAAAATTATTGAAAATATTTGAAAAATATTGATATTTTTTGAAAGAGAGTGGTTTACGACTCCAAATGCGCAACTTACCATTCACTCTATATGCATGAAAACGGGTCTTTACAGGCACTTGTCAAAAAAAGTACAGTGTGTAACAAGGGGGGGGGGGGAAGGGCGATATCTAACGAGGGTGAAATTTGAGCACGAGTTTGAGTCGAGGGTGCTTTCGGCGTGAATTTAACGTAACGTTGAATTTATTCAAACTAAACACATTCACAATTCACAGAGAAGATTATTCTAAGTATTAAAATACGACACCACAAATCTAGTGGAATACGACGAGACTTGTTACCTGAATGACCA
Source organism: Nasonia vitripennis (assembly GCF_009193385.2). Classification (NCBI taxonomy): domain Eukaryota; kingdom Metazoa; phylum Arthropoda; class Insecta; order Hymenoptera; family Pteromalidae; genus Nasonia; species Nasonia vitripennis. The sequence continues at coordinate 20,894,525 of NC_045760.1, forward strand.
TAATTAAAGTTTTTTTTTCAATTCAAGCTTTCGCGGTACTTTAAGTGTGCATATTTCTCTCTGCATACATTGAATGTGTCTCGTTGTTGATCGCGGTATGAAAAAGAAAAAAATGTTTAAATTTGGCACTAGGCGACCTCGAATAGATTTAAAAAGATTTCTAGGTGTGCAGCAGAAGCCAGGGCCTGTTTGTTTGTTGACATGTTCGCAGCCATTACCATGGCCCACTTATCAATCTCACTTCCTCGAGCGCTCTTCTCCCGCCGCCTCTTTTCTTCAACCTCGTCGGAGAAAACGTTCGTCGTCGACGAATAGCTTGCGAGCGCGCGCGCGTGAGAGAGAGAGAGAGAGAGAGAGAGAGATAGAGAGAGATAGAGAGAGAGAGTATTAGAGCTTCGAGAGATTGGATGAGAGAAATAACCCGATAAACCGAGGCGGAACACCCCGGCGACTGAGCGCGAAACTCGGCAGAGGAGAAAAAAATCCATTAAAAGCCTCGAGACGCGATCGCGAAATCAGTGCCGAAATTCAGCGTCAGCCTCGGATAAACCCCGCGCAGTCGCGCTCTTAATGAAAAGCGCTGATTACGTGTCAGCCTTAATTCCGCAGACGGCCGGGCGAAGGAAAAAATCTCGAGGTGGGTATGTATTCCATAAGAAAGAGGCAGAAAGCTTCGCCGCGCGCGCGCACGAGCGACTTCTTCTCCCCGAGTCTCTCGGTCCGCGAGGGGGAAAAAGAAGAAGCAGCAGCAAGACGGTGGCCCGAGACGAAAAAATCCATTAGCCAGGTTTCTCGCGACTTACTCCTCGAGAAAAGACTCCCACTAGCGTGGTACTTCGGAGAAAGAGAAAGAGACGGGGGATTCCCATCGGGCCAAGAGAGCCAGAAAGGGATGTGTATGTGTCTTTTCCGACTTTGCCTAATTGGACGAGCGAGCCGAGAAGGAGGCAGTATAGCAGCGGCAGCGACGAGGGCTCAATTCGAGGGCACTTGTCCAGAGCTCGCCGACGCGACTTTGCCATCTTCGCGCTGCTGCTGCTGCTGCAGCTCGGGTATAGTTTGGAGTCGAGCAGTCGAGTGTAGAGTGAGAGAGGGAGAGAGAGAGAGAGAGAGAGAGAGAGAAGCCGGTCCAATTACAGGCTCCTTTAAAAAGAGACGCTGCTGCGCTCGCGAGCGAGCGAGCGAGCAACCCTTCGCGTTTCCACTCGCTATACATTGCGCGCTCAGCTTTAATTCGCACAATGCAAAGCCGGTTGACGATCTCGTACCTTGGTATCGTCTATATATTTGAACGAGGCAAGTCTTTTCTCGGCTGGTGATGGTTGAGTCTTTCCGCGGAGATTCAAAAAATTGCTATATAGGTCGATGCAGCGAAGAAGCTCTCAGTGGCGGCGCTTTGATGATTCAAATGCTGGTGGCACTCGCCAATGAGAGCTTTCAATAGGATTTTGCTAACAGTGCAAGGTTGACTGATTCCGGTGGTTGGTATTGACGTTCGTAAATAGAATGGTAAAATCACGATCACTGATGCCTATAGTGAACAAATGCAATTCCCGACTTTCAACAGCTATTAGTATCACTGCTCACAGTGATAGGTAAACATTTTAATGAATCAGAGAATAAGTGACGCGATCGTCTTGAAATAAGTGCATCAGTATTTGAAACAGTGCACATTCTTCATTTTCTCAAGCGGTGATGAATATTCATGCCCTTTCGGAGATGCACGCTTTGCACTTTTGGGAATAGCGCGGATAATATCCAGTTCTAAAAACGGTGAGGTGTTGTATGCGAGTAAGACTGGAATATGACTCGCGCGTGACGCTCCGCTATAATATTATGCATATTGAAATAGGTTTAGGCCGGGCTGAATTTACCGTGACTCGCTGTTTCTATACACCTGCGACGATCCAAACGAGGGGGATCGAATTTTATAATTACCCTTCTGCATATTTACGAGCTAATGAATCGCAAAATTCATACTAGAAATATCAATTACTCTTGTCAAAGTGAGCCTTAAACGCAGCGTGGCGTTATCAGTTTATGCTTAATAGGGCCATCGTCAGCTCTCTCTCTCTCTCTCTCTCTCTCTCTCTCTCTCTCTCTCTCTCTCTTGGGCGTGCGCGCGATTAATTGCGTCGCAGCTGCGAAAATTTCTGCGATATAATCCATTCATCTAAAAGACTCTCTACATCGCGCGCATTGAAAGGCCGCACATACGTCCGTTCATGAATTTTGTTCCGCAGAAAATAGTCCGCGCGATGGTACTCACATCGATATACGTATAATGTAATATTGGATGTATATAGGGCGGCTGTAATATTCTCACCGACTCCGAGCGCAGATACATCAGTTTGCTCTCGCTCGCCGCGATGTTTACGGCACGGTTCCCTGAATACACATCGCCTCAATGATTCCTCGCCAACGCTTGCCCTTTTTCTCCACTTCTCGGTATAGCCAGTGAAAAGTTATTATTCCAGTAGTCGTATTTTGATATAGCTACTTTTTATAGCTGCGTTCCCGGAAAGGAGAGCGAAAATCACGCGGTATTACTAAAAAAAGTCTCGGGCACCCTCGGCACGAGCCTGTGCTCCCACTCCTCGAAACGATGTGTAGTTCCGTGCCGATGATTTTCGGACTCCAGCAGCGGCCCGAAAATCGTACTAAAACAAAGGTGAGGCTATCGAAAGGCGACTCTCCAAAACTACCAGTGGCACACCGTTGTTCTTACTGAACAGTCGTTACGATGGCAGAACGGTTAAAATCACCGGGCTTTACAGCAGAAACGACTGTGTTTTTTCTCAGTGTATACGTACCGGCTGTATCACTGCAGCTATTATATAACATACCAAGCTGCGAATGTGGGAGAGCACCGGATGAGAGGGAACAAATTCAGTTTTCCGCGTAACTCGATAATGGCATCCCCTAACGATAGGTTAAATGCCGGTAGCCTTTTTCAATCCTCGAAAGCGGCATAGTATAGCACGCGGTGATCGAGCAGAATCTAACGGTCGCGAATGACTTGGCTATATTCAATCGATTGGCATCTTCTTCTCTCTCTCGTTTCTCTCAGCTGCGCCACAGCGGAGGAGATGTTTTCCTCGTCAAATCGAATACGATGCACTATGTAGGGAGTAGTGCAAGAAGCGCGCGCGTGGCTCTCTTACGCGTGTAATGGAATATAGATCGATGAAAAGCGCTCAACCGCGCTACGCGCACACTAAAGCCACGCGACGATGATTTAATCACTGTCCGAGCACTGTTTGATCAATCGCTGTTTGTTACTCTTTAACGATTCGTCGAAGCGTTATCTGTTGGTCGTTTTGAGCGCGCGCGCGCGCGAGAGAGAGAGAGGACGGGTAATTGAAATGTGATCGCCGCCGCCGCGCGGGCACATATATAATAAATACACGCGACTTTTGCACTTTGGAAGCGAAATAATTATTCAGCACGCGACGCGGATTCGCACGACGCGAGCTGCATGGCACACACGTGGCGTTGAGATGTCAGAGCCCTTTGAAAAATTAGCCGCGAAACTTTTACGACCAAGCAAACATCCGCCGCGTTAACTTTGTCCCTTTCGCGCCCCCTATTCTATTTCTCTATTCTGGCTCTCGCTCTCTCGCGAGCTCTTCTTTCCGCGTATAACCACACTGAAAGCACAAAGCGAGACGCGCCTCGGAGAATCACAGACCCGACGCTTGCTCTCGCCATTGTTGATCTCCTGCTCCTTCCTTTTCCAGCCATTCTCTCCTGTGCCTTCCTCCGCCTTCTGAGTGCGCGCATCCAGCGAGATTATACGCGGGGGGCTTTAAGAGCCGCTTCCGGTTTCGTGCACCGCCGCCGTTAACGGCCCATTGGAATACGTGCTCTCTCGAGCCACTTTGCCGCCAGCCGCTCCTCTGCTCCTTACGACAATGCGAACAGGCTAATAACAAATAATAACACCGAGCGCTGCACTGCGACTGGGGGCGGGAGGTGAATAAGAGAGCTATTTAATTAATGAGGACCGAACGAGCCGAGCAGCTTTTCGCGTGCGCGAGGCTGCAGGAGGATCGCACTCGGCGCCCGTCTTGGATTCGATTTTTTTCCGCGTCCGCGAGGCCGACGGGGCGATCATGCGCGATTATGTTACCGTTGTTACGAGATTACTTCATGCTGCGATTTACACTGCTTTTCGTCGCAAAGCTTTATAATTTCGAAAGCGAAGAAGTCCACTACGTTATCAAGTACAATCGAACGCGCGACAAGGGGTGCTCCCTTGTATCAAGCTCGCCAGCTGTGTGTAAAAGTTATCGCGGCTAACTTCTGCGTGCGCGGCAGCGTTAAAAGTTCATCAAGTATCAATATAGCGGCTGCAGCGGGCTATTTAGTTAATGAGCAGATAAGTGCACCCGCGATAGCCGATACATACCTGTACACGCGATGCGAGGGAGGGGAAGGAAACTGTCGCTCGCGACGCTGCGAAGTTTCGGAAGCCAATGTACAAAGGCCGACAACAGCCAGCGAACGTATCTCGAATTCTCCGCTGCTTCATTCCTTTTCTTTTCTTTCCCTCTTTTCTTTGCTACGAGCTTCGTTCATCTCGCTTTGTTTTTGACTGGCTTCTCGCCGAAGTTCCTCACATTTAAAATTACTATTTCGACTTTGTCGAAGACAATGGACTTACTTATCGAATGGTTTACTTCTTCCGAGAAGGTAGCGGTAATGGAAAAAAGCTTTCATTCTTCTTTGCTGAAGAATTCGAGCGAATGAAACACTTGTCTTGGCATTTCAAGGACTTTTGGATATTGGAAAAATTTTGCTTAAGGATATCAGTTCAAAATAAATTCCATAGCTGAACTATATGCTGATGCCAGTTTATTTTATGCTATTTAGAATATAGTTCAGTTCAAGTTAAATGACGATTCGACAAAATTTTCTGGATAGAGTAGCGAGACTAATTATTAGAGCTTCAATCGTTACTGCAGCCAATGGAGTAATTATGGGATGACTGCTTCAAAGTTATTATAACGCAAAAAGCAGTTAATTATTCTGAAAATCAATTTTCGTTAAAAAACTTTGATTATAACCGTTCGCCGTGTTAATATCCGACCATCATGAACGTATTTCCCAGCCGGTCGTTTTAAGCTTCCATGCATAATTTTCACCATTAACATCTCCCATATTTCGCGCATAAACTACTTACACAATACGGGCGGTAAATATAAAATAATCGGGCGTATTAAATTGTAATTTAATAATATAATTTTTCATTTACTTTGCTCTCAATGATTCACGTTTAATTTCTAGTTTATATTTTCATATGAAACGTTTTTTCGAACGCTTTTTGTGCAGCATATTATCGAAGGCTTTTTTAAGCTCGCTAACATATGCAGGATTTCATTATCTGAAGCAAAGCACGGGTAATAGCTAGTTAATGGTTGTGAAGGTGTTACGCAAAATAAGTCAGGTCATAATAAAATCGAAATGGGATCCCGCGTAGTGTATCGTAGTGTCACGAATAGTCGAGATGAATCTCGATTTGTCTCGAGTTGGCCTCACGCATTCTTAATGGAAGGATCCTCCATCAGGCCGTGTCGAAATTCAGCAGAAGCAAGTGACCGATATAATTATTCGATGATCGCTTCCTCTATCCTTCGATCTTTGGCTAACGCGAGTTAAACGTGCAACTAGCCGGGACATTTCCATCGCCTCGACACACGCGTACCCGAGCATTTTTGCATTCCGCTCGCTTTCGCTGTATAATTAATGATGTGGCATAAATTAACGTACCGGAACGCACGCGGAATTCTGTGAGAGGTGAAGCGAATATTCTACCTGCAACTAAACGCGTTCATTCCTTTTAAATCAGCTTGGTGCCATTTTTCTTGGAACTAATAAACAATTTACGCGACATCGAGAGCAATCTATAGCTCCTCCGACGATGCTGAGCTGAGTCGAATCGCTGATGCGCCGAGTTTTTCGACACCACCGACGCTGAGATATTGCGGTTTGAGAGTATAAGCGCGTCTCGTGCTAGTCTTTTGCGCTAATGTGACGGCTGTAATTTTAATGAGTTTAAAAATCAGTTAGTTAGTTAAGGATAGGTCAAGTTATCGACCACTGGGAGGAAGAACTAGTTAGTTCAACGGAGTCTCCGGAAACCGCAGGTATTTCAAAAAAGACATGAGAAAGCAGGTATTTCGGAAAATGACTTAAGAAACAAGGTATTTCAGTGATTGAGCTGAAGAACCAGGTACCCCCCCCCCTTCTTGTTGCAATCATTCTTCATTTTAAGGGGGTGTCGTTCCAAAAGCTTCGCAAATCCGCCACGGAGTATTTTGTATTTCCAAACTTCTAGAAAAACAAAAAGTCCGATCGAAATTTTCTTTTGGTATAACGATTCATTAAAATTAAAACTGCAGCGCTATACAGATTCGGTTTTTTATTTGCAAACTTTATTCAAAAAGTTTTATGTAATAGAAAAACAGTGTTTTTAACGACGACATCCCCTTAAGGAGGCACACCACCTTTGAAATTAAAATAAAAATTTTTCATTAAAAATTTATAAATACTTATATAAATAAACCAATTTTTTTACTATTCTCAGACAGAATTTCCTTCATTTTGATGGTTTTAGACCTTCTATATACCTCTATAATACCTACGTATAGTTGGGAGTCCATGATTCACTGACCGTAAGATTCCAAAAAAAAACGAATGGCCCAAATGAGCTCAAACTCCAGAATATTGTTTAAAAGTACATTAGTTATGGTATGAATGAGGGGATTTGGTTGAAATTTCATAGAAAAAGTTTTATAAGCATATTAATGATTTTTTCATCAATTTTTGATTAATTTTAACATAATTATCATGTAACTTTTTCTATGGAATCAGTGAATCATGGACTCCCAACTATACGTAGGTATTATAGAGGTATATAGAAGGTCTAAAACCATCAAAATAAAGGTAATTCTGTCTAAGAATAGTAAAAAAAATTGGTTTATTTATATAAGTATTTATAAATTTTTAATGAAAAATTTTGATTTTAATTTCCAAGGTGGTGTGCCTCTTAAAGGGTGAAAATAGAATTGGGGAGATAAAATCATGAAAAATTCACGAAAATACAAATTTCAAAATTTTCAAAATTTTCAAAATGTTTCCGATGAGCGCCGCTAGATTGATATGAATGAGATGCGTTAATCGAAATTTGAAATACTTGGTATACTTTTTTTCATGATAATGGGTGGTATATCTATATTGATAGTTAATAAGTGGAGCGGAGTCAAAGGGTGATGGAAGGTTCGGACGCGTCTGGAGAGGTGGAGTGCACGATTGTAGTATTTTCTAAGTAAACAGTCCACCCCTCAAACCTTGAATAGGTGTATCTATTAATGGTTAATTAGAGGAGTCGTGTAAGGGAATGGGGGGGGGGGGGAGTGGTTCAAGGGTGGATGGCATAATTGAACTCTTTTTTTCTACCTAAGCCATATGATATAACTCTAATATTTCAAATTGAAAAATTAATTGAAGAAATACAAGTACCTGCCTTTTTGAAATACCTGGTTACACTGAAAAAAAAACACAGCCTTTTTAACTGACTCGCACCAGTAATCCGTCATTGTACGAAGACTCGCCAAAATTACCGTAGAGTTCAGCAGTTTTTAAGAATCATTTCGGTCGTTTCTGCTGATGTCCCGCATAATCGACCAATTTTACGAGTCGGGACTCGCCAAAATTACCAGTGGCACACCGTTGTTCTTACTGAACAGTCGTTACGGTGGCAGAACGGTTAAAACTACCGAACTTTACAGCAGAAACGACAGTGTTTTTTTTAGTGTACCGGAGATTCCGCTGAAGTATTAACTAGTTCTTTCTCCCAACCGTCGATATACCGTGTTTTTAGTTCGTAATGCCCCATGTTATGCGAGTTGAAAAGTTATATTTAAAAAATTAAGCTACAATTATTTGCTTCCAACATTGTTCTGAATCGTCATTTTCAAATTTAATTTTTACAGTGCGTTCAACGCGAAATCTCCTCTATTAAAAAAGTAATGGCCGAATGTTGTGAAGCCAATTAATGCCGTATTTGGTCGCCAGGTTTAAGAATTTAGGAACGTAAATAAGAAATTTTATTCTTAAATTTTAAGAGATGCATGTCCGGCTTTCATGGCACCAACATTTAAAATTTAATATTTGAGATTGAACGTTAACGACGAGATAAAAACAATTGCATTTAGTTTTGTATTGCTTTAAATCTCAGATTTCGTTTGTATTAATTAATTTATTATAAAAGATTGATAGCGATAAAATATAATATTATCTAACCTCAAAAATTGAAGACTACATAGCCTATTGTATTGATGTGTTTTTTAGAAAGAACAATATCGAACCAGATACATATGCAAATAGAGTGTACAAATATTTGTCGAAGTTCAAGTGCTTTTTAGAATGTGACAAAAAAGCGCATACACAAAAATATCAAGCCCGATGCGCGCTGAATTTCGCTATAGTTAAAGAGACAGAGAGGTTATGATTAATATTAACCCCCGCTTAATAATGATTTATTCAAATTATGTTCCACATACTAGGTAAAACAGGGTATAGCTCTTTACGTATTTGCGAGAAACTGGTGCATTTAAAATTGTAGATACACAACGCTCGCATAGAGCCGTTCACTTCGAACGAGAGCCTCAACATTTTCGTTGCTCTTAGGCCACAGTCGTTCTCGTCGGTGCAGCAAGAAAATCTAGTGCTGTAGTGTTTCATAAATTTAACAGCAGCGAATTCGCGAATCTGCTCCAGAGTGAACATTTTCAACATTGTTGTTTTCAGTTTTGGCCATCAAGAGTGTCGGCAGAAAGAGCCTTAAAAATTGCAGTGCCCGTGCGGTTTCGCGTAATGGAGATTTGCATTTTTGATCGCGAGTGTGTAGCGCTACGCCACGAGGATACCGTCAAATTTTAATTCCCGACCCACCAGCTTGATTTCGCCTTTGAACTGAATCTCCCAAGCTAGAGTGTCCGGTTCTCTGAACTTTCAAAGCTGTGCCCCTGTTAAATGAGAATATCAGCTTTTCTCTGCAATGAAAACAATGCGCTATACGATATATCGATTTAATTATTGCGAAACAGTAGAGAATTTCACCATAATCAGGAGTTCATTGAAAATTCTTTCTTCGAAAACGTTGGCCTGCAGTATACAATGCATCGAATATTTTGTCGAACATATCGCTGTGTAAATATTTCGATGCGATGCAAACAATAATATTGAATTTTCGAAATCAATGAACTAAACAAAATGTAACTTTGCCAGTACCCTGAAAGCAGGAAATGCGTCGGTCCGAGCATTATGCATGAAGAGCAAATATAGAAACGGGATTAAATTTCAAATTTGGAGTCTCTCTCCCTGTAGTGAAATTGGATTGAAAACTAGGTCAATCGGAAGTGCTTGACATGTGCCATACTATATTAAGCCGAAAAGTTTGTAAGCTATAATTACCTTCCTAACTGTGAGTATAATCCCATTGTTTAGTTCCGAGAGATTTAATGTACCTTCTTTCGACCCCACATCAGATAAACAGACTATCCTTTATGTAGGTCACTCAATGGGCTTTCAACTAAATACTTTGCAGTCGAAAATTTACGCGAATTGCAACAGATGATAATATAACTGCTCTTCAATTATAGTACATGAATTAATACTCGTTCATTTCGGTGAATAACCGAAGCATTGATTAGCCATGAAACTGTACAACGCTTTTTCAGAAAAAAAACGCGACCGAGAACTCGTATAGCTACGATATCTCGATTGAAATTATCCTCCAGCGATGTATGCAAAGAATACACTCTCGTGATCGATGAAATAACGCATCCATGAAATAAATTGGCAAACTTCAGCTTATTGTCGTAATCTCCACTGAAGTGGAAATACTGCAGTATCCCCCCCCCCCCTCGAGAAAAAGCCTTCGCAACTAACTTTCCGAAATTTGGCCCGTCGACAGCTCATCAAAATCTCATCCCTCGCCCGCTTACAGATGCTCGCCGCGTTTCCTGCGCAAGACCCGCGAGACGCTGCAGCGGGAGCACCGCGAGAAACTCATGAAGCAACAACAGCACAAGAAGCAGCAGCACCACCTCGACGTGCCGTCCAGCCACGAGGAGGCGGAGGAGGAGTTGCGTCAGCGTAGGCTCGACGAGGCTGCCCTCTACGAGGAGAGCCGTCAGATCCGTGTGCGACCAGGTGTTCGCGGAGCCAGGGAGAAGCCGGGCAAAGTTTCCGTCGCGGTGGACGCAACCCCGGCCACCCGCACCGACTCCGTCCTCAATCAAATACCTATCGAGCTCGCGAGGAGCGCTCCTGGAGCTTCGAGCGAGTATCTCAACTCCTTCGAGGATGCGGGGACCATTCTCGGGACGTCCGAGTACTGCGAGCCGGCCGAGTTCCAGCCCGACGAACTTCGCGAGGCAAGGAGAGAGGTAAGGAGAGAGGTTAAGTGTGTGTGTGTGTGTGTGTGTACGCGCGAATCTGTTCAAGTGAACTCTTCCGTTTATTTTCTCGAAGAGAACTTTGTGACGATCAAATCAATTAGATTAGAGAAGATGCTCCATCGAAATCTTCCAGGCAAAGATTATTTGTTGAAGATGAAAGAAGGGGTTACATATTTGCATGCCTGTCATAACTGCAGTTACATGCGTTATTAAACTCTGACAATTTCGAGGAATACATAATTTAGTTTAAATATATGTACTTACAAGCCATTTCGTATAATAATTTGTTGTCAGAAGATCACGCTCCAGCCTGTTTATAACCAACTGATCTGCATACTGAATCCCGACGAGAAGTATCTGTATTATACAGTTATACGTTCCTGTTTTGTGCTGTGTTATCCCTTATTACGCCCGAGATCCTTTGGTTTTAAGTTGAATGTTGTATTCAAAATGCTTGAATGCTTGCTCTGAATAATAAGGGCCTTAAAATTTATAACTCATTATAAAATCTTCATCGTGCTTAATCCTGATAAAACTTTTTAAAGAACTTTTGAAAGTGAGTTTGCCTTTAAAATGTTGAAGCTTAAAATTAATTTGCTTATCGTCGTTGAAAAGGGCGTAAAAGAAATATTATCACGCTTACAACTTACACTTATAATAGCGTTTTTTATTGATGGACACGAAGTGACGAAGAGATAATATACATTTTTATCAGAGGCTTACAATTTTTCGGAAGCCCTTTTTATCGGGAATAAAGGAGATGACGCGACTAAAATACGCGTAAATGGAAAAAAAGTTTAGAATGCAATCGACTTTGGGATAACATGTTCTGGGCGAGTATTTCGAAAATATTGACAACCGTTTTCTTTGGAGTATTATACAGCGTCCTCGTGAGTGCTTTCAGTTTAGTTTAAAAATGTGACCGGAGATAACCCCGGCGAAGAGGAACATTTTGAAAGCGAATTTTAAAAACACACAACGTTTTGTGGATTTTCCGTCAAAGTATTTTACCCATAATCCCAGTCGATGGCAAAAGGGACTCTTTGCAATCAACTTTGTAAGCGCCGAATGGAAATCCGCGCAAAATAAAACATTCAGCCGTTTTCCATGATTATTATATAGCCAACTTTTTATTTAAGATTCAGGGAGAGTCTCCGAGAGATTTTCTTTTACTGGCCTATCTTTATTCCCAACTCTCCCCCATACTCCTCTCTCTCTCTCTCTCTCTCTCTCTCTCTCTCTCTCTCTCTCTCTCTCTCTCATTCCCTCCCTCCTTCTTACAATTGCGGTTACAGCTAGAGCAGGCTTCTATTAGAAACGCTTGCATTTTTCCCAACAGGATATTGCACCAGCGGCGCATTCGCTCGCGCGATCTGTATACATAAGGAAAGCCAGTGCAAAGCTCTACCGAGGCCTTGGCGAAATTGTTTTATGCTTGAATGGAGTTTCGCTGTACGTTCTGCTCATCTAGCTTTCAAGGCCTACTACGTTCTATAGAGTTTCATGAAGTCCCTTCCATTTTCTCATTTGACATTTCAATTTAAAGGAATTGCGCAGGGCTCTTACATTATACATAATACTTTTTAAAGATGATTAACCTCACATTCATAAAATATTAAATTATAATAGAATGTTCTGGCTCACTTTTCCAATACAACATAACTTGTGTCCGGCAAACTCAGTTGAGTCCACGTTTGAAATGCTTACAATAATACAATTTTTATCAAAATTCGCGATATGCTGGAATTAACAAGAAAATTAATTTATCATCGGCAAAATGATTTCAGTCCATTATTGTCTACGAACTATTCCAGGATAAGGAAAAAAATTTCGAAACTATAGAATTGTTTCATGTATCCCACGTTACTAAAATTGTGATTCCCTGAAAAGTCGAGAATGCGACTTAATTCGCATTGCCGAGGAGTGACAGAATTACAATCTTCCGTTAAGTATTATCATACTTCGCAATTAAACACATCGAACAAATTTTAGAAAGAAGCAAGAGAAGGCCCCAGCATAGTGGTCATCGAGCATCATCATTCCAGAAGTGATCCCCTACCGATGGACAAGCTTCCGAGCGGCAGCGCAGCTAAAGCCATTTCCACGGCAGCGAGAATAAACGAATCGGATTCCGGCAGCGCCAGCAGCCTCTACGCGAAAATCAATCCTAGGATGAAGTCCCGGCTCCCCGTGCATCAGCAGGTTCAACAAAAACATTTGGTAAAAAATTGATTTTTTTTTTATTTTGTAATGGATTTATTCTGCAGCCGGCCCCTGCGAATGATAACCGGATCAAATCCACGGCGTTTAGATGTACGTTAATCGATCGGGAATTGAATTTGTAATTCCGAGCTCCGGAAAAACTCCTCGATTGGTAGGGCAAATGCTGCTCAATCATCAGTCAAGCTCAATTAATATTTTTCACAAAATTTTATCTAACTATTCAGCAATATTAACAAGAGATTTTTCCGCGCAGTTTTGTTACTTTTCGAACGAGTATTTTCAGAGCAAATCCATCCATGTTGCAAACAGAATATAGCTCTGCTGAAAAAACTACGTTAAAAAAATAAAAACGTTTCAACGTTCGAACCGAGTTGAAACGGCTTCTGTTTCGCTAAAGCAAAGCTGTCCGTTTTAATGTCGGCTATGCGCGCACGCGAACAACACTCTTACTTCATACATAAAAAAAAACAAAAAGAAAACAAACATCCCGTGCCGCAGACGCAAACGACGATAAGCAGAGCTCAAAGAGAGTGAGAGAGGAATAAAAAAAATTGTCCCATTTCTTCTCAGCAGCCGACAGACGTCGAGGTGAGGAGCCAGCGGCAGCAGCCGGCGCTGATGGCCGCGGGCGGCTCGACGACGCTCCCGCGATTGCTCACTTTCGGCTCTCCGCCCGCGGCCCCTTTTCATTCAGCCGACGTGAACGTAACCAACCGCGAGGAGAACGTAACGACGAGTCCCGCCACGTCGTCTGAGACAGCAGCGGCGGCAGCGAGTAGTAGTCACGAGGAGGCCCTCAGGACGATCAGACGGCGCAATTACCCGAAGGTGCTGCCGGACATCGAGAAGCGTAGGTCTCTACCGCCCAATGCCTCCTTCGTCATCGGCACGAGTGTCGCCGCGAGCCCGAAGCATATGCCACCGCCCCAGGGCCATCATCGACAGCCGCTGTCGCCGCCGTCGCCGCCGCCGAGAATATACGGCACCTCGAGGTATGTCGCCGCAATGTTAACACTCGCGATTAGCGCCGCGATGAAAGCTCTGCTGATGTAAGATGCCGGGGACTTGCGCAGCGCTCGTTCTCGGCTCGGGGAGAGGCTGACCGAGGATTTACTGCCGCACTCGCGGATTTGAGATTGCTTTTTCGAGTCTACGATTGCTCGGCCGATTCCGCAGCGATCGGCCTTCTTCTCTTTAGATTAAAAAATCCCCATCAAAGTTGATGCTCATTTTTTGCGTTCACAAATCGCGTGTTAATCTATATGAGGCATTCTACGAGAAGCCGGACACTTCGCGGTCGAAAAATCGAGCTTTTGCAATTTGGAGGGCACACTGACCACACCGAGTTTTTTACATGCGCTTGGCCATACAATATATAAAAAACATAGGTACCACCTCCAAACCCTATGCCAACAAAAAGTTACGGGCCAATCACTAATTATCAAAAAATGGCCTAGAATAATCATTATTTTTCCGGCATCAATGAACAGCGGAACCCAAGATCTTGAATTTAAAAACAAATCATTGAAAAAACGACCATCTCTATCGAAAGTTGCAAGCAATTTAAAATAGGGTAAAAATCGTCAAAAATATGGAAATCAAAGTAAACGGTGAAAATTCTGGCTTTTCAGGCATGTTTTCCCATTTTCGACGATTTTCATTTATGCCGGAAAAAATAATGGCGCTCGGCCAAGTAATAAATTACCCAGGGTACAATAAAGGCTATTTTTTGGTAATTAGTAATTAGCGTGCCCTCAAAATTGAAAGAGCTCGATTTTTCGACCACGAAGTGTCCGACTTCTCGTAGAATGCCTCATATATACACGATTAGAGTGAACAATCTCTGTAAAAACGAACTCTCGAACTTGCAGAAGCCTGGACTGCGTGGAGGATCGCGACGAGAACGAGGAAGAGGACGACTCGCCGATTCTCGCTGTGACGACGAATCTGCACGTGGGTCCGCTGCGCAAAAAGACGGATTCGCCGAAGAATCAGTCGGTGCCGAGTCTCGCCGAGGCCTCTGATGACAGCCGCAGCAATTCCCAGATGCATCACAAACACTCGCTGTCCAGTGCCACGAGTCTTCCAGTCTGTCCGGTTCACGGGGCTCAAAGAGAACCTCTGCTCATCCCTGGGGCTAGGAGCGAGCCGAGAATAGTCATCACGCCGAGGATCGAGTGCAATCAGGAATCGCAGGTGAGTTTTTTTTTCATACACCACAGAGTATTAATTATCTTTGAGTCGCTCAACATTGCAAATGTTCGTAAACACATTTGAAATTGTAATGCTTCGGTCTGTTGTACGTCGGGTGAGTGATTCAGGCTATGTTTACACACATTTATAAAATAACGCGATTATCCGAGCGCGCCTCGTGAAGCGCAATAATACATGATTTCGCAAAATTTATTCTTCGCGTTATATTCCGTTGAGCGACGCGGTGACGCGTTAATTCATGCGCGCAATCAAAGAACCCGCACGACGGAGCCCTTTGTTGGCGTTAAATGTCGAAAGCTGTTATTGCTTCGAAAAAACCTCGTTACCCGACTCCGAAGCTTCTTTCACATAAAATCACGAACCGAGAAGAAAATCCGTCAAAGAGCATTCTCGAATCCCTCACGGAGAGTTCTTTGATACCCAACCAACCTATAGATGTCATAAGAGCATTTGCAAGACATGAGCGATTCCCATTTAAAATTTAGAGATAAAAGACTGATGCGTTCGTTCAACAGACGACAAAGGAGGAGGCAGCGTTTGGCAGCATCGATCAACTGGACTACCCGCGGCCACGACACATCCCAGAACGCGGTAACGCGAAGTTGCCACGCATCATTATCAAGCCCACGTCGCCTCCGAACAGCGGTGGCGCAGGTACTCAGCCCCGCCAGTGTAAACCCAACGTCGTCGTGCCGATGACTAACCAACTTCACAACAACGAGACGTACCAGCGGCTGCTGGCTCGTCGAGAGAAAATGCCGCTACCAGACGAAGCCGTCTCTACTCGCATACCGTTGATCAGACGCGCAGGGGTCGACGCGGCGGTCACGAAGCTCTGAGAGCGACATCAAAGGAGCGGCATCTTCTTCTACTTCTTTTACGAGCGGAGAATCGACTGGACCGACTTTGACTTTTGTTATTTCCTCTTTTTTGCGCCGAACTTTGTGTCGAGCTTATAGCTATATAGGCTGCAGCCGCGATGACATTGTTAGGGACTCGTTACCCTTTGCATGTGCGCTGTGGCGCTCGCGCGCGTGTACTCTCTCCATGGCTTTAGTCGACGATAATGGAAACATCCAGGGATTCTTTCGTTTTGCCCGCCCTCCTACGTCGGACTTTGCTTTGTGTTGCGAGCCAATTTTGATTGATTCGCCCGCGTATAGGGCGTGGGAAATATGCAGTGAGCCGATATTCCAGGTGCTCTCGAGCATTGACCGGGGACGGGATCGGACCGGGCGAGTTTTTACTTTGCTCGAGTATCCGACCATCGATTGATCCGTCGCTCTGTTATACTGCCGACGCGCGCTGCACACGCTTGTACGCGAGAGAGATGGAACATTTCGCTCCGCCGCGATGAGCGTGAAATATTATATGCCGTTAGCGTAGTTTTACTAGTTAATTTACTCTCTTGAGTGGGGAGCAACAAATAAACGTATAGGCTTTATAGTGAATTTTTCGAAGAGTCTTTTTGTAATTCGTACTCTTTTCTACTTTCTCTACGCACGATGACTTTTCTAAGCTAGTTTAAATAACAGACTGATATAATATACTACTTATGCACATGTACATATACATTGAAAACCAAAGTTATTGCTGCGCACCTGATTTCTGTAATCTCTTTCATGCACAATGCGCCCTGATTATATTTAGTTATTCTTCATACAAACAGTGGCGGGAAAAAGTTTCGGTCATCTCGCTAGTGTAAATGTGGGGATTTCGTTGTACAATAAATATTTAGGAGCTGTTTTCAAGATACGCCGTAAATTTTCATTTTAATTCTAATGGAAATGTCCGTCTCAGCATCAATACGCGCCATTTTTAGACGGGCGAATGCTGTCCTTTATTATAGTATGAAATTTATGTAAATAGGCGAGTCAATCGAAAAATAAGGAGAATTCCACTCCCAATGCGGCTTCGTATGATGTATGCATGCGACATATACATGTACGCCGCGTATGTGCGCACTGAATATTGTACATTCGAGTCTGCCGTTAACGCACTCTCGTAGGCGCCATTTGTATACTCTTTCTCCCTGGACATTGAATAAAAGACATTTTGTACTTCAACACCGCGCCGCAGAAGCTTTGTTTATTTTCCCCGATGCCCGACGAATCCGGTATGCAAATGAAATTCTGCTTTGTATAGAAAATTTCCGAGAAAATTTCGTAGTGAATTCGCCCTGGGCTTGATTTCATCAAACATTGCGGCTGTGTTAAATATTAACTGCTGATTTACAACATAATATATTGTTTCACAGCCTGCGCACGCAGCAACGAACAAGAGAAAATATGCAAACATTTTACAGATGGCCATTTGAATTACGGCCATATAGTATTTGCGGATAACCTCGATTTATCCAGTTCATCAGTTGCATAGGAGTTGAATTTCATATTACCAGTGAGCTTGTGCATCAAATAACGGGGTAAAAGCGTGAGAAAGCATTAAAAAAAGTAGAGAGAACACATTTCGCGCGGCGCACACACTTTTTCTCGCGAGTCAGCATCAAATCTTCAAAAGCCGTTGTATCTTACGTGACCTCCCTCTTAATCCCCAAGGCAATTTTCGTCTCGGAATGCTCGGAAAACTATAAAAAGTGAAAGCTCATATTAGACGAATTCTAACTCTATGATGAAAAACTTCGAGTGAGATACGCCACTGATAACTGGTCTTTCAATTTTCCGAATCAACCTTGTGGATCATGAATTAACATTACGCGAGAGTAGCACGGAGTTGCTATAAAGCGCGCGCGGAAAAATGGTTACGATCAGGAGATAATTCGCGGCGCTGCGAAGAGATAATCACTGTCATCGTATAAATCACGCGAAATTTTCGACCCAAAGAAGCAATTAGGTCGCTAGCCGCGCTATATGTACTTTGCGACCCCCCCTCACGATCACTGGCTTGTCGCGCCGAGGGGTCCCGAGTTCAGGAGTTTGCGCAAGCGAACCCTTGTTCCGCTAAAGTGATCCTAACCCAGGAAGTGGTGGAGGATGCGGTGCTTTGGCTAGCCGACCCCACTCTCAGGTACCGATCCGCGAAAGCGGAAAGGAGACCCTGAGAAGTGTGGGAACGCGAACCGAAGCGCCGGATTGGAAGCCACCGGGCTTGACAACCCCGGGGTTCCTAGTCCCAAGCGATGAGCGCCGTCGCTTGGCCCGTAAACCTTGCACCGTCTTCAACAACCTTCGCAGGGCGTGGCGTTGGTACGTTGACGATGTGGGGAGCGGGGGCTTGGCTTAATCGCCTGGCCGCGAGGTGGGGTCCTCTATAAAACCCCCCCAATCCTACGCTCAGGTGGGTGGCTATGGGATGAATGGCTCCTGGGCGAGGAGTCCCAAGCCCACCAACCCCCGTTGGCTGTGGCGGCTGACGGGATGTACTTGCCTTACCGGGGTAGGGCCGTATCCCCGGTGGACCGCCTGTTTCGTGCCGAGAATTGAACGCTCACCGTACGGCTTCGGCTAATATGGTGGGCGGTACGAACAAGATGACAGACAATTTAAAAACAGCCTCGGAATACGAAACGCAAAAGGGGGAGGAATCGGCGATTGAAGGATCAGGGAATGAGAGGGAGAGGAAGGATAGGAAAAACGAAGCGCCTGAGAGCAAACGTGAGACTCCTCCTGATGTTCGCTCTCGATCTGCTCTATGTGGGTCCTCTGGGCGCATCAATGGGAGCTCTTCGAGCGCTGCTTCAGGAGGGGAAAGTAAGGAGGAAGATGGGGAAGCATGGCAGCATGTTCCTCTTGGAAGGAACTTGCGAAGCAAGACGAAGAGGGGATGCAAAACGCAGGCGGGAAATGAAAAGCCGGTTAAAAGCGGACATAGGTCGAATGATGGACGCATGGACGTAGCAACGGTAAAGGCAGAATCAGAGAAAATGGATCTAGGTGAGTTGAAATTAGGTAAAAGAAGGATTGACAAGACAGCGGAGGTGAAGATGGGGGATGAGGGAAGTGAGAGTAGGAAGTATCTGAAATTATCACAAGAGAAAGAGAGGAATAGAACAGCGAAGAGAAAGGGAGGAGATGGGAAAGCAAGGAAACGAGAGGAAAAGAGAAGGGCACTCTTGCTAAATGAAAATGAGGATGATGATGATGATGATAATGGCGAGGACTCTTTAGAGGATGACAGGAATTTAGAAGTGAGCCTGGAGAAGGAACTCGCGAATATCCGAGCGGGCCTCCGTATGCTCGTCATTGGCAGCAAAGGCCTGACGAAGGGAGAGGCCAGCAGGATATTCGCCAGGATTGAACGATATGAAAACGTAATTGTACGCATGAGTGTAGAGAATGAGAGGTTGGAAAGTACGATGAAGTTGCAGGAGGAAATGTTTAATAAAAAATTGGCAGCTATGGATGAACGAATGAATAGTATGGAGGATATGATGAAGCAAGTTTTGGACAAAATGGTTAAAAAAAATAACTGAAGGTATGGCGAAGAGCATAGAAGCGAAGGTGGATGTGATGTGTGAGAAAGTGGCCGGGAGGATGAATGTCGAGTTGAGCGAAATGAAGGGTATACAACAGGGTTCTGCAAAATCAACTGCAGTTCCCGGTAAGAGCTATGCACTTATTGTTAAAGGAGCGAATGAGAAACTGACGAGTATGGAGGTACAAAAAAGAATGTTTGAAAGTTTGAGTGATGAAACTGGAGTGAAAATTGATAGAGTGCGTATGCTAAGGAATGGAGGAGTGGTGGTAGAGGCGGCGACGGAGGAGGATCGGAGGCGACTGGCCCAGTGTCCCCTGGGCGATGCCGGCTTGCGTGCGGATGCACCAAAACGGTTTGACCCCAGGGTGATCGTTTACGATCTTCCTTCATCGGTGACCGATGCCAACCTACTTGAGGAGCTAGCCCGTAAAAACCTAGATGGTTTAGCGAGGACAGAAGTTGTGAAAGAAAAGGTGAAAATTGTGAGGAGGGAAAAGAGAGGAAATGACGCAAGAGTGGGAAACGTGATTGTGGAGCTGCCGAATGAATGGAAGGAAAAATTGTTAAAGAATGGAAGATTGTATGTTGGATGGATGTCATATAAAGTAAGAGTGTATGAGAAAGTGTTGAGGTGTCATGGATGTATGTTATTTGACCATAGAGTGAATGATTGTAAGAATGGGAAAGTGTGTTACCGATGTGGTGTGGTGGGACATCAGGCCCGGGAGTGTCGGAGCCCCGAGGTCTGCGTCAACTGCAAGCGCAGGGGTAGACCTGCGGATCACTCAGCCTTCTGGTCTGAGTGTCCTGAGTTTGTGTGGCTGCTGAACGTATTGAGAAAACGTGTAAATGGCTAGTACAAATGTAGATAATAATGATGCGAATGTAAGTGTGTGTCCCGTTGTAAATGTTATACAGTATAATTGCCAGAAATCGAGTGGGGTGATGTATGATTTGGGTGAATGGTTGCTCCGGGAGGGGATCCAATTGGGTCTCCTCCAGGAGCCGTATGTTCGGAGCGATCGTGTGTGTGGTTTGCCCTCATGGATGCGTCTGTTTAAAAGTGTATCTGGATTAGCATGTGTAATTGTTCCCGATAGTGAATGTGAGTGTATGTTAGTAGAAGTGTGTAAGTTTGATGATGCGGTGTGTGTATGGTTTAAAAATAGTGTGTGTGAAATGTATGTTGTATCGCTGTATTGTCGACCGAGTGGAAACATGAATGAATGTGTAGAGTATTTGGAGAAATTGATTAGATGTATGAATGGAAAGTGTGTGTTAATTGGTATGGATGCGAATGCCACATCCGGCTTATGGCATAGCAAGGCCATGCGTGGAATAGTCTGAAAAGAGGTGAGATATTGGAAGAGTGGGTGATGAATGCGAGAGTGGATGTCTTGAATGTGCCCTCCCAGGAATTCACATTTAGTGGAGCCCGAGGAGAGAGTGACATCGATGTCACTCTCCTCAAGGGAGGGCAGTATCAATGTGACTGGATGATAAAAAGCGAATGGGGAATCTCCGACCACAACCCGATTCTTATTAGAATACGGGCGTTGGTTGGGGAGACAGAAATGAATGACAATGTGTGTAAAAGATGGAATGCAAGGAAGTATAACTGGGGCGTGTATGGGGGAATGGTCCTGTCATCCGCGGAGGACTGCGGAATTGAAAATTTCCGTAGTCTCTCTGTGGAGGATAGGATAAGCATGTTGTATGAATGGATGGAGCGAGCGAACGATGAATGCATGATTAGGCTGAAAAAAGGAATGATAAGGAAGGGATTAGTATGGTGGAATGAGGAATTAAAAGAGAAAAAACGAGAAGTAGCGAAGAAAAAGAAGAGATACCAGAAGGAGAAAAGAAGAGAGGGCGCGAATGTAAGAGAAAAATGGATAGAGTGGAAGACAAGTGTGAGTGAGTATAAAGAAATGATGAATGAAGCAAAAGAGAAAAATTGGAGGGAGTTTGTAGGAAACAAGAGTAGGGATGACGTGTGGAAGGTGATTAGTGTGTGCATGGGTAAAAGTAAGAATGAATCTCTGAGTGCTTTGAAAATTGGTGATGGATGGACGAAAGACTGGAGTGAAAGTGTGAACGTATTATTGAATGAATTCTTCCCTCCTGATGACGGGATACCCGTGGAGGGAGGGGGAGTGAATGAAAGGCTTGTGGATGAGTTTGATGAAAATGAATTTAGTATGAATGAGTTTATGGATGCGGTGAGGTTGATGAGTGTAAGAAAGGCGCCAGGTATGGATGGTATTACGAATGAGATGATTAGATGTATGTGTAGAGTGATTCCTGAATACGTGAAATGTGTATTTGATGGTTGTTTGAGTGAGGGCCTCTTTCCACAACAGTGGAAGGAGGCCAAAGTGGTTGTGTTGTTGAAAGGGTCAGGAAAGGATAGGACCGAGCCCAGGTCATACAGACCTATAAGTCTGTTAAGTGGCCTGGGTAAGGTACTGGAGAGGATGCTAGTGGCGAGAATGATGGTGCGTATGTATGGGAAGTGGAATGAATGTCAGTTTGGATTCGTCAAGAATAAATGTACGGAGGATGCATGGGAACGAGTGAAAGAGTGTGTATCAGTGAGTGAATCTAAATATGTTGCAGGAGTATTCGTAGATTTTAAAGGTGCGTTTGGCTATTTGTTGTGGCGTGTGATCTTGGAGAAGCTGGTTGTGTATGGGTGTACGGAAGCGGAAATGAAGGTATGGAGAAATTATTTTAGGAATAGGAAGGTGTGTATGTGCAATGGAATGAATGTTATTTGGAAGAATGTAAGCAGAGGTTGTCCACAGGGGTCGATCTCAGGACCACCCCTGTGGAACTTGTGTATGAATGAGCTGCTAAATGAGTTAGAAGGAATGAATTTAAAAGTAGTTGCGTATGCGGATGATTTGTTGGTGCTGATCGAAGGGAATGTAAGGGCTATGATTGAGAGTAGAATGAGTGAAGCGATGAGTGTAGTGTACGAATGGGGAAGTAGGTCTGGTGTGGAAGTGTCCGAGAAGAAAACGGTTTGTATGATGCTTAAAGGTGGATTGAACATGAGTCAGAGAGTAGTACGTGTGAGTGTAGATGAACGAGAGGTAGGAGTGTTGAGATTTGTGAATGACGTGAAGTATCTGGGTGTAAATATGAGTGTGGGTATGAATTTTCAGGTGCATATAGATAGATTGAGAGAACGTGTGTGGAAAGAGATAGGCATGATGAGAAGAGTAATGAGGAAAGACTGGGGAATGAAAAAGAGGGCTATAAAAATGTATGTAACTGGAATGATTGTGCCGATTGTTATGTATGGAGCGAGTGTGTGGAGTGGTGAATTGCGGAAAAAGAAAGTGCGTGAAGAATTAAATAGATGTCAGAGGTGGGTGTTGTATGCGAGTGTGAGAGTGTGTAAAACGGTCTCCACGGAGGCGATGCAAGTGATTGCGGGGTCGCTTCCGTGGGACCTGGAATGCCTAAAACAGAGTGCCTGCTACAAAGTACGTAAGGGTTTGAGTATGAGTGAGAATGATTTAGTCACGAATGATGAATTGGAAGGTATGGATGTTTTTGCGAGAAAGAAGAGAGTTGAGGATGCGGCGTATGAGGAATGGCAAAGGAGATGGGATGCAAGTGCGAATGGACGGGTAACGTATGAATGGGTTAAGGATGTGCGGCTCTCAGCCAGGAGAGATTATTTCGATCCTGGTCTGAGGGTCTGCTATATGTTGACTGGGCACGGGAGTCTCAATGCGTTCCTCCACCAGAGGAACCTACATGAAACTCCCGAATGTATGTGTGGAGCTGCGAGAGAGGATTGGGTGCATGTGTTGTGTGAGTGCGATATGTATGCTGGATTTAGAAATTTAGATAGTATGGGTATTGCTTGGGATGGGAATAAATGGGATGTGAGTGGGGTTCTGAAAGATAAGGTTAAGTATGACTGTCTGTGTGAGTATGTTGAGCGTGCGTATAGAATGAGAGATTCGGTGAAGGCGAGATTAGACGAAGAAGTGATGAATGACGAAGACATGAATGAAATCGATATGAATGAAGTGTGAATGTGTAAAGAAAGAATGAATGCATCTTATTGTTGTTAAAGTTGTTTGTTTTGTTATTTATTATCTGTTTGCGTTGCTATGTTATGTTGTTTATTGTTATAGTTGTTATGTATGGAAAGGTGATTGTTGATTTATCGCAGGGGGGTTCTTAACCTTTGGGCCTGGCGTACCCACGAACCCGAGCTGGCCTGCTGGTGCCGAGGTGGCAAGACCTCTACCGGCCCTCATACCAGAGGCTAAACGGTACCACGGGCGACCGGGAGGCCCGCGGGGGGGACTACGTCCGCCCCGCCCCGGTCACTGGGTTTGGACTCGTGGTGGCAGTGGTTGATAGCCCACATCGCTTAGGGCTAGAGGCTGGGGTTGAGTGAAAGTCTCCTTGGGTGCTCTGCATCATCGGAGTCTGGAACTCTTCCCTGGCCTCGACGTGTGAGTTGCGGTCTCAACTCGGGGAGCGGCCCGCTTAGCCGTTAGGGATTGGATGGGTCCCGGCCCCCACCGAGGGTTCCCTGCGGCCTTGCCAGCCAAAGGGAGAATCGGTAGTCGTGGTGAAGCTGAGGGTGCGGTTTCTGGTGAAATGTCTTGTGCATTCCTCCTTAAACCGTGCTCGAGGTGGAGCCGCGACGCGTTGGCCGAGCGTATCTCGGCCCCGCGCCCCATGGGGGGCCGTGTGGGAAAGCCTCTGGCAGAGCCCGCACGTAAAACAACGGACAAATGTACTTTGCGACCGTACGCGCAAGAATCGTTAATATAAGCAGATAACATATTATAGGTAAAACCATAAAAATGCAAATTAATAGTAAAAAAAACATTTACCCTAGACAATTTCGATACTCCTTCATTTTCGCAGCTCTAAATCAAGATTGTACTAGTTGACGCTTCAAATCAGGAATTCGATGAAAATCAAACCGTTGATCGATTTTAACAAAAAAATAATACTAAAAAAGTGCGGAAGTGTATATAGCTTGGAATAAACGAAAAAAAAGAAAAATACCGGAGCGCAAACATGCATGCATTCGCCACATCTAATATTCGTTTACCTACAGTTCACAGCAAACAAGATACTTTTATAAAAGTGTTTGGTAGAGAGGACTGCGTACACAGAGAGGAATTTCTTGATTTTTCGCGATCAACGTTGAGCGGCTCATGACTAAAGCAAACGACCGCATCAGGATGTCTCTCGTCGTTATTTAACGGCGACGGTGCACAGACGCGACGCGCAAGTAGTCCCGACGACAGCTGCCTAATGAAGTATCATCTCGGGCCAATAGCAGAATAAGCTTGCGGGGCCCTTCTAATTCGAGCTCATTGTCCAGGAACGGTCAATTAATAAATTTGCGCCGGCCGGCTGGACGCAAACTGGTGCCCCTTTCGACGCGCCATTGTACTGCCCGGGAACAATGCACCCCATAGTTCGCGGACAACCATTGCTGTAGGGCGGCGCCGCCTGACCTCCTTCGCCCGCGGAAGTCCACTGCAGGCGATGCATCGTTGAAATGTTTTTTCACGTGTTGGCTGCGCGCGTAAGATAGGTATATTATAATTATTGCCGCGCAGCTGAGTTAAATGGGGCTTTTCGTTGGATTAAAGCGAGAAACCAAGTAGCCACGGGCTGCTCGACAAATTGTTTACCGCCTCGAGGAGAACTGCCTGGGGTCCATTTTCAGCGGAACAAGCTCTATATTTACTGCAAGCAGACGCTGCTGCGGCCGCTGAAGGATTTGATATCTTGAACTGGTTGCGCCTCGGAGTATACACGCTGACGTTGGCTCTTGATACTCGATACCCGGGACTCATCCCGGTTAATCGCGCGTTTTATGAGGATGCAGGCCCTGCAACGATAAGTAACGACGAGATCGAATAAAATACTAAGTTACGTGATGTCGCAACGCAAAGTTACGTTTAAAGCACGCTGATAAAAAAACAAACGTTTTTCTCGCTACGACTTTGGAATACATTTTTAGTTCTCGTTCTCTTCAAACGAATTCAAAGTACGCGAGAGCTCTAGACAATAAAAACATTGAGAATTCCACGGCATATTCCGGCATCACTATATTGATCATCAAGTCGATTCTATAACCACCGCGACCGTATTCTCAGTGTTGAGCGAGTCAGCAAAAATGCTGAAAAGCTCGACATATTAAAACTTCAAAGTCGCGGCATGAAAAAAGGAGGAATCGAACTGTGGTGAGAACGAGCAAGAAAAGCCGGCGCTCATCTCTCGCAATCGAAAAATCTCACTCATCGCCTCGACTGTGTTTTCCCGCACTAGCAGAAGTCAGCTCGTCTCCAGGAGCATTCCAAATAACGAAAACTCTCGTCCAAAGCTTCCTCGCTAGAAAACTGTCGTCCATTCTCCCTCTATCTCACACACCAACCCACCCATACCCACACGACCAACCAAGAGTGCTTTCAGGAGGTTCAAGGAGCCGTCGCTGCAACCAGAGATTTTTTGGGCAGCTTTCAATCCATACGAAGGCGCTGAAAGTTTGTCGGTCGGTCTGCTGAAAGTTTCAGGGCTTTTCGCGAGAGCGAGCTAGCTATGTGTAGCATAATTCGGAGGAAAATGTTTTCGAGCCGCCGGATGTTATATATGTGACCTCTTGAACTCTCGCGGGTCAATGCGACATGGCAATGACCCACGCCCGACTCGTGTACACGAAGCGCCATCTCGTACAGCTATCGATTGCTGGCCCGCCCGAATGCATGTGTCGGTGTGTCGGTGTGTGTGTGTGTGTACAGTCTTATGGCGAGCCTCGCTGTTTCCATGTCCGCTGAGCTAGCTCTTCTCCGGGCCAGGGATCTATTCCTTTACCCGCGCGCGAGCGCGAGCTCAATTAGCCCGGCGATTAAAATTCGATAAATTACGCGCTGCGAACGTTCCCCGCCGTATGCATGTGCACGAATAGACGGTATGACTGCGCTTCTAACTGATAATCTTCATTGATCGAAACGTAATAGGTCCTGAAATTGGTAATTTAGCTGAGTATCGTCGAGTCGAGTACGGCGTCGCTGCCGGGGATGTAAATTTTCTCGCGGCGAGAGCTGTGCAGCAGCTAGCGTGTACGTCTGTTACTCTGAATTCTCTCTTGCGGGCTACTGCGTGTTTGTGAAAAATACGCGCAGCGCAGCCCTGCATGCACGTAGACGCAACAGTCGAAATTTATGGATGGATAACAAGTATACAGGTCGAGATAACGTCGATATGCGAGAGGTGAATGCATTCTGTCAGATGTGTGGAAAGTTTGAAAAAGCGGAGGATCGGGCGAATCCTGAATTATCCCTCGCAGCACGGCCAAATCGTCAAACACTCCCCCTACTCGACGGCTTCCCCCGCTGTAGAGCGGCTTGCTTATTATATAAGGACTGCGAGCAAAGCCGGAGAGGCTGTAAACTTTCGGCGACATTATTCCGCGCGCATGCTGTGCAGCGCCTGCACTTGTGAAGCTTCGGAACGAAGTTTAAAGAACTATTATACATAACGCACGCATGACTACAAGGCGTTCTGTATCCAGCCTCGGGCTCAAGCGCGGGGGAGAGGCGAAAGCTCTCTGAGCGCGACGGCTTTTAACGCTCGACTCGCGCTGTAATTGCGTCGAAGCGCTCGGAACACAGGCGCGCCCGGTTTTTCTCCAGCTTCCCTCCCTCCTGCCATCGGATGACGACGCATTTTATCGATATCGACTCATCGCACTTCAAAAGCGACTGCCAGAGAGACCGAGCGAAAAAGTCCGAAGTAAACGACTCGGCTGCCGGCGTGATAAGCCTTCGAGCTTCCTCTAATTTTATTGCTACGGCAAAGCGGTGGAAGTGAGGAGATCCCTTATAGGTATTAGCCGTCTGCATAAAGGAAGCACCTCGTTCAGGGGCGCTGATGCGACTGCTACTCTCCGGCCGCTCGGCGGATTAACCGTTTTTGCGCGCACGATTCCTACCCGGCATAAGTCTTATACATCCGCTCGCTGGACACGAGAGTCGAATGCACTTGAGTGAGATAACCTACGGGCTGTTTGCCTTTCCAAGCGGCTGTTCATGTGAGGTTCGCCTAGTGTGTGCTTGTGCCACTTACAAGGAGAGCCACCGGCGGGCTCCGGGAGCGGCAAGGTTCTCGGAGCCGAGGTTTTCACGAGAATATTCGGGAACATTCGGGAAACCCCAACTTTTGTGTCCGCTCGATGCATTGGGTTGGTCTGTGCGACTATTGCTACCGATCAAACTGGTCTCAAGGTCTAACCTATTTTCTTCAAAAGACGCAGCTGATTGATATAGAATTCTTAATCCGCGGAAGAGCGTGCAAGCGCGAAGTTAATTAAAGCCTTTATATCTGCCAAAGAAAATGGCATTTTCGTTTTGAAGCCATACATCTCAAAATCTTTCCGTACTTTGATGCTAGAGGATTCGTGCGACTGAATGAATTACTGACTGGATAGCGAGAATCATCTCCGAAAATCTTGGCAAAATTCCTTTCCCAGATCAAATTTCTCACAGCGAAACGGCTGGTACGACCAAGGGTTTGCAAAAATTGAAAGAGCACCATTGCCTGCAAACGTGCGCAACTACTTATTTTTCAGCCAGGAGCGAACACGACGGTGTCGCGCGAATTCCAACTAAGCGTCAACATCCGCGAGTGCGCTTAGCTTCTCCATTATTTCAACAAATTACCGATTCACAGCATACATCCAGCTGTAAGAATAGGAGCCGGATTCCCTGCGTTCCCCATCTAATTACGCGTGTGCAGATGCGCGCACGCATTCTCGGAATACCTTGACGCCGGGCTTCTCCATTCACTCTAAAACGCTCCTTCTCTCTCTCTCTCTCTCTCTCTCTCTCTCTCTCTCTCTCTCTCTCTCTCTCTCTCGCATGCGCAGCCGGCAAAAACGAATTCCAATAGCATCTCAGCTACTCGCTCTTCTCCTCTCGCGAATAAACACGGCCCCCGTTCATATATCTCCGGGCTGGCAGTTAAATTGAATCGGCGATGTTCTCCTATTTTTTCGCCCGAGAAACACGGAGAAAAAGGAGGCGCCATATAATCCGCTCCGTGGTCGCCGAGGACGACGTCGTTCTCGGAATAGGCGATTCATCATCTTCGCGGAGATTATTGTGGCCTAAGATCGGACGCGGCAAACACCTTTGGATCCGACATCCTACAATTTTCTCCCCATGGCAAGCGCGTGCAGCTGACCCCGGCGGCGTCATATCTGCTACTCACACACTGTACACACAGACGTACACACATACGCGTACACGCACACACCGTCTTCGTCGATTGATTGCGATCCATTAAACAAAACGACGCAGCCGCGCGCCTCTCGATTTATCAATTCTTCCCTTACCATTTTTCTCTTCGCCCGCCGTCTTCTAATTGTCTCTGCCCCTCTATCTCTCTCTCTCCTCCGATTCTTCTCCTCCTCCTCATTTTTCGGATCGAAGCGAGCAGAGCTGCAACTGAGGGCCTTTCTTTCGCGCGCGTACGATAATTGACTCACACGCGACGACGATTGTGGCGATGGATTCTCGAGTATACGGCACAAGTGGAATAGGCCGAGTTTGGTCGGACTCGCGCATCACTCGATCATTTTTCTCGTCTGTTGTTTTCGTTCTATAAGAAATCGCATTAAACTATGACGCATGAATTGCGAGAATCCTATACCGTAATGCAACAAACTCATCGACAGTTATAAATTACGCAGTACATGTGGACTTTCTGTGCAGTAATGATGTCGCGATTTGGGTCGTATATTATTAATTCGCTTATGAGTTCGCACGAGAAGCAGCTCATATTTATTTGTTCATAAAACCGCGATAGCCCAAAACATAATCAGCATCGATATATTGCAATAATATCGAAATTGAAAGCGAAAAGTACAAGCTCGAATTTGTCATCCAAATATGCGGCCGCAACGCTGCCAGTGATTAGTTATCGGCGATTGCGATAGCCAATACACATTCATAGTTCTATACACGTCACTTGGTTTGTATACTTTCTATAGCTAACCATTTCGCTTATTACACGTACACGTTACACACTTGATTAACTGCTCTGGCTACAAATTAGCCCTGCAAAAGGGAAACACGCGCGCATACGCGCAAAGACAAATAAACATGAATTTTTCCAATCAAATCGACCGCGCTCTCGCACTTTTCGTGCCCGCGTACGGAACAAGTGCCGAACGTAACTTTGTTACAGCAGCCATGGATGTAAAACTTTCACCGACAGGCATATTCGTGTGGTCTCCTGTAGCCGGCAGCTCAGTCCTATTCCAGCATGTAATAATTGCGTGGTTTGGATATTTAATGTACATATAATTTATAAGGAAGATATATCTCGTTCATGACATAGGATTTGATGACATAATTGTAATTATATAAAATAGTAGAATGCAATACAGAGCTATATTACCACGATAGTTCTCGCGAGATGTCTCGTATTTTACACGCACACACACCCATACCACTCATACTCACTCTTGTTTATACGTCCAAAAGACGTGGTCAGTATAATGTTAAATATTTATTATAGTCAAAACGAATTTTCCAACGAGATATTGACACGTCCCTCGTCGCCTATAATAAGTACGACACTTGCTTGCGGATCTCCAGCCCGGAGAGCTGGAAGGCCGATCTGTCTGTGGGAAGCCGTGCAAGAGGAGAACCGCTGAGGTCTTCGTTTGCTCCAAATGTAGATTCCGTGTGTGGATGTCTGTCGACTTTTGGTTTACCGGACTTCGACCTTGGCCTTTCTGCTCAGAAACTCTTGCCTTCGCACAATCGTTCTCCGTCCGTTTCAATAAACTGTTTCAATTAACTTCGTGTCATTTTTACAATAATTACATTTCGCTGACTGGCCAGTTACAGACATGCTTACCCCTTTCGGGTCACTCTGGTTATTCGCTGGGATCGCACTTTTCCGCAGGAGCCTGTTCGTCGCTGGCCTCCTCGCTCTAATCTGACCTGTTCGGCTTCGCGTTGTCTACAAATCACCTCTCATAACCCATACATACATACCGATACCTACATTTTGTCCTGCGCACGTCTCGTCCTCTCCTACTTCGCAAACGCGGACTTTTCGAATATGTCGAATGGCCTTCAGACCGTTACAAGCAGGGTATATATATTTTTATATATATCTTTTGAGCGATGAGGTTATAAACTCGGCGATAGCAATAAAATTTCAGTAGCCGTTTTTCGGATCCGTTTTTCCCTCTATGGCTAACGAGACCTTTTTCATTTTCAACAGGGAAAGTATCGTACTGCAGCGCAGTTATCGACTCGCGTCGCCGAAAACTCTCAGCCCCCTCGCGACTGATCTTATAATCACAGCTATAAAACTCGAACTGGAGTAAACCCCCGCAAAGGAGATCACGGCAAATGGACCTCTTCTCTCGTCAAGGTGTAAAGTTTCCGACCGTTATTGCGCGCTGCTGCGTGACACCGAAAACCCGAAATCGATGTCTCCCCTAATAGAAATGGAAAGTATGATAAAAATATTAATTTTAGCCATTGAAAAATTGTCGTTTTTCAATGATAAAAACGTGAGGTTTTGTTCCAGTTGGGGCATTTTCTAATACTTGTATCACATTTTTTTTAATACGTATGTCACATTTCTTAAACAGCTCTGACACACTTTCGTATAACGTATATGTTTAATCCAAAAATTGGATATATACATGTTCCAAAAGTGTAACAACTGTATTTTAAAACTGTTCTAAATAAATATCGTATACCTAAAATCATAATTTTCAGAAAAAAGTGTTATAAAATTTGATGAAAGCGTTACAACAGTGTTACAATAGGTTAAATACACTATTATATATTTTCTGCTTCGATATGCGTGAAATATAGGTAATTCATATGCATTACAAAAGTGTAACGTAGTCAAAAGGAAAATCTAAATATAATATGATGAAAGTATGACAAACTATCATAATTTGTCTATATATTGTGCTATATCTTGTCCCAACTACGACAAAAATTACGGTTTTCTTCGAGGTTTTATCACACTTTTGTTACACTCTTGTCATATTTTTATCGCACTTACGTCACACAATTATTTACTAGAGTCGCTCGCATCATATTATTATTGTTATAATACACACCATCGACTGATCCACGAATTGCTTGAAAAATTGAACCGAGCGCCTATTTGAACGTACAATCTGCAGTAATTGGTCATTTTGATATAATTCCTTGAAGTACGTTTTTCCGCGTATTGCTTTCTACTACGACGCATATCGGCGAGTCGGGTGACCCACGTTCTACATGTCCCTAATTGTCTTTTACCCAAATTCGTGGAAAAATCTGCGATGTAATAGAGATTCTCATTTGATAAATAATGATCGAGTGTAGCAATCACTGTTTCGTGTGTACATCTCTTTGATTTAATTTGACTTAGATGCCATAGTTACCCGCTGACGTTCCAGTCTCTTTTCATGTGTGATTCGCAGAAAAATCTACAATGCAGCAAAGGTTCGCATGTGATAATTGGTCACCTCGCTTCGTCCACGCGCAAAGTTTGCGACCATCTCTAGCAACTCGAGAAATTTAAAAAGAATCTGCGCTGTTTGGAAAAAGTGTGCGGAGAAAAATTCACCCAGGAGAATTGAGCAATATAAGGGAATCGAGTAGCCCCAGTGGTGCACGTCAGGTTGCCGCAAGCAACATATCGCCGCGTGTACGTACACACTGCAACGCCATAATTTTTCGCGAGAGAGGAAAGAGGAAGAGAGGGAGAGCTGACCGAAAGCATTAGAAGCGTAGCGTCCGCTCCTACTGTCTCTCCCTCGTGGTCCGTTATCTTGTAACAAAGCTGGCACGCGCGCAGCAGCCGGTGACAATTCCCTAGGCGGATCGAGAAATGTCGAAAGTCACTAAGGGCTCCTTCCACCCACCTCTTTCCGTCTTTCTCTCCAGTGGTTGGCAGGACTGAATCAATAGCACCGCCGCTGCCGCCGTCCTCTGCGAGCTACGGCGCAAACTCAAGCACAAAGCTCGAGCCGCCCCGAGCGCGAGGCTCTTATACGCTTGATGCCGCTTGTACGTTACCACCACGATGTGGACACGGTGTTTTACATGCACAGCTTTTCGAACGAATCTATTTCACGAGGGCTATGTTTTATTCGACATTCCCTAAATATGTTTTAAACCAACGAGAGATCCAATAGAAAAATAATTATTTTTCGCCCTCGCAACGATTGTTTTCGTATGCTTTTCGACGGTACATTTACGCAATTTTATTAACGGGATCGCATATCGTTGCTGTTGTGCGTGAATATTGACCGTATTCTAGAGATTTCGCTGCAGCAAATAACCGCAGCACTTTATTCCAGCCCACAGGCGTGCAGCTGCATAAGAACAATGCAGACCTGCAAAAATAACATTTCAACGTGCAGCGATTCTATGTGACTCAATTTTCTCGCGCATTAACTTAAAAACCTCCTCGTAATATACGTTCGGCGAGGACGACAGTGCACTTTAATCCATCTGACTCGCTCTGCTGCTGTTTTGGTTTTCTGCCAGACTCGCTGCTACATCTCCAATTCTCCCCGCGCGGCGGCGATAGTATATAGCGCAAAGTGATTAGACATGTTCGATGATTCCGATGAATTAAACTCTGGTTGAAAGTTCGCCATTTTCGTTGGTGATCGTACGTGTTAATCAAATGAGGCCATTATTACTCAAAATAAACCTGTATCTATACATGTGATCATATGTTTAGGTATGCCTATACACATACTTACCTTTTTAATCAATTGTTCTTTTCAAATAACAATTTAATAAACGTAGTGTGATGTTCTTTGAAAATTTCCTATAAATTGACAACCGACGGTGAGCATTTCTACCAGGGAAATTGCCGTGACTTTTTCAAGACTATGATGCCTCATTAGCGGCAAAGAAGCAAAGTTTTAGATACACCGTTAAAAGAAGTGTTATTATATGAAACACGAGACGAGTTGGGTTGAAAAAATGCGCTACTATAAACTTATTGACTTAATGAACTTGTTTACGCGACGTTGACTACTTCATCCTTTATTCATTAAGGCGCTACATTTTCTTTGGCACACCGTAATGGTCACTCTTAAAATTGCAGACTCAGTCATTCATTATTTGCAACTTCATCAATCCATCAAGCGCTGGGATATTTTATTAACGAAATAATATCCTCCACCTGGTTTTTTTTTTACATCAACATTTTATTTTGTATGATGTATAATCGTCGACTGAATTTGTAAAGCCTGCGTTGTAAAGCCACCACCGCTTATTTACCGCTAATCAGAAATGTCTCTTTGCTTGCAATTGCCACAATGACATACTTTTGCTGCTTTAAAGAAAAAAAAGACATACTTTTGCTTCCTTCCTATAAGAAAGCCTATTGTAATTGTAACTTTTGGAGTTTCTGTAAAAACACGTAGAAAATATCTTTTAATGCATTTTAAGTTAAAAAACAATATTTTTAGAACATGTCCGCACGGGTGTGTGCGTGCGCGCGTGTGTGTTCTTTTGTATACGCCTGCATCTCAGCTTCTACTCAGTGAATTTTGATTTTGTAGTTTTTTTCATTTAGTAGACGCGTTTTTCTTTTTGTAGAGATTATTTTTTTTTAGGGATTTTAATTTTTTCTAATAAAGTTACTAAAAAAAATTAGTTAAAGTGAATTGCGTAATATGTACCGGGAAGAAAAATAAATTACCTATCTTTTCACCGCGGATAATTTATATTATCGTTCGTCGTTCTTTTATTATAAACTATAAAGTGCAATTTTTTCAAACTGTTATAGAAACTCGAAAGCTAAATTTCAAACCTTTCTAAAAAAATCATGGTTATCAAAGGTTATTAAAAAAGTGGAAAAAGTCGTTTATAGCACTGGGTGGCATATATCCGCATCTATGTCAAGCCTATCCGTGACATAAATAGTCCATTATTGCACCGTGCTGATCGCCCTCGCTACGCTCGGGCGCTATAACTGCACGGTGCAAAAATGGACTGTTTAGGCCACGGATAGGCGTGACAGCGGATTTATGCTAGTCAGTGTTATAAAATAGCGTACGATACTCGTGGCATATACGGTCCGATACGGTACGGCGTTTAGCTCCCTCGCTACGCTCGGGTGCTAATACATGCTGTGCCGTAATGGACTATTTATGTCACTTGTATCGTAATATACTATTTTCTATAGGATGTGATAACTGAAATATAAAAGCAAAAATTGAGTTCACATTTTTGGATTTATAGTTATATTTTTATACATATGTTATATCCCAATCATTACAACTTCATAAATTAGTGCACTGTTATTATTTAGAAAGTAAAGTAAAGGGAGAGGATCTTAATTGATTAGAAATAAATTTATCCATCAAACGAAAAAAGACAAAAACTTTATAAAATTATATGTGAATATCTTCGACGAGCAGTAATTTACTTCAACACTTGATTTTGATAAGCCGAAACGTGGCTGCCTATTGATGCTTTGTCGCCGAAGTCAAAGAATCATAATTTACAACAAGTACTTACCTTTCTGGATTAGAAAATTTTTCAGAATATCCTTTTTCAGTGAGACTATAATTCTCTGAACTGACAACTTTTGGATCCTTTATATCTTTACAACAAATTTTTTGTAATAAACAAACAATTTCCTCGTTTTTAGACCTAATAAGAGGCCTTAAAAGTGGCTTTTTTTTGGTTGGCCTGGAAAAACCAGGCAAAATTGAATTAGAAAATGAATTCAAATCGAAAAAATGATTGAAACATTTTCACTTTCATAATAAAATAAGTAAATAAATAAATAAATATAAACATACCATGCATAGAGCTAAATACTATGGGCTGCTGCATTAAAAAAAAGTCATCTTTACAAAAACTATTGTGTGCGTACTGAGGGCTAAGCGGTCTTTTTGACCTTTGTGTGGTTGCTCTCCTTTACTCGGGCTATAGTTCGGCTCGACTCGTACTGCAAGCCTCACACTTGATCTGAAAAATCCTAATCCACACTCGAGATACACAATATACTATGAAAATATATTTTTAAATTATACTTGTTTCGCTTTATTTCAACTATACTAGGAAGTCTTAGTGGGCTTCGCAAACTCCTTATCATGTCATCAATTATATTTTTACAGAAAGATTTTAAATGTGGCCGCCTAATGCTGAGCACTAACAGTTTAAAGCGTTTGTTGTAAATTCTTGTACCAGGTGACCAATCATCAATTAAATCATTAGTTGCTTCACAACAAAGTCCACCGCATTTTCAAGAGTGAATCAATCAATATTTTTGAGATTTCTAAAATTCTATGAGAATCTCTCGAGCTAGGTGGGACTCTGCCTCATTTTGCCGAAAATATTTGAGATAAGTATAATGATTCATCCCGAGCTCGTCTTGCCCATTCTTACTGCAAACTACCTATTATATAGACTAGTCTAGTATCGTTGGCATCAGTTCTTATAAGAACAGTGTGCGACAAGTCAAGTTGTCCGCCGAAAATGAGCTCGAGTCGAGTCAATTATATAGGCAAAGAGGAAATAATTTTAAACATTTAATTAAAAATATAAAAATGTATATAAGTAAAAGAATCAGGCCTGTCCGCTCCGTATAATTATGCACCAACGTCGAGTCAGTCGCAAGTATGAGAGGCGCGAGCGCGACACGCGAGGGTAACCCGGCCTCGCCGGTGCGGCGGCGCCGCGCGCGCGCGCAGCCTCCGGGGCGCGCGCATCGGCGCGACTGCCTCCGCCGTCATTCCGCCGCCGTAGTCCGTCCCGCGTGCTTCGCCGTGACGTGTGCTTCGTCGTCTTGGTCGTAGTCGCAGTGCTCCCTCGCGACGTCCCCACAGTTTAGTGCGGGAGAGGTACAGCTCGAAGTGTGCCGCCGTTGTGTGTTATCGGCAATCGACCCTGCGAATCTCGTGCTCTTCGGCCTCCCCCTCCATCCTCCATCCGTGACCATCAGCAGCAGCGAAAGCCGGGAAGTTTGGCTTGACCTGTAGCTCTGCTACTCTCTTGGGAACACAAGCTCGAGCGATACGCTTCTCCACGAGCCTTCGCAGTCCGCGGTCGGGACAGTATACAATACGAGTGTTACACTCGGCCCGGCCGGCGAGTCGGCGTCCTTCCCTCCCAGCTCTCGCTGCTGTTTTTGCATCCGTTTTCCCCTCTCCCCTCGGTTAATCGATCCCACATTGCCCCGAGCTGTCACACGTCCGAGTTTTCTTCTTCTCTTTTTCTCCGCCGCAAAACTTTCCGTCACGTGCGTACACTAAGCACCAGTTTCCTGCAGTTGTTTCTTCTTCCTCAGTCCTACACCGTTTCGTATTTGTTTTCTATAGAGGGACCGAGAGGTAGAGGGGGAGGAGTGCGAACATGCAAAGAGCATCAGTGCAGCGCGCCAAACAGCAATCGCGCGATTGACCGGTCAGGGATGAATAAAAATTTGTGATTTTCAAGCTTGCATTGTGCCGATGGAAGAGGAGCCGAAGCGGCTAACGGCCGGGATATAGAGGTGGTGTGTGCTGTGCAGCCGTGGACACAATACACGTATTGCCAAGTTCGAAGAAGCGCGCATCGAAATCCTGCAAGCTGGATCGAGAGATGCGGAGTCGCGGCGACGGGTTCCCGGCTTCGATCCGGCGAAATCCGCGGGCTGCAGCCGTCAGGTGAGTCGCTTTTTATCCGAGAAATCCCGAAATCCTTGCGCGCGCCGATTCAACTTTCCATGCATCGAGTTGGCCCCCGTAAGATTTTTTTCCCGCCTGGAAATTCAAGCGCGCGAAAATGTCGCGAGATAGATACGCTTATACGCATGAATATTTAAACGAGATGCCGTCGTCGCGCTTCCTCGCGTCGCCTCGCGTCTCCTCGAATTTTATTTACCGAAATCTTCCAGCGCGAGTAGGCATGTTTTATTCATGAGTTCGCAGAGCCCGCGGCGCCTCTGTTTTTCCACGTTCGCGCGTACGTACATACGTATGAAAGTAGGGCCGAATTAGCGGCCCGATCAGAACGCTCGCCGCAACTTTGTCGCTAATCCCCCGGCCCCCCGGTGCGACGATAAGAATGACGGCAAAATTACGCGGCGGCCGTTCCGATAATCTAGCCGCCGGCGGAGTTAAGTGGGCTTAGCAGCTCGACGAAACTTTCCTGCGGTCGATGGACGCGGACTAAATATCGCGCGAGGGCGACCGGCTGCATGGCTCACCTGTTGTTGTGTTTTGCGCGCCGATAATCGCTCGTAACTTTCGGCGGCCGCGCCATTTAATTGAGCAAGTTTTGCACGCCCGCGTAACTTTAGGCGTTTGTAATGCGAAATCTAATTTCGGCGTGTCGCGCTCAATGAAAAAGCAGATCGCCGCGCTGCCACCGTCGCTTGATATGCAGATACGCCGGATGAGATTTGATGTCGCGAAGATGATTTGAATAATTAATTGCGACGAGAGGGAGAGAGGGAGGGAGAGGGGAGTAAAAAGAGGGACGACTGGGCCGTTAAGGGTTTAGTGCTCACGCGCCGTCTTTATTTTTTCTGTCGGCCCTTTACGGGGTTTAGGGGGACGTTACCTTTTTTACGCCCTACTGCCGACAATACAAATCTGTATAAAGTTTAATTGGAGAAAAACATTAAAACCTGGCATGGCGCGTTAAAGTTTGCCGGTATAAAGTGTGAATTAGAATTATGTTTAAACTTCGAGACAAGGAATGAAAGTTTTTACAGTGCCGTGCGCGTTGTAAAATCCGAATCACCAATTCGTTAAGATTAAAAGCTACGAGAGTAATGCAACAGCGAATTCGTTAGCCAACAATAACAATCGTGTCAAAGCGCTGGTTAATTCTTTATAGTACACCCGACTGCACCCGCTTTTAAATTAATCTCGTCGCGATGAATATTTTTTCCGCGGGCGCGACTATAAACGTTAGCGGAGCCAAGCAACATTTTTCCCCAACCATTCTCAGAGAGAATCGTATACGTAGGGGACGAGAACCGTTTATTCTTATATGCGGGTGCGCGATTTTATCGCAACGGTTTTCGCGCCCATTTTATTTTGATTCCCCGTGGCGGCGGCGGGGTCTGCAGGCTGAGCGCGCGCGCGCGTGCGACGAAATACACGAGCTTTTCGTCTCGACTCTAGCACCCCATTGTTTACCTTTCATCCTCTCGCGCTGCTCTATAGACTCCCTTCATTATCCGACACGTCAAAAGCTCTTTAATTCGGGGCCGCTGTTGTTGCACTTTTTCGGACGTGCTCCTCACGTTGTACATGCGGGAACTTTTTCTGCCCTAAATAATATTTTTTCGACTGTTACGCTTCGCTGGAACGTGTCATGGATTGTTAATTGAACGCGGCATGCACTGGACTTTGTCAGCCGGAATTTCGTTTACTCTCGCCTGCGAATTATTAACATTTTCATATCTGGATTTCAAAAGTTTTTGCTTTCGTTTCGCGACTTCAGGTTTAGTACGATGCAGCTGTTTGCGATAACGTTGCAGTGGTGGTTAGAATTTCTTTTTGTAACGCACAAAGGATTTCGCCGTTTTTTTTCTTAACATTTTGAAAAGCTGCTATTTTTTAAGTCAACAAATTAGCTGCGCAGTTGAATCGTGTGAATAAAGCTCTATACGTATACGGAACGAGTGTCAATTATTCTCCGGGTGATTACGGCCCTCGTTTCGCTATAATCTATGAATTTAGGCCCTTGTTGCATTATGTACTATTTCAGTAGTGTGTAGATTCTATGACTCGCTGACGACATTAAATGGAGGCGAATCTATTGATCACTGTGAGCCAGTTTAAATTAACGTTGATGGTCATCAAAGTTTAAATTGAAATGCAAAGAATTTGTGTAATGCATGCACGATTTTCGTTGTTTTTTGACCTATTAGCGGGACTAAAGCAACCTTTTTCAAGTTTTAGATTGAAAAGATTTGAAAGTTTTAAGAATTACAAAATTTTGATGAGCTTGTCCATCATAAACGTGCGAAAATACATGTACATGCGTTACAAAACATATTGTGTGCACAAAGAGCTGAGAGGCTGTTTGACCGCGTGTGATTGCGGTTCTCATTTCTGACTTGTGTTAGCTGCTCGCTTTGACTCGTACTGAAAACTTTATCAAGTCTAAAAAAAGTCCATTTCGTGCTTTTGGTACATAATGTATTAATTGTTTTCTTAAGGGGATGTCGTCCCAAAAGCTTCGCAAATCCGCCACGGAGTATTTTGTATTTTCAAACTTCTAAGTCCGATCGAAATTTTCTTTCGGTAGAACGGTTCATTAAACTTAACACTACGGCGCTACAGACTCGGTTTTTCATTTGCAAATGTAAAGGAAGACTCGTCGCGATTTATATTTTGATAAAGATTTTATTGATCCGATCAAAATAGATCCGCTCCGTGTGTAAGTTCTCGCGCTACTCCCAATCAAACGCGTCCAAGCCTTCGTCCCCAGCGCCGAAAAACAAAGAAACTTTCGTTTCGTTTTAGCAACGCTAAAAATGTCACTCCTCGGCAACCCACGCACCAAATCGTTAATTCAGAGCTTGATCCGAACATTCTTTGAAATTAAGATCAAAGTCGTTCTTCGCGCTCGAGACGGCCGACCACGAAATAACACGTTTATTCCGCGCCGGGGCACCGTGGCCCAACAGGAGGTTATGCGCTACGGTTCTATTTTTATTGTCGCGACAACTCTCGGGCCAGTTCCGCCAAATATCGACAAGAATTCTGTACACTGAAAAAAAACACAGTCGTTTCTGCTGTAAAGTCCGGTAGTTTTAACCGTTCTGCCTCTGTAACGACTGTGCCGTAATAACAACGGTGTGCCACTGGTAGTTTCGGCGAGTCGCGACTCGTAAAATTGGTCGCTTACGCGGGACACCAGCAAAAACGACCGTACTGATTCTTTAAAACTGCTGAACTCTACGGTAATCTTGGCGAGTCTTCGTACAATGACAGATTACTGGTGCGAGTTCAGTTAAAATGGCTGTGTTTTTTTTTCAGTGTATTCTTTCGATCTCAACGGCTCCAGAGACACTATTTCTCTCTGTGAACGAGGCGACTGACCACAAAAGAGACGACAACATTCTTTCGTGCCAGGGTGTCGCGAATTGTCGCATGAACTTAATATTAGAATTAAATTAGACCTTGCATACGAAGTTGTTACAAAACATGTAGTACTTCTTAACTTGTACAGCAACTTTATTCAAAAAGTTTTATGTAATAGAAAAACAGTGATTTTTGGGACGACATCCCCTTAATAACGCTTCACGCTAACTCTGAGAAGAGCAGAACGTAATCGGTTTCGGAGCCACCTCGCAGTTGAGTCCACCATTCACAGATTCGCTGTTAAAATCGAGTTGGTTGCAACGCTGCTAGTGGAGCAAGACGAAGAAATTAGTCGAGGAATTTCTGAACATCCCTCCTGTGTATGATCTAATTAGCGCAGAGCCGCGTAAATTCAGCAACAG
This sequence comes from Nasonia vitripennis, assembly GCF_009193385.2. Lineage (NCBI taxonomy): Eukaryota > Metazoa > Arthropoda > Insecta > Hymenoptera > Pteromalidae > Nasonia > Nasonia vitripennis. Next base: position 20,935,366 of record NC_045760.1, read on the forward strand.
TTTGCCCCGCTCGCGTGCTATACACGCATTGGCCCCCCGTGTACGCGCCTATGCGTCTTCATTAAACAATAGCGTCTGCGGCTTATTTGTATCGCATAATCCCGATGTAAACTTCAGCTGCGAGGACAAACGAGCGCGAGTAAACCCGAAGCACCGGCTGTTTATCAGCAGTCTAAGTATTTCCCAGCTTTCTTCTTCGCTTGATTTCGCGCGCGATACGCGTGATGACGAGAGCAAAAAATGTGTTCAACGATACGCGCGAGCACGCCGGGGGCAGAGTTCTCAAATTTTCTTCGCCCGATACCTAAATAACGACATCGCAGCGTCTGCATAAAGATACTGTTTAGTGCAGTACCGAAACCCTATATGTTTACGTCAGCAGGAGTCAAGATTTTTCCACCGTAAAATATCGAGTTTCCGGAGGAGCAAAAAGCGGCATCAAACTCGGAGATACGCACACGCCACGCTCGCCTCTTCCCAGCTCTATCGCTCATCATTGCGTTATTAATGGGCCAAAGCGAATTAGCTTTTTCCATCTTTCCTTCTCCCTCTGCTGCTTCTTCTTCTTCCTCTTTTCCTCGCTCGAGAGCCAAGTCTGTCTCCGGTCGTATTTTAAAAGTGCACCTAATTAATGCTATCCCGACGAGTTAAGTAATTGCAAAAGTTTTGCCTCCTCGGCTCTCCGCACACTTTTAAATCATTAGGTCTCTCTCGCGCGCCGGCCGGCGAGTTTGAGAAAGCTATCAGGCGGCCCCATTATGACGCGCGCCAGCTATAAGGCCGGCCTGCCAGCATCTATCTGCATGCATATCGCGACCCTCGTGCATCAGAAGTTCCTGTAACGGCATATATCGTTGCCGTACGCGGGCCTTTTGTTCTCGTCGCCCGGCTGCTCTTTATATTTTCGGCCGCTACTGGCTCTGCTGCTCCTTTGAACCAAGCAGCAGTAGCAGCCCCAACTTTTCGCTGCTCTAAAAATGGCAAATGGGTTATATGCCGGCTAGTACTACTACTGCATCAGGACTCTTCCGCTTCGCTGCTCCTTTTTCGCCGGCTGAAATAATTTATTTACTTAATCGGTCCGAGCTAGCGAGATAATTAAGTCAGCCGAGTGAAAGAGTACTACTATACACCGGTTTCCGGCCAATCGATAAATGCTCCTGATGCTGTAACTGCAAAAGTACTACATTTTTTCTATGCAATAATTTAAGAACTGGGTATACTTAAAATAGATAAAACTGTTCATGTACTCAAAACTTGCCAATAATTATCTATTTTTGATGGGAGAGAAATATATTTCATGAAAGTATCAATAATTTAATTAGTTTTTTAGATGCAACATAACAAATTATTAGTATTTAGACGTAAACTGAATAATTTTATTACTTTAAGCATATGGCGAACTTCGTTGATCTCGTGTGGAAGAACGTATCCGTGGCTCAGTCCGCTAATAAGCCGCACGACTGTACTATTTGGCCTCATGCAGGGCGTGTGTTGAGTCTCCGATCAGACAGAATACTCGTCTGCGGCTCGTAAACGCCCACGCCTTCGGCTCGGGCTAACTCGCCTTGACTCTAACTGCAAACTCCACACTTGGACTAAAAGAGCCCACTTTACGACCTTGGTACACAATATACTAATTCTTTACATACTAGGCAAAAACTCAAAAAAGCACTCGAAACTTTATTATGCGAGTGCGTAAATTAAATTTCGTATTAATATTCGAAAGCCTCAGGATTTTTTGTACTGACTCTCGCAGAGTAATTGCTCCATTTAGCCCGCGCCGGAAACTCTTTGCATCTCGGAGCTTCGAGCTGTGGATCATTCGGCACAAAATTGATGTCACGTGAATATACATACATACATATATATATATATATATATATATAGGACTTAGGTAGCTATATACAGATACGGATGCAAAATTCAACGGTCATTCCTTTTTATATGATTACATAATCGCTCGAGCGAGTCCCATTGTGTTATTTTACTCTTCGACGTTATATATAAATTCAGTTATGGATCTCATTTCGGGCTCGCGCCGGCCGGGCGTTCAGTAAAACTCAAATTGCAGCATCAATTTGAAATAAAATGAGCTCTGGGCGGGCAATCGAATATCGTTTCCGGGATGCCCGGGCTTTTGCATCGCGCTAAGCCAAAACAGATGAATATAAGTCTTCCATGGCCAGGACCGATTAAAGCGCATTATGATTTTAAAGCGCTATGCTAATGCGAAAAATAATAAAGGCGTTAGCCTCTCTATGTTGTTAATGCGAAATTTACATTTTAATAGTGCAGTACCGCATGCGCGCGCGGGCGAGCTCGCGTTATTCACATTATGGCACTGCAGCTTTTCTTCATCCCGTTGTTTTATATTGCTGTGCATGCGCTCGTGCGTTGTTATAGAGGGGATATAGGAGGAATATGAGCGTAAAATCCATTCAAACACTAATGCGTTGGTAGAGTTTTCAGGAGTTGATGTACGACTAACGTGGAAACGTATAAACAAACGTGATTTCGATGCAGCTTCTTATAAAAATGGAAAGTTTTCGATTGGAAAAAGCTATTTTAGTTAAAGTGCACACGCCTCGGATCTCAGGGCCGTAGGGGGTTGAATCCTCCTCTTCGCTTTACTTTTGCGCGATTTAGTTCTCAAAAATCCCGTTACAATGTAAATAGAGTAATTTACACAAGTTTTCATAAACTTTTTAATCATCAGTAGTTTTTGGAAGTCACTTTTTGTCAAACGACTGATTTTTGATAAAAATTTTAATTTCAGAAAACAAATTCTCGGGTGGGGATCATTGCAACGAAAGATAATTCACCGAAAGATGGAAATGCCAACGGTCAGAATATTCGATTTTCAAAAGTGCCGAAAAATTATTCACGACGGGTAAAAATGCCGATAAATAAAATGCCGAATCATATATGTTGATCGGTAAATGAACAAAATTTTTATCATTTTGAACAAATCTTAAATTTCGGCATTTTTACCCCACGTGACTTTTTTTCGGCAATTTTAACTTTCGGCAACTTTATTTAATGGGATTTGTTTCTTAGGTATTTTTATTTATCTGCAAAATAAGCTTTCGGTACATTTCTCCCCACCCCGTTTGCGCAAATGCTTGAAAGTAAATTAAACTAAATCTGTATTTTTTGTTTTATGTAACAGTCCTGGTAGAAAACTTAACCTCCCATAATAAATTATCAATAATAATGAATTACTAATTCTAAGGTTTTTTTTTTATAAAATTTTAGAAATTAAGCATGATATCGTTTGATGCAGGAAAAATCAATGCATGTGTAATTAATTATTCTCGAACATGAGCATGAGTCACTCGAGTTTTTCGCGTCGACCATGTCCAAGTGCTCAGGGGAGGACATAATCAGGTCTAGGTAGTGCGCTTTGTGATTTACAGTCTATTTTTTTTTAAGTGGCATTTGAAACTCGAAAGTTCATCGCCTCATCTACGCAAGCCTTCCACACTGCCCTATCTCTATCTTGTGTGAACCCCACCCAAGATGCACCTCTCCGATCGACACCCACCCGTCCTATTTCTACTAGATCCGCTTTTACGTTGTCCTCCCATCTACGTCTAGGTCTACCTAGTGGTCGCGCTACCATCGGCCTGCCCTTCATGACACGCGCTGCCGTACGGTCGTCACCCATTCTTACTACGTGCCCTGCCGATCCCAATCTGCGCGATTTTATTATTCTGTTAATATTTGGTGACGCGTACAGATTGTGTAACTCATCATTGTGTAGTCTCCACCATTCCCCGGTTTCCTCATCTTTCTTCGGCCCGTATATTTTTCGCAAGACTTTATTTTCAAATACCCTAAAACGGTTGTCCGCCTGCTTAGTGAGAGCCACGTTTCGCACCCGTACAGAACCACCGGCAGTATTATTGTCCTGTATATTCTTATTTTAACGTTTTTAGACAACAGCCTCGACTTAAGTAAATTACTCACGGCGTAGAAGCAAGCATTACCCGAATGGAGTCTCTTATTTATTTCGACATTAATCTCGTTTCTATCATTTATGGTCGTACCCAGATACCTAAATTTGCTAACCTTTTCAAAAGTAAAATTCCCAACTCTGAGATCTTCCTCCCCTCTGCAGATGCCTAGCTTATCCACAATCATGTACTTTGTTTTTGATTCACTCACTTCTAACCCTGCATACTCCACCGCTTTTATGAGGATTTCCGCGTTTCTTGCTACCGTTTCCCTACAATCCCCCAGTATATCCAAATCATCTGCGTAGCCTAGTATCTGCGTTGTTCCATTAAGCGTTGCGCCCAGCTGGCTAACCTGCATTTTTCTAACGGCATACTCTAACGTTAAGTTGAACAGCACCGTAGAGAGCCCATCCCCTTGTTTTAAACCATCGCGTATCATGAAGGGTTCTGATACATTACCGCCTACTCGGACCGTTCCCGTGCTTCCGTTCAGACATAGTTGAATTAATCTCACGAGTTTTTTCGGTACACCGAGAAGTACTAGAATTTGATACATTTTGCTTAGCTTAATAGAGTCGTACGCTTTTTTAAAATCTATAAATAGTTGGTGTATGGTTTCGCAAAATTCCCACTTTTTCTCTAACAACTGTCTTATGGTAAACATTTGATCGCTCGTCGATCTGTTGCGCCGAAATCCGCACTGATAATCTCCAACTATATCTTCCGCGAATGGAGTGAGTCTAGCTTGTATTACGTTTGACAGAACTTTGTAGCACGTTGCTAAAAGTGAGATACCCCTATAGTTATTGCAGTATGTCTTATCCCCCTTTTTAAAAATCGGTATAATGATAGATTCCTTCCAATTTTCGGATATTGTTTCATTTTTCCAGATGGCACATACTAGTTTATAGATTTTGAAAGTGAGCTCGACGCCCCCATATTTGAGTAACTCAGCTGGTATAGAGTCATTTCTCGCGGCTTTGTTGTTTTTTAGTTTTTTAATCGCGGCCTCTACTTCTTGGTAGCTCGGTTTCTTCACGTGGAGTTCAGCAGTGTGAATTTCGTCCCCTAATTCTTCGCTATTTTCGTGCACGTTTAATAATTTATCGAAATAATTTTTCCACAGCGACAGTAATTCGTTGTCATTTGTTACGAGGTCCCCGTTTTCGTCCTTCATCAATTGCGCTCTACTCCTAAAACCCTTTCTGATGGCGTTAATCCCTCTGTACATTTCGCGGGGGTTATTTTCCTTACTGTTAGTTTCTATTCTCCTAATAAGATTCTTTTGATACTCCCGCTTCTTATTTTTGTAGATCGCGCTCGTCTGTTTCCTAACGTTAGAATACTCTTTTACGGTCCTATCGCTTCTATTTTGTAAGCTATCTAATTTAGCCTTTTTGCGCCTTTCAAACCAGAGTTCGCACTCTTCGTCAAACCATGGTTTGCTCTTTGGCTTTTTCTTTTTACCCAGTACTTTGTTCGCGGCCTCTTTTACCGTTTTTTCGATGTCCCCCCATAAGCTATTCGGTTCGTCATTCCCCTCCGGCGATGTGTTTGCTTCTTCAAGTGCCTGAAACCTGTTATTAATTTCTATCTGGTGCCTAATTCGCTCTGTTCTATCTCGTAGTTTCTCAATATCGAAGCTTTCTACCTTGTTTGCTCGCTTACTATTTTGATTCGCTACTAGTCTAGCTCTTAATTTGGCTACTACTAGGAAGTGGTCCGAGTCGCTATCTGCCCCTCTGTAAGCCCTTACAGTCGCTATCTGCCCCTCTGTAAGCCCTTACGTCAAGAACATTAGTATGTCGTCTTTTTTCAATGAGAAAATGATCAATTTGGTTCTGTGTGGCCCCGTCCGGCGATATCCACGTTGCCTTGTGTATGTTCTTGTGCTTAAAACACGTAGTTTTGATTATAAGATCTTTTGCCGCCGCGAAATTTATGAACCTAATACCGTTATCGTTGCTGGCTTCGTGCAGGCTTTCCTTACCTATAGTAGGCCTAAACATTTCCTCCCTATCTATTTTAGCATTGAAATCGCATAATACTATTCTTGTGTCGTAAGACGCGAACTGGTCGATTACCTGCTCTAAAGTTTCGTAATAGAGATCCTTAGCTTCTTCTTCTTTGTCCTCCGTAGGACAGTGTACATTAATAAATACATATATATACCATTCCCCTTCGATAATGATATACGAGAGCCTATCATTGACGGATTTGAAACTTTTAACCGAGTGTATGATGCTTTTGCTTACGAGAAATCCGGTGCCTAGAGATCCCCCACTCCCGGCCCCATACAGGTACGTGAAGTTACCCGATGCTAGTACTCCGCCATCTGGCCACCGCGATTCCTGTATTGCTATCAAATCTAGATTGTACCTATCAGCTTCCTTTACGAGTTCTTTAAATGCACCTGCTCTGTATAGACTGCGAACATTCCAAGTTCCGACCCTTAAGTCCCTTATGGTTCGGATTTGATTTTTTTGAGCCATGATGTTATGTTAAACCCGCGCGTTTCGGATCCTGTTCCGATCGCAGGTGAGTCCACCGTTCTAGAGGTGATAACCCCCATACCTCTCTAGAACTAAGTATGAGAGCTTTCCGACTTTGACGAGGACAGTGTCAATTCGTCGTCAGACACACTACGGTTTCATTCTCGCATCCTAACGCCCCCCTGCAAGGCAGCGCGCCTTCGCTGGCATCGTTACCGCGTAAGACCAGGTGACGAATCATTCTACACATCCTCTTTCGGGGCAGTTGTCATCGCTCCCGCATCCTCCACGGCAGCAGGATTTTTGCCCATTTTTGTAATGTGTGATGAAAGAGATAGATTGAGAGATAAGAGATAATGTGAAGTGTTTTTGTTGTTGTGGTGCTTGCGTAGTGTTTCAAGATGAATGCGTTCGACAGTGTGGGCTCACCACACCCACACCTGGTCCTATCAGCTGTCCGCGGCTGCTTATTCAATTTATTCGCAGCCAACCTCTTTCTCAGGGGCTGTTCCTCTATCCGTAACCTAAGGACGCGCTGTGTAGTGGTGATAGGCACCCACCCGTCCGATCTGGACGACAACGCCCAAGACCCGCTTATGGTAGCGGCATTGTAACAGGATTTTCAGTCTATACATTTGTAAATTCTGCTCGAAAATGAGTCTCGTTATCCAGGACTCTCGTGGACAATGTCCAGGTGTTCGACGCCAGGTGAAATTGAAGTTTGGTAGTGCCTAGACATTGTTTACTAAAGTCTGAGGTAAAGCACTGAAAACTGCGAAAGGTTCTGTCTGGACTTAATTTTTTTCCTGGGTGAAGGTCACACAGCATACTATTTCACAGACTAGATTTTTTTTTGTTCCGGACACCTAGGCGTATTTTCTAGAGTTCCGAGTGGCCTGAGCATTATTTCCAGGAAGATGATTTGCGTAAACGTCAAAAGCTTACTTGTATTCTTCAAATTGAAGTTATTATCACGTAAAAGTAAAAGTCGATTATAGTAGTATTAAAATTTGCAACCTAAAGTTACTGTACTTTGAATTTTTACCAACGGATGGCTAATACTTTTTGTAACCGTTAACCAGAAATATTGTCCAACAATTAGTTGACATTTCGGTTGACTCGTTTTCTCCCAAGGATCAAAAAATGTTACTTCAGGTACTTGTGTCTAAGCGTATATCCTTCACTCCAATAAACGCATTAAAACTATACTAATTTTTGAAATCAAAGCTTTTCCGCGGATAATATAATCCATCTATCTAAAGCTACACTTTCCCTATAAATTTATCCGATAATCCGAAACGCTAGACACAAAAAATACTCGGCACAGCAGCGGCACTCAGCGAAATTTATCATTAAACCCGCGTCTCTTCTGATCTCTTTAATCCCGCGTTCAACTCCTCTCTTCCGCTTTCCGCTTCGTGCCGCACAGCACCGCTGCATGCGTCCCTCGGCTATTAGCGGCACAATGAAGCGAGCCGCGCTATATCCGCACGAAAAGGCACGCTTTTTTCCCGACCCTCTCGATGAAAATTTAATTAATTTTAATCCCCGAAGTGGACTCGCCGAGTTAAGGAAAGCCGGTTGCCCGCGAGATTGTATATCTGTAGCTGTATAAGCTATATCTGTATATACACTCCGGAAGGAAAGTCGCACGGAGAGAGCATTTCATCAAAACTTGCCTCACCTCCAGTCCGCCCCCCCCCCTCTCTCTCTCTCTCTCTCTCTCTTACTCGCTCTTTTACCTACTTCCGTCTTGTGCTCTCACTCTTGACCTACGGAAATGCAGATTCCGAGGCGAGATAGAAAATGCACGTAACCGAGCTTCCTCGCTCCGCTGCCGGTGCACTCGAAGGAAATATATTTTAGGCGACGCTAAGACATTTTTACGTTCCTTCCGCAGCCGCGACGACGACGGCGCGACTGCTGCTACTGCTACTGCCTTTTTTTATTTTTATTGTTTTTTGTCGTTTCTTTTTTCCTCCCTCTTCATCTGTCTTCTTTTTTTGCAGAGCAAAATACGAGATGCCCGAGATGGCCTTATTACAGGGAAAGAGTTTTTTTTATTAAGGAAAACTGAGTTCTTGGATATTTTTTAATTTTATGCCGAGATTTTTTCTGTTTTTGAATAATTAAGTGTCGCAAATGTGCAGCGTTGATCAAAAGCCAGCGTTAAGTAAACGTGATTGAATTTAAATGGAGTCGACTTAATAAAAGCGTTGTAATAATATTAATAAGCTTTCATATCAATGGTATAGCGTGTGCTCTCAACTCATGAAATCCAATCAAACTTATTATATAATTACTCTGCAGTTTCTCTCCTGCATTCTGTCGCATAGGACGTACATACTGCGTTAACAGAATCGAGATCCAAATTGATAAACAAATTCACCTTTGGTAGCTTTGATTAGATTGCACACCCAAGCCTTTCAAAATTTCATCAAAGTTTCTGCATAAAGTTTCACAACGGATGAGATTCTCTGGCCCATTCAGAAGTCGGAGTGCACGACGTTGCGAACATGCGTACGCGGACTGCAACACACTGAGCATTTTATGTTGAATAATTAGCCTTTTTCAATAAACTTTTGAAGGACATTGTAAAGAGGAAAGACTCGCCGTGATATTTGCAAATATAGTTTATTCCAATTTTTGAAAAATTCAAAGGTGTTGTTGTTCACACGCAAGCTTTTATTTCTCACTGATCAAGCTTGATTAAGCAAACTTGAATATGTTTCGAAAACAATCAAAATGTTTATAAATAGCAAGGCACTTTCCTTCCCTGAAAACCCACGCGCCAGTTGCTAAATGAACAGCGAATAATCGGCTATCCTCAAAGATATTAATCTTTGCGCTCGCCACATCGGACATCGAAATGGCCCAGTAGGCAGCATGACCCAACAGGAAATTTATTAAGTTCTATTATTCAGTAATAAATATCGCATCAATCCGCGAGCTTATTCGCCAAAATGAGCATAGAAAGAATCGAGCACCCCTTCACAATCCCTATCAACTAATCCCAAAACCTCTTCATCACTTTTTCGTGCTCAAGACGTTGTAGGTTGTCGTGCGTAACTCTACATGGAGAAAAAAATGCGTTGAAGGTACTGGGAAGATCGATAGAATCTACTCGGCATGCGAACACAAGTCGAGATAGATATGCAGAAGTTTGAACCTGCAGGTCCGTCATCACACCGAGCCGCTGCGAATCACCCCCCCCCCCCCCGTTAGTAACGTATTTAGCTGAAACAAAAACATCCAAAGGCAAGCATCTCAGTGCAATAGTTACGACAGCAGTTGTGTAGGCTGCGTGGAGCACGACCAAGCAATTGGGATCAATCGGGGCCGCTAATCACATCCCCAGCCGGTTACGGCTGATTAATGGATGAGGCCCGGAACAGGAAAAAAAATTTGAGTGTTTTCTCGGCATCTAGGTGCCCATGAGAGACGGTAAGTGGTTCACTTGTGTTTCAGGGGAAGCTGATGGTACACATGAGTAGCCATTTAGTTTTGTGGAGTGAAGAATTTAATGGACGATGCCCGCGTGGTTGATAATAAATTTGGTGATATTATTCGAGCTTTTTCCGCTTCATAGGCTTCGTATATCATATATTTTCGACTGCGTATAGAGCATTCTGGAATGCATGGGTTGTCTCGGAGAGAACGTTCGCGTTGTGCGATGTGTATACGTATATAAGGACGTGCAGTGTTCGGTTCGGTTTTATGGCTTTTCCTCGGAGGAAAAATGCACATCTGAGAAGCATAGCGACGATTCGAGCGTCTGGACAAGGCCTTTATTTTTTGGGTTCGAATTTTATGACGGATTGGATTAGCGCGGAAACAGCTTTGACGCCGGGCGCTGGAATGCCCTGCTTTCTTTCAAGGAGTGTTTTTGTGCGTAAATGAGTGTGAAGAGGGTCAATCGAGAACTGAACTTAGAGCTGTGTGCCTTGCTCTTTGCACTCGACTACTTGTCCTTTGATATACTTTTTCATTTTAATCTCACTTGTATTCAATTCGAAAGTATATTGACACCTCTACTCTATCGCGTTTGGATATGCAGAGTTTAGCAGACTTGCCCGTGACTATTTACTCGAGTAAATTCTACTGGAATTGGTTCGGTAGACGCAACGGTTTTTTTTACGCGTAATGTAAATTCATTAAAACTTGTATACCTGTTGTCACGATTATAACTTATAAGGAACTTCTTAACTTTAGCAAACAGTGTCGCTGCAGTGCGATTTTCAATCTGCAACCTCGGACGGAAAAAATCAAAGTCCTGATAGATTTGTAAAACGCAGTGCCACGTTTAGTCGCTGGAAGAGAAATCAATCATATATATATATATATATATATATATATATATATATATATATATATATATATATATATATATATATATATATATATATATATATATGGCACTCGCTCTTTTCTCATTATAAAATTTCGTGCTTGTCTCGCACGAGAAAATAAAAGACAGAGGGGGCTGAGGTATAGAGCTGAAAGGTGAGGAGCGCACTTACGCAGGGACGACGTCGTCTATAAGGTGTAAAGTGTAAAAGGCCGCGCGCGCGCGCGCTGAAAGAGTAGCTAGGCGTGAAAGGGGCTCGCGAAACGTGAGGAGAGTGCGCATCGTAAAGTGGGAGCTAGCTGTGGGTGGCTGCGAGCATTCGTGAGGAGCTTTATGACGTTTTCCGCTCGACTCTCGCGCGGGTAATTCATCTGCTACTGCTGCTGCTGAGGCGCTGCACTGTGTAGCTGACTTGAAAGATAATAAGCGCGGGAAAGCTGTTGCGAGAGAGCTAAGTGAATCGAAGCGTTTTGGAAATGCGCCCGAGGTCTGGTGCGAGTTTCCACGACGCAGAGAGAATTTTGCGTTTCCTTGATACATGTACCGAGTCCGAGCCTACATTTGCTTGGATCGCACGAAGCGGTTTTGCGCGTATACGAAAATAATAATTTTATATGAACTCTCTATTCCGCCGTAATAAAATAAGTAGCATGCGATGCCTTCAAGTATAGAGTCCAATATTTAAATAAAATACTCGCACTCGCCTCGGAAAAAGGCGAATTTTCAACGAAATACGCGTGTTTAATGGATAAGCTTACGCATTAGCAGGATTACGCAAAAAACAAAAAAGCGAAAATTAACAGCATTGCAAACCGCGCTAATGAGAAAAGCTGCGCATTAATATTTAATGTAAACATTAACTGCCTACTTATGGTCGTATTTTTTAATCCATCGTTGCAACTACGGAAGGCTGAGCTGAGCGAACTCGCTACTATACTCCCATACGCTCGCCTACATATGAAAAGTCAATTTATGAATTTATTGGACGAAAACATCTTAAATTTTTTAACAATTAATTGAGAATAGGTATATACACTGAGAGAAATAGTGCGTACATTTTACTATATGTTCATGATAATTTACTGGAAAGTTTGGTAATCTCGTCACAGACTGACAAAACTGACCTTTTTACTAGATTTATATCAATTTTTACTAAACTTCCATATAAAATTTACCATACTCAATAGGAAAAATTAACAGAAACTATAGTGAAAATCGCCAATGTATGAATTTTTACCTGACAGTATAGTAATTTTTAATAGAACGTATAGTACTTTTCATCTGAAAATCGGAACTGATGCGTATTGACGCGTTATGCGCATGCGCGTTTAGCAAACATGGCGGCCGCGAGAAGAAGCACCTGAAAATAAGCATCATGGCAAGACTCAACTTCAGAGCAGCAGTTTGAAGCCGGTGCTGTTTCAAATAAAGTCAAACTGTTTTGTGTGCTGCCGCTAGGGGGTGCACGGGAAATAAAACCCGCAAGCGGTAAGAAGTTAGCTCAGTTAGTATATAAGTCCGTTTAGCAACCCTGTTGTAACAATTGCGAGCGTATAAGCATATGCACTGCGAATTGCGAATATGTATAATAATTAAGCGTTTAGTTGTAGGAAATGTGTCTAGGTTAGTTTAATGTCTCTAAAAATCAACTGCGGCGAGTGAATCAATAATGTTCTCTGAATGAAGTGCGTTAGAATAGTAATCCTCCATAACCATAAAAATTTAGAGCCATATAATAATTGAAAATAATTTTTCCACTATGTGCATTTTTATATTTAATTTAGTCAGGGTAAAAATTACTACTCAGTATAGTAAAATTTATAGTTTTATAAACTTTACTATACAGTTTAGTAAAAATTACTAGACTGTCAGTCTGTGAGTGGATTACCAAACTTTTTATTAAAATTTCCTATCCAGTATAGTAAAATTTACTATAAATTTCTCTCAGTATATAGATAGTGTATATGTATACATTAGGGCGCGCGGGAAAGGGAGTCCGAGGATAATTCAGGCCTGATTAAATTATACTGCTCAAAAATTTCATCAAGCCAGAGTGCGGTGCAGCCAGAGAGCGGGAAATTCTCCAGGGCAAATGTTCGAAAGTTTGGACTCCCGGAATTTGTTGATCCAAGGATCCAACTATTTGTGCGCTCGCGCGCGCGCGGCAGCCGTATCAATCAAAACTTTCTTAATTCGCGCGCTCTGTATATTCTTTTCCGCACGCGTTCGAGCTCTCGACTGCTCAACTATTACTCGCTGCCGCCCTGTACTCCCTTCGCTCAATTAAAAACGCAACAAAGTCTTTCGCGAAGCTCTCGACTAGAGCTGCTCTTCCTCCTCTCTCTACTTAATCCAGTCGAGAGTATGCTTTCCTTTCGGCGAGCCAAGACTTTCGCGAGCACACGCGCAGAAACTGCTCTATTTGACACAGTGACTTTTATGGCGCGAAAAAAAAAATAACAGAAGCGGAGACGGAGACAAAAATTTGACGACCCCGAATCAATAGCAGAAAACAATATAGACTCGGCGATCGTTCAGTTCCCTCGCAAAAGAATTCGACCTACACGCAGGGTGAATTACCATTCTTGCTCGGCGATGAAGTATAAACTTAGGCATCGGCTGCAGAGAGCCATAAAACACGCGAGAAGAGTCTAAAAGAGTCCCCCACCCGAGTTTACAAATGGCCTTCACGCACGCGCGCTACATCGACGCAACAAAAATTCAAAGCAGCCGACTCGAATTCGGAATTTCGATCATGCCATCGATCCCCCATTCCTCCGCTCACATACGCGCTTTCTCCAAATACCAGAGTAGAGAGTGTCTCTCTCTCTCTTCTCCCTCTCTCTCTCTCTCTCTTGCAGTGACCTGCAGAGCAGTACACAGTAGCCCTATGCTGCTTCTGTACCTCGTTCTGTACTTTCCTTCGATGCCATAGGGGCTGCCTTTTGCGCGACGTGTGTGCGCACGTGCAGGTACGCGAGCTCCCAGACCGAGATTGGCAATTTGTAGGCAACCCATAGCAGCAAGCCAAAGACCAGTCGCGAGCGGCCCGCAACAGCAGCAGCAACGGTAGCAGCAAAGTTTCGCGAGAGGGGAGAGAATCACACGCGCGCGCGCACCGCAGCAATTACCTTGCGTGTCGTCGTCTCTCGGATGTAAGCTTCCGAGTCGACGACGACTAGCACAAGTTGTGATGCAATGATGGAATTAGGCGTGTGCACGCGTGTGCTCTCTCTCTCTCTCTCTCTCTCTCCCTCCCTCGCGAAGGAGCTGGTGACCTTTGTAACGGTGAGGTGCACTTGCGGCAAGTCGAAACTTGCTTGAAAGATTGCGTGCTTACTGTTTAGCGCGGCTGAAAATTTGATTATACGCTCCGGCTTGAGATTAGTTGGCAGCGATTAGGAAGTTGACGTTTGGAGAAGCTTCATTGGGATTGGATTAAAGTTTAACTTACTTTAGAATCGGACGATTGAACTTGCGCTCGATTCACTTGATTGTTGCTAACTTGCGAGAATATTTCTTACTCGAGGCAAATGTATTTACATTAGTTTTGTTGAGTGCCACTGCAGACCTCGAAGCTCAAACTTTGTACAGCCAAATTATTATTATGATTGAGCAAGAAAGACCATGGCTTCGCAGTGAACCACCTGCCCCACAGTCGAGGGGTCGTGGGTTTGAATCCCCATCATCGTGGTCCGGTAGAAATCTTACGACGGAGACGGGTTTAAGAAGGGCGTAGGCGTGATCAATTTGGCACCTCGAATAACAAAAAGAAACGGTGCAAAGCATTGTTTTTATCGGATCTTAGAAATTATTCAGCCTGTGAGGAACAAGAACTTAAACGCCTCGGATATAGCACCTTATCTTTTTAAATTCATGTTTTTTGCACTCCTCTAGGACCATTCAGGAGGCTATTCTACGTACTCCGCAGGCATCATCCAAATCAAATTTTCAAGAAATATCGTGTTTTGCCTAAAAGTCGCGTGCATTGTAAACGATTATTTGTAAAATTCAGCAATCAAGAGGTGCGTTGTGCTCTATTATGCTCCAACGTTAATGACCAAATAAACACGTTAATATATCCTCCAATTAAAGAATGCGGAATACCGAGTACATCGCATCTCTCGAGGCGTCACTCCCGCAATCTCCTCATATCGCTTTAGGATTAATTTTTCCAAAACTCCCGACGAGCATCAGAGTACCACGAGAAACGCGATTGAGGCCTGCAGCTTTCCTCTCTTTTTTCCCCATCACGTAAAACGAATCGACGGCTAGCGCGCGAGATATCCCGGCTCTGGAGCTCTCGCAGATTCTGTTTTGCCCCGCGCGCGTTCTCGTTTTAAGTAGAATGAATCGGGCTCCGGTTAGACGCTGTCTGGTAGGTGGAGGCGCGATTAAAGCGATCTTTCTCGGCAAGCTTGAACGCCGAAGGAACGGCCGCACGTGCGCGACAGCCTGTAAAGGATGGAGCTGGCGCACAAAATTCGTACCGAGAGAGAAAGAGAGAGAGAGAGAGAGAGAGAGAGAGAGAGGGGGGGGAGAGAGAGAGAGAGAGAGGCAGAGGGAAACGAGAAAAAGGGAGGGAAAGATCTGACTTTATCGCAGGAGCCCGCCGGAGAGGGATTTCGCTGCGCTGCGTTTGGCTGCAAATAGCGAGGATTAAAATTGCGAGAGCCAGCTCCGGAGTTTTTATACACACAAAGCTTTGTGAATAAACGATGCGGTGGCTTTGATGCTGATGGAAAGCACACAATCAACGCGAACGGTTAAATTGCACGCGCGTATATGGCTTCGTACATTGTTACCGTCGTGTTCTATATAAGATATGAAATTTGAGTGGATGGATACGCGGGGCGGAAGGGGCAGGGGCGGGTGCAGGAGGAGGGGAGAGAATTTCGGGAAGGAGAAATATGGCTTTCCATAAAATACGCTTTTATCGCTCGTCTCATCCGGAGGCAAGACCCACCCAAGCGCAGAGTCGTCTTCCAGCCATCTATTTTTGAACGCATGTACGCGTAAGCACACTTTTGTTTCTTTTTTTTAAGCGAATACAGCAACGAGTAATCTATGGCCGATCGTTACTTTTTATCATCATCGAGAGAGGAAGCGCGAGCAGTTGCGTGCAACGCAAAGTCGCAAAAGTCATCGTTCTCGAAGGATTCTCGAGAAGCAAAAGGCAGTGGCGTATTGTCGCGCTCTGTTTGTGCGATCGAGGTTAAAACATTTTTGGAGGCTTTCCGGGTCAGCACTTTTGAATCCGCGATAAAGGCATTCAAAGGCAAAGGAGCGAATCTGGTACATCCGAGGCGAAAACTGCGAGAGGGAATCATTTTTTTCGCTTGGATTTATGTATTCGGACGTCTCGCGGTACGGGTATTTCATTGTCGCCAACATCCTATTTCACGCCAGGCAGCAGACAATTACGACGAAAGTCGGATAACTCATGGATATCCATTGGCGATAAAGCACCGAAACGCACAGTTCGATCATTCCGGACAAAAGAGACGCGAGTAACCCGCCGGAAAAAATTATTCGTCCGCGCAATCGGCCAAAAATTCCATCCGCCCAAGCCGCAGAGCAGCAAAAAGCCATCACTCTTCTACGCCTCCTCTCTTTTGTTTTCCCCACCGAGACGCTCTCGAAGTCGTTCCACAGAATGATCTATTATTACCTTTTTTCACTCCCGAAACTTTCACCTCGACAGCTCTCTCTCTCTCTCTCTCTCTTCGGAGAGTTTCATGAAGTTGTGAGAGAGGGAGGGAGTTACGCAGCTAATACGGCCGTCTATTTTCGGGCAATTTTCCCGCGTTTAAATAAATATAAGCTGCGCCGCCGCTGTAACTGATGAGGAAACCTTTGTTTTCGTCGCGAGACGCCGAAAAACTGAATAAGCGTATCGAAAATCTGATTTTCCCTAACTTTGTTTCATCTCCGAGGCGCGGTTTTGCGATTCAAAGTAGCCTTATCGAGCGGCTCTTTTTATTTGCGATGAGAATTTGCAAGCGCCAGGGTTATGAGTTAATTACGCGAGAGCAACGTTTTCCTAGGCTGTAATTCAACCGCAGCGCTCGCGTATGAATAACGCTTTTAGTGAATTAAGCCAAGTGTGATATTAATATCTTAATTACGTTTGCCGCGCGCTACAGACTCTGTGCGAAATTCCCATGAAGAGCGCGCGCTTGTCGTCGCTCGTTGCAAAGTCCGACTTCGCGAAGTCACTCGTCGGATTTTCGTGAAACGACTGAGTTAGCGAGAGAGAAAGAGGCTACTTATTTCATTAAATCATTCGGATATATACTTTTCTGGATTGAAGTTATACTTCGCAAAGCAACTTCTCGTTAAAGTCAAACGATACGACCCGAGAGTGCGCTTCATTCCGAAGATTTAAAATTGAATAATGAATAATTTAAAGTTCAGCCGAACTTTCCGCAGTCGGTGAATAATCACGCGATAAAGGCGAAAGTCACATACCGGAAATTCTTTTTAATGCGGCGGAGAAGTACGAGATGGATAATAATTCCCTGGGATGTGCGCGATGGCAGGTTTCAAATGAGTCCTTTGAACTAAAAGTCTGATATGAGTTGTTAACAAAGTTTCATTGCAACAGCTCGCGCTGTTATACAAGTTCGCGTCAAACGGATTTGAATTGCACGATGCGCCATATGTGACGCAAAAATGATTCATTTATTGCTGCCGAAGCACCTATTAGAATTTCAACGCGGAAGATCATATTCGATATTTATATATTATTAGCGGTGGGAGTAGCTACCGTCGAGGAGTTATAAGAGGCTTTGCGTACGTCGCACCGTATAATGTACTTTATACACCGCTTCTTTGACCGATACCGTTGCAGCATAATTTCATTAACGTGTTCAGTGCAGCATTGAAGTGAGTTACTAAGAACTCCCGTGAATCACAAGTATCCGGCTCTCTCTCTCTCTCTCTCTCTCTCTCTCTCTCTCTCTCTCTCTCTCCAAGTTGAGTAATTGCTCGCGAAGCTGGCCTTGTTTTGCTCAGCGCTCAAACCAGCCACCACAATCAGTTTGCTTGCTGATTAACGTATTTTTCTAAAATGTTCTATAATATTTTCTAGATCAAAATTACGGGAGCGGTTTCAAAATTTTTGGTATATAATGTAATGGCACAGTAGAACAAATATCCGTCTACGCTTTACCTAACTAAAAATTGTAACATAAAGGCACAAATAAACCCCGCCATTATAGAATAAAAAAAAGAACAGCTTGACTCCAGCAAACAGAATAATTCGACAGAATTATCTAATAAAACGTCACGGAATAAACAAAAGCGTCATTTCGTGGTAATAAATATCGCTCGGCGCGCGAGCCAGAGCGAGTGTGTGTGTGTGTGTGTGTGTGTGAGAGAGAAAAAGAGAGAGAGAGAGAGAGAGAGAGAGAGATTGATTGATAATATTTATTAACGCCAAGGTCAAGGACCGTATGGCGAACTCAAAGTACATACAGAAAGATACAGGTGTTAAGGCGAAGAATGTACATAGTATAAGATTATAGCATAAAATATACAGATTATAAGAGTAATTTTGCTCTCTCTCGTTCGCAACTAGAACCAGAAAAGTACAATAAAAATAACGGTGAGAAATTACAAGAAAAACCAAATATTATGGATAAAATCGTAAGTAGTAATACAAATGTGTATGCTAACTAAACGCTAAACACTTATGCTACGTAACGTTGTTCGAGGCTTAATAGATACTCGTATAAACGAACTTTAAAAGTTTCGACGGTGTTACATAGTTTAATTGCGCACGGAATAGCGTCCCAGAAATACATGCTCTGGATAGAAAAAGCGTTCTTATACAGTTCTGTCCTCGGTGTCGGAATCGAGAAAGCCGATGACTGATTACGAGCCAATCTACGTGTATCATCCGCGATTTTAGGAAATAACTCTGCCAAGTATTTCGGTTTGTGGCGTGTAAAAATTTTATACAGTTTTACTCCTAAAAAATACTCACGCCTACGTGTTAAGGAAAGCCATTTCAATCTAGCAAAGTAGGGTGCTAATGGAGAGTCCTTCTTTAATCGAAAAATAAAGCGTATTGCTGAATTAAACAACCTAGAGTGCTCACTAGCTGAGCTTTAAGAGCATATGATAAATTATAACACTTAAATCGAAGGCGATACAAAACAAAGTGAGCATTCGCACATACCTGACTAATATGCGCATTCCATGTGAGAGTAGTTGAGAAGTAAACGCCTAAGTTTTTGACTGTATCAGACAAAGGTATCACACAACCGTCAACCACAATAGGTGGAATCAGATCCTTCTTCAATCGCATGTGATGTTGTACCGAACCTAACAAGATTGCTTTTGTCTTAGCGATGTTAAGCATCAGTCCCTTGTCTCTCGACCAAGAGACAACAGCGTTCGCATCTTCGTTCAACTTACAAACTGTCGACTCGAAGTCAGAAGGGTGGCACTGGATGTAAATTTGTAGATCGTCCGCAAAAAGCATACACGTTGAATTACAGTGGCGTAAAACTAAGGTGATAAGATTTATAAAAATAAGAAATATTATAGGCCCAGGAGACGACCCTTGAGGAACACCAGAGGTATTCATTTTAAAAGCCGAAGTTGTGCCATCTAAATCAACTACTGCTTGGGAATGACCAGTTATGTATGAATGAAACCACGTTATAGCATTAGCTGATAAATTTATATCACGCATTGTTTGTAATAGTAGTACGTGATTTATGGAATCAAAGGCACGTCTGAAATCGAAAAGCAACAGCAAGGTCATCAATCCTCGATCGGCTCCTCGTCGAATGTCTTCAACAATCCTCAGCAAAGCTGTTTCAGTACTGTGGTCTGCTCTAAAGCCGGATTGGCGAGGGGAGATAATAGACTCATTTTCAAGATATGCGATAGTCTGTTGTGTTATTAGTGAGTCGAAGACTTTAGCAAAATGGGCCAGATTCGCTACGGGTCTTGTTTCAGTAGTCGATTTCGGGCTTGCGACTTTACTTAAGGGCACAATTTGTGACTTTTTCCATAGCTCTGGATAGATACCTGATGTGATTGATCGATTAAATAAATCAGTAAGAAATGGAGTTATATCAGCTAGAACTGTTTCAAAATAAGTCAAGGAAAGACCATCACAGCTGCGGCTTTTTGACTTAGAAAGGCATTTTAGCATTGCCTGATAGACTTCAAGAGGTTGAAGTAAGGAGAGTTCAAACTTACCCACCTCCAAGTCGACGGAATCAGTAATAACCCTGAGTGTATCAATAGAACATGGGGGATGGATAGTGGTGACCGAAGAGTAATAATCAATTAACTCATCCTTCGAGAAGAAGTGAAGTGGAGATTTGAGAACATTACCAACCAGGCCAAATTTACGCAATATGCTCCAAGTTTTAGATACGTCTGAGCAGTTTTGAATGATGTAAGAATCCCTAGCCTCTTTAATTTCACTCTTCACATTACTGTCTAATTTTCTGTAGTGTCGAAACACACGGCTGTCTCCCGAACGTACTGCCCGCTTAAATTCATGATCACGTTTCTTACATTTATCTTTTATGTTCTTGGTGATCCACGGTGATGGCTGTTTAAGCACTTTACGAGTGGTGAACGGTGCGTATAAGTCAAATAGCTTTACTGATGTAGATTGGAAGAGATCCAAAGCCTCATTCACATCAGCATGAGCAGCCTCGGGAATTGTAAGGCTAGCCAGCAATTCGCTTGCGAATTGCTTTGGAGAAAATTTCCGAAAATCTCTTGAGACAATTTCCAAATCACGCTTTTTAGGAGTGTCAAACTCATACTCAATAAAAAGAGAGTCATGACCGTTAATAAACGGGGCAAGAGATTTTTCAAATGTGATCACCCTATCAAGTGAATCCACAATAAAAGTGTCAAGCCAAGAGTGTGAGTTCTCACAGTGATGCGTTGCGCCAAAGGGAACAATGTGCATGGACTGCTCAAAAACCAGCCGTTTTAGGTTAGAGCTATAGTAATCGTCAACAAGCAGATTGGAGTTCAAGTCACCTGCTAATACAATACTACTGTACGAGTGAGAGAATCCTTGCACAGTAGAAAAGAAATCATTCAAGGTTCTCCCTTTTGGCCGTCTATACATATATTATACCTAATAATAATTTATTTACAGAATTAATACTAACTAATAGATACTCAGTATCGTTAATATGGCTGATCTGCGGGGCATCGACAACCGTGAAACGTAGATCATCTCGAATGTAACACGCGACGCCACTTCCTTGAATATAGTCTCATAGACTCGAACCAAATGTATCTCTCTTCAACCCTCTATCGTTACGAATAAGGTTGTAGCCCTTGATATAAAAAACGGAGGAGTCATGAGTAGGTGTTAGCCACGACTCAGAAATACAAAGAATGTCAATACGTTTAAGAAATAAAAAAGCTTCAATCTCAACTAAATGTGCTTTAATGGAATTTGCGTTGATGTGTGCAATACGTAGAGTTTGACAAAATTGCTCTGCTGGGCTACTAACACAATTTGAAGGTACGACATCAACCCGGTTCGAATTTACGGTAAAACGTCATTGTATGCTCTCAATATCGTTCATGGTTACAATGTTTAAAATCGCCGAGTTATCATCCTTACGTACTAGAACATTATCATCATGAACCCACACGTGTTTGTACCCTCTCTCACGAGCACGTGTCTTCGCAGCCATTCGTAAACCATGAGCAAACGGTGATAACATCTCGTACATGTTGATAATATCGCTACTACCGTTTTGAACAATATCGCAGATTTTTAGGATTCCATACGAACGCTTCATTTTTAGGACCTTGTTACGTACGCAGAGTGATTTAAACTCGATGACCAACGATTTGTGGCCAGTATTTTGGGACGACCCTGATCCCTGCCTATGTTGTAGTTCCCTAAATCAAAAATATCGTTGAGATCCGCTGGAGTCAGACCTAGCTTAACGAACAAGTGTTCGGTGATCTGAGAAGGTGGCAGTTGACATGATGCCGGTATACCGACTACCTTAAGTTCAGGCTTCGCTGTGCCTCGAGAGTACCGTTCCTTCAAGCTAGCTACCTCAGATCGCAGAGAATCGTTCTCGAATTCTAGTAATTCAATGCGTTTACCCTGATCATCAACCTTAACAGCCAGGGCATCAACTTTGGTAACGAGGATGTCAGTAGTCGAGCGGACCGTGCCAACGAGATTGAAGACTGATGCTAGTTTATCATCAAGCGACATCATAGCCCAGTCACGTGGCAATGTAACCATGGCGGAAGATGTAGAGTTTGACGAAAGATCTAGACTCGTTGCAGCGTGAGGCTGCCCAACACCGTCTCTCACTGATAAGACCGAGCTGGTGCTAATCGAGCTGATATTAAGCACGGATTCAGAATGTAAATCGCGACCTAGATCGAATAAATTCTCACGTTCCTTAAGGCTAGGTGGATTTGGATGATTTACAGTAGATGTATCCACAAACGTGTTGTATGTCGCAAGACAACACGGTTTACAAACTTTAGAAAACGCAAATCTAGCTAAGCACTTCTCGTGAAATACCAATTTACATATAAGGCACGTGATACGCTTGTTTACGACACCGTTACTACATCTCCTACACCTTGGCATCTAGCAGAAAATTTATAACTTGTCAAGTAATAGCCAATATGGTGTTGTAACAATCTACGACAGGCAACGCAAAAAAATTGCGAAAAAAGCTTTTACAGCACTTTTGCAAGAAAGTAGAATTTTTCCTAACACCAACACGACCTACAAACACAATCTATGAAGCTGCGCAAGAACAAAAACGAAATATAACGAAACTCGATCGCCACGTGGTCGAATAAACCTAACCTACAAAGCCACTTAAATTCGCTACGCACTAATTCCACACACTGCCGGCGCTAATTATCTGACAACTACCACAAACACATCAATTTAACGCACAATAAAAATGAAAAATATTAAATTTCTAATAATTAAACAACTATATACACTATAATTACACTAAGCACCTCAGCTGATATCGGGTCAGCATGTATTTTGCGCAAAGTTAATTTAAAGTCACTTCACCACACACAAACTTGAGACTGGGTAGGCAGGGTCACTGGACGAAGCTGGGACAGGAAGAGCATCCAATAATCCTGGTCGCCAGCACAATAGCAGTCAGTCCAGGAAGAAAAAGCCAAGTCCAGGAATAAAATGTCGAGTGAAGCGAAGATGGCCGCAAGAGTCTCACTCTCTGCTACCTTGCTGATGTGAATATTCAGATCGAGTTTTCTCCGCAAGCACCGATCCCAGGCCAATAAATAATGGCACACTCGGAAGCTTGCAAAAAAGCGCATGCAAGGGTCTGTAAAAATAACGCCCGGAGGCAAATAAAGGCAGACAAAATCCAAGCTTTAGGGAGAGCGATGTAAAGCACGTCTATCTATACTTACAGAGAGAGAGAGAGAGAGAGAGAGAGAACGAGAGAGAGAGAGAGGCGGAGAGAATATTTCGCAGACGTTGCCAAAAGCAGCGGGAAAAAGCAGCGGGAAACGTATAAGCGTAACCGAAAAACGCGGATGCGTTATTGTCACGCTCGCGCCATATTTACCATGTCGTTGAGCGCGTAGAGATAGCGGTGTCTATCTCCCGACAAACAGTCTTTCGCTCTACACCGGCATAAATAATCGATCGGTCGTCTCCTCGGCTCTCGCGGGGCGAGTCTCCGCGCGGAGCAGAATAAATCCCAATGAGGAAAATCAATGCCCCGCGACCTCTCTCTCCCTCTATCTTTCTTTGTTTACCCCCCCCCCCTCCATTCCCCGAACACGATCCAAGAAGACGCGCTCCTGTCCCGACCGAATAGCATTTCGCAAGGCTGGCCGCTTCGCTGATTTCGCTCCTGATTTCGCGTCCATCGGCCGTCTTAATCCCACAGCCGACGCGTCAGGCAATCTCACGCTAGCCTAGCTCTACTCCTTATTTATATGCGCGCGCGTCGTCGGCCAAGAAAATAGCGCCAGCCGCGCGAATCTAATCGCATTAGACGTTGGCGACCAACTTCTCGTGCGCGCGCGAGACTTCGAATTTACATGAAGCTCGAGCGCGAGATAAGTGAAATTGAACGCATTCTAACTGAATTATTCGCTAATTCCGTAAGTGTTGAACCGCTCTCGCTCCCTGAGCGACGAGACGTCTTTGTGCAACAGCAGCAGCCGCCGCCGCCGGCGCAGCGCTCCTCTTTGCGTGCCCAATTTCATACGCATTCGCGTGCATCGCGGATCTCTGACGTATACGTACGACTTCTAGGGAGCGAGTGTTTGCTTACTGCGCGATGCCTTGGATTATCGTTCATTCGGCTTCGAATGGGAGCGATTGCTTCCGCGTCGCTGCTACATTCGATTTGCGCGCTCGTAATTGCCTATCGGGCTTCTCTCCTCGTCTCATATTTCCTTCTTTTTCCAAAGTTCCTCGCGGAACACGGTCATTACCGCGTGATGTTTCTTATTAAAATTTCGAAACTCGTGATTCAACTCGCAAATGAAACTCGTAATTACTCGGCGGGCGAGAGGAAAAATTTTAAATTTCTGCAGCGCCGCGGGAGTCCGGTAGAGCGCGACGACGAACTACGCCGTCGTCCATTTTTCTCTGCGACGCGAAGGATATTAGCATTCGGAGCTATAATTTCACACTCGTTTGTTTCGAAATAATTAACAAAGTAACGCATCCGCCGCCGACTATATCCAGAGAGTGGCATCTGAGTAGACCCTCTAATAGGCGCTCGAAAGTAAATTCACTGAGAGAATCGCTCGCGCCAAATACACCGAGAGAAAAGAATCCTTGACACAAAGAAGAATTCTTCACTGTTAAGAAAATTGGATTAAAATATGGACAAATCCAAGCGTCTTAACAGTTAGGTTTTCAGATTTTTTAATTTTTGTAACTTTCTTTCCGTCAACGTAAAATCACTCCCTGTTGAAAATAATCGGATGGATATCCAGCTGGATAATCCAACTGGATTTCCAGCTGGATATCTACATGGATTGACATGGATTCCATGTGACGAGTCGCGCTGTTGCTGCACTCGGTCGATAAGTCTTTACCGACAGTGCGCCACAATCGCTCAAAAATTCCTAAATCCTTAATAGTTGAGAATTATTCTCTTACTATGAAGAAATTTTCGTTTGCAGAAAATACATGAAAAATAAGCTGTGGTTAAGTCGCGAATCCTTTGCGACAAGGATTCTTTTCTCTCAGTGTAGCTCCCGCAGTTTCGCGCGGGCGCGCGTTAAAGAGGAGTGGCAAGTGGCTCAATGAGGTTCCTTTGCTCCCTCCTCGAAAAAAGCATTGCGAGTGAAGCGGCGCGCCGGTATACGCGCGCGCTCACGCGTAACAACGACGGTAGACAAAGCGATCGAAAAAAAGACGCGAAAGAGAATAGCGGTGACCCCGAGAAAGCGAGAGGAGAACTAAACGCAACCGGAAGCTGGGAGGGAGATAAATACCGACGCAATGAAAGGCGGACGAGGAATAACGATTAAAGAGAAGGAGCGAGCGGGTCGATTAAAAAGAGCGAGAACGGAGCGCAAAAGGAGAACGCAGCCGAGCTTTAGGGCGTGTGTATACGTGCGCGCGATCGGCGGAGCTTAACATCGCGTCGCGATAAATTTCTCAGTCCGCCCCGTCGAGACTTCCGCCGGCGGCGTCTTCCAGGGTAGGACGAGGAAAATTAGAGAATCCCGTGCGCCCCCCCTCTCCCTCTCCCTCCCCGCGCGCCATTTCTTCTTAACTTTGCCCGGACCCCAGCTGCTGGCGAGGCAGGCTGCATTACTTAATGAATGTTATCGGTTTTGCCAACAAATTTTGTGAAATTGCCGATGGTTATGCATACATATTGACGGGAAATAACGGATGTTCGTGCGGTGCTCTGTAAAGTGTATGATTTTTGCGCGTTCAAACTTTCAATTTCGTCGCCGTTTTGCCAAATCCTCGGCAGTACGAAGCGTGCGTAGGAGGAAAAAGCAAAGTCTTCCCTTCCCTTCGTAAAATTGAACTAGTTTAGCTGGCGCTGAACAAACTCGGCCGTGTTTGCACTGCGGCGGACCCGCCTGCTTCACCCGGTGTCAAGCTGGTACACTATGTACCTATATTATTCAGCAGTCGACGAATAATTACTTTTATTCCGGCATACCGATCGGGTGGAAGGCTAAATATTTTCTTTAGCTACCGGCCGCACGGATATTGGAGAATAATCTCGAGCGAACTGCGCGCGCGACTGATAGAGCTGAGCTTTCCCGCCTCCCCGACGTCGTCAAGTCCTTAAGTCGTCTTAAGGTTTCTCTCTCCATCTATCTCTCGATATTGCATGCGGCGGATCGACCGGTGCCGTTACCTTCTTGTGGCGAGCGCACACCAGCACTTGGATTTTCGGCCTTTCTTAATATACATGAGCGCGGGATCCACGCGGAGAATCGCCGCTGTAAATATGTCTCGAGAACAGAGGAGATCTCGTGTGTGTGTGAGCGCGCGCGCGCGTGTGTGCCTCGCCTACGTCGCTCGCTATTTTTATTAGAATTGCTGATGGATTCCTTCCCGAGTCCTTGATTAATTTTTTTCTTTTTTTCGAAGTATATGGTAATTGCCGTGCTGTACGAGCGAAGTCGGAATTATTGCTCCGACGTCCCGTAAGATATTCATAATAGATCTCGGCTGATCGAATATTCAGCGTGCTTCACATAATTTGCAACGCACGCTCGAAGATCTGGGCTACGCATCCTTCGTGTCCTATACTCATGCATAAAATGTCCGCGAGAGAGCATAGGTTCTTGTACACGCCAACCTCATGATCAGTCGCGCATATTCGCGTCTCATGATTCGTCGACGCGCGCAGCAGCGAGAGAACGAAAGAAACGCGCTATGCAAGCAGCGCGCCGAAACAAAAGAGCCAGTCTCTCCGCTCGTAAAATCGATAGCGCGCTCTCGCTCTCCGATAAAAGGTCGTTACAAATAACAAGGCGAGAGCAGAGCGCAAGGAATCCATTAACATCGATCGGCAAAAAATGAAAAATCCTCGCGGGTTATCATATATACCTGCAATGTTTTCCGCCATCGCGGAGCCCATGGACGGACAGTCGAGAGAGATCGAGCGCGTCCGGATTCCTCCCGCCCCCAACTCTGCCTCGTCCGCATCGGTATATTGCTACTTTTTTTACGCGTGCATCGCGAGCCGGCTCTTTCCAATTAGAGCGCACTGCGGCCAACGCAGGCCACGCGGCTCATTATAATGAATACGCGCGAGCGCGGTGCCGTAAACATGTCTTAGAAATTAATTAAACGAGATTTTATCAAGATTTGCTGCGCAGCATTGTACAGCGTTGTACAGTACAATTATACAGCGTACAGTTCTACTGCTATGCAATCTTCCACTTTTCCTATTCCCTTCTTCCCCGTTTTGTGCTGGAATTTCAGTTTTGCTCTTGTTATGGATTGTTTATGCCGGGGATGCTGAAAATAACGGCGCACGGATTATTGAATTCTCGCTGCTCTGTGCGTTGCGTTTCACTTTTTGTCGTATGGTTGAACAGTGTCTCCGATTCGCGTTCACCGACTGAGACAGACGTTTTCAACTTATGAAATTACATATTTCAATGTTTTTCTCCTGCTTGAACACCTGTTGGTTGAGTTTCATGTGTACATGTGACAAGGAAAGACGCACGTATTATAATTGTGATTTATTTTTTTTCCTGCATGGATATGACGTAACAAAATGGTTTATCCATGTGGAATATGAATTTATATAATCGCGATTCAACCTATAAAATTGAACATAGTGCTGCATTAAGGAGGTTCATCCGATTTGGAAACAACAAACAGATTAACTCGGAAAATCTAACAAAACAGATTAATTATAATTAATAACAAGCTATGCAAAATTTTGAGTCATTTGGATACCCCAGATACGAGATATTAATAAAAGTATTTTTTCCAATTTTACATATGGAGTATTATGGAGAATCACATTGTCCTGGTTTTAATTCGCAAATATTTATTATATTAACCACCCTGGACACCAGGTGCCTAGAAGGCCATTAGCGCCGCTTTATTCGTGTTCAGCAACCTCGAAAACCCCCGAGTAACGAGTTTCGACAAATCATATTATTAATTTCCCGTGAAACTCTAGGTGACGACGTTGATACTGGCCACCCTGGGCACCAGGTACCTCGGAGAGCGTCACAGTCACGATTTTCGTGCTCTGCGACGTCGAAAATCTCCGAGTAATGAGTTTCGACTAATTGTGTTTTAAATTCTATCGAAACTCCAGGAGAAAACTCGTTTTAATTAATTTATAACCTCAAAGTTCTTACTATTATTTGTCTCGCCACAATTTTCACCAGGTTCTAGCCGAGTACCGTCGCTACTGGGAGGAGATTTTGGGCAGAATCTCTAAGATATTCTGGCCACCCAGCATAAAATTCGCCAGATTCTGCGCAGATATAGGGCTAATTTTCCACTAGGGGCCCTTTATTTTTATTCCCGGGATAACATTGAAGCTTGTTGCCATGCATCTTTATTTCAATTATAATTTAATTCTTGTATTTCCGATCATTTATATTGAATGCACGTTTTACAGCTCATGATATTGAAATACAGTCGCGCGCGTGAGAACCTTTCCGTGTAGCTGATCTGAACACGTTTAACGATGTAAATTATCGATTACCGCTGAATAATATCATTAAAATTGTTAAGACAGCAGAACTTCATCATCGTGCTGGTTATTTATTTTTTACTCTACATATGTAGCCGTCTGTTAAATGGCATGCATACCGACGGTGGGTCAGTAGGTACTATATTTCGACTTTTATTTGTATTTTGCCTAAAGAAATCGTTACTGTTACAATGCCGCTACCCTAAGCGGGTCTTGGGCGTTGTCGTCCAGATCGGACGGGTGGGTGCCTATCACCACTACACAGCGCGTCCTTAGGTTGCGAATAGAGGAACAGCCCCTGAGAAAGAGGTTAGCTGCGAATAAATTGAATAAGCAGCCGCGGACAGCCGATAGGAACAGGCGTGGGTGTGATGAGCCCACACTGTCGAACGCATTCATCTAGAAACGCTACGCAAGCACCACAACAACAAAAACACTTCACATTATCTCTTATCTCTCAATCTATCTCTTTCCTCACACATTACAAAAATGGGCAAAAATCCTGCTGCCGAGGAGGATGCGGGAGCGATGACAACTGCCCCGAAAGGGGATGTGTAGAATGATTCGTCACCTGATCTTACGCGGTAACGATGCCAGCGAAGGCGCGCTGCCTTGCAGGGGGGCGTTAGGATGCGAAAATGAAACCGCAGTATGTCTGACGACGAGTTGACACTGTCCTCGTCAAAGTCGGAAAGCTCTCATACTTAGTTCTAGAGAGGTATGGGGGTTATCACCTCTAGAGCGGTGGACTCACCTGCGATCGGAACAGGATCCGAAGCGCGCGGGTTTAACATACTATCATGGCTTAAAAAAATCAAATCCGAACCAAAAGGGAATTAAGGGTCGGAACTTGGAATGTTCGCAGTCTATATAGAGCAGGCGCGTTTAAAGAACTCGTAAAGGAAGCTGATAGGTACAATCTAGATCTGGTAGCAATACAGGAATCGCGGTGGCCAGATGCCGGAGTACTAGCATCGGGTAAATTCACGTACCTGTATGGGGCCGGGAGTGGGGTATCTCTAGGCACCGGATTTCTCGTAAGCAAAAGCATCATACATTCGGTTAAAAGTTGATTCAATGATAGGCTCTCGTACATCATTATCGAAGGTGAATGGTATAGATATGTATTTATTAATGTACACTGTCCTACGGAGGACAAAGAAGAAGAAGCTAAGGATCTCTATTACCAAACTTTAGAGCAGGTAATCGACCAGTTCGCGTCTTATGACACAAGAATAGTATTAGGCGATTTCAATGCTAAAATAGGTAGGGAGGAAATGTTTAGGCTTACTATAGGTAAGGAAAGCCTGCACGAAGCCAGCAATGATAACGGTATTAGGGTCATAAATTTCGCGGCGGCAAAAGATCTTATAATCAAAACTACGTGTTTTAAGCACAAGAATATACACAAGGCAACGTGGACATCGCCGGATGGGGCCACACAGAACTAAATTGATCATTTCCTCATTGAAAAAAGACGTCATACTAATGTTCTTGGCGTAAGGGCTTACAGAGGGGCAGATAGCGACTCGGACCATTTCCTAGTAGTAGCCAAATTAAGAGATAGATTAGTAGCGAATCAAAATAGTAAGCGAGCAAACAAGATAGAAAGCTTCGATATTGAGAAACTACGAGATAGAACAGAGCGTATGAGGTACCAGATAGAAATTAATAACAGGTTTCAGGCACTTGAAGAAGCAAACACATCGCCGGAGGGGAATGACGAACCGAATAGCTTATGGGGGGACATCGAAAAAACGGTAAAAGAGGCCGCGAACAAAGTACTGGGTAAAAAGAAAAAGCCAAAGAGCAAACCATGGTTTGACAAAGAGTGCGAACTCTGGTTTGAAAGGCGCAAAAAGGCTAAATTAGATAGCTTACAAAATAGAAGCGATAGGACCGTAGAAGAGTATTCTAACGTAAGGAAACAGACGAACGCGATCTACAGAATTAAGAAGCGGGAGTATCAAAAGAATCTTATTAGGAGAATAGAAACTAACAGTAACAAATCACAACGAATTACTGTCGCTGTGGAAAAATTATTTCGATAAATTATTAAACGTGCACGAAAATAGCGAAGAATTAGGGGACGAAATTCACACTGCTGAACCCCGCGTGGAGGAACCAAGATACCAAGAAGTAGAGGCCGCGATTAAAAAACTAAAAAACAACAAAGCCACGGGAAATGACTCTATACCAGCTGAGTTACTCAAATATGTGGGCGTCGAGCTCACTTTCAAAATCTATAAACTAGTATGTGCCATCTGGAAAAATGAAACAATACCCGAAAATTGGAAGGAATCTATCATTATACCGATTTTTAAAAAGGGGGATAAGACAGACTGCAATAACTATAGGGGTATTTCACTTTTAGCAATGCGCTACAAAGTTCTGTCAAACGTAATACAAGCTAGACTCACTCCATTCGCGGAAGATATAGTAGGAGATTATCAGTGCGGATTTCGGCGCAACAGATCGACGAGCGATCAAATGTTTACCATAAGACAGTTGTTAGAGAAAAAGTGGGAATTTTGCGAAACCATACACCAACT
Organism: Nasonia vitripennis; assembly: GCF_009193385.2. Lineage (NCBI taxonomy): Eukaryota > Metazoa > Arthropoda > Insecta > Hymenoptera > Pteromalidae > Nasonia > Nasonia vitripennis. The sequence goes on from NC_045760.1 coordinate 20,966,404, forward strand.
ATTTCTAGATTTTAAAAAAGCGTACGACTCTATTAAGCGAAGCAAAATGTATCAAATTCTAGTACTTCTCGGTGTACCGAAAAAACTCGTGAGATTAATTCAAATATGTCTGAACGGATGCACGGGAAAGGTCCGAGTAGGCGATAATGTATCAGAACCCTTCATGATACGCGATGGTTTAAAATAAGGGGATGGGCTCTCTACGGTGCTGTTCAACTTAACGTTAGAGTATGCCGTTAGAAAAATGCAGGTTAGCCAGCTGGGCGCAACGCTTAATGGAACAACGCAGATACTAGGCTATGCAGATGATTTGGATATACTGGGGGATTGTAGGGAAACCGTAGCAAGAAACGCGGAAATCCTCATAAAAGCGGTGGAGTATGCAGGGTTAGAAGTGAGTGAATCAAAAACAAAGTACATGATTGTGGATAAGCTAGGCATCTGCAGAGGGGAGGAAGATCTCAGAGTTGGGAATTTTACTTTTGAAAAGGTTAGCGAATTCAGGTATCTGGGTACGACCATAAATGATAAAAACGAGATTAATGTCGAAATAAATAAGAGACTCCATTCGGGTAATGCTTGCTTCTACGCCGTGAGTAATTTACTTAAGTCGAGGCTGTTGTCTAAAAACGTTAAAATAAGAATATACAGGACAATAATACTGCCGGTGGTTCTGTACGGGTGCGAAACGTGGGCTCTCACTAAGCAGGCGGACAACCGTTTTAGGGTATTTGAAAATAAAGTCTTGCGAAAAATATACGGGCCGCAGAAAGATGAGGAAACCGGGGAATGGAGGAGACTACACAATGATGAGTTACACAATCTGTACGCGTCACCAAATATTAACAGAATAATAAAATCGCGCAGATTGGGATGGGCAGGGCACGTAGCGAGAATGGGAGACGACCGTACGGCAGCGCGTGTCATGAAGGGCAGGCCGATGGTAACGCGATCTCTAGGTAGACCTAGACGTAGATGGGAGGACAACGTAAAAACGGATCTAGTAGAAATAGGACGGGTGGGTGTCGATCGGAGAGGTGCATCTTGGGTGGGGTTGACACAAGATAGGGCAGCGTGGAAGGCTTGCGTAGATGAGGCGATAAACTTTCGAGTTCCAAATGCCATGTAAAAAAAAAAAATGAAATCGTTGAATAAAACCACTCCCAGACACAGCACCAAAAATTTATTTATTTTAAGTTTTGTACTTCATTGGAACACCGACAAACGAAATCGCACTCGATCCCAGTCTGCACTTTCTTCACTTTCTCATTCAATTAATCTTTATTCAAATTTAATCAATATATCGGGCATCCGAGCAGAGGCCGTCGGCGACAGCCGGAAAAGGGAAGCCGCAAACTCGGCGCCTCTCTCAACTCACTCTCTCTCGCGCTGTCTCCCTTCCTTTCACACATACACACGCGCGTGTCAGCAATACGCGTCGTCGATCGTTTCCATGTCGTCGGCTCAAGGCTCACATCGTTCCTATAGGGCGCGCGATAATTCATGCAGTGCGCGCTTCGCTTCACTCTCTTCTGCCTCCCGCTAAGTGCGAGAATGCTTACGCTGCAAGTTTTTTTCAATTCGTCTCTGCGACCTACATATCCGGGGCCAATAAATTTTTCGCTTTTTCTCCTCTTTTACCCCCTCTGCTCCTGGGTTTTTCGCCGCCGCTACTTGCGATAAATTTATTTCTAAGCCTATGAATTTCCCTTATTAATTGAATCCTTGCGATTACGATACTATCGATCGGCAGCCTCGTAATATGGATGGAGGGCTAGTGCTGCCTGTCGGAGCAGATTCATCGGTTTTCGAGTCGGGAGTGACTCAATTAACACAATTATCGGTCCTCGATGATAGTCGCTGTGCGTCGATAAGTTTTTAATGAAATACTTGAACTTGTAATGGCGCCTGCTCGAAGGGACTTGAGGGCTCTTGGATCGATTGATATTTATATATCTTGGAGAAATTACAAGATTTATCTCATAATACACTTGAAGGAAGGATCTCATCACTATTATCATATTTCCAAACAAATTGCCGCGGCATCATCAGTCTCGGCGAAGTTTTCAACAATTTTAATTTATCACCAAAGACTGCAACTGATGTTTTCCGTTCGGCGATGAAATTTTGAAGTAAGGCCGACCTTACGCAAAACTTTAATGAGAGAGAAAGAGAGAGAGAGAGAGAGAGGGGGGGGGGGTCTTAGTTCCGTTTGAAGCACGAGCCGTGCGCAGCGTAATGAAAATCGAAAGCGCTGTAGCATCGATCATACTCTCCGTCACCCGACTGCAGCCGATAAATATTTTTTCCTTTTATGTTTTTCAATTAATCTTCATCCGCTCTGCCCCGTAATAAACGAGATTATTTCCGAGTCGGAAGTATCGCCGGTGTCGATTCATTCCGAAAATTCAGGCCTTAAAGGATTTGCACATTCAGTAATCTACTAAAACGTTTATATATAATAATACACCGAGTAATGTCGATGTCGGGGATGAAAGAGACTGCAGAGGCGCCGGCATCGTTGGGGCGCCGTATACGTCGTGTCAAACTTCTTAATTATTAAAGTTTTCCTGCTCTCTCGCTCTCTATCACGCGCGAGCGCGTCTCACCCTCAGCAGACGCTTCCAGAAATCCTTCGACCTTAAGACTATGGCCGTCGGCACTGCCGTAGACTTGAATCTCGGATTACTTGGCTCCGCCGCCAGGCTGGATGAGTGGGCGACGAAAATAAAGTTTCTTGGCTTGTCGCGCTTCGCATTGTTTGCGCCTCGACGGCTAATCATCGGAGGATCTGTTCGCGAGTGCAGACGAGTTGATAGTTAAAGCGCTTGATTATCCTATGGAGATGAGGCGAGGATTTTCGAGAGGCTTGTTAATGAACTCGATTTGATTGAAGCAGTTTGCTCATGTGTGGCTAATTTGTAGGAAAAATATAACTTTTTTGAGCAGCAAATAAAATATGACGTTATGCACTGTTTTCGCAATCATTATATTCTAGACAAGTAAAATTTTGCGCTGTGGCCTAAGCCTGCACTTTGAGTTAGAGCCCCGATACAATATTTTCTTATTCGCTATGGAATCTTACTTTTCATCATGAAACTCTCTCGCAATTGCGCAAATCTTTCTTGCCGATCCAAATTCCCATCAAGTCCCCTATCTCCCATCATAATATAATCCAATTTCGAAATCCTCCACTGGAATGAACAGATGCAAATTTTTCCATAATACACTTCGCAGTGACGAAAATAAAGAGAGAGAGATCAGAGAGAGAGAGAGAGAGAGAGAGAGAGAGAGAGAGAGAGAGAGAGAGCGAGAGAGAGAGCGAGCGAGCGAGAGAGAGAGCGAGCGAGCGAGAGAGAGAGCGAGCGAGCGAGAGAGAGAGCGAGCGAGCGAGAGAGAGAGAGAGTGAGAGAGAGACAGAGAGACTGAAACGTTCATTAATGCGATGTCGACGTATATTGATGGCACGGCTTCGACCGCTATTTATTGGATATTTCGACGGGGCGCGAGGGATGCAGAAGCATAGCCCAAATCGATGCTCTCGACCAGTGCCGACTTGAAGTTAATAGGTCCGCCAATTAAAGCCGCTGCGCTGGAGTATCTAGAAGATCAATGGACACGTCGGCGGTGGCGGCGGCGCTATTCGAGTACTCGTGATTTTCGTGAATGGGGGGGGGGGGGGGATTGAAAGAGAGCGATCATCAAAAAAAAAAAACAGAGGAGCAAGAAAATAGGTCGGATATTCTGGGAAAAAATCGATCCTGGCTTCGTTTTTTTTTGGTTTGCGCGCTCGCTCGCTGGGCTCTTGCTAATGGCGAGAGATATTTGTACACGTTTATAAGAATAAGCCGATTGTCTTTATCACTGACAATCGCGTAAATCCCTTGGCTGGCAGCAGTTAAGTGACGCGAGGACGAGAGCGGGGTTGTATATAGACGCGATGATGACAACGACGACACCCCGGTTGTCGTCGCCCGTTCCGGAGCTTTATTAAATTTGGTGTTGCTCCGACGCTCCCCGCTGACAGTTATTAAGATCGGTAATTGAGCGTGGGAAATTTGAAAAGATTTACCCCAGACGGATCTATATATAGCAAGCCGAGGTTCACGTCCGATTATTTTAGCTTGTTTGGAGGCTATCAGCTTGATCTATGAGGTGAATCTCGTTGCATTCGAATTTATAAACGGCGAAAAACGAATGCAATTAATCGTTCGACTATCTGTGAAAATAGAAAAACATGACCATATCGGTAAAATAAAAGAAAAAGATTATGAAGCCTTAATAAAGCAGTCATCTTGAAAAGAAGGTCGGCTATTATCCTCCACAGAGTCGTCCAATAACAGTGAAAGAGAAAAGGAAACTGCGCGCCAGGGAAAAACGTCTCACCCCCACAGTCAATTTCTGACAATCAAATGCCCATCAATTACATTTCAGCCCAGCGAGCGACGTTGAAAAAACTCCCGACAAGTGCGGATCGGCTCTCTATGTCGATAAAAATGCGGGTTTACGTGCGAAAAATCGTACGCGCGCGCGCAACAAACAATGGCGGCGAGGTAAAAATCGAAGGGGCGTGGCGCTGCAGCTTCCTGTTTGCGAGGCTTTATTTACCGGGCAAGTATCTCCGGCAGCTCGAGAGCGGGCCGATAAATAGCCCGGCGAGTAATGCCGAATATCGCGCTTGAGTGGCCCGCGCTGAATTTATCGGGGGGCCTGTGTGATTGTTCAATTAGCCGGTATACATCAAGCCTGTTCTATCGCGATGGCATGACGGGTTTTATAAGCCCGGCCCCGCAGTTGTTTGACGGCGATTTTCAAAGATGATTTGGTAGGCAATTGCCTGGCACAAAGTGCGCGCCGTCAAGAGTAAGGGCAACGATGTATCATGCGTACTCGAGGTGGTGCTTGTTTCTTCGTCTATTATTTATACTGTTCGGGTTAGGAGCGGAAGGATGATGTATGTGTGTAGTTTGGCTTGAACTTGGAGTCCGTGTATATATATATATATATATATATATATATATATATATATATATATATATACATATTAGGGTGGACCTTAATTTTTTTTTTTTCACTTGGGCCGGGCAAATATAGCTTCTATATACCTCAAAAACCATGCGCATATAGGTTTTGAACCCATAGCATCGATTTTTCACGTGCCTCAAACCACCCGAATTTTCTTATGGGACTTACATGTTAAAAAAGGGTCAAAACGTTTATCGTTCTGAAAACCTGTGAAAATTTTGGAATTTTAACTTTGGAAGTATATTTTCCCATGTATTTTGAGCCGCTGAATCGAATGGTGCTATTAGTTTTCGCCGTAATAGTGAAATAAAAAAGTTATAAGCCAAAATCGTTGAAAAACTCGAAAAATCGCAAAAAAACGTGTAAAAATGGACTTTTAACGTTTATAATCAGTGATAAGTTCGAAAGTTTTTTTCAAAAACATACATTTTTATGTATTTTGAGCTCATTAAACGAATGGTGCAATTGGCTTTTGCCGATTCAATTGAGAAAACAAGATATAAGCCAAAATCGTCAAAAAGGTCGAAAATTACGGTTAAGTGACCAAAAAATGGGTTTATTACAATGTTACTAATACGAGGTCAATTTTTTAATACATAAAAAGTATAGTTATACATATCTGAAAAATTCTTTTGTATCGGATACGGGCTATATTCAAAAACCGGAAGGGTAAACCGGAATGGCTGTGTGTGACTGTTGTCATTCCAGAATTTTTATTCCGGATTTTCGTTCCATCGATGGGACCGCGGCCTAAAGCATTTTCGGATCAGCGAAGGGATCAGCTGACACGAAGTAACGTGAATACAAAATGGTAGTGTTGAATGTATACATATTATATTATACAACGATAAACAATAAACACTGTACGTTCTCTCTATCATCGGACTCAGAGCAATAAGCACTGCACGGCGAGCATATAGCTCATGTAAACATAAGAATATTTATATTAAACTTATTTTCCTATTTAACCACGGCTCAATTTATTTCAACAGGTTCTTTTTAATTTCGAGATATATTCCTCCGTATCAACAATTTTATTTAGTTTTGCAACAATGGTTTATAATTTACGCGAAAGAGTCAATCACATTGGATATTATACTAATCAAATAGTTGCAACTAATAATCTACCAACGATAAAACTAGCTGCTTTATTCTATAACCTACGAAGAGTTTCAAAGTCTGTACGTGAAAGTGCGAAGTTAACCATTGAAGAGTGTACCATTTTTTGGAAGAAAGCTCGAATTCCTACGCAAGAAGATAAAAAATGTGTCATTAAACTGGAGGCTGAATATGAAAGGTGGAGAAAAATACAAAGAAATGCTTCACGTAGATCAGACACTCAAATAAAAAATGAACAAACATATAAAGAAAGCATAAACAAATTATTTGACATTGCTTGCGCAGATGCTTTGAAGAAGATGGAAGACGAATCTGATAAACAGTTTTTACTTGATCAGAGAGGTAATTATATTTTGTTTTTGAATACTTAATTATGACACGGCTGAACATGGAAAATAGAAATGGTGGTTATAGTCGATACTGCAGAAAGAACTGATGATCTACATATAGTTAAGCTTTGTTCAAAAGTGAGTTCTACGGAGAGCTGAAATTTTGCATTTTAAGTGATATCTTTTATTCTTTCTAAGATATAGACTTAAAACTTTACAGGTAAGTGTAATTTAACTTAATTAACAATAAAAAAGAAGTTATAGCACTTCAAGTCCTTGAAATATATTATTTGAAAGTACACCTCCTCTGAAAAGGCGAGCTACTGAACCAATTATGACTGCGAAATTGGCTACAGTATTAGATAAATGTAAAATTAGTAAAAGAGACGTAATGCATTTGTTGATGGCCGCTGCGGAAGCACTCAGCATTGATACGCGCAATTTAGTATTAAACACATCATCTATTCACAGGGCTCGTCAAAATTTTCGCAAAGAACGATATGAGGCAATTAAAAAACTTGCTCCACCACTTTTTTCTGGTTTACCGAGCACCATCCACTGGGATGGAAAGTTGCTTCCAGGATATTTACGAAGAGAAACTACTGATAGACTAGCGATTATTATTACAAGTAATGGAATGGAGCAACTCTTGGGTGTTCCAAATATCTCTTCTAGTAGTGGAATAAATCAAGCTCAAGCAGTATTCGATACTTTAAATGACTGTTCTTTATTAGAAAATATTGAAGCTCTTTGTTGTGATTCAACAGCTAGAAATACTGGTCGAATAAATGGAGCTTGTGTGTTATTAGAAAGATTAATCGATAAAGATCTTCTCTATTTTATCTGCCGGCATCATATTTACGAGCTTGTTCTAAGAAGTACTTTTGAAATTAAATTTGGTAAGACAACTGGTCCGGAGGTACAATTGTTTAAAAATTTTGGAGATTTTTGGAAATCTGTAGATCAAACAAAATTTGAACCGGGTATTAGTGATATCTTTGTAATTGAATCTCTGCTAGATGTAAAAGAATAAATTTTAGACTTTTGTTCGAAGTATTTAAAAAAGGATTTAAACAGAAGTGATTTCAAAGAATTTTTGGAACTAGTCATCATTTTTCTAGGCGGAAAATTACCTAGTGGTATAACTTTTTATCCACCTGGAGCTATTCACCATGCTAGGTGGATGGCAAAAGCTATATATTGTTTGAAAATATTCATCTTTCGGAAACAATATTTGCTAGATAAAAAAGATGTTCAAGTAAAATGTAGAGACGTTTGCATTTTTATAGTAAGAGTCTACGTTCATGCCTGGTTTTGTACTCCATTTGCTACTCAAGCACCAAATCAAGATTTAAAGTTTTTAAAATGTTTGTACGAATATAGAAGAATTGATGAAAGTATATCTGACTGTGCTGTTAGAAAATGTATGAATCACTTGTGGTATTTGACTCCGCAACTAACAGCACTATCATTTTTTGACTTTACTATTTCAAATGAAGAAAAGTTAAAAATGTGCGAAGCTCTACAGTCAAATTCTAGTGCGTTTCTTTATGGAAAACGAATTTTAGTCAATGAAAAAAATTTGGATAAAATAGTGAATTCAAGTATTAGTGATTTTATTTGCAAAGACACTTATGAAACTTTTAGACGTTTAAAAATTGACACAACTTTTTTAGAAAAAAATCCATCAATATGGGCCAAAGATAGAAACTACACTCATGGTTTGGAAGTTGTTAAAAACCTCAGAGTCGTGAATGATACAACCGAACGAGAAGTAAAATTGATAACTGAATTCAACAATCTTTTGACTAAAGATGAAAAGCATTTGCAATACCTATTACCTGTAATAAAAGATTATCGAAGCTTGTTTTCAGATAGCAAGAAGGAAACGCTGATGCGGCCATATGAATGAATATTTTGTTTGAATATACGATTAGAACATTTTTGTACTGTTTTTTAATTTTTACCTTCAGAATCTCGCTTCGACAGATCGTTTTTCTTTATCTCAGCTTATAAATTTTCTTTTATTTCTTTAAACTAATAAGTTTATGTGATTCAGTAGTTCAATGTATAAATTAGTAGAAAATATTACAAATCAGCTTTTTGGCCTTTTTACCATGATTTTCGTGTTTTTTGATGATTTTAACTTCTTTTCTCGATTGAATCGGCAAAAGCCAATTGCACCATTCGTTTAATGAGCTCAAAATACATAAAAATGTATGTTTTTGAAAAAAACTTTCGAACTTATCACTGATTATAAACGTTAAAAGTCCATTTTTACATGTTTTTTTGCGATTTTTCGAGTTTTTCAACGATTTTGGCTTATAACTTTTTTATTTCACTATTACGGCGAAAACTAATAGCACCATTCGATTCAGCGGCTCAAAATACATGGGAAAATATACTTCCAAAGTTAAAAATCTAAAATTTTCACAGGTTTTCAGAACGATAAACGTTTTGACCCTTTTTTAACATGTAAATCCCATAAGAAACTTCGGGTGCTTTGAGGCACGTGAAAAATCGATGTTATGGGTTCAAAACCTATATGCGCATGGTTTTTGAAGTCCATCCTAATATATATATATATATAAAATTTATTTCGGTATATAATAAGTCTCCATACAAGTTTACAAAGTTGTCTTCGTAGTGTCGCCTTAACCTAGGTTATCTCTCTACTACTCGTGACGAGAGCTGCGAATGAAGTGTCCGTCCGTTAGAATTTTCCGCCGAGCTGGGCCCTGCTCTTCCCCCTCTACAGGGTCGTTTCTCCCTTCTTGTCCTGCTTGGAGGACTGCGCGGAGGTGGTCGTAGCTTCGTGCTAAGAATCTCGTTGCTTGACCCCCCCTCTCGCTCCCTAGTCAACGCCGTCCCTCGTGAGGTCTAAAGCCTCGTCGGACTCCCGAGCATTAGGCGGACCTGCATTGGGCACCGGGAGCTTAGCTCCCTCGTGAGGTCAACAAGCCTCGTGGAGTTGCCGACGAGCTGTTCGGCGCCGCGTCCGCGAGTCGATCGGCTTGCGTCCGTGCTATGTGAGAGGGCGCGCTCCGAGGAGGATTCAATTCTGCGGGCCGACTTATTCATGCATACATCCATACACGCACGCATAGTCCACACATCCTATGCTTACAGAATTTGCGTAGGTCCTATTCGCTGGCGCGCTACACGTAACATACCTCGTGTAGCACGCAAATCTAACACGCAAACCCGCACATTGCATATCGCACTTTTGAGCCGCTATGCTCATCGCCATTTTCGGGGAAGCAAGTTTCTGGAAAGACGCTTCGATCTGTTAATACCGTCGTCGTGCGTTGCCGCACGTTCGCATCGAGCGATTTTATTAGCTATCGTCCGAGCGGTCCCGACCAAAAAACCCAGCGCTGTCTGCGTCGTTTACGCACCGTGCTTTCCGAGCAGCTTTTCTTTCGGGACGCGCTTTATGACCGATCCCTTTTCAATTGCGGGCCTCTGGGTTTTTCCAGGCCCGGATCTTCCATACGGCCGGCCATTAGCGCGCCTCGCCCCGTCGGACAGCCACGCTTAGCGTCACACGCCTCGATCGCCGTGTAGCGCTCGGCCCTCGTAAAGGCCCCCTTTTTAATCCGGAACATCTTGGCCCTCATAAAAGCCCCTTTTTAATCCGAAACATCTTGGCCCTCATAAAAGCCCGTTTTTAACCCGGAACATATACAACCTTTCTTTTGCGCGATTTCTATAATTTTACGCTTCATTATACGATACTGGTACTATATTAGACGCTCACGTTACGAGGTAGTGATACGTACTTGAACGCTCAGCGTTAGATGTGCCAATCGATCGCATCTGTTTCAATTTTCGAAATCCCTGCGGTTACACCCAGGCTAAACCCAAACATTTGTTCTACCGAAATCATCGTCAAAAATAACGAGTAGTAAAATCAAAGTCTGGTCAGGCATGCCTAGCATCTATTTGGGTTTCCGGAACCCCAGCAGTCACGTAGTTAAATCGAAACATCCATTCGAAACCATCATCGGATTTCGTTAACCAACAGTTAGGACTGATCCCTGTTCCCTAGCGAGAGCCGGATAGACAGTAACGAATGAGGCGCATGAAGAAAGAGAGATGGAGTAGAGAAATGAGCTAGCAGCAGCAGTGGTTTATTGATTAAACACGTGTCAGTGTAGCGGCAGCAGGAGCCACAGCAGCTTTTCTGGATGGGCTGTCGATGATTTTATCGGCAAACGGCGCCAAACATGCTAATCATCTTCGATCGCTGTGCCGATTCAGCCTCGAGTTTCACAGCTCCTTTTTTGCTGCCGCTTTGCTCCGATTGTCGGCCTCGAGTAAAAGAGAGACTTTGGTTGACGACGGTAATTTTACGCAAATGTGATTACCGCTGGACCGCGAAGAAGGTCAACATTTATCGATTTCAACGCTACTCCCGAAGTGCGTGTTTTTGCACCGAAAGCGACGAAACTAACGCTTCACGGGTAAGATTTTTCGAAGACCGCATATCCAGATAATTCGGATAACTGTAGGTTAGACTTAAGGTTAAGGTTAAACATTTCGAGCCGTTTCAGAGACAACCAATCACATTTCGTTTTAGTCGGATTCTCCTTTCATGAATCACGTTTTTTGATAAGGGATTATATATAGGTGCATTAATGAGCGCTCCGCGCACTCCTCATTTTGAGGTCAGAATTTGCAAATCTAGTGCCTGTTCCCGACGTGCGTGATCGGACCAAAGTAAAAGCATAAACTCTGTGGATGAATGCTCCAGCGCGAAAACCTCAGCGTATGTGTGGTCACTTGATTTTTTTTCTCCCTCGATAACTCAGCTAGATTTTTTTGTACAACATAACCTCAAAAGTTTTTATCACTCGTGCTCGGATAGTGCCGCATAATGCAACGGTTTTGCCTTGGCTAAATGGCGAATAGTATCATCGGGTGAGGTTAGAGGTAAAAGCGTTGCGCAATGAAAAATAACGCAACGCTTCTCGCAGTGCCCTCGTAGTCTACATAACCTCTCCCATTTTTTTGCCTCGGCAAAACCGTGCGTTAAGCGACACTTTATCCTCGCATTCGTAATAAAAAATAGTGTGGACAGCTAGTGCGATAAGTTGCACAATATACTATTGTATTACAGTTTTATAATAAAATAGAGATCTGAATTGATAGAGTTTCAATCTGACATAGTTATAGATAGTATTTGTTTTTTTTTTTTTTTTTTTTTTTACATGGCATTTGGAACTCGAAAGTTCATCGTCTCATCTACGCAAGCCTTCCACGCTGCCTTATCTTGTGTCAACCCCACCCAAGATGCACCTCTCCGATCGACACCCACCCGTCCTATTTCTACTAGATCCACTTTTACGTTGTCCTCCCATCTACGTCTAGGTCTACCTAGAGGTCGCGTTACCATCGGCCTGCCCTTCATGACACGCGCTGCCGTACGGTCGTCTCCCATTCTCGCTACGTGTCCTGCCCATCCCAATCTGCGCGATTTTATTATTCTGTTAATATTTGGTGACGCGTACAGATTGTATAACTCATCATTGTATAGTCTCCTCCATTCCCCGGTTTCCTCATCTTTCTTCGGCCCGTATATTTTTCGCAAGACTTTATTTTCAAATACCCTAAAACGGTTGTCCGCCTGCTTAGTGAGAGCCCACGTTTCGCACCCGTACAGAACCACCGGCAGTATTATTGTCCTGTATATTCTTATTTTAACGTTTTTAGACAACAGCCTCGACTTAAGTAAATTACTCACGGCGTAGAAGCAAGCATTACCCGAATGGAGTCTCTTATTTATTTCGACATTAATCTCGTTTTTATCATTTATGGTCGTACCCAGATACCTGAATTCGATAACCTTTTCAAAAGTAAAATTCCCAACTCTGAGATCTTCCTCCCCTCTGCAGATGCCTAGCTTATCCACAATCATGTACTTTGTTTTTGATTCACTCACTTCTAACCCTGCATACTCCACCGCTTTTATGAGGATTTCCGCGTTTCTTGCTACGGTTTCCCTACAATCCCCCAGTATATCCAAATCATCTGCGTAGCCTAGTATCTGCGTTGTTCCATTAAGCGTTGCGCCCATCTGGCTAACCTGCATTTTTCTAACGGCATACTCTAACGTTAAGTTGAACAGCGCCGTAGAGAGTCCATCCCCTTGTTTTAAACCATCGCGTATCATGAAGGGTTCTGATACATTACCGCCTACTCGGACCTTTCCCGTGCTTCCGTTCAGACATATTTGAATTAATCTCACGAGTTTTTTCGGTACACCGAGAAGTACTAGAATTTGATACATTTTGCTTCGCTTAATAGAGTCGTACGCTTTTTTAAAATCTATAAATAGTTGGTGTATGGTTTCGCAAAATTCCCACTTTTTCTCTAACAACTGTCTTATGGTAAACATTTGATCGCTCGTCGATCTGTTGCGCCGAAATCCGCACTGATAATCTCCTACTATATCTTCCGCGAATGGAGTGAGTCTAGCTTGTATTACGTTTGACAGAACTTTGTAGCACGTTGCTAAAAGTGAAATACCCCTATAGTTATTGCAGTTTGTCTTATCCCCCTTTTTAAAAATCGGTATAATGATAGATTCCTTCCAATTTTCGGGTATTGTTTCATTTTTCCAGATGGCACATACTAGTTTATAGATTTTGAAAGTGAGCTCGACGCCCCCATATTTGAGTAACTCAGCTGGTATAGAGTCATTTCTCGCGGCTTTGTTGTTTTTTAGTTTTTTAATCGCGGCCTCTACTTCTTGGTAGCTCGGTTCCTCCACGCGGGGTTCAGCAGTGTGAATTTCGTCCCCTAATTCTTCGCTATTTTCGTGCACGTTTAATAATTTATCGAAATAATTTTTCCATAGCGACAGTAATTCGTTGTGATTTGTTACGAGGTCCCTGTTTTCGTCCTTCATCAATTGCGCTCTACTCCTAAAACCCTTTCTGATGGCGTTAATCCCTCTGTACATTTCGCGGGGGTTATCTTCCTTACTGTTAGTTTCTATTCTCCTAATAAGATTCTTTTGATACTCCCCTTCTTCTTTCTGTAGATCGCGCTCGTCTGTTTCCTTACGTTAGAATACTCTTCTACGGTCCTATCGCTTCTATTTTGTAAGCTGTCTAATTTAGCCTTTTTTCGCCTTTCAAACCAGAGTTCGCACTCTTCATCAAACCATGATTTGCTCTTTGGCTTTTTCTTTTTACCCAGTACTTTGTTCGCGGCCTCTTTTGCTGTTTGTTTCTTCAAGTGCCTGAAACCTGTTATTAATTTCTATCTGGTACCTAATTCGCTCTGTTCTATCTCGTAGTTTCTCAATATCGAAGCTTTCTACCTTGTTTGCTCGCTTACTATTTTGATTCGCTACTAGTCTAGCTCTTAATTTGGCTACTACAGTTATAGATAGTATACGCTAATAAAATTATTGTCTTTGTTTTCGTTTTTACATTTGTCCATAGTCATTTTGTCCCCAAAGCAAAGTTTTTAATGTAAACCCTTGTCATTAAATGCGTTTGCACATCGCTCGCATCATTATAAGCAGTCTCAATGACAAAATCTTGTCCGCAACAGCTGAGGGAAATGATATTAGAATTAAAGTATCCCAGCGGAGAGGCCGTAGGAACATTTCCGTAAAAATCTACGCAAAAATATACAGTGAAACTTTGCAGAAAATAACAATCTGTAAAGGCATTCAGTGAGGATGGACTACAATTTATGACCCTGTAATAAATTCCGGAATACCGCTTCCATCGATATTATATTAGCTATTCATCGTTCAGATGGCACTTTTTAAAGAACGTTTCCTGAGACTTTTTTGTACATCTATAAAAAGTATAGCTGAATAGCAGTAAGTTTTTCTTGAGCAGCGCTTCATATTGTTAAATGAACAATCCTCCTTTTTTAAAAAAATCATACCGAAAAATGGAAGCCGAAAATGGATTGATTGATTCTGATGAATCGAATAAATTTGCAAATTTCTACCTTTAAATGCTGCCTTATTCATCAAGTAACGAAATCTCAAAGTTGAGCCGATTCGACAAGGTTTTTACTTTTGAAAAAAGTTTTTTAGGGAGGTTTCACATCTTTTACACAGCATATTCTCCTTGAAATCTTGATCTATTCGATAGAAAACAAGCTACTATTGCTTTAAACATTGATCCCTTCGCGCATATATTATAATCGTATAGCATTATTATATGTATATATATGTGTATATATATATATATATATATATATATATATATATATATATATATATATAATACAATCGCGTGTCATTGACTAGTAGACGAATGTCGATAAAGTAGGTTATAACTGCTGGAGTATAATACATCTCACCGGAAGTCGTGACCGAAGGAGACAAAATATCGGAAAAAGAAACTCTGACGAAAAGACACTGAACAAAATTTCAACTTGCAATATTAAGTTAGATAAAGAACAGCAGATCATGCGCTAGAATAATGCCCATGACTGCTTGACGTATACATTGCCGGGAGATTATCTAAAAGGTTAGATGTTGATAGAAATGTTCACATGCCAAATTTAATAGCATTCATAATTTATAAGCATGCACTGATCCATATTAGTATAAAAGCGGACAATGAACGATTACCAGTTAATGCGTCTTTACCTAAATTAGCAGACGCTCGCGAGGCTTTTTACCAGAGAATAAATGAAGATAATTCAACGATTTATATGAACTTGATTTTTGGTATAAATGGAACTTTATCTTCTGGTTGAAAGCCCAGCAAAAAGCCATTCCCCGAGCTTTAATTTCCACGCCGAGTGGTGAATCTTCACTGCAGGCTTGGAAGCGAAAATCTCCTCACTCGACTGTGAGCAATCGATGTATAAATCTCACGCCATCAAAAAAAGATTAGTCACGGGCGGCAGAAAACTCCTTCCCTCGATTATCCGCGTGAAACTGCGAAAATTCCTTCGGATATGTCCTTCTCTCTCGTCTTCGCAACACGGAAGGTCAAACTAACATAATCGATGCTTTGCGATTTTCAGAAGAATTTCGGGGGAAAATTTCCACTGAATTACATCCGCTCACGCGCTCGTGAGATTCAATTTGAGTCTGTGAATGCCTGCGAAAAAAAGGTTCGAGAGAGAGAGAGAGAGAGAGAGAGAGAGAGAGAGAGAGAGAGAGAGAGAGAAGGAAGAAAGCAGGAGGAATAGATGCGTTCGGGAAATGGACGAAAAGAGCGTAAAAGCTAGCGAAGGAGAGGGATCGGGCAGCACCGGGAAGAAGACGAATGATGCCCGTTCGCCGTAGCGCACACCGAGAGAAAGAGCTTTGAAATGGAATCTCCCAAATTTACTCCTCCCTCTCGCGTGCGCGTACTGCAGCACTGACCCTGTTTTTTCTCGTTCATGCTCGTCTGCCCTCACCCACCCTACCACCACTCCACTCGCCTCCCCTCTTTACATGACTACCCTTTTTTCGACTCGCGGACCTTTTGTTGCTTTCTCTCCCCATCTCTTTGCGCAAAACAACGAGCGTCGAGCGCGCTGATCTCGTGCGCACCAACCGCGTATGTATTTACGAAATTCTATGCGAGCTTCGTAAAATATTCATTTATCATTGGACTTCTGTCTAACGGGGACGCGGTGATCTCAATGGAGCGCGCGAGCTTTCGTAAATATTGTGCTTAATTTTCGACGTGACGCCTAGTTGGTTTTTCGATTTCAATTTCTCGTCCGGAAAATATTTGCCGCCGCACGAGGGTAGAGCTCTCTCTCTCTCTCTCTCTCTCTCTCTCTCTCTCTCTCTTCCACTGTCGTTAAAGATGTACGATCTATTCCTGTGCCATATTTCATTCAGAAAAATCGTTATTGTTGCGCGCCAGTGTAAATGCACACTCGCGAACGATACTTTTGTGCGCGAGGGCTAGCTGGAAAAAGCAATACGAAGAGTAGAGAATAAAGATTCTATTTAAAGGGAATAAAGGAACTCAATTTTCTATAATACGCGGCGTAGGTACTTGTGTAGAATGCGGGATTTATTATTTCCATTTCTCTTCACACTAACACGGTTCACCGCTTGCGTGAGCGCTCCATTCAATTCGCAGCCGACTTTTTTCCACCTTCCGGTGAACGGGTTTTTCAGTTTTCTTATTTTTTTCATGGCAGACTAAGTAGAATTTCGCGTGAAGGCGCGTATACGGCAGCTCGTAATCAAGCAACTGGCCGCTAGGTTTTGAGTTTAAGGAGATTCTATCGGTACTGCAATACTCAAAATGCGCGCCTTTTTTATTTATGATTTATTCGTAGGATGCATAGTTGTTTAAAATAATGATTATTATAATTTCGAAAAGTTCCGTCCGTCAAAGTTCCTTTTTCGTATTCAATGGGCTTTTACTTTTAGTAGATAAATGGGGTTCGTTGTGTATTTATTTTATACAACAAATTCGAACAAAATCACTTTGATTTTAAATTGTAACACGCGAACTTTGTAACACGCATAAATAACAAGATTTTCCCTTTGTTGATTGATCTGTTTGATTCTATTCCGTCTATAGCCGTATACTATTTTTGCAGAGGCACAATCTGCATACGAAATTTTAATTATGTCTTAATGTTAATTCCACTACCGATATTGAACGTCATTAAATAGCGTGCGCTGCAGGCTGGCACACATGAGCAAATTATACCGCCACTGTTTGTCACATCTAGATTATGCATTTAATTACCCAATGGCAGGTGCCGCAACTGATTGATACGTACACAATATTGCGTGTAGCTTATTTATCGATATATTATTTCGTTATATTCTATTCGCGTAAACTGATCACGTAGTATCGAGTGCTTTAGTCCTCGATAGAGAGAAAGGCTTATAAAAGCTGCACGGGAGAACTTCGGTCGCATAACATTCACAGCTTATCAAAAAGCTTTTGCAGCCGACGAATCCGAGCAATTTATTTAGCATCAGACGAATAAAAGCAGTCCACTAGAAATAATTAATTTTCTATTTATCCATACGCTATAGAGCTAATCACGAGCTGCACTGTGCAGTCAATAGTAGGTAAACTCGCGCCGGGCGATTTAGTTAATATTTGCGTATGTTGGTCTTCACTTTAATGGACATGCATGTATTAGTTGTTCCAGCTAATGTAATGTGTCGGCCTTTTGATTTACGTACGTATCCGATTGAATCAGGGAGAATAATTTGATCCTAACCAGGATGACCAAGCTTAAAGTTATAAGCCAATTATCAATGGTCAAAAGTTGAAATTTGGTTAGAGGAGTCGCAATTTGTTCAATAAAACAGCTTTTACGTAGTTGCAGGTACTGAATTATACTATTTTTCAGAGAATTCTAGCATGTCATCTTGGGCACCCTCAGCCACAGGCGAATAATGGAAAATCGTCCGCAGGCATCCAAAAATCACGACCCCGACTACTTGCCCTGCAGTGGAAACAACGTCGCTCGTGCGCAGTGTCAAGGGAAAAAATCCATCAGCCGTCACGAATTTCCGCAGTGTCAGGAGCTGGTCGCGCACAAATTTCCATTCGTTCAGCCGAATTTGCCCAAACGCCTAGCGTCTGTGTCCCCTCTGCGAATAAAGCGCGCGCGCGCTCGCACACACTGTCCAGGCACGCGGAAGTGTCTTCCGTTCGATATTTCACGCGAAAAACTCTCTGCGCATTTCTCGGCTCTTGTATTCAGCCATGTATATAAGAGCGTTTTCGCGCCCACGCTAGCGTGACTGTGTGTGTCCCGGCCAATTTTTGCGGTGCTCTCTTTGTCTGGCGCGCGAGGAAGAGGCGAGCCCAGACAGGCGGCAGGCAATATCACAGTCGACTAGCGCGATCAGCCGCGGCATACTAAGAGGATTTCCCCTCCCTCCGGCTTCCCGCTCACCGGGAGCCGGAGTGATTTTTAAAACAGAAGCGACGAAGGCCCGCGGGAATGTTAAATAAGCCCGCGCAGCGGATAAACCTCGAGTCGAAAAAGAGGAACAATGAAGGAAGCGCGTGCAGAGACAGAAAAATATTCCGAGCGAAAGGACGCGATGGTGAGAGTGACAAGACGGGAAATTGGAAAATTGAACTCGATGCTTTCTCTGTCCCTTTCTTTCTTCTATAAGACTGTATAGTCGATCTGTCACCTAGGAGTCCAAGACGCCACCGGCACCCTTTTCTCCGATGCAGCAGCCGAGTCATCGTGCCTCTCTCGCGAGGGTAGATTGACTCTGCGCTATTATGCCGAGGGTCGAGGGTAGCGGTTTGTGCGAAGGGCATCAGAATGAAAGTCGGTAAAAAAATTTCTTGGATCAAGCGTCTTAATCGAGTCGAAGAGATACGCGAGCCTCGTGCTAATGAAGCCGGTGCTCCGCATCCGCTGTCGATTTTCCATCGACGGCCTTATTCGTTGCGCTGATCCGCTATAGATGGCTGGAATGTTAAATATGGAGTTTGCGATTAAGATGTGCACGCGATAAAGTGTTGTCATATGCCACGTTATAGCGAGGGTGGAACTTTTTCCTCGCGTATGAGTACCTATAGTTTTGATCATAATCCACGCGTATTTATATTGTTAATCATTGCTACGCATGATTCATACTAAGGATGTGCGAGACTAGGCCGACAACCTTGAACTTTTTCGAGAATCCCGAAAAATAATCTGCGAGAAAAATGAAAATTCTAGCTTTTCAGGCATTTTTTCGCATTTTCGACGATTTTTACCCTGCTTTAAATTGCTCGCAACTTTTGATAAGGACGGTCGACTTCAACAATTTTTTTCTAAATTCAAGATCTCGGGCTCAGCTGTCCATTGATATCGGAAAAAATAACGTTTGCTCGGCCAGGTAATAAATTACCCGGGGCGCAATAAAGGCGATTTTTCAGTAATTAGTAATTGGCCCGTAACTTTTTGTTGGCATAGGGTTTGGAGGTGGCATACATGTGTTTTTTACATATTGTATGCTCAAACGCATGTTAAAAACTTGGTCTGGTCAGAGTGCCCTCAAAATTAAAAGAGCTCGATTTTTCGACCGTGAAGTGTCCGACTTCTTGTAGAATGCCTCATATTTATACTTCATAACTGCCCTGGTAGAAATGTTCAGCAGTTTATTAGCAGTCACTGCCCAGTTCAGATTGAACTGGCCAGTGCGTTGAGCAGTGACTCGCCAGTTGCTGTGCCTATTTCGTCAGATTTTAGACACAGTCACTGGCCAAGGACTGGGGAATCAGACTTGAAAATAGAACTAATGACAATTGTGCGTTTCTTACTATTTTTAGCAATGGAAATTAATAAAAATGACTTAGAATCAAAAGAAATAATCAAAAATATGTTTTTTAACAATGTCTCAATGTAAACTTTTAGTATAAAAGGTATTTGTTAAAAGGGTCAACCTAACCCTGCAGATGCATACACTCATATATGAAAGTATGTACAAGTATGTAGTACTGACTGACTTTGTGTTGTGTAAGTGCAAGTACTGTGTAAAAAGTGTCATCGATGTGCTCAAAGTCACCAATCATGAGGTTTGAACAGATATTTCAACCTCATCAGTATGCGAGTCAGTTTCTGTCAATGTCCAAGTATTATCATTATCATGCTAAATCCATGATATTAAAGTTGAAAATCTGTTCTTTTGTGTGAAGACTTGTTAAATTATTTAAAAACTGGCTGCCATGTCAGTTTTTACTTGACTGTCTTAGTTCGGCTTTTCACCTTGAACCTTATGGCTTCGGCGTCAAAAAATAAAGATGGGAGGTGGGCTTATACATGAAAGGCGAATTCATATCAGCTAGAATGAATTCAACTCAATATATTGTTTGAGCATGCCAATACAAATTAAGTTGCAAAATTTCAATGCTCTAGGTATGATAGTTTTCAAATAAGAGCAAAAATAAAACTGTGAAACCAGTAATCAAAACCAATAAAAATTTAATTTTGCTCTAATTTGTAAACTATCATAACTAGAGGACTAAAAATTTGCATCTTAATTTGTATTGGCATGTTGAAACAATATATTTAGTTGAATCCATTCTAGCTGATATGAATCCGTCTTTCATGTATAGACCCACCTGTATATTTTGCCGCCAAAGCCAAACATTTCATGTTCTTGAAGTCTTCTGCAGTACTGAGACACTATATGTGTTGGTGACCGTAAAGCACTACTCATTTTTCCTAGGTACGACTCAAAAGAAAATGCACTTAGTTCGTTAAAATTCATATTCATATTCTCTACATCATCACATACATGAATAAGATTATGAATATTTAGTGACATAAATGTCACTCCAAAAATGTCAACAGACTTCTCAACAAAGCAATTCAAATATTGTCGAGCTAGAGGAATATGCGCAAGTGGGTTCTCACTCGACATCAGTCTGCATGCTACAACAAACAGCATCAAATGTTTATACAGTTCAACGGACAATAATTGTTTCAAAATCACTGGTGCCGCATAGAGTATAAAAATTGTGTACTCTACTGCTTTATATTTGGCCCAGACTTTTGTTGGTCTTAATTTTCTTGGAAATTCTTCTGGTATGTTTGGATGAATTTGAACACTCCGTCGTTCCAATTCATTTTTCTCCAATCCACTTAGTCGAACCTTGTGCTTGGAAGGCTGCATAAAATATTCCAGAATCCTTTTAACACAACCAAGGTAGAGAAGATGCATTGGAACCACAACAAACTGGGATACCAAGCCTAGTGGTGGATTTAAACTATTGAGTAATGACACTCCGGTATGACATTGTGGGTCAACAAAATTTCGAAAATCATCATCTGTTTTTCTTGGATGGTCAACGCCTAAAGATACAGTGACACCATTCACTTTTACACAAACTACTCTGCATCTCTCACATGCATGAAATGCTACGTGGCTAACTATGCACTTTATTAATGATCTTGCGTATCACAACAGGAGAACTTAATTTTCACTTCTAAATGCTTGTTCTTAATTGTAAGTCCATCAAACATTAAATCTTGAATTTCATAAACAAATTCTTTCAAGTACTCAGACGAGCTTTTGGGTTTACCATTGCCAGCATACGCCGAAGCACTGAAAGGTTTATAACACTGATCACCTTTTGTATATACTTTAACGAGAATTGGCCAAATAGAAAGATTATTAGATTTAAATGGCGAAAAGCCATCAATGTTGACAATCAATTCTATAACATTAGACTCGTGCAGTTTAACTATCACAGAATCTTCTAATTTCTTTTTTAATCCAAAGTGAAAAAATTCACTACTTGTACCATCAGCCACTTCCATTTCTTCGACATTAAACTTGACATCACTTTTTAAAAAAGTTTTTGTGCATTTTGGCAATGTCAAGATAGCACCCTCTCTCATAATCTTTAAGAGTTTGTCGGAATGTGCCTGAGGTGTCTTCGTGTCCACAATCCAACGCTGTAATTATAGAGCCATAATTGATTGCGAATCTTGATCTTCTAGTAACTCTTCTTCAGACTCATCTGAAAAACTATTATTCTCTTATCGAGGACAACCTTGATGACTTGATGATTCACTGTCTAAAGTCTGGTTTGCGTCTGATGTGTCACTTACACTTGATAGTTCTATTATTGGATTATATTCTTCTAATAAATTTTCCATCTGTTACAATGCCGCTACCCTAAGCGGGTCTTGGGCGTTGTCGTCCAGATCGGACGGGTGGGTGCCTATCACCACTACACAGCGCGTCCTTAGGTTGCGGATAGAGGAACAGCCCCTGAGAAAGAGGTTAGCTGCGAATAAATTGAATAAGCAGCCTCGGACAGCCGATAGGAACAGGCTTGGGTGTGATGAGCCCACACTGTCGAACGCATTCATCTAGAAACACTACGCAAGCACCACAACAACAAAAACACTTCACATTATCTCTTATCTCTCAATCTATCTCTTTCATCACACATTACAAAAATGGGCAAAAATCCTGCTGCCGAGGAGGATGCGGGAGCGATGACAACTGCCCCGAAAGGGGATGTGTAGAATGATTCGTCACCTGGTCTTACGTGGTAACGATGCCAGCGAAGGCGCGCTGCCTTGCAGGGGGGCGTTAGGATGCGAGAATGAAACCGTAGTGTGTCTGACGACGAATTGACACTGTCCTCGTCAAAGTCGGAAAGCTCTCATACTTAGTTCTAGAGAGGTATGGGGGTTATCACCTCTAGAACGGTGGACTCACCTGCGATTGGAACAGGATCCGAAGCGCGCGGGTTTAACATAACATCATGGCTCAAAAAAATCAAATCCGAACCAAAACGGACTTAAGGGTCGGAAGTTGGAATGTTCGCAGTCTATACAGAGCAGGTGCGTTTAAAGAACTCGTAAAGGAAGCTGATAGGTACAATCTAGATTTGGTAGCAATACAGGAATCGCGGTGGCCAGATGGCGGAGTACTAGCATCGGGTAACTTCACGTACCTGTATGGGGCCGGGAGTGGGGGATCTCTAGGCACCGGATTTCTCGTAAGCAAAAGCATCATACATTCGGTTAAAAGTTACAAATCCGTCAATGATAGGCTCTCGTACATCATTATCGAAGGGGAATGGTATAGATATGTATTTATTAATGTACACTGTCCTACGGAGGACAAAGAAGAAGAAGCTAAGGATCTCTATTACGAAACTTTAGAGCAGGTAATCGACCAGTTCGCGTCTTACGACACAAGAATAGTATTAGGCGATTTCAATGCTAAAATAGGTAGGGAAGAAATGTTTAGGCCTACTATAGGTAAGGAAAGCCTGCACGAAGCCAGCAATGATAACGGTATTAGGGTCATAAATTTCGCGGCGGCAAAAGATCTTATAATCAAAACTACGTGTTTTAAGCACAAGAACATACACAAGGCAACGTGGACATCGCCGGACGGGGCCACACAGAACCAAATTGATCATTTCCTCATTGAAAAAAGACGTCATACTAATGTTCTTGACGTAAGGGCTTACAGAGGGGCAGATAGCGACTCGGACCACTTCCTAGTAGTAGCCAAATTAAGAGCTAGACTAGTAGCGAATCAAAATAGTAAGCGAGCAAACAAGGTAGAAAGCTTCGATATTGAGAAACTACGAGATAGAACAGAGCGTATGAGGTACAAGATAGAAATTAATAACAGGTTTCAGGCACTTGAAGAAGCAAACACATCGCCGGAGGGGAATGACGAAGCGAATAGCTTATGGGGGGACATCGAAAAAACGGTAAAAGAGGCCGCGAGCAAAGTACTGGGTAAAAAGAAAAAGCCAAAGAGCAAATCATGGTTTGACGAAGAGTGCGAACTCTGGTTTGAAAGGCGAAAAAAGGCTAAATTAGATAGCTTACAAAATAGAAGCGATAGGACCGTAGAAGAGTATTCTAACGTAAGGAAACAGACGAGCGCGATCTACAGAAATAAGAAGCAGGAGTAGCAAAAGAATCT
Organism: Nasonia vitripennis; assembly: GCF_009193385.2. Taxonomy (NCBI): domain Eukaryota; kingdom Metazoa; phylum Arthropoda; class Insecta; order Hymenoptera; family Pteromalidae; genus Nasonia; species Nasonia vitripennis. The sequence goes on from NC_045760.1 coordinate 20,990,254, forward strand.
TATTAGGAGAATAGAAACTAACAGTAAGGAAAATAACCCCCGCGAAATGTACAGAGGGATTAACGCCATCAGAAAGGGTTTTAGGAATAGAGCGCAATTGATGAAGGACGAAAACAGGGACCTCGTAACAAATCACAACGAATTACTGTCGCTATGGAAAAATTATTTCGATAAATTATTAAACGTGCACGAAAATAGCGAAGAATTAGGGGACGAAATTCACACTGCTGAACCCTGCGTGGAGGAACCGAGCTACCAAGAAGTAGAGGCCGCGATTAAAAAACTAAAAAACAACAAAGCCGCGGGAAATGACTCTATACCAGCTGAGTTACTCAAATATGGGGGCGTCGAGCTCACTTTCAAAATCTATAAACTAGTATGTGCCATCTGGAAAAATGAAACAATACCCGAAAATTGGAAGGAATCTATCATTATACCGATTTTTAAAAAGGGGGATAAGACAAACTGCAATAACTATAGGGGTATTTCACTTTTAGCAACGTGCTACAAAGTTCTGTCAAACGTAATACAAGCTAGACTCACTCCATTCGCGGAAGATATAGTAGGAGATTATCAGTGCGGATTTCGGCGCAACAGATCGACGAGCGATCAAATGTTTACCATAAGACAGTTGTTAGAGAAAAAGTGGGAATTTTGCGAAACCATACACCAACTATTTATAGATTTTAAAAAAGCGTACGACTCTATTAAGCGAAGCAAAATGTATCAAATTCTAGTACTTCTCGGTGTACCGAAAAAACTCGTGAGATTAATTCAAATATGTCTGAACGGAAGCACGGGAAAGGTCCGAGTAGGCGATAATGTATCAGAACCCTTCATGATACGCGATGGTTTAAAATAAGGGGATGGGCTCTCTACGGTGCTGTTCAACTTAACGTTAGAGTATGCCGTTAGAAAAATGCAGGTTAGCCAGCTGGCGCAACGCTTAATGGAACAACGCAGATACTAGGCTACGCAGATGATTTGGATATACGGGGGAATTGTAGGGAAACGGTAGCAAGAAACGCGGAAATCTTCATAAAAGCGGTGGAGTATACAGGGTTAGAAGTGAGTGAATCAAAAACAAAGTACATGATTGTGGATAAGCTAGGCATCTGCAGAGAGGAGGAAGATCTCAGAGTTGGGAGTTTACTTTTGAAAAGGTTAGCGAATTCAGGTATCTGGGTACGACCATAAATGATAAAAATGAGATTAATGTCGAAATAAATAAGAGACTCCATTCGGGTAATGCTTGCTTCTACGCCGTGAGTAATTTACTTAAGTCGAGGCTGTTGTCTAAAAACGTTAAAATAAGAATATACAGGACAATAATACTGCCGGTGGTTCTGTACGGGTGCGAAACGTGGGCTCTCACTAAGCAGGCGGACAACCGTTTTAGGGTATTTGAAAATAAAGTCTTGCGAAAAATATACGGGCCGCAGAAAGATGAGGAAACCGGGGAATGGAGGAGACTACACAATGATGAGTTACACAATCTGGACGCGTCACCAAATATTAACAGAATAATAAAATCGCGCAGATTGGGATGGGCAGGGCACTTAGCGAGAATGGGAGACGACCGTACGGCAGCGCGTGTCATGAAGGGCAGGCCGATGGTAACGCGACCTCTAGGTAGACCTAGACGTAGATGGGAGGACAACGTAAAAGCGGATCTAGTAGAAATAGGACGGGTGGATGTCGATCGGAGAGGTGCATCTTGGGTGGGGTTGACACATGATAGGGCAGCGTGGAAGGCTTGCGTAGATGAGGCGATGAACTTTCGAGTTCCCAATGCCATGTAAAAAAAAAAAAAAAAAAAAAAAATTATCCATTATTTTCTCTTTTTTTTGACGATAGATCTTGCTACTCAATTTTCTTTTTGTGCTCATCTTATCTTATTAATGTCTTGAAAAAAGAGTACAATATATTCAAAGTTTTAGGTTACGGAATCAATTGCTCCAAACTTAATCAAAACTTTTGTTATTGCAGTCGTTTACAAACACTTTCAAAAACTTTATTTACTAACTATTCACTCTGTTTGAGCCGTTTATAATTCATATTTCGCGCCTGATTAGCTTCGCCGATAATAACCCGTTCGTAGAAGCGCTGTACTCTAGCCTGATCACGTGATCGATTGGTGCTTCGAAGGAGACTACGCGCGCACTGGTCTCGGCCATATAATTCACGGACCGTCGACGCGGCATCATCCTTCGGCTTTTCTCTGACTCCGCAAGCTTTTCGACGATACTGATCTCGAGTCAAGTTAAATAGTTGTTAAGTTAGCATCAGTCTAGTGAATAAACAGTGTTCGTTTATTGAAATTAAAAGGTGTTTTGCCTAGCTGCCCGCCACTTCCTTCGCTTCTCTCCTCGTCCAACCTTTTGATCATAATCCTGCTGAGCCTTTCCTGGTCTTGCTGAACCCAGGCAAGAGCAACTACACACTCACTATTAATTATACTTTTATTGTTTCAAACTGCGCTATAGAAACAATTTCCGAATTTCGGAGCAGCATGCCACATGATCGCGACGATGACCGACGGTTAGACCATATTATGCTTGTGTGTGTGCTGCGTGCTCATGTATACACTTCCTTTCTCTCTCTCCCTACCATTCTCTCTTACTATATTTATCTTTCTCACTTGCACTGTAGTAATGAAACTTTTTTTTCTAGTTCACGCACTAAGTATTTAGCATAAAATTTCGTAGGAGACAAAGTAATGAAGTAGTTTTGTTTATTATTATAAATATTATTATAAATACGAAAAAAGGTTATGTTCGTATTATAGCCCTACGCTTAAGGTACCGTAAACTTATTGTAAGCTTACAATTTTTTAACATGAAACTTATTTTTACTTACTGATAGTAGCTTAACGTTATTAAGCTAGCTAACTCGGTAGGTTATTTCTGTACCAGGGAAGATGATGTACTTATAAGTCCTTATTAAAAGAAGCGCCGCTCCGCAGTTTAATATCTGCGAAAGTTGCTTAAGAAAAGGGTAAAACTCTCGACTAGCGACTAATCATGCAGCGGTAGTATTAATAAAGTTTGGCTTATATTGTACGCCCGAAATCAACTTTTACGGCAGAGGAAAAATAAAAAAGATAACGATTCGTTCTCTGTTTTATGATGATTTGTGCAGCAGCTGACTATAATAGCCCATGTTATATTACACTGTTGAAAAATAGTATATTACGATACGTGTGACTTAAATGATTCTTTTTTACACGGCGCTTAGCTTAACTGTGCCGTGTAAAACTGAACCATTTAAGTCAAGAGTATCGTATAAAATGTTATAGCACAGATTGCTAAAGTCCGCAAGTCTCGCCTATTCGTGACTAAAGTAGTCCTTATTTGTACCGTGAGATTAGCGCACGAGCGTAGCGAGTGTGATAAACACGGTGCAAAAAAGGAATACTTTAGTCACAAATAGGCGTGACTTAACAGCGGATTTTAGCCCCACTGTGCTATAAAGTGTATTTTTGTCAAGTTTAAATTTTACGTCGTAGAAATAACAACTTCTTTCGTTTAAAAACTGTATTTATGTGACACATCTTATGATAAGTAAAATCAATCTCCTCGATTTTTATTTCGATATTTATAGAGCACGTAATTGTATGCCAAATATCATATCAACAACAGTATTTTTGAAATTTTGCATCATTTATAAATCTTAATAAGCTCAAAAATTGAAAAAAGTCATGAAACCTTAAAATAGAATAGAACCCTCTACTCGAATCGACGAAAAACAATACCGAAGTGACGGTGTAGATTTTTCCGTTCTGTGTCGATCTACTCTCCAGCCCTCGTAAAAATAAATCAAGCCGAAGGATGAAACAGAAGCTATAATTGCAGTACTTTCGACGGCAACTCGTCAAAAGTTAATACTATCCATATTTACAACTTTGCCTTTGCGTAGCATTGTGTCATCCGCCGCGCAAATTGCACCGTAGTTCCGACTGTGAGAGCTTGCTTGAACGAACGAACGAACGAACGAACGAACGAGCGAGCGAACGAACGCAAAAGTCGCCTTGGCGTACAGCGTAATTGCTCACTCGAACGCGCGGTTCGCCCTCGTTGAGCGAAATTTTTTTGTATTCGCAGAGCTCTCCCTCGCGTTTTGAACACTGGAATTTTCCTCGCCGGTGACGTGGCCAATGTCGTCGCGCCAGTGCATGAATATAGTAAAGTCTCGGTTTGGGTATGTCAAAAGTCAAGATTCGCTTTCTCTTTTGCAAACGCGCGGCATTTTGAAAAATGCGAAATCTCACCCGAATCAAAACCGAGCATAATGAAAAGCAGAGCCGGATCTGGAGGAAGAGACGCGGAAGATATCTTGGCTCTCGGACTTTCTTGGCCCAGAAGTCTGCGAGCTATGACTTCATTTTCCGGCAAGAAACATCCCACGCGAGAAGAAGCGAAAATGAGGTGGCTGCCCTACAACGCGACGAGAGCAGCGGACGAGCCTAGACTCACGCAGAAGTGTGACGAATAAACGAATATAGAGCACGTGTGTGGCTGTGGGATGCGGAGACTTTTCACTACCAAAACGAGAGTGTTAAAATATAGAGCACGAGTCGCCGGGGCGGCAGATGTAAATGAAATAGGACTAATGACCTCCTTGCTTTTTCGGCTTCTTCTTCCATATTTTCTGTGCCAAGCTAGCTGCTTGTTACCCTGGATATACGCGAATTTTCAGTTTTCCTGTAATCTGCACACCTCTACAGAATGTAATTGCTGCTGGTTCTTATTTGCATAATTCGAAATTTCCTTTGCTTCTCTTAGCACTATATGGTTGTACCGCGCTCATGCTCTTTTCATGTTCTGGTATATTTTAGTATACACTGTTTCGCGAAGAGACTATAATTAGGTTTCTCAACGCATTCACCGTTTAATTGATAATCGGCAAAAATCTTGATGATCTGAAAGTAGGCTGAGCAAACAATTTCAGTAGAGATGAGCAAATAGGTACGGACGCCAAAAGATCCGTGAATAAGCGGAAATTCCGTTTACCCAGAAAAGAGTATTTAAATATAGAACAAAAGTGAGATAAAAGGAACTAACGACCTCAGCTCTAGTAGCGCTACTTTTTTCATATTATTCAGTTTACCGGGTTTGCTTTCATCGGAGATTTGTGGCAAGATGCGCGAGGTAGAGGTGACCTTTTGTAATCAGGAGGAACGGGTATTTTCGGCTCCAAAAGGATATCAGAATTATCCTAGTGAACTTCATGAAACAATTTCTATATCCGCTTATTGTACAAGTGGCACAATTTTAACTGTCATGTTTCAAGCTCATTCGCCGCAAAGCATGCAAAATTATAAGCTATTTATCCTCTTATTAATATTTTATATTCCTCATAACCTAGAATCGAGGCATTAATAACAGCCTCTCTGATTATAAACTATTTATCAACAATATGATATTATACTATAGTTGTGTGTTCATTCTAAATCTGTACCTATAACAACTTTGGTATAAACTATAATAATTTGTGCAATGAAAATCCAACAGCCCTCTAAAACATACAAATTGTCCAGATTCAATGTCCGGTGTAGTTGTTAATTCGCACTTGAGGGTTCAATTTGCCAATTTTGGTAATTTAATTAATGTTGGCGCTATTATGGAATTTTCTTCTCGCGCAACTCTGCTTTTTCTGGATTGTGATTCATTGCAATAGTCATTCTTTATATTATATAAGATATAAAAGTCAATAAGATCTAAATTTTTAGGGGTGCTCATGTCAATCACACAGGGAAAAATAAAAATAGAAGTGTCTTGCATTGCGCGTAAATTAATAGTTAGAAGTTTTAATGTCCCATTTGACTTAGAAAGACCTAAAGTTTGGATAGAAATTATTAGACAGATTACATAAGCGTATATAGAAAAAAAATGGCTGAGTCCCGTAGAATAACTTTTGACACTCCCATAAAATAAACAATTCTCTTATTAACTATATAGCTTTTGCTACAATAAATTAAAAATGCTGACTGGCCTCGAAGTGTGTTCAATAGACCACAAATACACACGTAGTAATCGATCTAAAGTGACTCCATCTGTTATCGAAAGCTGGAAACATTAAATTATCTATTCCAAAGAAATCGGTCAATACAAAACGAGCTGAAAACATACGAAAATCCCATCGATAGCTCGTCTTGAAATTATATACGTCAAATTTTCTTATCTCAGAGAGAGAGAAAGAGAGCTTGGGGATCTTGAATTTGTGCGGTTCGGTCTATTTTGCCGGTCGATCGAGGCCAAGCCAGATATCCATTGTATTCTCAGAGTCGCTCGCCGACAGAAGAAGCCACTTCCAAACCACTTTCCGATACTACAATTCGATACACCGTTCTCGCCCTGGTCCATATGTGTGAAACTGTACAGCGTCTCGGGGTCAGCGCGATACTCAGAAATTGATTTCGCGTGGAGGAAGCGAGAGAGAAAGACCGAGCATATGTACTTGCTTGCGCCTTGCGACGATTTATAGCCGTCGTCGCTGTCATCGTTACCGCGAGCAATCGCCATCGTTATGTTCCAGCGCCATTAGTCGCACACTCGTGTCTTTGGTTCAAGGGTAAAACGAATCATACGCACTCACGCACATCAGCGGTCCTGATCACTCGAGTCTTTTTACTTCAGTCGCAGTATACATCGAAACTAAAATAAGCATCGTACACTGGGCTCGCGTAACACCTTGAATACACGAGAGAACAAGGTTTCATTAGCTATGCTGAAAGCGGTTATTAGAGGTATACCGGTATCTTTCATTAATGCATCCGCTGTTAAATATTTAGCTCTATGCGGGCAAAATTACCAGCACGAGCCATCTCCCCGGCAGCTCGGCGCGTAAGCCTTTGAACCGATGTATATATAGAGCTTTCTGGAAAATTTTAAAGGTTCATTACTTCGAATTTCGCGAAAATCGGACTATAACAGCGGCTAAAACAAGCGAGATTTTGCCTCGACAATTTTCCTCAAAGAAGCATTGTTGCGCTTGCATAGACTTTCTCTATTTTTCCCTCTCGGAAAATGGATAGCGCAACGAAAACTCGGCTCGCATTAGCGCTCGCCAGGCTGACATAGCATCAGCATAACTTTGCGTAATTGCGCGCAATAAGCGTTTGCACTAGCGCTTGATACGCTCGGTTTCCAATAATCGCGACGTAGGACAGGATAGGGACTGGACAGAGAGAGAGAGAGAGAGAGAGAGAGAGAGACGGAGGCGCCGGTTAATGAAGCAGCCGCCACTGTGGCGTAGCGTCCGAACTTCGGCCGGGCCGCGATAGGACGATTAATGAACTCGGACACGCGTGCATTATACACGCGGCGCACGTATGACTTATAGGACGGACGGATTTACGATGCGAGGGATGACTATGCCGTTGTAGAGTGGCTGTGTGTGCTCGAGCCTCCGTGACGAGGTTTCCGCACTCGACCTCCTGCCGGTGACCCTCGACCCCTTCTTCTCCTTCTTCTACCCTGTGTGTGTGCCCATGCGGCTGTGTATATATGCATGTACAGCAGAGCCCTTTTACGACTCCCGGATTTTTTTTTCTCTATTTTTCCGCGGACTTTCTCCTCTCTTCTGCTGCTTTTTTTCAATTCTGCGGGAGCTGAGGGCTTAAGAATGAAGAGCGAGGAAATATTTTAAGATTTTTTGCTAGGCTTCGTGCTCCTTTTTCTTCGCCTGCTAAGCCGTACGTACTTTGAAGGTATAAATTATTAATTTTTTTGCACGCAGAGATTCCTATGAATAAACCACACACTCGTCGTGAATCAGCGATACCGATGAATTGTGGATTGTTTTACGCCACCAATATAGTTCTCGCAATAACTTGCTGCAGCGAGACCGTATAATCTCCGGCTCACTCGTCGGTGCATAACGAGCAGTATCAATTGTGACACAGAGGTAGTTAGAGAGAGAGAGAGAGAGAGAGCCGAATATAAAGGACGCGTCGTTCAAAGACAAGCGCAAGCTCGCGAAGTTGATACGGCCATGATAGGAATCGTTTTCGGATCATCGACCGTGCCGTAAACACGGCCATTCGAAATTATAGACGCCATCGAGCACGGCTGCAGCGACTCGAGTTAGTGCCACGGCGGTAAAGGGGCCGCTGCTATGTGTGTATATATATATATATATATATATATATATATATAGCTGCGAATATGTTTGTGTAATATATATATATATATATATATATATAGCTGCGACCGAATCCCACGACGACACGAAGAGCCGGACCAACTACTCGCCTCGTCGCGCCGCGAATTGATAATGAACGCTCAAACGATGACGAGAGCACGTCTGAGATGTGTCTAGAGTTATTTTGGTTGGCGCTGTATCGCCGCCGTCGCGCTGTCCTTCAATTTCGAAAGCACGGTTCGGCCGGCGATGTTTTCTTTCCGCCATTTGACTTATTCTCCCTCATTGTCAGTCTAGCACGAAAGATATGACAGCTCCAATCCGGAAAATAAATTGCAAGGAACAACAACAACTACAATAGTAAAGGGAGAGAGAGAGGGAGAGAGCTGCAACTGAGAAAAAAGTATCAGCCCGCCAGCAGAGCGCAGGTGTACCGCGACGTCCCGTTGTCTCAAGAAAGCTCTCGCTCGGGAGCACTTCTTTCTCCCTCTCTCTCTCTTTCCCCTATTTTTGCGCAGTATGGCAACACCGAACGAGACGCCGTAACAAGCCGCGCCAGGTGGAGATGGATCGCCCCGGCGACGACGACGACGTTCTTGGCTCATTAGACAAAAAATACGCGACGTACAGTCTCGGGGTTTCCTTTTCCAGACGGGCGACAGCATGTTACGTATTATACAGTAGAGGTCGGGCGCATATCGCATGCCTCATTATTAACGCGCAACCTCTCGTTCCCCTCACGCAGAGACAGCGTCGCGATGAGGATATTTTTTTTTGACCACCCTCTGAGAAATTTGAGAGCGCGAATGCGGGGGCACGTATGCGTGGGTAACGTGGGCGCGCATGTACATGAAGCGAGGCTCTGCACGTTTTTGCTTGGTTTTTGGGTCATTATTTCGGTGTGCACGTACAGCGTTGCGAAAATAGCTGTAAAATAGAGGAATTCCGTCGCTGGACAATCGAGTTGATGCGCGAGGTTGGGGGGCACGGAATCAGAATACATTATTTTTGTATAATGGCTTGGTTCGTCGCAGAGTACTTTATAAGAGAACTTATAGTAGGATATAAAAAGATTCCTTGATTAAAAATCATGAAAATTGCAGAATTTTCCGAATTCAAGAACTTTGTATCTTTTTTCGTGATTTTTCCAACTTTTGACTAAATCAAGCATTTTTAACGCATTTTTAAATTGAATCTCTTCCTGCTCATTCATTCTGCCGTAATACATTTTCTGTTCGTGTCCTTATGTATTACATGTCCTTGAACAATGGCTAGTTTCCAACGAATTTGAGAGGCCGAGAAAACAGTGTCGTAAGGCACTTTTTCAGTGTTGGAACGTGGTTTTGCATTGTTCTAAACATGTACAATAAGAAAAAAAGTACTTTTTTCCCGTAGAATTCCCTGTATACTTTCAGTTAGTATAGGTACTTACGTAGGACCGAGAAAAGCTGTCGGGCTATGAATACACCTCGTACCTAAGACTCCACATATTCCAGGGGTCTATTCGCTCGTACATACGACAAATATAGTTGCCGAGTGCAAGCCTTCCAGGGCTGCACGTGTCACCGGCTGTTTATGCGCGCAAACCCTGCAGTGGCACCAGCTTTTTGTGGCGCATCCGAGAGCGGCGCTAATGCGCGCATATATGTACGCAGAGGCGTAACGATGGAATAGCTAGTCAGTTTCTTTGAGGCTCGCTTCCTTTTTTGCATAGCAAACGTTGCCTACCACCAGCACTGGCGCTTTTGCTCGTTATGCACGTATCGCTAACTGTGAAAACTGGGAAGAGCGCGAAAGCTGGAGTAAGTGTCTCATTTTTGACTTCCTTTTTCCCTGTTATTTGCGGGGTTATTTTTAATGAAGCCGTGCTTGTGACGGGAATCGCGACAATTTTGCTAAGTAGAGTTTGAATTTGAGGTACTCATTGATCGCAGACACTCGGTAGTGCATGTTAGTCAAGGATATAAGGCATTAAACGGGAAGGATACAACGCTTGCGCTATAAAGTTTCTTGCTCGGGACGCGCAAGTCCGTGTTACTTATTTTGTATAACATTCGAGTACATTGTAGGTCGAAAGTTTCCCGTCATCCCGAGATACGGGGTGATGTATTAGAAATTCGATTTGGGAGCTCGAGTATTCCTTTTTTGAAAGTGCATCAAGATATTAACTTTCCGAACTGTCATGTTTTATCGGCGAGTTGCAAGCGGGTAAACTTTATGTACCGGCGCCGCTCTGTTGTATATGCGCATACTTGCGCAAGCTTAGCATTTTTCCGCCGCGATGATCTTGACAGGACTTTTCTATTTTATTTTCCCTTGATAATGATGCGAGAAAAACTGTTGCCCATTTTGAAAGCAAGCAGGGATATTCAATTAAAATAACCTCTCATCCCGACTTAAAAAAATAAGAGACATAACTCTTCGGGTTAAAAAATGCTCGGGTTAAGCGACACGACAGCGCTTAATTGAAGCAAATCCGAAATAAAGCGTCCCCAGCTCCCTCCTTCGCTCGCAGACACACTCGAACGCTAATGAAAAACCGACTTCTTTCTGCCGCTGTTTCAGGAATTGGCAGCAGGAAGAGCCGACAGAGGCAGAGCCGCTCAATGAGAAGCGAAAAATCTAAGGATAAATCGGCGCAGAGGCACGAGATGCAACAGCGAAAGGAGCAGCAGCAGCAGCAGCGCCTTAATTGGATTAACCAACGGATAAGACATTCTGGAGTGCAGCTGGAGATCTAGAGCGGCAGAGGCACGAGAGCGAGAGAAAGTGCAAAAACAGAGCGAGAGAGAGAGGGGAAGAGCAGGAGAAAGGTAGATAAGGATAGGTGAGGTCGATTGGCTGTGCGGAGGTTAATGCGATCTCGCGGTGAAAGGGCGCAGTAGCGCGAGATGCAGAGCGCCGATCGGTAAGGTGGGTGGAGAGCGCGAGGAGGCTGGAGGAGCCGGACGCCGACGCCGAGGGGGCGCGGCCAGCGCCAACGGCACCCTCTGTTGCAGGATGGACGTGTTGCCGCTCTGGCTGCTGCTGCCGATCATGATGATTCTCATCCTGATGGCGCCGCAGCCGACGCAGGCTCTCGCCACCAGGAGTAAGCTCAATCCTCGCGTCGTTCAGACCAGGTGAGTACGACACCTCGATCTTCTCTACTTTTAACTATGTGTATCAAATTAGTGCATTAATTGAGAACTGAACATTTTAAAAATTATAATTCCATTCCTTTCCCACACACAAAAAGGGCCTATTTTTCTTGCTCTTGTCAAAAATAAAGCGCGGTGTGCACCAATAAAGGGGGATGACTTTTTCAGACTCGGGTGATGATTTGTGCGCTCGTGCTCAAATAATCGCCCTCGCTAGGAAAAGCCAATCCCCCCCCCCTCCTAGTTGCACAGTGTACGATTAAAATTGTCTGTTGATAAAAGTGAAAATCTCACATTTTTCCTACTTCCTATACGGCCATCTCACCTCACAGAGATCCCAGAAAATTTTTTAACGAACGGACTTTTCATTTTTCAAGCGTGCCAGCTCGGGCGTCGATCGTTCCCAATTAACCTTTGCCACCTTTTTTGTTGCTCCGCAGGTACGGCAAGATCCAGGGCCTCGTCCTGTCGTTCGAGAACACGAGGCACCTGAAGCCGATCGACGTGTACCTCGGGGTGCCGTACGCGACGCCGCCAACCGGCGGCAATCGCTTCTCGCCGACGCGAGCGCTGAGCCCCTGGGACGGAAACAAGTGAGTCATTTATCATACACACCTCCGTCCTTCCTTCCTTCCTTCCTACGTGTCGTTTTTTTCCTCTCCCCCTCTCTTCGAGGCTCTTACGCCGCGTGCAGAAAGGGGGACTTTTTTCTCGTCCGGTTTCCTTCTTCCTTTAAAAGGGCCGCGGCGGTAGGTTATTGATGGTGGAAGTAAATTTTTTGGAACAACGCGCAGCCAGCCGCGGCGGTAGTTGAGATTTTGTTCGCCGGAGGAGCCGAGTGAATGTAGCAGTGTAGCTCATTTTTAATGCCGGGCAAAAAAGGAATGTTTAAAAATTCATTTGACATTCCCGGACGCCCCTCGTTTTTTCTTCCGCGCGTAATTGTTGAAGCGTAGCTTTCGCGGAGATTGATGATCCTTCGACGCGGTCTTCGACGGCCTAGGGAAATCGTTCCGGAAGAATTTTACAAATGATAGAGGCGCTCACAACAGATTACGCCGCATCGTTCTATCAGCGTCGCGTCTCATTCGCATTTGGGGAATAAAATTACACGCTCGCGCAGATTTCAGCATAGTGTAAACGAAAAACAGTGGAGACTTTCGCGCGGCGAAGTTCGATGGAGGGTCTCGAGCTTCCAATCAGGCCGCATGATTCATAATCCCCGGGAACAAAGCGCAGGGGAGACTGGAAACGAATGCCCGAGTGCATAAATGCCCGGGCATGAATTGCAGATTGGCGGAGAAGCTGGGCCCTGTCTGCCCGCAGAAACTGCCGGACATCTCGGACGAGAAGGAAGCGCTCGATCGCATGCCCAGGGGCAGGCTCGAGTACCTAAAGAGGATACTGCCGCATCTGCGCAATCAGAGCGAGGACTGTCTTTACCTCAATATCTACGCTCCCGCCATGGGTAAGTCGTTATACACAGTTACATATACCTGTGTAGTATAATATACACCCGCTATACTTCGTAAGCTATATACATATATATATATATGTGTGTGTGTGCGTGCGTGTGTGTGTGTGTACATATATAGGGTCAGACTGAGAGTCCAATCGTGTGATATTTATGAGGCGGAAATCGACGAATTTATTGCGGAAATTGATTACGAGCGGCATCCTTTAAAACGCTACATTTTAGCTATTTCCGATCAACAATTGGTCTGCGCATCCCACTTTTGTCCGTTTATCCACGGAAAAAAATGGTTTGTAACAGTAACAAAGCGCTTGGCAAAATACTCGCTAACTATATTTTTGGTTAACCTATTACCAAGAACTTGATAAATTTTACCAAAAAAGCAAGTAACCTGCCAATTTTTTTATTATACTTACCAAATACTTGGTAAGATTGACCAAAAATACAGTTGGTGCGTATTTTGCCAAGCGCTTTCTTACTGTTACCAAACTTTTTTTTACGTGTCGGTATTTTATAATAAACTTGATTTATACAAAGTGAAGTGCAGTGCACAAAATTTCGGCGGTTCGTCAGTAAAAATTGAATCGACCAACGCGTGGTATGTTTCTTGAAATCAAAATATCAATACATTACTCAGTGCTGCGAATGTGTTTATCAAAAATTCACGAGAATTCGCATGAGGAATCGGAGTGATTATAATGTATCTCTTGCTCGCTCGAGTCAATTTGTCGTGCAGCGCGATGCCGTCGATTACACGTTTTAATTTTCAAATTAGCCACGCGGCGTCTAATCGCAATTTCAAAACTCGCGCGTCCCTTGTCCCCAACTCAAGTCCCTCTGCGAATTTAGCACATCCCGGAAATCGCGAGACCCACACTATGCGGCGCTCATATCGATTTATCGATTAGCCAATAGCACTGCTCTCTAGGGCCATTTCGCGCCGCCGTGAACCGATGTATATTACTACGTCACTCCGTCAGAGCTCGCCGGCTAATGCATCGAGCGCAGCCAGCTCTCAGACCTCGATTTCGTGATCGCTTTTCTTCTGCGCGTTAAATTCATCATTCGTTAAACCGATGCATACCGATTAACGATCGATGTTTCGCAACGTCTGCCTCGCATAAGGCCCAAATTATGCAGTAAGTTGTTCATCAGTTTTAACAATGATAAACTTATTATGTACCCATCTTTTATACTCGCCAATGTACGATTTTTTCGATGCAATATAAACAAAAATTGGACCCCGCTTGATCGGACGAGCGTAATATATCAAGGCAGTTCCCGAATTCGCTTTCCTAAACTTTTACCGCATGTATGACCGATAAGCCTTTTCCACATGCATCCGAAAGCAGCGATGCGTTAAATTTTTACGGTAAAACTTTTTTATCCACATTGTTGCTCGTATTAAGCCACAAAGTCGTGATCTATGTTATGTTGTAAATTTTGTCCGCGAGTCGCCGTAAATTTAACGAATTGATCGCTGAACGAAACATCTGACTCACCTTCCCATCCGTATTGCGTTGTGTCTTTGACTCTTAGTCTAGACGCTCAGCTCGCGTAATTATCAGTGAAGGGTATAGGACTGAGAGAGAGAGAGAGAAGGAGAGAGAGAGAGAGAGAGAGAGAGAGAGAGAGAGAGAGAGAGAGAGACAGCCTTCGATAATCGTCTTTGTGACACACGCGTCGCAGAGCTTTGACTGGCGCGTCCTCGCCGCGGTGCTTCCCCTTGTGACAGTGTGCGTAGTTGCGTACACAGCGATTGCGCGCGGCAGCCTCGTCCCTGCGTGCATTCATCGCCGCCCACAGCGTTTCCAATTGTGTCACACCGCCGCAGGAATTATACTAAAGCTCGAAGCTCGTGTCTCTGGCTCCGATGTAGCAGACTCAATGTGCAGTGTGCACCCGCGGCGCTAGTTGATTCTGGTGGAAAGTTTCTTCAATAATTCGAGCACTCTGACTGGGGCGTTTTGAAAAATGTTCCTCCAGAATTCGTTACTACCGAGAGCCGGTTTCCATTTTCCGTGTAGTATACCCGGGGATACAAGTTATTGCGATGCAATATTAATGCTGATATTCTTCGCTGGCTGTAGTCGGAGGCATATTGGAAATCGTTATATCATAATACCATACGCGACGTATAATAATGTCACAGACACACACATAACGCCTCTAATCTGCGTGGTAATGCAGCCTGCAGTCTTGTGTCCGAACATGGCCGAAGGCCAAGACACAAGGCCGAAGAAAGCAGGAACTGCCTATCGGTAAGGAAGTGCGCGAGCCGAGGACGGCTCGCCTCAAAGGGGGGTGGTGTCACAGACGCACACGTCTGCAACGCGAGCAGCGAAGACGAGTCAGAGATAAGAGTCCGCCGAGCCGTACTACGATGCATAGCGTCCGAATGCATCGTAAACGTTAGCTCAGTGGTTAGAGCTCCCGCTTGTTAATCTCGGGGTCCGCGGTTCAATCCCGCGTCTACTCCTTTTCGCTTTCCGATTCGTCTCCTCTCCGTCCGTTACAGTAATAGCACACTCGTCTCATTTGCGTTCGGAGCACGAGCCAACATGAATATATTCAATAAACGCATGCGCGCGGGCTCTTCCTCGAAATTTACGATGAATGCTTATTACATAGCAGCGCCAGCGGATGATTTTCGCTGCAGCGATGAAACTTTTCGAGCACGCGCGGCGCGCTCTCCTCTCAATAAAAGAATCCCCATCGATTTTTTCCACGCACTCGCATCGTGCCCCTTCTCTTCTGCCAAAAGCTTCGAACGTAATACACTCTCTATGCTAAGAGGCCGGCAGCAGTTCCGCAAAGAGAAAACCCTCGCCCGGCGAGATATGTGAAAAACTTTCTTACATATTAAACTTTTACCTCCGCGAAAATATGCCAACTCCGCGCGAGCTCACGCCGGAAAACAAAACCTCCATCGAGTTATTTTTATACGAAGCGAAAAATAATCCGAGCGAGCGTAAATTGTAATCTCGCGAAAAAATGCGCGACGCTTTGAAAGAGCTACACTCTGTTTGCGCGCGTGTGCGAGAGAGCACGACTGTCGAAAATTTCAATAAATTTCAATATGCCGCGGCTTGCCCGCAGTGCGCGCGTAGCGCAAAAACGTTTCGCCGTCCGATGGAAAAACAAAACAAACGAAAAAACCGAGCGCGCATATACGAGGACCATCGACGAGCCTACTTCTCATCGAGTTATTCAAACTCTCGGATCGCCGAATCGCTCGAGTGTTATTCAGCCAGGATTTAGCCGCTTGCGGATTAAAAATGAAATCTAAAAGCGAGTCGCCGATATGTATATATGTGCGCGCACGCGTAAATATTTGACTCGCTTCTCTTTTTCTTACAGCGGCGGCCGGCCCTGTAAACTGCAGACCGTCGCATATGCGCTGCGCGTATAAGGTTCTTAAAGCGCGTTCTTTAGTTTTTAATCGGATTTGCGGGAATTGAGATCCCAACGTGTATTTTTATACCCGGAAGAGGAGACTCCCCGGTCGTACGGCTCGCTTCTGCACTTATGGAAACTTGACGAAGTCCTCTACTTCTTCGTCTCGCAGTCTCATCGCTTTCCCATTTTACTTCCTGGAATGCGAGATATAGCAGCGAATAAAGAGGTATGATAATGGGGAAATTTTATTTTTAAATAAAACGCCCTTGTAAAGGGTTTTGATTGCGCTGACTACATAATCTTCATTTTTTTAAAAGCTTTTTTTCACGGCGAACCTCTGGCTCTGTGAATGTTTGCGTCTCTTTGTGTACATTAAATTCACGCGGTGTTTTGACTCGTCGCTCGGAATTTTTAATGGAAATTTATTCGCCTCTGCGCTTTTGCATAAAATGTGCATCGATTTAGCTCGGATTAAACGTCCTTATGCTGCATGTGGTTGCTCTAGGAAGCAGTGTCGCGGACGGAGTTCGCGCCTCTAATTAAAAATTACTAAAATTTATTTAAATTAATAATAACAAATTCAAGCTAAAAATCGATTAAGACTGAAATGACAAAGCGAAAAAAACTACTATAATCGGAAAGAAAACTAAAATTAAAACTCTAAAATTTAATCAAAAATGCAGAAGATATATTTGACAAAAACTCTACAAGGCGAAGCTCTCAGCTCTGTGGACAACGCTTGCCCCCGTAAAGTCCTTGAAACACGGCTTCCCCTTCCCGGGTCTCTGTTTTTCTAGCCCGATTCATTTGCATCGCCAGAACTGACACATCTCAAATCGCGAACTTTTCCATCCGCGAAAAGCCATAAAATCCGGACTGTGACGCGCGCGCTCTCCTCGCTCAGAACCCGACTCCGCGCCAAGCACAGCGCTGGGCTGTAAATGCCACGACGCGAACAAAGACCCTTTTTTTCACGATCGCACACGTGCTACGCAGTCCTCACATTTTCGAGCCCTGCACTCTTACCGCATTCACTCTGGCTTTCGCCTGCGACGCCGGAAAAACCTCTTGAGGAGAAAATCTACGCCAGAAACAGCGCTTATACATAAAAAGTCCTTATTCTAAACGCACGCAAACTCATTATCGACCATAAATCTAGAGACTAATATTCCCACCCGTACGCTCGGTCGACCGAAACGTAGAACAACGACTCCATACTTTCTCTTCATGGCAGTCGATCGGGACACCATGCTCCCAACAAGCTTCGCTTGTCTTAGTGCAGCATGTGACACTGTTTTGTAGGCCCCTTAAATTCGTCGAAAAATAGTCATTGTTAAACGTCATGAAAATATATAACGGTAGAATGAGAGTACGGAAAAAGAGCTTCAATTTAAAAAAAATGCATTGTAAACGCTTGATTTGGTCTAAAGTTACCTGCAATTGAAAATATGGAAAAATCATTTTTCTGTATCATGAAAAATCCGAACACCAATATAGAAGTAAATAGTGTCACGGGCGCCGCGGCTTCGTCTGCTTCTCAAACTCGCCTTCGTGAATTGCGGAACATGATTTTGCATGGTTCTAAACATGTACAATAAGAAAATAAATGATCCGGCCGCGTGTCCCAACAATTTTTTTTTCGGTTACTCCAACCAGAAAATGGTATTTTTCCCGTAGAATTCCACATATACTTGAGCTTTTTTGAAGTTTGATGCACAAAAGTGTTTGAAACTGAAATTTTGCCCATACCGCGCAAATCATTTCTGTCGATGTGGCAGCTGGTGCAGTTCGTTTTATTTCCGAATACAGTTGTTCGCGTAGTATGCGTCTTTAGAATAAGAATGCGTATGGCATAGCATGGTTTGATTCTCGCGCCTCTCGGGGACATTTAATTATGGCGCTCGAAGAAAAAAGAGCGCATGCGTAAGCTTTATGTGGCGTGAATTCGATCAGCGCGCGCGAGAGCGGCAGTTGCGTTTCGGCATCGATCGAGTACCGTGATCCATAGCCTGGCTCAATGTAACGGATAGCCTTCGTTCACGAATATCTATAATTTCGATCAGACTCGCTTGTGTTATTCGAGTAAATTAACAAACTGAAAGTTAAGCTCTTATTACATTGCGTGGGCGAGACACGTGTGCTGTTATCGCATAGCGAGCTTTCGCTATGGATACCGGTAACGACGTTCCCAAAACGTCGGGTCCCTGTGACATGCTGGGTATCGCCACAGCGGACCATCACTATTGCTAGAACCAACACCTAACCAGAAAAGATGGTGGTTCGGCTTGATGTAGCGCACAAATAGCTTGCTATGGTTTTCCCTCAAAACTGTGAGGGTTTTTACGCCTAAGCAAGTTATTGTTTCATATCTAGCTAGTTTGTCCGCGAAATTGATGTGTTTTTTATTTCAAAAACATGTCGGCTCATTCCGATTCCTCTTCCATTATATAGACTCATATACTGATAAACTTTCAACCGTCCTTAATCATTATGTGCAACAGTTTATTTCTGTCGATGAGATGAATACGTTCAACACGAGTTACGTGTCATTTCACACTTATCGCACTGCCGGCATAACAATCTCGCGAATGTCGAGTACCTCTCGCGTAAAAGTCAAGAAAACGAAAGGCAATAACCGGACGCCTCCTTATAAAAGCGACGCCTCGCAGAAATGCAGGGGCAGGCGAAACAACGCCCGCGAGGCCCTTAAAACGCAAAAAGCGTCAAACGCTGAGACTTCCTTGGCGCAGAAAATATCAGCCTCTGCAGGCTTTCATTATATTCAGCGTCGTCGGGAGGGAAAATGGAAAATTTCGCGGCGGGTAGAAGAATAGAGCCGGGTGGCGGAAGCCTGAAAAATCCTAAAAGTGCAGAGCCCCCGCCACTCGCTAAAACAGAAAGCTGGCGCGGGAGTGAGAGAGCAGGACAAACAGAGGCGCGCGAGACACATTGCGGCGAAAAATAGCAGAGGGTTAAGGGGGAGGAGCGGCGACGAGTACACGCGAGGTAGAGGGAGAAGGCAATAGATAAGAGGCGCGAGGGGCGAGCGGAAATTGAACGGGTCGTCGTCGCCGAGAAAATCCGAGAAAACACATGGGGCTCAGCCGGCGCGCGGCGCCGTAGACTCTCGAGAGCAGGAGCAGCAGCAGCAGCCTATTGAATATCTGAAAATGTAAATCCCGAGAACGACGATGTGTGCGCGCGCCTAAAGCCCCAGCTCTCGAGCTTGTCCATTTGCTGTTTTACCATTTTACGAGGCGAATCCGCGTGCTCTAAATTTTTTAGAGGCCGAATTTTCGCTGCTGAAAATAGAGATGAGGTAGAGAGCGGAGAGGATGAGCTCAAGCACTCGCTCGCGCACATGCATGCATATACATGGCTACGTGTGTGCAGACGTATGTGCGATGCCAAAATGTTTGACTTCTTGCGGAGAGGCTCGAATGTGAGCAGAACGCCTGGGGAAGCGAGAGAGAAAGCTTTTATTGAGCTTTAAAGCTCTAGAAGCCGCTAATTGCCGGGCTTTTATTTAGCGGAAAGTCAAAGGCCCGACCGACGACGTAAAATATAAAAGAAGATGTCGCGGCGACGGGTTCGCGGGGAATTTCACTCTACTTCGTGAAAGTGAAAGTGTACAATCGAAAAATCGTCATAAAATGTTACCGGGGAGTAAAGGTACGTACGGTCGACGACTAATGAAGGCGACAGCGTCTTCGTTTTTTGCTTTTTAATGAACCGATGAAAATTCTCGGCGTACACGGAAAATCGATTTATGGGAAATTAAAATAGAATTCGCTTGGTCAATTGACGGCTA
Organism: Nasonia vitripennis; assembly: GCF_009193385.2. Taxonomy (NCBI): domain Eukaryota; kingdom Metazoa; phylum Arthropoda; class Insecta; order Hymenoptera; family Pteromalidae; genus Nasonia; species Nasonia vitripennis. Next base: position 21,010,223 of record NC_045760.1, read on the forward strand.
TCAATTAAGCGCGAGTGAATTTATCCACGTGCGGCGGCCGACGCTGGTATATAGACACGAGCTACTGCGCCGATGAATTTTTTACTGCGCTCACCCGCCGCGAGCTCGACGACCGATTTATTCATCCATTGATCAGGTATAAAAATAAATAAATTATAACAGTGGCGTATTTTATCAGTGCCACGATAATGAACGTCATTGCAAATATAGGCTGTTGGATAGAGATACTTCTTTAATCAATGTCTTTTTATAAATACTCGTTTTTATATACTATGTATATAATATGTAGTTTTATACAGCTACTGCGACACGTCTAAGATCTTATCTCCGAGCGGTTTATTGCCACGTGCTGTTACTGCGAAATGCATCAACGAATATAACTACGCTTTTATAGCGACACTTTCACCATCCGCATCGGGAAAAATGAGTATAGAGGCGCGACGCACTTCCACGAGGCCTTCCCGATTCAGGCGACGAATGAAAAGAAGCGCGTGTCGGATATTTAAATCTTCTCCGAACAAACTTCCCCGCGCCTGATGATTCAACTTCCGATCAAATCTTCTTCCGCTGTGAGTCCTACAAAATGTCGAAAAAAGAGAGAGGCTATTCGCATCGTTTGATTGTGCCAGTGCGCGCGTCGGCCTTGCAAACCCTTGGATAAAAGCGCACGAAAAAATCCTTTCACGACCGAATTGGTGTAAAACGACAGCCGACCTCGTGTCACAGACGCACACGTCTGCAACGCGAGCAGCGAAGACGAGTCAGCGATAAGAGTCCGCCGAGCCGTACTACGATGCATAGCGTCCGAATGCATCGTAGACGTTAGCTCAGTGGTTAGAGCACAGGCCTCTGGTTCTCGGGTCCGCGAGTTCGAGTCCCGTCGTCTACTTTTTCGCTTTCGACTCTGTCTCCTTCCGTTTGTAACACTCGAGAGATCCGCGTCCATCAACATCGCGATCGTCTCCGCGGGAGCAAATCTTGGCGAGAGCAGACGCACAATGGCTGCTGCTGCCGTTGCAGCTCTGAGAAAGAGAGATGATGAAAGCGGTTTGACCCAGAATCCCTGTGTACATGCATGCGCGCGCGCTGGTGTGCGAGCGAACAATCGTCGCTTCGCGTGTGTGTGCGCCTCGTGTGCCAGCTCGTACAAGTCCGGGCGCATGATAACACACACTTCTTGGAGAGGTATGTAAGTAAGCGAGCGATTGTGGCGGAGGGGATTTTCCCGACTTTTGCCAAATTCCGGGCTACGTACATCTTTGATGCATGATGCTCAAATATATGTCGAGGATATCTCTCGGATTCACGCGTAATACGGGGGGTGCGGTGTGTATAGTGTATTTTGTGGAATTGCAGGTTTGTGAGCAAACTTGTTACAACTCGAACTCAGACTTAGCAGTATAATGTGCCTTATAAATGTAATATAGCAATCGCAGAATATCGAAAATCATGTTATTCTGCTTTCGCGTGAGCCGCTTTTGAATTCTCTTTGAAATGTGAATTTGTTTTGAATCAATAGCTAAAAATAAAAATTGACGGAAAACGAAAGCAGTATATTTGTAACTTAACTCATCCCGACATACGTCGCAGGTAGACGCGTCGGCACAGCCTATTTATCATAGAAGCTGGAGTGTAGGCCGGCGGCTCATTCGATTTATAGGAATCGAGTAGTGGGCGCCGCTTTTTTTCAATGAAACTACTTGTGAGAATTAAAGAGCGGCATTACAAGGCATGAGAGCTGAAGTGTCTTTCTTGTACTTATATAGGGAGCCACGCGAGCATCGTATCTACGGATACACGAGGTATACACTTGGCAAAAGTGGCCTAAGTTATTGAATAATTCCGAATTTGTTAATACTGCTCTTGACACGAGTTTTTCCTGAGTTACAAGTTTTGGCTCGTAACGCTTGAAAATGCGTTCAACGATCGTAACTATTATATGTGCTGTCGAATGCGAAGAAAGTGTTTATGGCGTGCAATGTGCATGTGTCAGGAATGAAGGGCTTGCTTTGTTTGCTGGTACTAGTCGAGCCGATTTTATGGTTTTCTTTGGAGCAAGTACCTGTAGATCGTCTCGAATTCATGCGAGTGACAACGATTAAAGTTTCGTAATTGATGGTTGCATAATATTTTCGAAGCATTCGGATACCCAACCACTCATAGCTCGTTCACGAAATCGATATCTCGATGAGAGCGCACTTTCCAATTCAAACGACCATATAAAATCTAATTCGCTGCACCCCAATAGAATCCACATGGGCGTATACTACCATACTACCATCGTCGTCTAACTTCCGAACATTACAGAAGCCCAGCCACGCCAGCGAGCGAGCCCAGAGAGTGAAGATTAAAAGTCGACGTACACGCACGCTCTAAACGGCAGTATGCGTCAACACTTGTATAGAAATAAATTAGGCAGATGATGTGCAGTCGCGCGCAGCATAGAGCGCCAGGTCGTGTACGAGTAAGTGCGATGTCTGGTCGGAGGGATGCCAGTGTTTTCGAGTGCGCCCAGTCTATTCGCACATACTCATATATATATATATATATATATATATATATATATATATATATATATATATATATACATACACATCTACACACGTACAGCAAGGTGGAATGCGCGCAACTATATGGCGGGACACTCGGCATATCCGTCCGCGAATGGCCTTCAGCTCCTATATAACGAGGGACGATAAAACCGAGCGCACGCCTTCGCGGCCTGAATTATATAAAACAGCGCGCGCACGAGGCGACGAGTCGAAGCTCGTTAAGGATTTTAACTGCCCTATGCTGGATCGCACGCGAGCTGAGTTTTGTTCGCGAACAGACTGGGACTGCTAATACTCTTATAATTGTGTTGTGGAGAGTGCTGGCTCATCCTATCCCAAGCGCGCGTGCGTGTATAAATGACGCACTTGGCGTAATAACGTCGTTGCAGGACGAGGTAGGTGCACACGCGTACACTTTGAAATCCCGGCGAGAGAAAACCTGTGCCGGCTCAGCGTGTAGCGCATTAATGAAGAGGTTGGGCCGTGCGTTTTATTCCTTGCGGCGAGCACGTGTCGGCCGGAGCAAATGACCGCGTTATCGTGTTTTCCTACTGACGATGCTCGCGTCTCGCTCTTTCTCTCCCCCTTGTCGCTGATTTTACCGAGCGGCAGCGGCGAAAGCAATAAATGCGCGCGCATCCGGCATCTTGCACGAGTTTTGAGTGAATATTTCAGCGACAATCGTAAAAATAACTTCTCGTTAAATCTCGTCCCAGTTACGTATACTTTTACGAGAGAACTTTGCAAAATGTTGGATCAGGGAAGAGTACGCGCGAGCGATTTTAAGAATCTTATTTATGGTCGATGAAGAGTGTGGCGATCGATTACAAATGTAACAATGTTTAGGAGGAGTAGGGCAAAACTCGTAAAAGATGCTGCTCGTAGCTTGTTGTTCGTGGAACATCCGCTTCAATAATCACTGATCCTTGAGAGAACGTCTCCTCGATGTAAATAATACAACGAATACAGAGAAGAGATTTGCCTAACAAGGCTCGAGCTTTCGTTATTAGAGATATTCGCCAAAGTATATCCTCCTCTCCTAGTTTCAATATATGCCCTGTACTATACTAAGGGATTACCGTCGACAAGGAGCTCTTGATACTCTGCTAACAACCTTGGAAATCAAACAGCTCTTCATTACAGACATATTTCGAGTAATCACTTATGCCACTCCATTCGTAGCTCCGGCTGTTTGCGCTCGCCCAAAAATTTTCCCGATGACCCCCTATAATATTACATTCTCCAACTTTCTAACACACTTTCGGGCAGTTGGCCTCAGTGCGCCTCGCGGAATCTCGTTGGGTTTCTCAAAATTCGATGATGGAGCGAGTTTTTCGCTGTACCTCTCGCGGTGCCAAGAAAAAGGCCTCGCAAGTTGCTCCGACGCGGAACTTCCATACTTGGGGGTGGGAAAAGGGACGCGGAACGTTTGCTCTTAAAATTGAGATTTCAAACAAAGTTTTCGAAAGTGAAATATCATTTCGCAGATGTGATACCTGCGCGCTGTTCCTTCGCCTGTTCTACTTGTCTGCGATGCTTCTCTTCGCACTTGTACAGCATTGTGCGGCATAGTTTCGCAGCGCAACTCAACTACACCGGCATTTGCCATTTGGACTAATAAAAAGTTGCATGGCTCCCCACTCGCGAAGAAGGAGAGTGAAATGCAATGGGCTCTTTGTTACGGCGCGCATATTGCCTATCAATGATTGCTCAACGGCAGCGAGTTTCTTACATCTCGTACGCGCGAAGCTTTATTTTTCATTCGGGCCGCCGACTGCAACGGGGCGTGCATGCATCTTGTTGCCCGTCACTCCGCGGGCATCTGCGTTATTCATATTTCATGTGTGTTTTGAGTGAATGCGTGCACCGGCTCCCGGTGTTCTTACTTCCTGCTTTTGCCGATTCAGCGTGTCGTTGCAAATTCATGAGAGAGCCGCGATGTTGGAATCGTTCGTCGGCTTTATCGGGGAACCGGGAAAGCTCGCTTCCTCTTCATTCTCATTCTCCCCCCCCCCCCCGCTTGCTGAGCCCCTTCCTTTTCTATAAGCTATGCACTGAGAAATTTAAGCGAACATTACAATGCTTTTATTGTCGTCGGAACATCATATCGCATAATGCATTAAGTAATATCGCTGCCTTGAAGCTGCGCTACAATATTAGGAGTTTTTATCAATCGATTTCAACGAAGAAACACTCATTCACAAATGCCTTGCTCCAGTATGGTTCAATAACGAAATCTACGTCTGATGAAAGTTGATGCGCAAGTCAGTGGTGGAATAAATAATCCAACCCAGGCTTCAACGACTGTTAGTTCCACACGACCCCTCCTCCGCGAACCATTTCTACGAGAATCGCCGAGATCAAAATTTGTCGGAGAAGCATGGAGAACTTTCATAACCCAGAACTTTACGTTTTATCGCAAATTGAAAAAAGCGAGAAATTCACGGCGCTTAAATCGTAAATAATGATTCGACATCGATTTGCCGAGTCCGGCTATCGGCCGAGATACAAGTGCCGAACTTTTTGCCAGAAATTTGTCCGCATTATCTCTTTTTCTCTTCTCTCCCCGTTCGGCTTGTCCAAAACGCGTCTCTGTACACAGCTCGCAGCAGTCGAATAAGAGAAAGAGAGGAAGCTCGTCGATTTAGCCACGGGTCAATTCACCGAATAAGTCGCCCGCGAGCAGTAGCTGTATTATAAGGTACTGCAGGAGCTGAAATAGAGGCAGTCGAGGAGGCGAATGCTAAATGTCCTGGCGCGGCGTCGTGGAGTGGAAGGAAATCGCGAGAGTCGCTCACGGAATATGGAATCGAGAGGGACAGGGAGTAGTGTGCACGTGAAATTTTACAATCGGGAGTATATCGTATACGCGCGCCGGCGCAGGCGGCATAAAGGAGTAGTGCTTTCAAGAGATGCTTTCCGGCTCAATGTATAGCGGCGATGAAAGATTAATTCTCATGAAGATGGATTCTTTGGAAATCGAGACGACTTCTGTTTACGAAGGAATTGAATTGATTGATTGCCATGCATGGCTAAGAGGACAAGTACTGTGATGCAATACTTATGTGCAAATCCTCGGAAAACCGGACACTTTAGGGGGTTTGAGCGAACAAACTTTAAATTTGAGGGCACACCTACCAGACCAACTTTTTTGGGTCACTTAGAACACGAAAAACTAGTCTAGCGTGCGTCAAATGAGTTGTGCTACTTATGAGGGGAAATTTGAACAGTGCTACCCTTCGTAGGGCACGACGATATGAGCGATGTTCTGCAGGCTACTATTGTGAGGGTAAAGATGCCGCGAAGTAGTAAAAAAGAATATGGTCAGACAAGATTGGTGGATAATTAATACTTGGTAAAACTAAGTATGCGACCACGAGTAGTACAAACACATGACAGCATCGATTTGAATCGACAATTTATGCTTATGCGCACGCTCAAAGAGACACGTTTTTGCATTGACAAAATGGATTTTAAATTGCGCACCACAGGCTTGAAAAATTATCAGATGGCAAGTTTTATCAGTTTTGAGCTACTTCTTTTTTTATTGAGATAGATACATAGAAAAGTTTGAGCAAAATTGCATTGAAATAAAAGTTCTATAAAGTAGTAAAAATATAATATGGTCAGAAAATGTGTGAATAATTATTGAATACTAGCTAGAGCTGAGTGGATGACCACAAGTAGTGCAGACGCAATATGGTCAGACATGTTGAATGGATAGCGTTCGAAGAAAATGAAAAATAAGAGATACTGTTTTTACCGATTTGGAATAAAATTGGTTCTTCATGAACCGCAGCCTATGCAGGGTGAAAAACGTCGTATCATTTTCTGTTAAACAAAGAGACCTGGAAACGTTTGAGCAAGATTGGATTCCCGGACTTTGTGGTCGTCCCTTGTCAGTGCTGTGGCTCTCAGAATCTGAAAAAATCTAGACGAAACAAAAAAAAAACAACAACATTAACTCATCGCTCATTTAGTTATTTCTCTTCTACGGAACATCCGCCGGTAACGGCAGCAAGAGTACATCGCCTTCGCTTACTCTTCCATCTCTTCTATGTGAATTTGCATGCGCCGAGATCAAAACAAAGCTACTCCGTCGCAGTATAGCGACCTCTCGAAGAAAGGACGCGACCGGGTGGAAGAAGAATCGGAGAGAGCACGAACTGTAGCTGCTTTAACAACGTCGCCCTTCTTGTCACTAGGCACATATATTTCCCAAGATCTCCGACACTCGTGAGAAAAGTTAAAAGAGAGGCCGAGGGAAAGCGCGGACAATAAGAAGCTGAGCCAGGGCAACGCCTCCACCAGACATGTAGAAAGCAGCCTCTCAGACGAGATCCTACAAAACATCGAGCTACTATATTGTTTGGCCTGGCATTTTTGTATACACGCAGTATGAGTGAGAAAGAGAGGGGGGGGGGGAGATAGAAATGCACCGTGCACCAGCCACGTCGTGTTTGTCACCCTCTAGCGGCGCTGCGAAATTTAATTAAAACGTAAAATGCGTTTCCCCGTGTTGACGGTGAAAAAATTGATAAAACTGACGTATGTGATGTGGCCGTTATGTAGGCGTTACTTACCGGGGTTTGCATATAGGTGAAGTGGGGCTCCTTAGATGGCTTCGAGTTTGGCGGTGTGTGGGTTGATATTTGATTCGAGAATTGAATACTGTCCCTGATTAAAACAGTGAGTAAAAATTATTTCATCCGTATCAAACCAACACTCAAAGCTTTTTCCTGCTCTGCTCCACTGGTTATCTAATGCTGTACTAGCAAAGGTTGCGAATACGTAAAACCAGTATTTTTACGGACGTTTAATTAGCTTTTCCTCCTCTTTTTTCTTCTTTGTTTCTCTCGCCTGCAGACCGATTCCTGCTTGCTCCTGAACAATACAACTTTAATTAGGTCTGTAATGACTTTTGAAAGTTGCAAAGAAATCGAGTCTAGTTAATTTTGTTCCCGTCAGCCGGTGCAATCAATGAACTCCAATATTATACTTTTTCGCCGACTTGTTTCTAGCGACATGATGCAGTGTGCGCGCCAAAAGGATATTGCAATTCGCGTCGAATCTCGCCTCGCGTCCACTGCTTCCGTAAAGTTTATTGCCTTTTTTCTGTGTAAATTGAGCTGCCAGCAGAACCGTATGCTGGATATTTCTCGGCATGAATTAGTGAGGTCGGCTGCAAACAATTTACGCCACTTATATCTTCAACTCCCGCGGGCAAACTCATTACATTACCTATTCAATTCGAAATGTTCTAATGTACAATAAGAGTCGTGCCCACTTGACAGTCCCTCCCGCGGTCTGTCAGTTAGTGCTAAACAATCAGAGGCAACAATATCAGATGCGAATCTCTACTGCATCAGATTCTTCGACGAATCCTGGCGGCAAAAGAGAGAGAGTGAGCTACTCGACAATATGTATATCTGACGCAGCAAATAAAGCTTACGAAGATGCACATCCTTCTCTCACTTTGCGAAGCAGTGATAAATCTTAGTTAGTTGTATACGCGATACAAAATTGTCCGTGCTCCAAGCAAATTTGCTTCTTTAGCCACAGAAGAAACCCCTCCAGAAAAGTATATCTCGTGCGCACACTCGCGGGCAGAACAAAAAGCCCAAGACAATTCTCGGCTACAGCTCTCTCGCTCCACTTCTAAACAAACATAAATTTCCCTCAAGGTTTTTCTCCCGCTCCTGTCTAGATCTCTTCCTCTCCCTCCTCTCGTACATGCGTAAGAAATCCAGCGAACAGTGCAGATGCCCTGCATACACACGGTTCCTGTGCGGGTGTATGATGGCGTAAATAAGTTCACTCCGAGTCAAGTCCAACTCTCCTCATCCTCCTCCTTTTACTCCTCGTCCTCTGACGTATTTCTGCACCTATAGCACATACGCCATGTGTTTTGCTCGCTGTAAGTAGTGTGGTCCGGCGGCCATGTTTTATCGAGTCAGACGCAGATCTCGACTGCTTTCTCTGTGTGGAATCGCCGGCCGCGCGCCTCTCGCTCTCCGATGCCAACATTTATTGTGCATGCATGTCGCGCCAAACTCGAGCCTACTCGAAAATTTCCCTGGATTCGACAATTTCGAGTCCCTCCGAAAATACTGGCGCGAGCTCGCGTTACTCTGTACAGGAGGCCTGATTTTTTCGTCTTCGTTTTGGCCGAATCGCCGCGTCTGCTGAGCTTTTTGTGTGATTTATGAAAGCGAGAGAGACCGAGTATAAAGTGCGGAATGAGTGCGCGGCTCAGTGCGCTCGACTTGCCGCGCGGGAGAAGCTTTTTTGCCCGCCGGGCTTTCGCGCGAGTTAAAGTTCTGACCTTGATTTTTTTCGCTCGGCCTACGGTTTTATCGATTATCGTCGTGCATGCGCGCACGAGCTGAAACTGCGATGATTTAAAAATAAAATAACAAAAGCCATAACATGCCTCATCGCTTCCGTGGGCAGCTCGAAACGCTTTGACAGCGATTCCGCGGCGGCTAACTGGAAATACAAATATTTGGCTAGCATGAATATTGAAAGAGGAATGAAAATGAACCTTATTGGATTCGTTTCTGCGTGTTTTTTCCGGTAACCCGAAACGCGATCGCTGTGTGGTGAAAAATATCACGTGCAAGCCGCGAGAAATGCAAAATAAGCTCCCAGCATAGCCGGCAGTTCGTTTCATGGGTCGATCGATACGCTGCAGCAGAAGTGTAAAACTTTGCGGAAAACTTAAACGCTGCTGACCGCGCGTACTTTCAATATATAATAGATGTAATGCAATTTCGCGCCGGTACATGCGGCTCGGGGACGCGATATTTCGAAACCGCTATTTCATGCCTGTAGCGGTGCAAAAGCGCGAACTACGGAAGAAGAAAGAGAAAAGTGCGCAGGTTGGGAGGGTTTAATGCAATCTCGGTAGCTCGATTATGGCGCGCTGAATATTAACTGAGTTAGGTGCAGGTGATGGAAGACACCCGATGCGTCGATGGAATGGCTCGTCGATTTATAGAGGCTCGAGTTTTACGGGATATTTAGTTTTAATTTCTCAAGTTTATTGCGGGAGGCGAAAACATTATACTGCAATTTAACACTGGTGTGGTTCTTAGGGCTAAAGTAATTAACAAAAGCAATAAAACTGAATGGGACACATTGTGAGATCACAGTAGTACATCCGAGGTTCTAGGAAGCAAGTCGCATTCAACTTCCTTCCTTTGTATTTGGATCTTTTGCGCATTTCCTCAGCAGTAATCGAGCCGGTGAGCCACCACTATTTGGCTTTGGCACGATGATAATCCGATGGGTCCCTTACTCGCTACGCTCGTGCGCCAACTTCACGGTGCAAATAAGGACTACTTTAGTCACAAATAGGCGAGACTTGCGGATTTCAGCAGTCTGTGCTAACAAATTTTATACGATACTCTTGACTTAAATGGTTCAGTTTTAAACGGCGCTTAGCGCCCTCGCTACGCTCGGGTGTTACAACTGCGCCGTGTAGAAAAGAACCATTTAAGTCACGCGTATAGTAATGTACTATTTTGTGACGTAATGCCTGACGGCAGTCGTTTGTCTGTAGAATCTAGTAGTGTCGACATTAATACGTTGGTAGAAAAGCGCCGATATAAACTGGGCAAGAAAACTAAAACCTGGTCACTTAATTACAATATATTATAAAGCTGTTGTTACTCGAACTCTTTTGTACAGTATTTAGAAACAAGGTATAGGCAGATTCAATCAGAGAACTCTGCCTGTCAAATGGCATCAAAACAAGCTAGTTCTTAGATTCACAACCGCAGTACTGGTGAAAAAGCTGTGTTGAAAATTCAGATAGAGAGTAAGAGACGGAGCGAACTATTAAAATGCCCATTTAACAGTTAGCTGCTGATGTCCATAGCGCGCGAGAGAGTGATGGAGGTAGTGACTTCCTGTGTCGGATAACGAGGTTACGCTCCGCGTACCTGATTACGCTATAGCGCGCAGTATTTCGCGAGTCGCAGCAGCCCTTGGCCTCCTATCTGCAGCGCGATGTGTCAGCCGTATATTCGCGTCGCGAATGTGCATAGCGCCGAGAGAGCTGCAGATGGATGGTGGCGGGAGACACAAAGAGAAATGGCGAGGAGTCGCGGGCTTATGACACGCGCCGCGTAATTCTGCTGCGACCGCTGCGTTATACGGCAAGACAGCCGCTCGCTCGTTCATCGATGCTCTTCAGGCGGATTATACATCGACGATCGAGTCAGTGGCGTATTGCCGCTGAGCTTTTGATAAGATTCTGGGCTGGATTGACACTCCAGTTTGGAGGCTCTCAAGCGCCAATCCCAAGCGGCTCGCCGACTGTTGCATAGGCACATCTGCTAATCGAAAACCACGCATAGAACTACTCCGAAAGCTGTTGGCAATCAGAGCCCAAAGTTGTGCAAATCACGTTGGCTAGTCTTTTCGTTTAGGCTTTATTTCACTTCTCGAAAATCCATATTGAAAATTTGGATATGAAAAACGTAGTTGTATATATCCGCGGCTCGCGACAAATCCTAGATCGAATGAAAATAGAATTCAAAAAGTTGCAAACAACGACCGCGAATCGGGATGAAAATCGATTTCCATATTTTTCTAGCCGCGACGGCGGCGGCTCACGCGCTGAATAAATGGCGCCGTGCTGCAATATCCAGCCCCGGCGTAAAGCCGAGAGGGAAAGAGACAGCAAAAAGAGCGGCGGCGGCCTTAACAGCTTGAAATTTTTTACGCGTTATACACCATTTTTTTACTGCCTTCGTACACGCGTCTGCCGGCCTCTATATATATATATATATATATATGCGTGTGTGTGCACGCACACTTGCATCGGCCCTTTCCGAACGAAGCCTGCGAATCGATTTTACGAGGGCTCGCTTCACGACACTTTTAGCGCATCAGGGGAGACGCGCGCGTCTTATTTTCTTGTTGTTTTTCCCCTCTTCTTCGCTACTTTCATCGCCTAGATCTATATACACGTACAACGTGCCGACGTACGTATAGGTACGGGCCGTATAAATCCGGAGGGTAATGGGAGGACGTGGACTTGTAATTCAACTGCGGGGATGTTTGATATGCATGAGTCGCCGTGGATATAGAGTGGGTCCAATGATTTCGGGCGTGCGAGTATTTTCGAGGGCCGTTGAAAAAAAATTGACTACGTGTGTTCACGTTCGACGCTCCCGTATACTGGCTCTGTGTTTGCGAGAGATTGAATTTCGGAATTAACTTTTTCGCAGTATTCATACATCCACGCTTACGTCACAGCAACGGACGGATCTAATTATCGGAAACATATATAATGTTACGCGCAATGCGAGAATTTCCATTTCAAAAGTTGACGTTTCGAAACTCTTGACGCGAATTGAAATTGGAACAGGTTGAAAAAACTGCGTTGCCATCGCTCGAATTCCAAACGCTTGCGTTATTGGTTACGTCAATAAAAAAATTAATTCCAAGGCGTGGATTGTAATGATTTTAATTATTCCAAGAAAAAGTTGATTTTAGAAAGTTGTTCAAGTATAATGGTAATCAATTTTGAAACGGACTATTCGAGTGGAAACCATTCCTTTTTCATCTTTCGAAACTCGTAAGTCTGGAAACGAAAGCTATACTGGTTGATAGAGTTATACGGGGTAGGATGGGGAGGTGGTCCATCTGGGTTGTACCATCCAAGGATCATCAAGACCAGGAATGTGGAGAAACACGTGACAAAGTGACTAAATGTACTGCCATAATTATGAGAGATAATGAAAAACCAGATGGATCTCGAACGAGGTTGCATGATTTTCAATTCAACGCACAGATCGAAATCCTGCAAGCAGTCGCGACTCGATCACGAAACTCTTCAGTCTTTTAGCATAGCAGCAGCAGCGTCGGCTCCAAAGCTGAACTTTCACTTATATACATAGTACACACGAAAGCACTTGAACCTTCCGCTTCTTTTCTATACACAGCTGCTTTCGCGCAATAAAGCTCCCGTTCGACAATTAGGAGTCTAAAGTCAACACGCAATGCTGCCTGGCAGATTAAGCTTAAACTTTAAATTATACACGACTGCCGTGGCAGGGCGCTGCAGCTAAAGTCGCCTCTCCGCGAAACGATTCCATTTCGAGCACTTTAACTTACTCAAAACGCAGACGGCTCGGCGCCGCCGCAATTAAACTCGGCAATTCGTTAATGTACACACATGCTTACGCACGCGCACACGCCGGCTGAAGGTATATCCCGAGAGCAGATGGGAGAGGGGCAGGGAGGGGTGGGGGGAGGGGGGAGAGCGAGTTGTCGGCAAGCGCGAATGCATTTGCATAACACAATTAGGGAGAGAGAGAGAGAGAGAGAGAGAGAGAGAGAGAGAGAGAGAGAGAGAGAGAGAGAGAGAGAGAGAGAGAGAGCGATTCTGCGCGTATAACGTATCGTTAGTCAATGGTAATATTTGGATATAATCAGCGGCTCACGCAGCTGCTTCCTTACCACTCGCTCTCGCTCGCTCGCCCCTCTGTATATGCATAATACGCCTGCACAGCTGGATAGAGAGCGAGAGGGAGTTAAATATCGGCGCATCCGGTCGAATTGGTCGGCGCTATAACTAGGCAGCCGTCGCCTCCGACAGTTGAATCGGATTCGGTTTGGCAAACCAGCGCCCGCCGGAATTAGCTGTCCAATTTGCCCAAAGGAGCAGCAGGTACGGCGGCGGCAGCTCCGGGCATTAATCCGGTTGTTTTAACGTGCGGGCTATGCACTAGGCTTCCCCACACGGCCCCCCATGGGGCGCGGGGCCGAGATACGCTCGGCCAACGCGATCAAAGAATGCACGTTAACATTCGATGACCTACCGATGCCTGGTGACATTAAGTGGGAAAGTCAACCTGTCGCTCGGATGGGCGGCGGGATCCATCCAATCCCTCATGACTCTGCAGGTCAATACCCGAGTTGTTCACTGCAACTCACACATCGAAAGTTAAACTTTCTGCCCAGCATGCGGGCTAACCGCCGCCACCACGAGTCCTTTACCCTGTCGGGATAGGATTTCTATCCTGCGGCTCCCCGACCCCGTGGTACTGATTTTATCCTCCCCAATAGAGAGTTCACAAACGTTTCCACCGGAGTGTACTAAGCAAGCTACCACGTTCTAAACGTCCCACTCGTTCTGGCATTGGCCAACCATACATTACGCCGGAGCGTTCCAAGGGCTAGAGTCCCAAGCAGCTAGTTAGAGCCCGATTAGCTTACAAGGGCCTGGGTATACTAGTTTCGATCTTCGCCAACCGGATGGTCCTTCAATCACTCGACTAGTTACAGCTCGGAACATTACTGATCCTTCCCCCTTCCTCTCGTGGGGGGGGGGGGGTATACCGAGGCTACCGAAATCTCAGGGTTCACCCAACTGCTCTGGCAGAAATGCCGCTTCTTTCCTCGCGTAATGCCCTGGCTGCATATTACTACGGCGGGGGGAGGGATTTCAATTTCCGACGTTACGCCATCGCGAGCGCTAATACGAGGATCGCTGAGATTCGACGCGTGCGCGTGTGCCCCTGCGCAAGGCGAATGCGGAGGCGGAAAGGAACTTTTGGTTGATGCGTGCAAACCGTCTCGGGAATGTTGATTTTCCGGGTATTTTTACCGCGCGGCATCGCTTACGGACACGCTCGCGCGATTCAGGGCCGATGATGAATACATTGGCTCTATTTGAATAGAAAACAATCGTCAGTGAAATTACTTTGACGCTGCAGCCGGGATGCAGGTGAAAGGCCCCGGCGCAATCGACTTGAGCCCCTTTTTGTCCCGCGCGTACTCCGCCGGCGACCGCATGACCGGAGCTTGCCAAAAAATCGTTGAGAGAGTCAACAAACCCAGCCGCCGCGGTACCGAGCTGTGCGACGCGCGCATCCCGCAATCGTATCTAACACACTTTTAGGATGATTAATTCGTTACAAGCTATATATACAAGAGAACGTAGCTCGGAGGCAGCTGCTTTTTGGTTTTCGATGGATGATAAATTTTGGCGCTGTGACACCAGTCCGGTCCCTCTCGCTCCCGCGCGCGCTTATTTATACCCCCGCCGGCGGTGAAAAAGTTATACGAGTGTTTATCGCGGGGATATTTATGTTTGCCGCTTGGAAAAGTCGTGAAATGCTCGACTCTCCCGCTTGTATGTAGCTTGTATGTACACGCTAGCGTCGGCTCTATCGCGAGTGCGGCGCCCTTTTTCCCCCGATGTGACGCGGCTGAATAACGCGCTCAAGCTCGCGGCTTGAATTAAAGCTCATTGCGCCGAAAACGCACGTTGTTGTTGTTGTTCTTTTTTTTTCAACTTTCGACGAGTCAAGATCGTCGTCGGGCCGATAAATCTCCGCTGTTCTAACCGATAGCAGCCGAAAAATCGAGCTGTGAATTTCACGTCTCCGGTCGTGCGTGGATTGAATCGGCTGCCCTCCTGAGACGGGATCGATGAGCGATTCAACCACAGCGCGCAAACGTAAACTCACTCGCTGCGGACAAATCAGCGCGTAGCTCGGCCATAAATACAAATACCAGCGGCAAACGCGGGCCAAGCCGCTCTCTACTGCTAATTGGATCAACCGCGTTCGCTGATACCACTGCCGATGATAGTGTGCGGCGGACTGCGTGCGGAAAAAAGGGAGAGAATCGGAAGCAACGCGACGAAATAAATAACAACCGCGCATAATGCATTATTCCTGCGAATTACGCTCCAGCGCCGGCTCGATGCGGACTTCCCGCTCGCCTGTACGCGCATGCACGCGTACATACGTGCACGTATACAAATCTCGGCGAAAATATTATATATAGTCGCAGGGCCGCCGAAATATTGAATAACGCCACGGAGCGACTACTGCGCGCAATTAGGTAACAATGGCCCGCTGGGCGTTATTAATGATGAAAACGAGGCGATCTGCCGGCTAACGAATTTCGGTTTGAGCAATACCCTTTTGCCGATTCGACGTATTCAATAAGCGTACACCTTCGTGTTATGTATATACATTCGCTCACATGCTTCGAAACTTCCGCGTGTCGTATCAAACGAATCGAAAATTGCGGATACCCGCGACTTTATAAAATCGAGATAGGTATGACGCGCTGGAATATCCGAGCGATACTGCGAGCGCGCGTCATTCTGCGTTCCAATCGTGTTTCGCTCTGTAGAGGGATAAAACCTGCACGCGATTACTTGCCGGGGGAACGCAGTTTTGAAAAAAAATGAGATTCGAGATACTCTCTTTTGACTTTTTCAAATTGCTGATACCCTCTGCGCATTGATGGGTCTACCTTGGTATAGAGATGAACAGATGGTATACCATATATAGGTTTCCTTTTGAATTTCAAGCTCTGATCAGCGTTGATCCTGCACTGAGATAAATATGACAGTAAAAATTACTATCTCGAATAATAACTTGGTTACAGACTCGGATGCTAGTAATTTTTACTATCTTTTATAGTAAAATTCTTCATAAGAGATATTCATTATAAGAGATCTCAGATAGTAAAAATTGTTATGGCTTTCAAAAAACTTAATTTTTACTATCTGAGATAGTAAAAATTACTAGCATCCGAGTCTGTAACCAAATTATATTATCCGAGATAGTAAGTTTCACTATCAAATTTTTCTCAGTGTGTGTCAGTGCTGGCATTTGAATTTTGGAAAATTTTGAATAGTTGCCAGAGAATCAGATGTATACGAAGTCAGAAATGCACTAGTCTTCGCAGCGGGACTGCAATAGTATGCATTGTGCAACTTTTTTTTTTTTACATGGCATTTGGAATTCGAAAGTTCATCGCCTCATCTACGCAAGCCTTCCACGCTGCCCTATCTTGTGTCAACCCCACCGAAGATGCACCTCTCCGATCGACACCCACCCGTCCTATTTCTACTATATCCGCTTTTACGTTGTCCTCCCATCTACGTCTAGGTCTACCTAGAGGTCGCGTTACCATCGGCCTGCCCTTCATGATACGCGCTGCCGTACGGTCGTCTCCCATTCTCGCTACGTGCCCTACCCATCCCAATCTGCGCGATTTTATTATTCTGTTAATATTTGGTGACGCGTACAGATTGTGTAACCATTGTGTAGTCTCCTCCATTCCCCGGTTTCCTCATCTTTCTGCGGCCCGTATATTTTTCGCAAGACTTTATTTTCAAATACCCTAAAACGGTTGTCCGCCTGCTTAGTGAGAGCCCACGTTTCACACCCGTACAGAACCACCGGCAGTATTATTGTCCTGTATATTCTTATTTTAACGTTTTTAGACAACAGCCTCGACTTAAGTAAATTACTCACGGCGTAGAAGCAAGCATTACCCGAATGGAGTCTCTTATTTATTTCGACATTAATCTCGTTTCTATCATTTATGGTCGTACCCAGATACCTGAATTCGCTAACCTTTTCAAAAGTAAAATTCCCAACTCTGAGATCTTCCTCCCCTCTGCAGATGCCTAGCTTATCCACAATCATGTACTTTGTTTTTGATTCACTCACTTCTAACCCTGTATACTCCACCGCTTTTATGAGGATTTCCGCGTTTCTTGCTACCGTTTCCGTACAATCCCCCAGTATATCAAAATCATCTGCGTAGCCTAGTATCTGTGTTGATCCATTAAGCGTTGCGCCCAGCTGGCTAACCTGCATTTTTCTAACGGCATACTCTAACGTTAAGTTGAACAGCACCGTAGAGAGCCCATCCCCTTGTTTTAAACCATCGCGTATCATGAAGGGTTCTGATACATTACCGCCTACTCGGACCTTTCCCGTGCTTCCGTTCAGACATTTTTGAATTAATCTCACGAGTTTCTTCGGTACACCGAGAAGTACTAGAATTTGATACATTTTGCTTCGCTTAATGGACTCGTACGCTTTTTTAAAATCTATAAATAGTTGGTGTATGGTTTCGCAAAATTCCCACTTTTTCTCTAACAACTGTCTTATGGTAAACATTTGATCGCTCGTCGATCTGTTGCGCCGAAATCCGCACTGATAATCTCTTACTATATCTTCCGCGAATGGAGTGAGTCTAGCTTGTATTACGTTTGACAGAACTTTGTAGCACGTTGCTAAAAGTGAAATACCCCTATAGTTATTGCAGTCTGTCTTATCCCCCTTTTTAAAAATCGGTATAATGATAGATTCCTTCCAATTTTCGGGTATTGTTTCATTTTTTCAGATGGCACATACTATTGTTTTTTAGTTTTTTAATCGCGGCCTCTACTTCTTGGTAGCTCGGTTCCTCCACGTGGGGTTCAGCAGTGTGAATTTCGTCCCCTAATTCTTCGCTATTTTCGTGCACGTTTAATAATTTATCGAAATAATTTTTCCACAGCGACAGTAATTCGTTGTCATTTGTTACGAGGTCCCCGTTTTCGTCCTTCATCAATTGCGCTCTACTCCTAAAACCCTTTCTGATGGCGTTAATCCCTCTGTACATTTCGCGGGGGTTATTTTCCTTACTGTTAGTTTCTATTCTCCTAATAAGATTCTTTTGATACTCCCGCTTCTTATTTCTGTAGATCGCGCTCGTCTGTTTCCTTACGTTAGAATACTCTTTTACGGTCCTATCGCTTCTATTTTGTAAGCTATCTAATTTAGCCTTTTTGCGCCTTTCAAACCAGAGTTCGCACTCTTCGTCAAACCATGGTTTGCTCTTTGGCTTTTTCTTCTTACCCAGTACTTTGTTCGCGGCCTCTTTTACCGTTTTTTCGATGTCCCCCCATAAGCTATTCGGTTCGTCATTCCCCTCCGGCGATGTGTTTGCTTCTTCAAGTGCCTGAAACCTGTTATTAATTTCTATCTGGTAACTAATTCGCTCTGTTCTATCTCGTAGTTTCTCAATATCGAAGCTTTCTACCTTGTTTGCTCGCTTACTATTTTGATTCGCTACTAGTCTAGCTCTTAATTTGGCTACTACTAGGAAGTGGTCCGAGTCGCTATCTGCCCCTCTGTAAGCCCTTACGTCAAGAACATTAGTATGACGTCTTTTTTCAATGAGGAAATGATCAATTTGGTTCTGTGTGGCCCCGTCCGGCGATGTCCACGTTGCCTTGTGTATGTTCTTGTGCTTAAAACACGTAGTTTTGATTATAAGATCTTTTGCCGCCGCGAAATTTACGACCCTAATACCGTTATCATTGCTGGCTTCGTGCAGGCTTTCCTTACCTATAGTAGGCCTAAACATTTCCTCCCTACCTATTTAGCATTGAAATCGCCTAATACTATTCTTGTGTCGTAAGACGCGAACTGGTCGATTACCTGCTCTAAAGTTTCGTAATAGAGATCCTTAGCTTCTTCTTCTTTGTCCTCCGTAGGACAGTGTACATTAATAAATACATATCTATACCATTCCCCTTCGATAATGATGTACGAGAGCCTATCATTGACGGATTTGAAACTTTTAACCGAATGTATGATGCTTTTGCTTACGAGAAATCCGGTCCCTAGAGATCCCCCACTCCCGGCCCCATACAGGTACGTGAAGTTACCCGATGCTAGTACTCCGCCATCTGGTCACCGCGATTCCTGTATTGCTACCAAATCTAGATTGTACCTATCAGCTTCCTTTACGAGTTCTTTAAACGCACCTGCTCTGTATAGACTGCGAACATTCCAACTTCCGACCCTTAAGTCCCTTTTGGTTCGGATTTGATTTTTTTGAGCCATGATGTTATGTTAAACCCGCGCGCTTCGGATCCTGTTCCAATCGCAGGTGAGTCCACCGTTCTAGAGGTGATAACCTCCATACCTCTCTAGAACTAAGTATGAGAGCTTTCCGACTTTGACGATGACAGTGTCAATTCGTCGTCAGACACACTACGGTTTCATTCTCGCATCCTAACGCCCCCCTGCAAGGCAGCGCGCCTTCGCTGGCATCGTTACCGCGTAAGACCAGGTGACGAATCATTCTACACATCCCCTTTCGGGGCAGTTGTCATCGCTCCCGCATCCTCCTCGGCAGCAGGATTTTTACCCATTTTTGTAATGTGTGATGAAAGAGATAAGAGATAATGTGAAGTGTTTTTGTTGTTGTGGTGCTTGCGTAGTGTTTCTAGATGAATGCGTTCGACAGTGTGGGCTCATCACACCCACGCCTGTTCCTATCGGCTGTCCGCGGCTGCTTATTCAATTTATTCGCAGCTAACCTCTTTCTCAGGGGCTGTTCCTCTATCCGCAACCTAAGGACGCGCTGTGTAGTGGTGATAGGCACCCACCCGTCCGATCTGGACGACAACGCCCAAGACCCGCTTAGGGTAGCGGCATTGTAACAGGTGCATTGTGCAACTAGGGGGGAAAATTGCTTTTTTCTAGCGAGGGTGATGTTGCGCGCACGAGTGAGAGTCAAGGGCGCCGTAGGCGCCCGAGATGGACACGAGTGTTCAAAACATAACCCGAGTCTGAACAGGCCACTCCCCCTTGTTGCACACCGTATACTTTTATGATAAGTGCATGAATAGGCTACTTTCCATGAAACTGAAAGAAATGGAAAATTCGAGGACTCTCATTTTTCGAATATAACACACATTTTAAAAATTCCGAAAATTTTGATAATTCTATATATGTATATATATATATATATATATATATATATATATATATATATATATATATATATTTATATACACATACATACGCACTCACATATCGGATAGGCTGCAGAGTGAAGAAAAAACTACTCCCTTTGGAGGAAAAACGTTTTCCTCCCAACACTGGTAGGAACGTTTGCCAACCATTCGCCAACGGCGGATCAATTTTATTAAGTCTGGCCAACACTTCCGACGACGATTTCGCGACTTAATTACTGGTAGCTCTGTCGACAGCCCGGAGTGTCGTAGCAGAGTCCAGTTTGAGTGAATAATATCGACTGACTGACTGATCGCTTTTAGGCGTATTTGTAACTTCGCTGATCTACTTTACGTACGCACTCAGCGATTTTGTGTTTGCTGACTTACTTATTACTAAATATTACATTACGCCTCAGGACGTAACAGGGCCATCTTGGTTGGTCTATTTTCTACCAGGAAATGGAGTAGTTTTTTTCCGCTGCTAAGAAAAACGCGATTTTCAATTCATTTTACATGCATAGAAAATGTCCATTTTTATGCACGTATCATGAAAAATATGTTATGCAATCAAAACTGTCGTATATTTCACTCGACACACGGCATTATGCGATACCAAGTGATTTAAATTAAAACCCAGAAGGAAAGTGGCCCAGTAGCTGGAAGCAATCAAACATTCTTATCCTGTTACGAGTCAAGCGTTTTTTGATTTCACGCGAGTCTCTACAACGCATTTTCATTCGCCGATGATGTCAAAGCCAGAGCAATAATTAAAAGTTCGTCGATTAATAAATTTCGCCCGCCACACTTAGACAACCGTCGGCACAAAAGAACGCAAAGCTCTAGTTCAGCTCTCATCTGAGAAGAAATCGAAAATCGCGGCAAGCTGGAAAAGCTACGATTTTAATTAAATTTTGATGATTCCACGGGAAGAGACAAACGAGCACGCGGCTATATAGCAGTGCAGTATGGCATAGAAAAAGGAAGCTCACAACTTCGTACAACCGCGTGACGATTTTTCCACCACGTCATCGAAATAGGCGAGAGGAAAGAGGCGCCATATCGAGGAAAGAGTGGAAGAAGGGCGCGGAAACGAGCGACAATAAAATCGGCCCGATGCGAAGCCATTACCGGTACGAAGCAGCCGACACTACACCACTACTCGCCACCATTTCAAATATTGCGTTTCGTTTCGCTTGATGATTATACGTCCGCGGAGAATTTGTTCTCTGATTCGCTCTCTATCTCGCGCGTGTGCACAAGGAAATGTCATTAAATCCTTCAGTTATTCCGTGCGGTCATCAAAAGACAAACTTGTTACTGTTGTTTAATGTATATTACAATGTTCATAGAAAATCAGTTGTTATTGTGTAGTAACACACCGTCGAATGATGATTTGAATAGCACAGAAACCATAATCACAAACCGCAGATTTTCTCGTGTTCCACTCTCATTTGTTGATCTCGAAAACTGACGGTCTCTAAAAACTCTCTAGCGCAAGAATATTCATGATTCATATTATGCGATGAATTTGGAAAATGCAAGCTGTCTGCGCTTCTGGCGCGAACGTAAAACGTGGAATTGCGGCATTATTGAACATTGAATTGAATTGAATTTCATTACAGATCTGAATTTGTATCCGCATTGCACTTTACTGTTTCGTCAAGTAATGTCGGTTCGGTAGTATTGCGGTGAAGAATATCAAATTTCTGCGTGTAAAATGTGCGCGTCGAATAAAACGACACGTGAATTTTTGACGAAGCTATATCTACAAAATGCAAAACACGCCAAGCCATCTCCGTTGTCCGACATCCCTATAACAGCTTCGATGCGTTCGTTCGTCGTTATATTAGAAGAGCCTTTGACAAATCAAAATGAATTAAGTACGAAGGGGCGTAACGTTGAACGTTCAATTTATGGAGTGCATTCCATAAAAAAGTTTACCCCGAAAGGGACACGCACAAAAAGTCCAATAAACTCATGTAAATTAGTGCTACTGAACAGTAAAAAAAAATATGAGCGTCGAGGGAAAAAGTTTGCATATACTGCATCGTAGGCACTGTTCCAGAGGAAAGTTGCGAATGATTTATGATTTTTCGACGTTTCAAATGAATTCAGCATGATACGCCCGCTGCGCGCATCCGGGCAATTTACAATCGATCGGAATAAACGTTTGTGCGCTTGCGTGGGGGCCGCATACGCATCGCATACATTTTTTATAGATCGCTGCTAAAGTAATACAAGAGAATGTTTACGAATATTTCGTGAGGCAGGAAGATCACTCGCGCCTACGGCGGTTTACACCGCACCGGCGTCGCGTCGAAATACGAAACGAGCGTACGGTATATTACGAAATGCGAATATCTACGCGCCCGAGATAAAAAGCACGTGAAAAAACAATATAGTCGCAGCTATATTACAGAGCGATTTTATTGCATGCTTCGAGCTTAATATACTTCAAATTCTGCAATATTCAGCCGCGAAGATCCGAGAATCCTTGCGTGATATCTTGGCAATTCCATAAAATATGCAATGAAAATCGCTCGCATAATTCACTTATCAAGAGCTCAGGATCCTCGCGCGGCTAGGCGAACTCTAACCCCCCTCAATTGTGCACCACGCGCAATTTCCAATTTCCATAAAATCGACACTTCGGAAAAGTCCCAGGGCGAAATTCTCTGAAAACAGTCGCGGCTCGCGATTGTCTATAAAAACACCGAGGCGTAAAAGCCGAAGAACCTTTACTTCCGATGGCCGCGGGGAAAAAACCCGCCGCGATATCATCTCAATGATTTTTCATTTGAGCTGTCGACGAACGAAAAAAAGTAAAGAAAAACGAGAATGCGCGCAAGCCGCGCGCCGAAATATAAAAGCCGTTTAACGGCACAGTTAAAGGCTCGCGGATCTCTGCGCAAAGTTCTTATACGGACCTTACTTGCAGCATCAGCGCCGCGCGATCGGCTTTTTACGACTCTCGCCCCCCCCCCTCCCTCTTGCATCAGTCGTGCACATTCTTTCGCGCGCTCGCGCAAGTGGCAATTTTTCTCGTTTTTCACCCACTTTATTTTCGAGCTCCGCCGTGGCTGCAGGCTTCCCTGCACACGTCGCGCACTCGTCACCCTCCGCATCGGCCGATGTTAATCCCCGAGACTCGGAAGCTCGTTTCGAGTGTGTCGGAAGTCGCGCTCGCTCCCTTCTTCTCATTCCGAATAGGATCGTGGAGAGCTGTTCCGAGAGTTTTACCCCTTTTTATAGTGTGAACTGGGGCAGAATTTAACCGAGGAGTAGGGGATATCTAGTGCACTTTTCATGAGATTTATCGGGCGAACATTTAATGAGGTACGTTATTTCGCCTTTAATGGCTATAGTTTAGCGCTCGAGATTAAGCTTGATTTATGTTAACCGTTAATCGATGCGCGCACCATCGACGTTTTAAATGAAGAAATTTTAATCGCAATCGCTGACTTTAAGAAGCGGAGCGGTAGCTTGCTGCGAGGCGGGAGGATCAGAGAAACTTCACGATCAGCCAAGTCGGATGGGCTGATCGTGAAGGAGATAAAGTGGTGAATGAGAGGTGCGTGCTTGTATGTGTGCCTGAAAGGGCGCACGGGGGACGGCTGCCAGAAGCAAAGCTCCCTTTTAAGAAGATTTCATATTTTCCTCATACACCGGATTTTCACTCTCTAAAACTTTTATATAACTCTTATTGCCATAATCCTCTTCGTTTCGGCCACGAGTAAAGCAAAAAAAAACCGCTGCCAATTCATTGGCACGTAGCTTCCTCCAACTAAATAAAATATTGTTTTAATATATCTATATATCTGCTTGCTAATGTATGAGGCGATTTTTGATACACAATTTAATAAAAGTTTTGGATAGTTCATTGTCCAAAAGTTTGCAAACCCCTCTATTTTCTTATTATAGAATACGAACACTGTCGTCAATTTTTTTTCACAGAAATTCACGCATGTTTACATGTATCCTAACCAACCTAACCATCAAAACATCAGGTTATTCATTAGATAGGTCGCTCGCGCAATTTTCAAGAAAACGATTTTTACATTTTAGCTATTTACTTGAGAACCGCTCAGGAAATTGTTTAAAATTTTAGCAGCAAATAGCTTTTTTTATGGTGAATCAGCAAATAAAATTATGAAGCATTTGACTGCATTGTTTTAGAGATATATAAGGAATCAAAAATTAAAAAAAAAAATTGAAACCTTCATATCTTACGAACCATAGGGGTTTGACAGCTGTGCAATAAACTTAGCCAAAACACATAAAATATCTACTTTTTCCTGATATCTCAAGTGCAATAAGGCCTTTTTGCGTCCGTAATCGAAGCACAAAAAAACTTATTTTTTTCAGTTTTCGATTTATTAGTGAAAAAATAAGTAGTCAAATCACTTGAAATTTTAATGGGGTATAGTTTGACACGTGACCCATTGACATAATTTTTTTCGCGAGGTTATGACGTTTAGTTTCAGATATATGAATTTAAAAAAAATCGCCTTTTTCATTTTATCTGCCGAACAAAGCGGTCAATCCCAAGCACCAAACGAAGAAAAGTAGGTAATTTTATTCTCTTTCAAATGCATTATAGCTGAATAGTTTGTAACAATGGGATGATTGAAAAAAAACGCAAAATAGTGTTTTTTAAAAATAAAAATATGGCCATAAAAAAATATAGTTATAAAATTAAAAAATAACTGTTTTTCCTGAATTCAGAATCCAAAAATATATGTGCATGTCAAATTTTATTGATATTGACAAAGTAGTTCCAGAAATATTACGGTATACATACACACACACATCCACACATACACACACACACATATCCATACGGACATTTTCCAACACTTGATTTGAACTTAAACACACTAAAAAGTATTTTCTAAAAGTTTTGAAGAAACTCAAAATTTTACGCCTTGTCGATTCGCGCATATGAGAGCCAAATGACGGAGAAACGTTCGCTAAAACTACAAATAGGTAGAATATATTATTAATAAAGAAACGCCGCATTTGTTATTATCCCTAGTAGCCCTCGGTCACGTCCGGAACACAAACAATAAAAAAGTACCTGAATCACCTATTTTCACAGTAAGTCGTTATAGTTAAAGTAAGTTTTACAATACGCATACCAAGAGTGGGAACCTAACCCTATACATATACACATGTGTGAATTTCAATACCACTCACTGACACTAATCTTCATACTATATCGCAAGTATTATAGGGGAACAGGTAGTATACCTGGGGGAAGGATCGCCTGTATCAGTCGTATGAGATCTATAATGTGAGAGACAATATCTGAGCATATGCTTGATATATTATGGTGTTATATGCACTGCTTTAAAGTTATACAACTAATTATCTGCTCGTGAACTTGAAAAATTATTTAGAAACAAACTACAATGTCACTTTCTACTTATCTGCCTTGGTTGGACAGTTCGCATCGAACCCCATAACTCGAGCGTGGAAATCTACCCAAAGATTTTTATATAAAAATCAAAACAATACCAGTTAAGGTAAAAACAAGTTGACACATTGTTTGAATATATCAAAACATTCATGTAAAATGTTCACGTAAAATTTCAGCTCACTAGCTATGATACTTTTCGAATGAGAGCCAAACCATAGTTGTACAACTACTTTGAGCTACTACTTGTAATCGTATAACAAGTTATAATGAAAATTTTGTTATGGCGCTCATTTGAATTTATCATAACTAGTGAGCTGAAGTTTTATTTTATTTTTTTTTATTAAATATAACTTTTTTAATACATAAAATAGTCAGTTTATCTTGTTATATACTTTGACATTATGTAATTTGCACAACAGTTCAGTAAGCAGTTCCTACACGCAGTGAGATCGATAAAAATCTGACGAAAATCCTATGCTCACTGCTTAGAAACTGCTTAACCCACTACCTAGTTCACTTCAAACTGCGCACGAACTTGCGACAAACTGCGGATCATTTCTACCAGGGTATCAAAAGGTGTTTTTAGTAAAATTGAAATCGAGGAGCACACTATATTTTTTTTTCAGGTTCAACAAAATATCAAAATAAACAAAAAAAAGGAGATTCCTATGAGTAAACCGATGCCAATTCTTTGGCGCGTCTTCCTTCAACATTATGAATTATTTCAATATCAAAATTGTTTTGATTAACATATAATTTTATAAAGGTTTTTTACTTTTTTGGACACCGAACAAACTGTACACATAAATACCATACACAAACGTATTTTCTTACACGGAAAAATTCAACACCGATGTTTTCTACACGGATATTCTTTACACCTATTTTTTATTATATTACTACACTGCGAAACACTACACAAGCGTATAACCCATTGTTGTAAAAATGATCTGACAATTAGGTTATGTGCCCTGGTAGAAATGTTCCCGGCATTCCAGCCAGTTTTGAGCAAAAAATCACGATACGAGTCGGAAAATACCAAAAAAACTGCCCTGTAAAAGCGTGTATTTTACGCGCTTTACTGCTCTGAAACTGGGCAAAACTGGCGTATTTTTAATGTAAAAATCAACAATGGGTTTTTGTTGTTTATTGAGAAGAATGTTACTGTCTTTTAGGAATAGTTAAAATATCATTATTGAAAGTCAATAACTATCGTCATTATTCATTAAACAGAGGCTTTTTCGTAGGATAAACAGAGTTCAAAAATTCCTAACCTAAGAATACGAATGAATTCAATTTATGTAATAGGTATAATTGGAAAACTAAAATTGGACTTTTCACAATGTTTAAACCGTCAGTGTGCAGCACAAGAAAAAGGTTAAATAATATTTACATCCTTCAATGTTATGATGGTAACTCAAGTTTGTTAGTAAGTAAATGGTAGCCTATAATCTTATTAGCCAAGGCTCAATCATTATTCTTATGCCATCTGCATTGTATTAAAGCTAGATATTTGAATTTTTGTCTAAATATTTGTAAAATTCTTTAGAAATGAGTTACAGTTAGACTGTAACAGTTTTTACTGAACTGTCTCTGTTGGAATTTTCAGTTCGAGGCCTATGATCAATTTTGGATTTGTTGTGTCAAATTTCATGTTAGAGTTATTTCAGAGGATCTACTAACTCTAGCCAGTTGTATTTCTGGTTTCTAGTGTATTTTTACAGGTAAAAAGTTATAATAACTCTGCCTCTATTCCCAATGCAATAATAAGAATTTTCACTTTCAAAAGTCAGAAGAAATTCTCATTTCGATGTCTGGTTTTCAAATTTTCTGGCTGCTATTATTCAGAAACTAATGTACGTAAAGATCTGATCTCTTGCATGCACATTTCTTTTACAATAATGAAACAATATTTAATGTTAAATGTATCTAAAGTGATATACTTTTAATTCCCATTCGAACATCCATCCAAACATATCAGCGATGAACCCAAACATTCAGATGGGTGTCGAATGAAAATTAAAAGTATATCACCGTATACCTAAATAAAAAAAAATTGCTATAAAAAAAACACGTCCAGAAAATGCAAAAGCAGACTGTTTTCCCATTATGTTGCAGTAAAAACAAAGAGAATGAGACTTAGTGGATTAAAATCCACTAAGTAAAAGTTGGGATACAGGCGTATGCAAACGAACACAAACATACATTCATACCATTTTCATCCATACGGACATTTTCCACCAACACTTCCTATCATTCCTACACAAACTACAAAAATAATTATTACAAGGCTTTCTTGGGGAAAGGGAGCAAAAGCTATATCGGAAATCGCCACCCTACCTCCCCTTGATCACCAATAAATCTTGAAAACCATATATACAACGCTCTCGGGACGCAAACGATAATAATACACAAACAAAATGTTAAAAAACAATTCGCATCAGCAAACAATACCATCCCGAGCTGTGAGTGAAAATGCAGCTAAGAGGAAAAACTGCTGATGAACACAAACATCTTTCGCTATTAATCGAAGCCCGTCTAGCAGTCCGCATTTTTGCTTAGTTCGTGGTGGATAATAACGGTACAATTTTAATAGAAAATCTCAGACAAACAATAGTATAAGTGGGAGAAATACCTACAAAGAAGTCAGGGACACTGGCGGGACGATGATTGACCCTATCGATCGGCCTCCGTCTCTGAGAGACAAAGGAATAGCTCGGTTCCACGACGGCGTGAAATTCAGCGCGCTTATCTATGAATAAAGTTCTCTCGCCTTCAACATAGGCCAGGGTATATCATCCGGCGTGTCTATGCACTCGCATACTGCCATTGAATTACAACAACAGTAGGTCACAGAGGAGGCGAAATATTCGAAGCGAACTGCGCCGGCGGTCGATTGTTTTATGTGCCCGGTACATCCACAAGGCTATATAGTTCGAGTCTTCTTTCTCTCTCTTCTCCCGCTCTCTCATGCCCTGGTAGCACGTGCGTTCATTTCCATCGGTAACTCGATTCTGCTGGGAATAGAGCGGTCGCCTCCGCCGCCACCACCACCACCGGACAGAAACGGAAATTGAGGACAAATGGTTAAAAGCCTCCGCCGCCGCACTGCAATCCGGGACGGTCGCTCTCTCAAAAAGGCGAAAGTGCAGTTTTTCATGCGGGGCTTCAGTCTTTTCGGGCAACAAATAGACGCTCGAACTGGGCCATGGGGGGGGGGGGGGGGGGGTATCGAATAACGTTTAATCGGCTCAATAAAGTAATCCGTCGGAAGAATCGGCCTTTTGATCCTTTCCTTTTTTTCAGTTGCCCCTCTCTGAAAGAAGCGAGCCGCTGCTGCCCATTCAGCCTTCGGCCAGATTTTATTATTGAGAGGCGCGTAACCAAATATATATATATATATATATATATATATATATATATATATATATATATATATATATATATATATATATATATATATGCCTGGTATAAATGAGTCTAACAATAAGAACAGGCTAGTAACTGGCCAGTTCTTAGTATTTAACCTAGTTACTACCTAATAAATGGCCAGTTCTCAGGGTCATTTCTACCAGGGATATATATATATATATATATATATATATATATATATATATATATATATATGTTGTTGTGACCGAGCCTGAACGTTGGCGATTCGAACACCAAGAATCGCGCATAGCGACCTTAGCAACGAGATAAACGACGCCGCGAATGTTGTTTTTTATGTTCACTCTGGTTCTGACAGCTGTTGAGAACAATTGTGTTTACTTTCGAATAAAGAGTCCGAGTTCAAGAGTGATTTTCTATAAATAACGTGTTGTTATTTTTATTATCCGAACCCGGTCATAACAATATATATATATATATATATATATATATATATATATATATATATATGCGGTTGCGCGATTGAGCTCGCTGCTGAAGCATGAATATTTATGGATGACTCAAATTAATTTTCCGGCGTTGATTAAAAATTGATTGAATTTATACTCCGTAAGCGAATGATGTATTTTTGTAAAATACATTAGCTTTGAGAGCTTTCAGTGCGAAGCAAACGCGGAGGTGTTTCAAAATGAATTTTTAATAGATTCGCACGCTATGAATAAACAGATGAAAAAATGAATTTCCTCCGACGAGAAATCATTCACAAAAGTATTCGCTGCATAAAACAAACGCATTTCCACGAAGATAATATGTTCGCGGCTGTCAGCTAATACCGTTTCACTGACGGTCACCCAACGCTCGGATCCGCGCAATAAAATTCCCATCCATGTATAACTGGACCCTCATTCATACTCAAATCACGAATCAGGCGCCCAAGTTAGACTCCAAGCGAGGGCCGAGCCAAACGATCGTCGGCTTCCGTGTTGTTTTATCAAATTGAATAAGACTCGGGAAAATAAGTTGTGCTATATATATTTAGGTTTATTATTCAAGACAAAAAAGAAGAACTTATACTTTTACATTCAGAGACATCAAGCGTTACATTTGCTCAAATCGATCGTCGATCTTACTCGCTTTGATGCTCGTTCAACACTGCCGATATTTTGTCTGTCGCACGCGGTTGCGGCGTCGCTTTTCCTCCCACTACGCCCTTAGCCGTTACCTTTTTTGCGGTATAGACTAAGGTCCGAGTTTCGATTGCTACAGACCCACGCCTGTCCGAAAAAGGCACTATCATAAATGACCCTATTATAAAACGTGTCTCCGATGGCGATCGACGGATTTGGTTTTTCCCGTAAGCTTAATCGCTACTCTACCGCTTTCTCCGAGTTTTCCTATACTCTACGCCAGTACACATGTACGCATTTTGCTTACGATTTTATGCTAACACAACACGCGTGTAATTCATGACTGAAAGCCCGGCGAAACTCGATTTTCATCCACTGCACTATACTGCCGTTCTTTTTGCATCGTGCCACCGCGTGAATACGGATAATGGAGGAACGACGCTCCGAGTGCAGTAAACGAAGAGCAGCGAAATCGAGCCAAACAAAAAGCAAAATTGGACGATGCAGTCTGCAGACTCGCTGATGTAACAGGGAGGAAAAGAGTGCGTCGAAAAATTTATATCAGCAACGAATCGCGCAAAGTCGTAAACTTCCGCGAGCGGCGCATTGATCTTCCGCGGCTTTAATGCTCGATCTGCCAGCAGCAGCCGGGAGAACAGAACGAGAAGTGTCTCCTTCTCTCTTCCTCGGAACTTACGCCGACTATCGACATCTGTTCTCACTTTTGTTTTCCAACGGGGTCGAGACTATACCGCTTCGAATTCTTTCGCTCGATGGAGACGTCAATTTTTTATCGCCTTTTTGAGTCGAGCATCGAGAGGAGAATATATAGGAACTCGAAAACGTCTGCTTGCCGAGACGCAGATTTATTCGTGAAAGATGCTCCCGTTCTCCCCTTCGAGTCCAGCTGCGCGACCCGGGGCGTCTTCTTCGGCTCGCGCGCAATTCGCGAGGTCGTAAATATTCGAATGTTTTGTGCGCGCCCGGAGCTTTTTCCGCGATGAGCTTTCAAACTTTTCATTACTTCGCTATGAATTTTTGAGGAGAGCCAAGTTGATAGTGCTCGATCCGGTATAAAGCTTGTTCTGTTTTTCCTTGCGTCTCTGCTCCTCGACGTACCGCGCGTCCGGCGTTCGAATTGAATCCTCATGTTACGAGGGAGCGAGCCAGTTGAAATTAATGAGATTTGTTATTTTTACACTCAAGTTTTGCAGTTTTTGTCGACTAATAATTTCTCAAGCACACAGTTATAACACGGTGCTCATGTTTACCTTCTGTATGAAAGGAACGTTTAAGCAATATTATATCAATATGCAAGATTGCTCGTGTAATTTTGTATGCAGGTGCTGTGATTTTTGAGATCCCCTCCAGAACTTTTTGAGTTTGTAACTTAATTTATTTATTCCTGCGCATGATACGAGAAGGTAGGCCTCAATTAATTAAAAATTCGTGTATAGTTACAGTAAATATTCGTTCTCATTTTTTCAATAATACCTTTGCCAATATTCTAGCCTAACAAATGTGTTTCTATAAAAAAATCAATATATTATTTCATTATATCTTGAAAATCCAATATTTTAATGCGAATTCCGTCAAAATCGCCTCCGGTCTGGTATCCATAGTGGCAAGTCGCTCAAAATTAGAACCACAATTAAATTCACATAAAAAATACAAAGTATTCTCATTTCATCCGTCTACCATTTTAAATATACCTGCAATTTTAACCCGTAGTTTGATCGACATTTCTCAAAGCGGTATTTTTTGAGTGTTTAACATCTTGAAAATACACTTGAAAAATATAAAAATATGTCAATTTTAAGCCGCCACTAATATACTAACTCTACAAACTAATCCAGCTTCAAATAAAATATCAGTAAATCGAAATTGTCCACTTTTATCCCACGCTCCTCCCTAGATATATGGGGGATTCTTAGGGGAAAATACATATTCTTGAGTTCAAAACGGCGAAAAAAAATTGTTGACGCACACACCCAGACCACTTTTTTCTAATTGTACATGTTTACTTTCATGTAAAACCACGTTCCAACACGTTGAATTCAGAAAGGTGTATATTTCTCAACGAGCCTTGTTACATATTCGAAATATTATATATATATATATATATATATATATATATATATATATATATATATATATATATATATATATATATATATATATATATATATATATATATATATATATATATATATATATATATAATAAGCCAGTAATGATCATGATATAATTTGCAGAGTGACTAACAGTGTGCTTATATCAGGTTAATCATATTGCAAGTGAATATTGCGCGTTACGAACAGAAAGTAGATGAATCGAAGGGCGATAAAGAGTAGACAACGGGACTCAGACTCGCGTACCCGAGAGCAAACAGCCTGTTTACTCTGATCGCAGAGCTGACGTCTATACGATACAGTCGAAGTGCTCGCTTTACATACTTCTTTTGTTATTTGTGAAACTGTTGTATAGCTATTTCATTTCGCTCGTTTTTGCGTACGTAATAGATACTACCCCTTGACTCAGAATTTTTCTCCTAATTGCCAATTTGGCAGACGAGGATCAGAATGCCAACATGTCGAAAAAGCATCGGGGAAAATCATCATTCCAGATAGCGCACACAGTGCTCGTGGTAAAATTCATCCAGCCGAGTATCCCGCATCCCGGTTTTCTTCAGCTCCCCGACGAAACCGAAATCTTTCTAATCTTCTCGTCGGGAAATAGCGGCGCAAAGTCGCGAAAAACCATCACGGCGCGGAATAAAAGCCGCGCGCGTAAATGCGAAAACTTGGAGCGACGCGCAGTGTCAATTTTGCCCCCGCGAGTTTTGCGTCAGTCGCTCCGCCAATGTTTATGCAAAGTGAAAGGCTCTTTCTTTTCCTCCCCCTCGTCCTCCCTCCTACCTCTGGATACCCAGTCTCGCTCAGGCCCCCGAGCGGAATGAAAATGCAGAGAGAGAGAGAGAGAGAGAGAGAGAGAGAGAGAGAGAGAGAGAGAGAAGGCGTGCACCATCCTCCCTCGCATAAGAGTATAGCAAAGGTATACACCCCGACTTCTTTCTTCCTCTCCATCTTCTAAGTCTAAAATACTGAAACACTTTTACGAGGGACGCCGGTATATAAGTTTCCTTTTTACCAAGGAGCCGTGCCCCTTCTCCCTCGGCATCGCGCGGACACCCAGAAGAAATATGTCTGCACTCAGGAAACGTGCGCTCGCGACTGGCGGGCTTTCCACTAAGTTGCCCTCTCTCTACCATACGAGTTCCTTTAAGCTTCTCTCTCTCTCCCATTCTTGCTTTTGTCGACGTGTGTATATACTCGGCCCTCCTTCGCCTCTCTCTCTCTCTCTCTCTCTCTCTCTCGCTCTCTCTTTCTTTCTTTCTTCCTTTTCGCATCGCCCTTTTCCCCTCCACCCGGGTGGCCCGGCGCTCTTTGAAGCTTTTTATCGCCACGTGCGCCCGCGTGCTATCTCTTGTTTTCCATGCCAGCCGCAAGGGTTAATGCATTTTTATAAATTTTAAACAAGAGGCTAGAAGACAAGGGAGATGAATTCATCAGACCGCCCGAGGTTAAGCCAATTCATTAGTTTTCACGCACGAAGAGTGTGTGTGCGTGTGTGTAGCGCGGGGTATGTGCACGGATCACGGAGGAGACAAAGGCCGCTCGCGTATTTCTTCAGTAGCGTAATCAAGTGGCTACGATCGCATTTTAAACGTTTGAAATTCTATAAGTAGAAACTTAAGCTTCAGCTCTAACGTAATTAATTAACCGTACATGCTAAGCGGATGCTACAATGGAATGCAGCGGAATTTTCACGCGTCGTGGTAGGTATAGGTATGACAGAAATATTTCTATAATCCGAGAGACAATTCTGAAAAATATGCTGCGTAACAACTACGTATAAGACGGTTTTGTATCTACGCAAAGCATACATTTCGACGAAAATTCTTCATAAAATAATTGTATGTAACACAAGCCCGATTTTCGCGTTTTTCTGGCCTATTAAGCAGGACTAAATTAACTTTTTTCAGACCAGCGAGCAAAAAAACCGCTGCCAATTCTTTGGCACGTAGCTTCCACCAACAAAATGTATAGTTCCAATAGATAAAATATTGTTCAAATATACGGTATATTAATGATTTTAAATAGATATTATCGTTTTTTATTGTCATACATTTTTTCAAAACGTTTGCCAATTTACTTTTGGAGATATTAAATTTTATTTAAAAATCACCCTTTTATCGTAACAATTGAACGGAACGGCCAATCTGGAAAATCTTGCTGGAAAAAGTAGGTAATTTTATGCTCTTTTAGATAAACTATGTCGGCGCAAAAGCTTCGCAAATCCGCCACGGGGTATTTTGTATTTCCAAACTTCTAGAAAAACAGAAAGTCCGATCGAATTTTTCTTTTGGTAGAACGATTCATTAAACTTAACACTACGGCGCTACAGACTCGATTTTTCATTTGCAAACTTTATTCAAAAAGTTTTATGTAATAGAAAAACACTGTTTTCTGGGACGAAATCCCCTTAAGGAAGCTTACTATATTAACTATAGATAAAATATGTTCATTTGTCATAAAAGCTTAGAATTGTTTCTGTTAGTGATTTATCCATTATGTTTTCTATTGGCCTTATGCTTCAATTTAGACGTCGGGAGATTAGCAAAAATATTGTACCAAGTATTCAATCGAACCCATACAGTCATGCCATCTATAGACATCATGTATGCGTAGTTAAAGAACAACTACTTATCGTTAATATTACCTGTGTTGAATTTTCAGAAGAGAAGTTTAACGAAAAATCCGGTTCACGCAAACTGATTTTTTTTAGATATCTTCGCATGATTTATTATTGCACATTTATATGTTTGCATAAAACTTTTTTTCTCGTGAAACTGATATTTGAAATGATCGAGCTGTGCCTGGAGTGTTGCAGCCGATCAGGTATATCTAGACTTGAATAAAAAGGGATTAGTTTGCGCTGCACACCATTAATATCTTCATTTATCAAGCCAAGTACAATGGCGACAGAAGATTGGCCGAGGGGATAAGGTTGCCGATTGTCAGACGGCGTTGCCGGTTGTACAAAAAGGAATGACAAATTATACTCTGCGTCATTCGTTTCTTTGCGATGCATATATTTTACACACTATTTATTTATTTATTGGCATACTTTCGACAGAGTTTAAAGCTTTATACACGAAAACTAACATCTTGTTTTATATTTCTGTTTCAGGTGAGTTCTGATTCAATCGGCCATAATCTTCTTAGCCACGTAAGTTAGCGGCAGCGAGAATCCCTGGACCAATTGTAGAGACTAGCCTAAAACTCGCGCAAAAGCTGATTGAAACAGTTTTCCAAACGTCACCGCACACGAGTTCGTACGTCAGTACACGAGTCATATTGCGGCAAATCATAATGCAACACGCACGCCCTCAATTACTCCATTCACTGAAAGCTTAACCACTTTTAAATTAAAGCCTCATCATCCTTACAACGGTGGACTGCGTAGTCGCCCATTCAGCAGCTAAGCATACACATACTCGGCCGCGTATTTATCTTCTCTTTGTCTTTCGCTTTCGCCTTTGCCCCCATCCTCCACTCATCTCTTGGTCCATCTAGCAGTCTACACACATACGCGCGCAAACACACACACACACACTCTATCTCGCGATGTCCCTCTCTCTCTTTTGGCCAATCACGCGGACGACTACGTGCTTTTGCGCTCCGATAGTGTGCTAATCGTTTTAATATGTTTGAACATTCCTCCGCCACTGCTCTGATTCGTATAAACGTGTATGAATATAAGATCTATTATACACGAGACCAGCCTAACAATCTTCTTGGTGCCGTGCTCGAGGACTTGAGCTAAATTTTTTTTGTGTGCACGTTCGCTTTTATTAAAAAAAAAGAAATAATGATGCTTGCCTTTACTCGTGCGTCTGATTGTACTCTGACTACATCTACTTGTGAATAAGTCGGTATTGTATCGCGAATAGTATCGAGGTGAATAATGTGCTAAATGATATTCCGATAGAATGTAAAAACAAAAGTAAATATTCTCCCAGGCCGACGCTTGGGGTACAACAATTAAAATACATAGGAATTCCGGTGCTGTGATGTTGCGCAGCTGCTCTCCACCCACGTATACACGGCATACTCCAAACGTACCATTAAGCAGAGCTAATAAACAATAAAGCTTTGTAGCAGCAGCAGCAGTAGACCGCGAAATCAGGTCGAGAGTTTAAAAGTCCGACTAGGTTTTAAGACAGGAGCTCCGAAGCAAACAAATGCTACTCGCAGTCGCACGCAGTCGCACCCTGAACTCTGATTGTTTGCCTCCCCCCCCCCCGCTTCCTTTCTCTCTCTCTCCCTCTCTCTTTGGTCAGCCGTCTTTCTCGATATACCCACCCACACGTACTATATTTCATCTCGCTTTTATCGCGAGCAGCGAGGACTCGCTCGCTCCATCCGCGCTCGGATTTTCTCCGAAATCCAAAAACGCAAGCGAGAGTGGGACGATTTTCTCCTCTCATTTTTCCTTCCGCTAGCTGTTCTCTCTCTCTCTCTCTCTCTCTCTCTCATTCTCTCTTCCGCGACACGGGGGTCATAGGAGCAGCACAGAAGAGCGAGGCGGAAGAGAGAAAGAGAGAGAGAGAGAGAAATAAGAAGGGGAAGGGTCGCGATAAGAAAAGGACTTCCATTCGGCTTGGTTATCGTCGTTGCGGGATAATCGCGCACATTCTCCTCCTCTGTTCCTCGCTTCGCTATTTTATTTTAGAAGAGGAAGGAAGGGGGGGGGGGAGTTTCCCGATGTGATTTTATTAAAGCAATGGTATCCCCGGTGGGATGCGATACTCTTGCGTCTTTTTTATCCTTTTCGATTTCGTGCGCGAGCGCGGGCTTTGTTCTTCCTTTTGCGGCAGAGGTTACCGAAGGCAAAGCCGAAGATAGCGAGTGAGCGAGCGCGGGGTCGTTAAATAAAAGGCGTGCTCGCTTCTACCTCTTCTGATTCCCTGCCTCGCTTTGCTTTGCTCCGCGCACGACTTTTTTCCCTCTCTCCCTCTCTCTTTCTGGAGCGCGCGCTATATTTTATATAACTTTAATTAAGTTCTTGACAGAATGAATTGCACGGCCGCGGGCCTTCGCGCGCGCGCGCTGTTACTCCATCTGGGCGAGGCGAGGAAAAAACGCGCGGGAAATGTGGCGCCTGTTCAAAGGTGTAATTGTAAAATGTAATTACGCGCACACGAGAAAGGCGAACAAGCTTCGCTGTTATTATTAAATTAGCGTATCATTGTTTCGGAAATTCCATTAGGGACTAAAGTTATGTGGAAATCCACGGAAAACCGGACACTTCAGGGGGTCTGAGTGAACAAAATAGAAATTTCAGGGTACACCTACTAGACCAACTTTTTTAGGTTTCTTAAGCCAGTCAGAACACGAAAAACCTTGGGTTCCCGCGATTTCGAAATACCTATTTTTTTGCCGGGCAGTTTAAATTCTCTTATGGAAATATAACATGGGAAAGATTAACGAGAAGTAGCCATTGCTCAACTGTAGGTACTCAATGTCCAGAGGCGCATTCCAAAAATGTGTATTAATACGATCAAAGTATCCGAAGAAATCTTTAATTTGAGGGCTGGTGAGTTTAAAATGGTTTTCTAGGTAAAAAGTTGTCTAGGCTTGAAAATAGCAGAAAATCATAAAAACTTGGATTTTTTGCGCATTTTTCCCATTTTTAAAATCCAAATAATTGTTGATCCGAGCGGCCAATTTTAACCACTCGGTCCTTAAATTAGAGCTCTTTTCTTCTACTGTACATATATATATATATATATATATATATATATATATATATATATATGTGTGTGTGTGTGCGTGTGTGTGTGTGTGTTTTGCATGTGTGCCCTCAAATTTCCATTTTGTTTACTCAGACCCCCTGAAGTGTCCGGTTTTATGTGGATTTGCACTTACATGCTCGCGCAGTAAAGGATGTTGAGAAGTCATGCCGCGTTCAAGATGATTAGAGCGAGTTGTCACATATTGCTCGTCGAGAGCTGGTTGTGAGATTAGAGAAACAAATTTCCTTTTGCATTCTTCACTTTATCTCCGCGGCAAAAATTCTGCACGTATCGAGCAAGTTTTCTCTATCCTAAAGTTGCGCGAGGAGCCATAAAAACTTATCGCGCGAATATGTGCATGTATCATCCGAGCTCATATACATAGTGAGTCGACAAATCGGCCAAAAAAAGTTGTCACCCTCTCTTTAAAACCATAGTCACGCAGAGGGTAGTGTAAGAATAAAATATCATAACTCTTTTGCCTCCCTCGCGGCCCCCGGGACACGAAGATAAGACACTTTATAGCCCTGTCCATATCTAAATCCCAGCACCTCGAGACAAAGGGGGATGGGTGGACCGGGAAATACCGGTCGTCGTACGTACTTTTATATCAATCCTCCCCCCGTCCGCTTTATCCAAATAAGATCTTGTTAAAGTATCGGCTTTTTCGGGCGACAAGTTCGAAGCGGAAGCTCCCGGAAAAATTCGCGCCTCGCGCGCAAACTTCATCCCTTTCATTTTCATATTTCATTTTATATCGGCTCGCACGTCTCTCTGGGCAGCTTCAAAGGACACGTCTGGCTGGGGTAGCCAGGCAGACACCGGAGGAAAGTGGGAGAAAGTATGGCAAAGGACGGAGCGTATCGCGCGCAGCGGGAAAACTAATGTGTATCGAGTAGCGATATACAAGCGTGCGCGCGAGAGAGAGAGAGAGAGAGAGAGAGAGAGAGAGAGAGAGAGAGAGAGAGAGACAGAGAGAGAGCGACAGAGAGAGAGAGAGAGAGAGAGAGAGTTGGCTCGAAAAGTTTGTCGTCATGTCTATGGCGAAAGAGAAAGAGGAAGCGAAAGAAAAGTAGAGAGAAAGGAAAGGGGAGGAAACAAGGGAGTTGCTTGTAACACAGTAGCAGCAGTAGCATATACATATGTAGAAGCGCGAGCTCGGTGCAGTATCCTTAGGGCATATAATTCGTGGAAAAGAGGACACGGAAGCCGAGTAGGAATCCTCTTAGCAAATTTCACCATCGATATGTGTGTGTGTGTCTGTGTCTGTACCTCACTCTCTCCTCGAGTTTTCTTGGCACTTGGCCTCTTGGATGCAAACGGGCGAATTGGTCATCGCCAAGGGGACACTCGACAGCCAGCGTCTCCGAAACAAGCCGCGGCGGAGTATTCTCTTTGAGAAGGGCTGAGCCGACGGAAAGCTCTTTTGTTCGTATTATATGCGGAGGCGGGCGCGGGATAATGAGCAGGCAGAAGAGGAATTAAAATTTATCAGAGTGTTTAACTTCTTGCAACTGCTACTACGCGCCTTCGTGGATGTTTTGTGTGTGTGTGTGAGAGAGAGAGAGAGAGAGAGAGAGAGAGAGAGAGAGAGAGTGCATGTTTCACGTTGGATGCTACAGGGCTGAAAGCAGCTCCTTTGCAATACGCTGAATTCTGCTTACTATTTACCATTTTAAGCTTGTTCTATTTAAGTAACCTGGTATTTAATTACCTAGAATTTCATCATTCGCTGATAGGTAGTAAAATAAGGAAAGGGTTGCAAGAAAGAAAGAACGATCAAAGGCACGAATATCTCCGAGTGCGTATGTTCGAACTGATAGCTAACAGGTAATCGGAAGAGCCAAAGTAAATAGCTTCGAGTTCTGTTCAACACGACTGCTGCACGCTTACTCTCTGACTCTCACGCGGTGAGTCGCATAGACTAAGACTAACTACAGTCACCGCCAAAAAATTGGCCGCCCTTTTCTGATATTTCGGCACTTTCCTTCAGATGTCGAAGTGCAGACGCAGTTCTCAAAGAACCTAAATAGTCCTAAGACCCACGTTAACAACCGCGCAAGAGATAAAAAATGGTCTTCGCTGGCCAAAGTTTACGAGCTTGCGTATCAGTTCACTTTTCAAGTGGCAAAACGTCCATTCAAGTATATAACTTTTCAACATACGCATATATTCTTGTATTTTCCCAGGCCGTCGCTTGTGATGCAAAAAAAAACTCACACCAAGAATATCAACCTTTTCTGTGCATAGAAAATCTAATTGTACTTCGCCCACTCCTTAGTATGTCGTAAATTAAATATTTTCAGAAAGATTTAAAATTTTGCCGCCTGCTGAGCTCTAACAGTTTCAAGTGTTTGTAGGTTATGTAATAAAACTCGCGACTTTTAAATCTAATGAACCATGACAACCAATAAGGAACACATATTAAGGGGCCACCAGTCACCACACCATTTATATAGATACTAGGAATGAAGGCGCGCTTCGTGCGCTCCTTATTCTATCTATGTCTAATAACCCTGGTAGAAAAAACAACATAAGTTTTGGGTACACTAATTTCTGCTAATATTTTTACCATATTACCTACCATATGTTACCATATTCTGTAATACTTTTAATATAAATATATTAACAACGCCCAAAGTCGTTGTCGTTAAGGTCTGAGAAGTGAATTTGAAGAAAAGTTCAGTAGAAGAGTCAGTGAGTATAAGCCTATTATTACAACCCTATTTATTTGCATTGTAAAAAAGCTAGGCAATTGAAATTTTACACAGATACTTGATATGCTACCTATAAAAACATGTAATCCAGATGATTTTAATTTAACTGTTTTCATTCATATTTTCACATTGAGGCACATGTGAATTTTTTAATTTGGCGGGTCACATTTTGCTTATAGGCAATTACGCAGTAAATACTATCTCTAGCACATTGTATTTTTGGTTTTCAGTGTATTTTTACATGAAGAAAGTGATAAATATTTTGCCTTTCTTGTCAAGACATTAATAAGAATTTTAACTCTTAACAGTCGTGAGAGATTTTGAGATCGATGCCTATTTCTCTATTTTTGCATTTGCTCTCATTCGAAAACTAACGGGTCTAGAGAGCGCATATTTTACATATAGATTTATTTTGTGTCAATGAAACAATATACAAAGTTCAATTAACCTTAACTGAAATACTTTTTATTTCGATTCCGACACTGATGTGAATAACTTATACGACTAAATAATTATCATGGGTGTTGAAGTCGAAATCAAAAGTATTTTAGTTAAGGTCAATTCAACTTTAAATATTTTCACAACCAAAACAGAAATATACATGCAAAAAATGAGCTCTCTAGAAATTAGTTTTTAAATGAGAGCAAATGCAATGCAATGGAAAAATCTCAAAATCTCTCACAACTATTAAAAGTAAATATTCTCATTAATGCCTTAACAAAAAAGCCAAAATATTTATCATTTTCTCCAGGTAAAAATACACTGGAAACCGGAAATACAATGTGCTAGAGATAGTAGTTACTGCGTGACTGTCTATAAGCAAAATGTGAGCCGCTAAATTAAAAAATTCACATTGCCGTTGGTGTGAAAATATGAATGAAAACAGTTCAATTATCTAGATTACATATTTTAAAATTTAAAGGGCATTGTAGTGATAAACTCAAATTCACTGACTCGGATACTGAACTTTTCTTTAAATTCACTTCTTAAACCTCACCGTGGGCGACTTTGGGCACGGAGACACAGTATATCTTTATACTTTTTATTCTTTTAATTGCACTTCTCACTTATATTTAAAAAAAACTAAATAACATACACACACACACACATTATTACCTACTTCAAATAGGGTTAGGGTGACACTTTTCAATGCACATGTTTCAATACTACACTTTTGGTAATGATTAATTTATCAAGATTTCTTGTTGGTAATATTGCATATATTTTTTTCTGAATCCGCTATTCAGATTTCATACTATTTAACCTCATTTCATTTTATTTTAAACACCTGAAAAATTTCTACCAGGGTTATGACTGTTATGAGGGTTATGAATTTAAAGCGTGCGGGTTCTCATCTGTTACCTAGGCAACCGACCATAGCAACCAATCAGAATCACGTATTAAAGGCTTCACAACCAAGTCCATCATTTTTTTAAGAGAGGATACTACCAATGTTAATTTACGTGATCACTTGCTCCCAACTTCTGAAAAAACGAGGGATTTTATGACTCTCAAAAAATTACAGGATCTAGTTGTTGGTACAATCTTTGCGCGGAAGTGAGCTGGACAGCATTCGTCAATAGAATCCCAGGGAAAAGAATACTTAAAATATACTATCCAGATATTTAAAATATTTTGGGTTAGATCAGATCGATCTTTTATTGTTTATTTTGGCCGAGACTAGGCGCTCGGAAGGAAAGCGTACTTTGAAGTATCTTTTTCTCCAGGATCTCGTTGACGCATGATGTCCAGTTTACTTCCGCGCAAAGATTGTACCGACATCTACGTCCTGTAATTTTTTTTTTTTCAAGTAATAAAAGCCCTCTTTTTTCCAGAAGTTGGGAGCAAATGAACGCGTAAATTAACATAGGCAGTATATGTATCTATATAAATGGTATGGTGGCTTCTTAGGCTTTAGAACAAAGGCCATAACTTGTTAAAGAGAGAAATACACAATTGAAAATTCGCGCTTGTAATTCACGTTCCTAAATTCTTATATCAGGCGACTAATGATCAATTAAATGTTTCGCAACAAAGTCCATCATTTTAGAGAGGATGCTATTTTAAAACTTGATTCAGTACCAACATCTGCTTCTACTCCTGACTGATCTGTCTAAATTACTATTTTTGCTCCCTTCTTGCGGATGCCTTGTAAAAGTAATTTTTGGAGTTTGTGTAAAAACAAGTAGGAAATATGTTTTTATATATTTTAAGTCAAAAAATAGTGTTTTTAGAAAATGTCGGTATGAACGTATACATGTGTTTTCCTATGCATACGCCTATATCCCAGCTTTTACTCAGTGGATTTTAATCCACCAAGTCTCGTACTCTTTGTTTCTACTGCAACATAATGGGAAAACAGTCTGCTTTTTCATTGATTATGTCCGGTAAAATAGTGGATTTTCTGTAATCGATATCATACTTGCAATATCAGTCTGTGAAATTCAGCATTATTTCATCTTGATCTAAATAATAATGCTTGTACCATCGAATGTGTAGTGTCAAAAGTAGATGGTGTATTAACTTGTAAATCTTCTTTATTTTAAAACAAAACTCGATTCCATAAAATAGTACCTGTCTTGTCGTAAAATTAATAAACACTCGTTTGATCCTCTTGGTAAACTTATACCTTTTGTCTTTGAACAATTCACGTACCTGCCCCGAAATAACATAAAGTGGGAAACGTTCGTACGACTGTAGGTTCACTGAGACGTACCTTTCGTCAACTCATCGTCCGAAAACTAACTAAAAGCCCAAAGCCGAAGGCGCGTTGAATACCGAGAGCGCGCCATACAGTGCGCCGCGGTGACATCAAGCGCAGCGCATTTAACAAGGCCGGAAACTGCTCTTGCTCAAAGCCACACTCGCCCATGCTCTCATTTCTAGCACACCCCCGCATGTCTCGCGAAATCCGTCGTCTGATCCCCGGCCGCGGCTCTATCTCTCTCTCTCTCTCTCGCTCTCTCTCTCTCTCTCTCTCTCTCTCTCTCTCTCTCTCTCTCTCTCTCTCTCTCTCGCTCGCTCGCTCCACCACATGTTTTTCTCTTCTGTTTGGGCTCTTTCGCTGTCGAGCCACACAAAAGACGTGCGCGTCTGTGGCGGTGAATTTATTATCCGTGACTAGTAGCACTGGACGACAGCCTCGCTACCTCATTTATAATACTTCTTATCTGTGTGTGCGAGAGCATTATGCACTTGTTTGTGCTAGAGTGAGAGAATTACTGGAGAAATTTCGCGATAGTCCGCATAAACTATATTTAAAAATTGATCAGAAACATTCTGTGACGCGTTTGTACTTCAGCAGCTTAATCTACGCCGTTAAACACTTGATTATCTGAGTTATCTTCACCCCCGCTGGTTTCACCATGCTCTGTCTATTTCCATCGCAACCCTGAAACTCTGTTCTCTTTACTAACTTTTGACATCTAACGTTTTTTCTCCCCCTCCCCCCTGCCCATCCAACATTGAACCTGCCGACCAGCCCTCCTCCCCCTTCCCATGCGGGATTACATCTTCAGAGCGCGGACGTATTTGCAGCTGTGGAGTTTTCAAACTTGATTCAACATTATTTTTTAATAATGCTGCTATGCTAAAAACAATGAGGGAATTCAATAGTTGTTATATTTGATTTTATTGTAAACTGGCATCAATTCAAAATGTGCATTCAATTTCACTGAGCAGTAATTACTTAAATTGACAATTTCATTGAGAATTAATTAATTATCATAATGACAAGGCCGCATTCCAAGGTTTTCTGTAGAAAATACCAAACTATTATTATTATTGTTGTTATGAAGTAAATTGCTAATAAATATAGTCTAAATCTGTTCGAGTGATTTTTTCACTCTAAAAAAGAGTAGTTCATAGAATGACTCGCCTTCGAGTGAAAACTATGAAGTCCCTATCTATAGGTTACTCGTTGTAGAGTGATTTCTATTGTCTTTGTTCGATCACTCTTTAAAGAGTAAGTCACTTGATAAGGAGCCCTCTCTTCGTCAACACGTGCTTCGTTAGAAAATGTGCAAAAGTGTTTGTTGCAGTATTTTTAACAATATAGGATGTCGACAATGATATCAAAGTTGCCTGAGGTGAGATGAAAATATATATTTACGATTCGTATGTACAGACATATATGTATATGCCTATGCAATGTGCATGTATACGTGCATACATATAAAGAAGTTAGGTTAGGACATTAACAATAGTAATAAATACTTTGTGTTT
Organism: Nasonia vitripennis; assembly: GCF_009193385.2. Taxonomy (NCBI): domain Eukaryota; kingdom Metazoa; phylum Arthropoda; class Insecta; order Hymenoptera; family Pteromalidae; genus Nasonia; species Nasonia vitripennis. The sequence goes on from NC_045760.1 coordinate 21,055,079, forward strand.
TTAGGAAACATTAGATGCGTGTGATGCTCTAGACTCCAACATTTTTTATCATCTCGAATGTAATTGCAATACCTAACCTCAACCATAACCTGCAAATCTAAAATCACCCTACCCATGGCAAAGAGTGAAAATATCAGGAATTACTCGAAGCCGAGTGACTCAATTTTGGCGGAAAGCTTAGAGTGATTTATCACTGGTTTAGAGTGATTGTTCACTCTAAGAGATTTAGAGAGTATACATTAACGAGGTTCTACCGGTGCTGCACTAGTCAAAATGTATGCCTTTTTTATTTGTAAAATATACTTTGTTAAAGAAGCTGCACAGATAAAGTTTCACAAAATAATGATTATACAATTGTATTTATCTTAATTATTTATGAAAAGTTCCATACGGACGCTGATTTGACTAATTTTTTGAGGTTAAATGCATGATTCTTATATTTAATCAACTTTTATTATATGTCAGAGCCTCTGAACAATATTTTTGAAGGGTAAATAATTTTCCTTATGTATATATTTATAACTATAATAAATTCTAATTCTCTCTCAATAATTGAGTCAGTGTATACTACTTATATCATTTTTAACATCGACTGAGAATTTGAGAACTGTGTGTGGTGTATTTGCTACTCTGCTGTATAGCATAGCAGACAACATATACAACCTGTATACTATACATGAATATGGTATATACTTTTCCATGTATGTGTGTGTACGATTAGGTACTGCTTGTGCTGCTATATAAATATAAGTAAGATATAAGCAGATAGCCTGTACCACCTGTAAAACACAGGGTATTCTAGGTTAGGTTGTTACTTTTTGCATCTTTAACACATTTGAAAAATTATCACAAATATTTGGGTAAACGGTAAATATAAGTAGATTTATAATTGAAAATAATTATCGTATTCAAATATGTTTCGATTGTTTTTATTATACCTGTTTCTTCGTATAATAGATTCGTATGAATTGTACTTAGCAGTTCTTAGCCAGTGACATGTACTTCGAACTGGCCAGTAGCACTGGCCAGTCACTAGTCTGCTCACCAGTTTCGCTGCTCAATTTTCTACCAGGGATCTAAGGGGTTTTATTGTAAGTTACGATTGGGATAGACTTTATTCTGAGTAGCAGAGAGAAGAAGCACGTCGGAACTCTACGAGATTCAGTCGGAGACTAAACGGCTAGCGCATATTGACAGTGCATAGAAATGCAGTAAAACTGCCTAAGACAAAGGTATCTGCTAACGTGACATAATACTTGTATGCTGCTACATTTGTTACACAATTGACAGCTAGGTGATACATTTTTCGTATCTTATTCCACACGTAGAATCTGAAAAGTTCGTATGATTTATAGTATTTGATAAGATTTGATGGTAATAATTGGCAGATGTCTGCGTAGGCTTAGGCTCTTTTCTTACATACAGTCAATAAATCAGAAGATAAAAATAATTGGGTTAGTATTTAATCATATGACTATTATATTAATTTAATGGATTTTTAAATAAAAATTCAGTTCTTGCATGCGAGCATGCAGTGTTATATTACACATTTTATAGACATATTACGCAAGTATAGAAAAATTTAGTTGAATGAAGAACACAATTTTACTTGCTATAAGACACTTTGAGATAAAATGTAGCCTGGGATATTCATTAAAAAATTCCTCCCTCGCGTGTTCCACTAGTGAGAAAAATAATTAATGCCGAGGGGAGGCGTGCCTCAAACGATAATCATGACGTTTTTGTTCTGCGTGAAAGAGCCGACGTGGTTCTCTTCTTGCTGTTGTTCCCTACCTTTTTTGTCCTTGTGCGAGAACGAACGCCGTCGACTTTGTTATATCCCTGCTTCGGCAGTATAAAAACTATTACACGTCGGCTTTAGAGCTTTTTATTTGAATTTAATCCCAAACCTATTTTCGGATAACGTTTGTAGCGGTATTAATGCGAGCTATATTATGTTTGTCAAACAAACGGTAAAAGCTCCTTTGGTATGTTCCACGCAATTGCGACTAGCAGTTCTATATAGTACCTAGATCGAGATCAAATGACAAAGATCATACTGTGTCAGCCATGAAAACGATTTAAAAGGATAATAATTCATAAAATTAATGAATAACGTTCAAGGAATATCCGCAAATATTGTTTTACACATAACAATTCAGTTTTCGGACTCACTGAAAAAGATATCCTCCGTAGTGCTTGCTAAACGAGCTCTGCCGCGTTATAGCCCGTCGATGTGAGATTGGATTTTGCTCTCTAGACAATTGAAGCTGTCTTGGATAACCACCTTAACGAGCATTTCGAGCCTTCTGAATCCATCCTTTGGAGTACCGAAACTGATGCTGTAAGTTTTTATCTCGATCAAAAGTCGAAGAACATGTGTTCCATTATTTTTCACTTGGAGACTAGAGTTGGCTAAATGGATTTCACATGGGGCGCGAGAGATACGCGCTTTCCCTGAACGTGGACGCGTTTAATCGAGCCCGAGTGACGGGCCGCCGTCCTTGCACTAAAGCGGACTACGGCTCGACCTTCTGCCCGGTCTTTTCCACGAACTAATTGGATTATTTTTAATGAGAATCTTAGTCGCATCCCGCGCCGTCGGTAGCTGAGTGCTACTCAGTTCGAAGAACATCTATATGTACGGGAAAAATATACTTTCTTGACTTTAAAAGCGCTTCCGTTCAGACATATTTGAATTAATCTCACGAGTTTTTTCGGTACACCGAGAAGTACTAGAATTTGATACATTTTGCTTCGCTTAATAGAGTCGTACGCTTTTTTAAAATCTATAAATAGTTGGTGTATGGTTTCGCAAAATTCACACTTTTTCTCTAACAACTGTCTTATGGTAAACATTTGATCGCTCGTCGATCTGTTGCGCCGAAATCCGCACTGATAATCTCCTACTATATCTTCCGCGAATGGAGTGAGTCTAGCTTGTATTACGTTTGACAGAACTTTGTAGCACGTTGCTAAAAGTGAAATACCCCTATAGTTATTGCAGTCTGTCTTATCCCTCTTTTTAAAAATCGGTATAATGATAGATTCCTTCCAATTTTCAGGTATTGTTTCATTTTTCCAGATGGCACATACTAGTTTATAATTACTATTACGAAGCTTACTCAGAAGAAAACAAAACAATGAAAAAAACAATATATAATACAACGAGAACAATTAAGTATCAGTAATTTGTTGGACGTACCTTTAATTAAATGTCCATATATAGCGACATATAGCGATTCAGTGTAATGGTCGAGTTTTCAATAAAACCATATCGATTTTCTGACTCTCCTCAGGGTATCAGTAATCGTCTACGTTCATCCAGAACAAGTCCAACTTTCTCCCTCTCGCTCTCTCTCTCTCTCTCTCTCTCTCTCTCTCTCTCCCTCCCTCTCTTTCTCTCTCTCTCTCTCTCTCTCTCTCTCTCTCTCTCTCTCTCTCTCTCGGTCTCTCTTGCGCTCGCGCGCTCTAGAAGGATCACACCAACCTATATGTAGGTCATTAGGATAATTATTTTTCCTGCACCAAGCAGTGGCCCGGTACTTCCAATATGAAGCCAGGAAATCCATTTCACGTCCAGCCGATTATCTCACCGAGATATCGCTTGCGCCTTTGGACTCAAGTATACTAGTATACGATATTGGGATAACCCCTGCCCCTCGAATTCCCGCGTTGGCTTTTACGTAATCTTTCTTTCCTCTGCTTGCTTGCTTCGGACGCCTGCTTTCTCCCCGAAAATTTCGCACTTCGGGAAGCTCATCCCCGAGAAAACATAATGCCCCCTGGCAAAATAGATACACAACGAGGATGAAGAGAGATGGCGGCTGAGGCTGTTTTTTTTTCTTCCTCGCGAAGAAGGCTGTGGAATAACACCCATGGGTGATATTGACCTAGTCGATGGCTCTTTTTCTATTCTCCTCCTCCTTCTCCTCCGCCTCCGCCATCCGGCTCTGCGAATGCGTTTCTTATTATTCCTCGTGGCTGCTGCTGTTTCTTCCTTCTTCTGGAACTGTTTATTGTTATTTAAGTCCCTCTGCTGTGTCCACCCTAGCCTATATAGCCTATATAACGGTTACGGCACATTGGATTTGTTATTGCGTAGGCGCGAGAGAGTTCTAAGAGTAGAAGCGTATCTTTCGAGCCGGCAATTAAACTGGATTTTTCCGTTGATGAGCGTACGAGGAGGGATTATTTTGGGCTATCAAGTCAATTCAAAAGTTTGGCGTGTAAAATCAGAGGGTGCGCGGGGATGTGTTTTTTAAATCTGGAGAGGGTCGAGGGCTGCTTTGATATTGCACTGTAAAAAGTTAAGCGCTTTTTTATCAGAAGACTATTTATCGCTTCACTACGGTATACGACTCAAGATCTAATCGCTGATCGATTTAGAATGTGCGCTGCATATAAAGTAGGGGCTTCGCGGCGCAATCTGAGATTTTCGCGATTATACGTGTAATGTTGTTGTATGATCTCATGCTGAAAGAGTCGATTTTTATAAAAAGAAAACATGGCAAGGGTGAATTTTAAATGTTCTTTATTTGATGTTATATACACCTGATGTGATTGACGTTTTACTTAAAGTCGAGTTTAATCAATAAGTATCTGTGGCTGCCAGGCAAAACGACATAAGTGCACTTTTCATGTTTTTGAGAAAAGAGAGTTTTATTGTTCAGACTTGCTATTATAAGTACGGAGCGCGGTACAGGTGAATAACCCATTCACACATTAAATAGACTTACACATATCCACATGGTGCTGTGAATATATTATACATTTGCTGCTTGGTGCAACGCCGCACAGGTATGAAGTTATATCTTGTTATGTTTAGAACTGTTGACTGATCTATACTGCGGTCCCCGGCGTCCATACAACGTTGCTCGAATAAGTTTTTAAAACAATTCAAAAATTCTATAAGTCTATGATTGCAAAACAAGACGACATAAGTCCGTTATTGGATTTTCCTCAGAGAATTTACTGCAATTAGATCGATCATTGGTTGTTAGTCCAAAATAACGGAGGTTATAGGCAATATTTTGTTGCCACTCAAACAAGAGGTATCAGAGAAGCTACCAGCACATGAAAAGGTCATTTTGAAATAGACTCGTGTTGTTTTATCGGGCACAAAATCTAAAGTCGGACTTGTGTATCAATTTTTCAGGTTTAAATTTAGACAGGAACCCCAATAAAAAAGTCATTGCTTTTACAGGTAATATTAATGGAATTTTCACTGATAAAGGGAAAGCAACGTGGGTGAGGGCACAGAGCAAAAGAGTCAGTTGTGCTCATCCCTAGAAGAAATAAATAAACGGTTCGGCCTTCTGCACACGCACGCGCACACAGAGGAAAAATGAAGCTGCGGTAGAAAATTGAACGCCACCGCCGTCAGCTGCGCACGTAAAGTCAGACCGAGATTCAAAGGCCCCGTGTACTCGGCACTTGCGCGAGAAGCGATTCCGTTTGTCGACTGATAGTGAGATTCGCGAGAGGGCTGGAAACAGTATAGGTAGTAGGTACGCACACGTCTATTACGCGCGCGCGCCATTCGCGTCAAATGTAATTTTCAACGCCACGGAGAGCAAGATAAACGAGCGACAGCACTACCGAGCTTGCAAGGCGTTCGCAAACATCTGATCCGGTTCCACTTTGCGGTACCAACGCCATGGTATCTTCGACACGCTGCTGCTCTATATGGAGGCGAAGGTGGGGGACGGCAAATACCCACGCGAGAAAGAGATACGGGAAATTCACTTTGAGAGAAAAGCAAGTAACTCGGCCAGCACGTGTGATTTTTCAGAATTTGGCCGTGTGTTCATTATTATTTTAATTTTGAGCTCTGCCTAGAAGAGGTTAATTATTTATATTATATCATTACGTGGATTAACAAAATAAGCGTTTTAAACAATATTTTTTGCGCGCAGAAAAATTTTAATAAATATTTGTTTCTCTTACCTTTTTCACCTTCTGTTGTTCTGCTTTCCCAAACCATTTGCTCTTTCAAAGAACAAACTTTAATTATCCACTGAAGCGTTCTCCGAATGCGTTACGCCCGACCAAACAACGAGAGTTTTCGTAAATGCGCTTGCAAATATCTAAGAACTCAAATAAAAACGCATTATGCAGTGCAGAATAATTCTGGATATCTGAAGGCCGCATGTGTCGTGGTCGAGGAAACTCCTCAGCGCCGGCTCTATCCAGCCAGAAGCAGAGGAAGCGCGGGTGAAACTCATCGCGTCTTTTGGTTGCAGCTGCTTGCGTGTAAATATGAGCGATCGCCGCAGAGAGAGCAAGAGTAGATAACGGTTTCCCGTAGCAATTTCCACGGGTGACGACAGGCCTCGGGCAATAAGGGGCGCGCGCGAGAGCTGCAAAGCTTTGCCCCGCAAACAAAGAGTTGTCTCGCTGCTGGAGTTTTTTCCTCTCTTTCTCGCGACCCCTATCTGCCGGCGGCTTTGCGATTTGAGGCCGTTGGACGACGAATGACGAGCATATCAAGCCGAGACGAACATTTGTGAAAATAAAACACGGCACGAAGCTGCCGCTACCATGTAATGATTCACTTTGTGATATCTTAAGGCACTTTTTTATCTTTTTATTTTCCTTCCTCTTTTTTGAATCGTTTGCTTGGCTCTCTGAGCTGGGCTTATTGCTCTGCTGTTGCTTAGGGATTACGCGCTTTATTGCTTTCTGAGAAACGAGAGTCGTTGCGAAACTGTTAGTAGTTTACTGCTTGTTACCGACGTAGGTTAGCTGAAATACAAACTTCTAAAGGCGAGCATCTCAGCGCTACGGTTTTGGAAACCGACAGCGTAGGCTGCGTGCACGACGATTAAATGGGATCGATCGGGGCCGCTTTCCTCACCCCCAGCCGGTTACGGCTGATTAATTGGTGAGGCCCGGAACAGATGAAAACTTGGGAGCGTTTCTCTGTGGCCAGTTTGCCCTAGGGAGATGCGTCGTCTGGAAGGGTAGCCTGCTTCGAGAAGTGGCTCGCTTGTATTTCGGGGACAGCTAACGTACGAAGGAGGCATTTTAGATTTTGTGGGGTTATATTTGGTTGACAGTGTTCGCGAATAGTAGTAATATAATTTGTAATTGCTGCTCTCGGCGCAGGTTCTCTCCTCGTGAGACAATACGTTGAGTTTTTCCTGCGTCACAGACTTCGGTCTGGACAAATGTGGGAACGACAAGCGCGCGATTTATGTATATTTTTTCGGTTGCGGAAAGTGTGCAGGACAAAGGTCGAGTTGTACCGCGCACGTGAAACCGCGCTGTTTTCGAGTTCGAGTTTTATGGCTTTTCCTCGAAAGAAAAGTACGTAGGCTCGAATCCGAATCTCGAGTACGCACATCTGGCCAGCATAACATCGGCTCGAGCGTGGGCCCGCGCTGTTGAGCCGAGCTGTGCGGCGCGGATGTTGGGCTCGGGTTTTATGGCGGATCGGATTAGTGCGGGCGGCGGGGACAGCTTCGACAACGAGTGCTTTGTGCGGCTTTGTTTTATAGTTTTTGTGTGGATGAGCATTGGAGAAGGGAAATTTGGGACTTCCCAGCGACTGTAAAAACGATCGGCGACTAGCGGTGGGGTAGAGCGTCGATCGTCTGCGAGGGCGGCTGCAGCGGAGTCAGTCGAGAGCTGAACTCCAAGCAGTGCGCTTCGCAATTTTTATTTGAATATAGTTTTTATTTACTGAGTTTATTTGTGTTTTAATTATTTATCCTTTCTTCGCAAATTACGCGAGAATACTCTCGGAGTATTAACACTGCTCGCGAAGTACGTGAAATATCGTTGCTTCTTTTTACCTCAATTGAATATTCTATAGTTATATTTTTCGCATTATCATACAGTTGGGATATCAAAAGGAACCTCAAACATTATTTTAAAAAATTGCCGTATCTCTCGCGTCGCTATACATGCGCGCATATATGCGCACGCATGCAAATCAGAAATACACGAAGCTTTGACAAATCGATTACATTATCGGTCGAGTCGCTAGCTCGGATGATTTATAATGCCGGGCTCGCGCGGCGCACTCGTTCAACTATATACATGTATATAGAACGGCGATACGATAAAAAAGCGAGCGAGCGGCGAGGCATATATATATATATATATATAGCCGAGCTGCTCCAACGAATAAATATACAGGGCGCCGGTGGCGTTAAAATAATAATAACAATCGGCGCCTCGGTGTGCAGGCAACGTCGGGCGCATAAGTAATTAACAAAATCACGGCAGATTAACGCTCGCAGCGCGGCATTTTTGGGTCGCATTTTTAGCTTCAGAAATTTCCTTTCTCGCGTGCGGTTGCGGATGACATAGTTATCGCCAAAGATTATTATGAGCAAAAATGCGCGCGGTATCTTAGTAGCGAAGCCTTTGATCGGATATTATATACTCCCTATAATTTCGATTTTCGTCGGGACTATGTATGGATGCGAAATTAAGAGCAAACGTGAGCGTAACGATGGCGCGCACGGTACGCGCTCGTAAAGTTAGCTCGACGAATTATAGAATTAGAATAGTCAAAATCGCGAATTTCCATAATCGGATTCTATGCGTTGCATACATTAGGTGCGTTTCCTGCAGCGAAACTTCTGAAACTTCAGGCACATTAACTGTTATTTAGTCTCGGAACAATTTAATTTCGAAGTAGTTCTTCCCGCTCATTGTACTTCTTATTGCGTTAGCCGACACTCGGGGCTCGGGGGCGCTCGCTATATTTAATTTCATATAAAATTCGCCTCGCGCGCGCTGTCTACGGAATCGTCCGCGCTCGAAATAATAATCCTGCGAGAGAGCCGAAATCTAGCGAACAGAAACATTCCGTAATGTCCTTCAAACAACTCGCATTCCTTACACCTCCCGCGTCAACCGTCCTGGAAAACCAACTAAAACTTCGTCCCCATGCTGCACTCTCGAAGATAGAGCACGAAAAAAAAACAATTTCACAAAACTTCTCTCTCATCGCAATCGTCATTTTCAGCGACGATAAATCGCGGGCGGGGACCGCTGCGCGCACGTGTGTGTGCAGCTCGATTTATCTTAATGTATAATAATGCGTGCTCTCAAGCTCCCCCTCCTGTCTCGAGTCTGCTCCGCGCGCAGGCGAATTTTCCTCCCAGCCTCGCTTTGCTATCTTATCACTCAGCCCATTCCCTATACTCGCTATCTGTCGATGCATAGTGCGCGAGGGAGGGATACCAAGCCGAGTCTCACGGCGACGCCTGCTCCGCGAGTTTTCTCTCCGCGAAGGCGTCATTCAAAGTCTAGGGCAGGGCTTCGTGTGGCTTTTTATGCGAGGCCATCCACTTCGGGAACTTTCGAGCCAGGTCCGCGTCTGCATAGAGCGGGACGCGAGTTTCGTAATTAATTAAACGCAATCCGATCGATGCTAATCATACATTAGCGCGGAGAGGGAAAATTTTGCATTTGAATTTTCGTTAAAAATTCGCAACGCGGAAGGCAACGCCCTGAGAATCAACCATAGAACATTAATTTGCGCGGCTTAATGCGGTGTCAGTAGCACTCGCATGTACCCAGCGAACTATGATTGAACGAACGATTCCACATAAACTGCGCGCAAACATGTTTCGTACGCCATGTACTGATTTGCACTGCTGCGAATTTACGAAGTTAGCATTCACGGAAGCTCCTATTAATATCTGGTATTTGAATCGGATATTAATTCTATGGTGAAAAGTATTCCGATTTCGTTTGTACTAGCGGTAGAAAATTTGGGGATGAAAGTTGCAACAACTGACCCAGTGGTCACCGATTTAAAAACGTTCTCGAATTCAAATTTTCAATATTTTTTATAGTCAACAAAAATTTTGTATGATCAAAGAAACGCCGAGTTTTTATTGAAAACATGCCTCAACTCGATTGACTGCGCGTTAAGGTAGTTTACCAGAATATTTATTTTCTTAGGATATCGCTTAAACTTTGTTTACATGTTCAATCAAGTGTCCTCTACAATGTGGTATTTTTTTACCCACCAAGCGACATTATTAGGCACGACCGCGACACGGAAGTGCCTTATAGTTTCATGTGCGAAAAATGTGTGAGATGCGATATCTCCCGCAATTTTCGACCGATCGGGCTAAAATTTTAGGAGAAGTCTCCTTTTGCAAAAGCTAAAAAACTATGTTTTTTTTATCCCGATCCTCTACGTCGTTTTGAAATGCGGGCACAATTTGTTCGATTTTTAAGCGTTTTTTTAATAAAAATTTTCCTGTGATGCGATTATCTCGGAAAGACTTTAATCAATCGGGCTAAAAATTTGTGTGCAAACTCCTCTCGTAATACTAAGCTGACAGATTTATTTTGGGCTTGATCCTGCACGTATACGCAGAATGCGGTCACCTCCAAAAATCGCTAAAAACGGTTTTTTAGCTCTAAGTCGAATTCTAAGCATTCTACAAAAAAAAGTTGAAGGGAAAAGTTATAGATCTTTGAAAAATACAACTTTTTCCCATTAACATCAAATCATGAAAATGCTCAGAACTCGAGTTTACAGCCCAAAATCAATTTTTTACAGCTAACAAACCAATTATTTGTCATAAAACATTAGGATCTACGTTTTATATTAAAATATTAAATATAAAAGTTGTAGACATTTTTAAAACCGTGGCAAACATTTTTTTAACACTTTTTGACATACACAACCCTAAAAGCGATTTTTTGATACATAAATTCAATAATACTGTTACAATGCCGCTACCCTAAGCGGGTCTTGGGCGTTGTCGTCCAGATCGGACGGGTGGGTGCCTATCACCACTACACAGCGCGTCCTTAGGTTGCGGATAGAGGAACAGCCCCTGAGAAAGAGGTTAGCTGCGAATAAATTGAATAAGCAGCCGCGGACAGCCGATAGGAACAGGCGTTGGTGTGATGAGCCCACACTGTCGAACGCATTCATCTAGAAACACTACGCAAGCACCACAACAACAAAAACACTTCACATTATCTCTTATCTCTCATCTATCTCTTTCAACACACATTACAAAAATGGGCAAAAATCCTGCTGCCGAGGAGGATGCAGGAGCGATGCCCCGAAAGGGGATGTGTAGAATGATTCGTCACCTGGTCTTACGCGGTAACGATGCCAGCGAAGGCGCGCTGCCTTGCAGGGGGGCGTTAGGATGCGAGAATGAAACCGTATTGTGTCTGACGACAAATTGACACTGTCCTCGTCAAAGTCGGAAAGCTCTCATACTTAGTTCTAGAGAGGTATGGGGGTTATCACCTCTAGAACGGTGGACTCACCTGCGATCGGAACAGGATCCGAAGCGCGCGGGTTTTAACATAACATCATGGCTCAAAAAAATCAAATCCGAAACAAAAGGGACTTAAGGGTCGGAACTTGGAATGTTCGCAGTCTATACAGAGCAGGTGCGTTTAAAGAACTCGTAAAGGAAGCTGATAGGTACAATCTAGATTTGGTAGCAATACAGGAATCGCGGTGGCCAGATGGCGGAGTACTAGCATCGGGTAACTTCACGTACCTGTATGGGGCCGGGAGTGGGGGATCTCTAGGAACCGGATTTCTCGTAAGCAAAAGCATCATACATTCGGTTAAAAGTTTCAAATCCGTCAATGATAGGCTCTCGTACATCATTATCGAAGGTGAATGGTATAGATATGTATTCATTAATGTACACTGTCCTACGGAGGACAAAGAAGAAGAAGCTAAGGATCTCTATTACGAAACTTTAGAGCAGGTAATCGACCAGTTCGCGTCTTACGACACAAGAATAGTATTAGGCGATTTCAATGCTAAAATAGGTAGGGAGGAAATGTTTAGGCCTACTATAGGTAAGGAAAGCCTGCACGAAGCCAGCAATGATAACGGTATTAGGGTCATAAACTTCGCGGCGGCAAAAGATCTTATAATCAAAACTACGTGTTTTAAGCACAAGACAATACACAAGGCAACGTGGACATCGCCGGACGGGGCCACACAGAACCAAATTGATCATTTCCTCATTGAAAAAAGACGTCATACTAATGTTCTTGACGTAAGTGCTTACAGAGGGGCAGATAGCGACTCGGACCACTTCCTAGTAGTAGCCAAATTAAGAGCTAGACTAGTAGCGAATCAAAATAGTAAGCGAGCAAAAAAGGTAGAAAGCTTCGATATTGAGAAACTACGAGATAGAACAGAGCGTATGAGGTACCAGATAGAAATTAATAACAGGTTTCAGGCACTTGAAGAAGCAAACACATCGCCGGAGGGGAATGACGAACCGAATAGCTTATGGGGGGACATCGAAAAAACGGTAAAAGAGGCCGCGAACAAAGTACTGGGTAAAAAGAAAAAGCCAAAGAGCAAACCATGGTTTGACGAAGAGTGCGAACTCTAGTTTGAAAGGCGCCAAAAGGCTAAATTAGATAGCTTACAAAATAGAAGCGATAGGACCGTAGAAGAGTATTCTAAAGTAAGGAAACATACGAGCGCGATCTACAGAAATAAGAAGCGTGAGTATCAAAAGAATCTTACTAGGAGAATAGAAACTAACAGTAAGGAAAATAACCCCCGCGAAATGTACAGAGGGATTAACGCCATCAGAAAGGGTTTTAGGAGTAGAGCGCAATTGATGAAGGACGAAAACGGGGACCTCGTAACAAATGACAACGAATTACTGTCGCTGTGGAAAAATTATTTCGATAAATTATTAAACGTGCACGAAAATAGCGAAGAATTAGGGGACGAAATTCACACTGCTGAACCCCACGTGGAGGAACCGAGCTACCAAGAAGTAGATGCCGCGATTAAAAAACTAAAAAACAATAAAGCCGCGGGAAATGACTCTATACCAGCTGAGTTACTCAAATATGGGGGCGTCGAGCTCACTTTCAAAATCTATAAACTAGTATGTGCCATCTGGAAAAATGAAACAATACCCGAAAATTGGAAGGCATCTATCATTATACCGATTTTTAAAAAGGGGGATAAGACAGAGTGCAATAACTATAGGGGTATTTCACTTTTAGCAACGTGCTACAAAGTTCTGTCAAACGTAATACAAGCTAGACTCACTCCATTCGCGGAAGATATAGTAGGAGATTATCAGTGCGGATTTCGGCGCAACAGATCGACGAGCGATCAAATGTTTACCATAAGACAGTTGTTAGAGAAAAAGTGGGAATTTTGCGAAACCATACACCAACTATTTATAGATTTTAAAAAAGCGTACGACTCTATTAAGCGAAGCAAAATGTATCAAATTCTAGTACTTCTCGGTGTACCGAAAAAACTCGTGAGATTAATTCAAATATGTCTGAACGGAAGCACGGGTAAGGTCAGAGTAGGCGGTAATGTATCAGAACCCTTCATGATACGCGATGGTTTAAAACAAGGGGATGGACTCTCTACGGTGCTGTTCAACTTAACGTTAGAGTATGCCGTTAGAAAAATGCAGGTTAGCCAGCTGGGCGCAACGCTTAATGGAACAACGCAGATACTAGGCTACACAGATGATTTGGGTATACTGGGGGATTGTAGGGAAACGGTAGCAAGAAACGCGGAAATCCTCATAAAAGCGGTGGAGTATACAGGGTTAGAAGTGAGTGATTCAAAAACAAAGTACATGATTGTGGATAAGCTAGGCATCTGCAGAGGGGAGGAAGATCTCAGAGTTGGGAATTTTACTTTTGAAAAGGTTAGCGAATTCAGGTATCTGCGTATGACCATAAATGATAGAAACGAGATTAATGTCGAAATAAATAAGAGACTCCATTCGGGTAATGCTTGCTTCTACGCCGTGAGTAATTTACTTAAGTCGAGGCTGTTGTCTAAAAACGTTAAAATAAGAATATACAGGACGATAATACTGCCGGTGGTTCTATACGGGTGCGAAACGTGGGCTCTCACTAAGCAGGCCGTTTTAGGGTATTTGAAAATAAAGTCTTGCGAAAAATATACGGGCCGAAGAAAGATGAGGAAACCGGGGAATGGAAGAGACTACACAATAATGAGTTACACAATCTGTACGCGTCACCAAATATTAACAGAATAATAAAATCGCGCAGATTGGGATAGGCAGGGCACGTAGCGAGAATGGGAGACGACCGTACGGCAGCGCGTGTCATGAAGGGCAGGCCGATGGTAACGCGACCTCTAGGTAGACCTAGACGTAGATGGGAGGACAACGTAAAAGCGGATCTAGTAGAAATAGGACGGGTGGGTGTCGATCGGAGAGGTGCATCTTGGGTGGGGTTGACACAAGATAGGGCAGCGTGGAAGGCTTGCGTAGATGAGGCGATGAACTTTCGAGTACCAAATGCCATGTAAAAAAAAAGCTTCGTAATAGTAATTTTTGCGTACAAAAATGTCGAGATTGTATTTCAATGTACTATTTCAGCCAAAAATCGTGGATGTATGTGCGTTTTCGTATACGCCTGTCTGTCAGCTTCTATTCAGTGTATCTTAATCCACCCGGGCTCGCTCTCTTTGTTTTCACTGCAACATAATGGAAAAAAGGTCCGTTTTTCATTTTACTGAAATTTTCAGTTTTTCTCATCGCTTTATTACCATAGTTTTTTATTAGCGCTTTTCCGACCGATGAGAAGAAGCTGCGTTTTACAATCTGACATATTTATACATTCGGCTGACAAGATATGCAGAGCACAGTTTCAACTCCTTCAAAGTGTTGCTTAATGTTTCAGCATCTGAAAATCACACAAAACAGCTTAAAGAATGCAGTGGCCTGAACATGAGACGCTATATGGGGAATTCCACGGGAAAAATACACTTTCTTGTCTGCAAAAACAGCGAAAAAAAAATTTTGGGGCACGCGTCTGAACCACTTTTTTTCTAATTGTACATAATTAAAACAATGCAAAACCTCTTCAAGCTCTTTTCCTTTACTTTCATTTCACTGATGCACAATTTTTGTTTGAGCACTTGAGCATCGGGTACATGCTATTGAACAATGGCTAGTTTTCGACAAATTCGAGTGACCAAGAAAACAGTGTCATAAGGCACTTTTTCACTGTTGGAACGTGGCTTTGCATTGTTTTAAACATGCAATATTATAAAATAAGTGGTCTGGGCGCGTCATCCAATAATTTTTTTTCGCCGCTTTTAAAGTCAAGAAAGTATATTTTTCCCGTACAATTCTCCATATAGATGTTCTTCGAACTGAGTAGCACTGAGTTCCAAATGCCATGTAAAAAAAAAAAAAATTCAATAATAACTTCGGTGCAACATGCCCCATCCAACCCAATTTTTTTCATCAATTTTCCTTTATTATTACAAACTGAAAGTTATATTTTGGCCTTTATCTCATACATATATACAAAATTAAACCACTTTTTTAATTAAATTATAAAGAATGCATAATTTAGGGAATACGTAATCGCCGAATACAATCCGTGTAACTTGGCATCATATAACGACGTACGCTATATTAATTAAATCTTTTAGGCTGAATCAGTATAATTCACTTTCAAAATTCAAGTGTATATACTGAACTAGAAAAACCTAAACTCAAGAAAGAAAATTGCTTAGATTGAAGAAAAGCTCTAAGTAGCTTACTACATCCCTCTATACTATACTAAAAACCTAAACAATCAATTTTCTAATATTCTAATTGAAATCCTACAAACAAAATATCATCCTTTTGTTTACTTCCTCTTGAAAACTGCGATACAAAAGTATTGTATTATTTATCTGAAATTACAATAGAATAAAATTAAATTTTCCTGTAGTTTTGATGATAGTGTTGATGACCGCCAGAAGAATACCAATCAAAACTTTAACAACAACTAGCAAGGGCCAGCGCGCTACGCGCGCTCAGTTGTTTGTTGCCCAATTCGTTACTTGACCTCTAAAACTTTACTTAAAATTTTACAATCCTTTCTTTAAAAAGTGTCATGGGAAAAGTAAAGCCGCTGAAAATGCTAAATTCAAATTTCTGATTCAGAATGATTTGAAAATAATGATTTGATTGTTATAATTGAAATTACATTTTAAATTTTGGCGCCATTTAACACAGATGTCGCTTCATAACCAATAAACCATGGCAACCAATCAGAATCACGTATTAAATGCTTCACAACAAATGCTTCAAAACATAGGCCATCACTTTTTTTAGAGGGATATTGAAAAAAAAAACAGGATAATACTGTATAAGCACCGACAGGCATTACGAACGCGAAGCGCGAGCGTCAGCGGTCGTGCCTTATGCGCAAAACGCGAAGCGCGAGCGTTTTACGTGGCGCGCTAGTTTTTAGAGATATTGAACCTTGAAATTTTGTATTTTAACACGGGATGTCTATATCAAGTCCGAATTTTGAGGACGTTCAGTTGAATTGCGAAGCGAGTTTTCTTAGAATATTTTTTAAAAACTAGCTTATGGTGTAAAATAGCAATACAAATCATGGAGAAAAAATTGGATAGCGCAAACGAGGCTTTTTTTAAGATACAACAATTTAAAGTTTTCATCCCATGCTATCAGTATATCTATAGAGTTGCGCAGTGTTCCTCTCTCTTACAAGTTTTGAGAGTATTTTACACTCTAAACAATTTGTATCACCATTATAATGTTTGATACTATCAATTGTAAGGTTTTGACATTAAATAACACTGTATAATATCTTAAAAAAAAGAATTTTCTAATAAAAACCCTAATTGAGTACCACTGCAGCCAGTGAACTACCTTCCCATTACCAGCCCATCAAAACGTCCAATAGGACGTCAAATATACCAATAGAGTAAAATCTAAAAACTCGATTTCACGATACTCCCAGCGCTAAGCCAAAATCCGCGCGCACGTTCACACGGTCGACTGAGCTTGCGCATGCATTATTAATACATATTTTGGTTTGTTTGACGCACACCGCGCCGCAGTCAGGGACGCCGCCGCCACCGCCACCGCTTTTAGTTTCGTGGTGAAGTTGCGCCGGCTGTTTAGATTGTGAATCCCACACCGCGCATGCCAGAGAAAGTTTCGGTTTTTAATTTGCGACTCTCCTCTGTAAAACGCTTAGTCATTACAGAGCGCGCGGTCGAGTTGCTTTCGCCCGTACGCAACTTTCGCGAAAGTTTGTTATATATATATATATATATATATATATTTTTTTTTTTTCATTCCTTGCAAAAAGGCCTGGACGGCGCGAGTTTAAACGCGCTATGACTTTTATTCCGAGTATTTGGACTGAAAATTTCGCCAGTGCGGGATTATCATTCGAGTCTATTAAGGCGACGCTACCCTGGTAGAAAATTAACGAGTGAAAACCGTTAAAAAGTTAAGTTTAGTTGACCATTATTATCAAATTTGAATGTAAAAAAATAAAGCAAAATGTTGCTAATATTTTAGTGATGCGTGTCTATTATAGCAACACAGTATTATTTTTAAGTTAAAAATTGTTTTTTCCTTTTTTTCTTGCATTAAAACGTTCGCATGTTTTATTACAAATATTTGGTTTTTTCACGATTGCAAGATTTCTATAATTTCTGGATTGTAACAGTCATTTGACAAATTTCAATTTTATCTTGACTTAATGTGTATATCTATGCATTTATAATGTTTAAACTCTTATTTATTTAAATTGTTAACCACAACTTAGCTAAGTGGCCCAAAACTTAGCTTATTAACCGTTAACGTTTCTACCAGGGTAAATCTGAGCAAAAATTTTCGGAAAGCACGCGCGGCACCATTGTATCAGACACTACTGCCGTGTCAGACAAGCTCTTGGCGAACAATATCGTTATTGCTCGCAGTGATTCATAATGCCGGCGTGACGAAAGATTAGTGTAGTGTTGTTATGCAAATGCGGCTACTGACTGTTAAATCCCAACGTATAACAATTAACGTAACAATCATCTGTACATCGCAAGGCATTAGCAGGCCGTGACGACGCTCAGCGTGACCGCATTAACATCTATAACCGATCGATTACGATTAGCAGGTCGGAATGGGCAGCTAAGATCAAAAGGTCACGATGCATCGCCTTAATGCATGCACATTGCACGTGCATGCGTAATCCCGATTTTGCGCCAATTATTAGCATAATGCCGGGCCGCGCGAGGTCTAAGAGCTGCAGCGCGCAAGGCGCGGGGATATATAATACAGTCGAAATCGATTATCCGTTCGAGCGCCGGCGCGGTAATTTCGACATTAGCAATCTAAATACCCATGTACATACGTGATGGCATAATCATATAATATGCGTATATGGGGAATTCTATGGGAAAAATGCCATTTCCTGGTTGGAGAAACCGAAAAAAACAAATGTTAGGGCACGCGCCCGCAACTTTTTTTTCTTCTTGTACATGTTTAGAACAATGCAAAACCACGTTCCAACATCGAAAAAGTGCCTTTTTAACGATTTTTTTTAAATTGAAGCTCTTTTCCCCTTCTCTGACTCTACAGTATTACATTTTCTGTTTGTGCCTTTATGCATTAGGTACATGACGTTGAACAATGGCTATTTTTCGACGAATTTGAAGGGCCTAGAAAACAGTGTGTCACAAGGCATTTTGAGGCGTGTGCCCCAACATTTGTTTTTTTCGGTTTCTCCAACCAGGAAATGGCATTTTTCCCATAGAATATATCGGTATGACTTGTTCGATTACTAATTCCCGCTCCATTTCGAGCTGGATAATAGAGTGTGAGTGTTCAATCGTCGCAAACAGGTTGTAAAGTCTCTGTCAGTCGCTCATTAACAGCGAACGAGCCCTACCAGAGCGCAAAGTGAAAAAGGCCGAGTTAACCAGAGAAAACTGCAGCTCGCGTAACGGTAGTTGGTTAATTGCGAAAAGAAATTTCTCTCTCTCTCTCTCTCTCTCTCTCTCTCTCTCTCTCTCTCTCTCTCTCTCTCAGTTCGATCCGGAATGGGCTGTACACTCCAGGCGAGCCTACTCTCGCTGGGGATTCCAAATTATTAAAGCAAATTCATCAGAACTGGACAAATATTGTTTTATAACGATGATTGCTACAACGGTCGTTCCGCTCGGTTCCACAAATTTTAACCCTACCGGAAAAGATCTGCAAGTCTACTAATAGCCACTGTTCGATATATGCAAAGCCAGAATACTGAGGGGAAAAAGAGAGTGAGAGATAGAGAGAGAGGCGTGTGCACTTTTTACTCGGAAGCGTTTTGTCGCCAGGGGATACTCGCCAATGGACCCGGCGAGCTATATATACTGGCTTGTTTGACCATACGAACGCTAATTAACACGCTGAAGTTTGAACAACACAAATATTAAGCGCGACGTGGACGCCCACCGACTAGACTCTCGGCGAGTTTGCTATATAATCAGAAACTCTTGGTTCGCGTGGCCGCCGTGTTTACACGTATCAGTCCGTTATCTGCGTCTCTCCCCCGTGCTCGCCTACTTTTCGTTTTTATTTATTTATTTTTAATCGCAGGAAAGAGTCGATTTGCGGGGCCGTATAATATGCGATCGTTTGCAGAATTCAGCGTCTCTTCAAACGAAACGTGCGCGAATTTTGCGACTGTAAATAATTGGACGAATTTTTTGAGTTTATTCGAGTAAATTGAGCGGGAATCCGAAAAGCCAAGGACCCGAGTAAGAGCAGATTTTCGGAGATTCCTTCGCCTGCCGCTGAAAAACTGAGGAACTCGCGATTCCGCGCAAAGCCTGCACATCGTGGATAAAATCATTTCTTCTCACACGCCCACAGGTTTTCTCCCGAAGTTCAAACTTTTCGCGCGGCTAAAGAAAGTCGCCCCGCGGTTTTTTCGCTTTTTCACTTTCTCGCTTTCGCGGGCTCGTCGTCGCGCCTTTATTCTACCACCCCCGCTTACTAATCTTCGTTTAACTTCCATTACAGTTTCCAGCGCTTATTTCTTTTCTCCGCGAGAAGGCAACTCGTTAATCTTGCGGCGGCGGGGGCCACAGATAGCGATACTTAATGTGGAAAATCGCGCGAAATTCCTTATGACGCGCACCGACGCGGAGAAATGGAGGAAACAACCCCACGGCGTCTAGCTCGTTTCCTGTACATTATTACGCGGTGCCGCGGCGGTCGCCCCCCTTTTTTGCGCGCACGCGCGAGCTTCGATTTATTACAGGATGTGCGCGAGCGAGCAAGGAGCGTGAATTAATTATTCAGAAAGTTTTCCCGCGCCGCACCGAGCCGCGGCAGCACGGAGACTTGATATGCTGAGAGTTTTCGCGCGCGCGCTGTCTCCCCTTTTTGATATTAATTGTTCCTTCCGCAGAGATTTAATGCAAGCTGTTTGCGTTTTGGGCGCGCGCGCTCTTCGTCTGGACCGATGCCGTTGAACCGGCGCAAAAATAATTGTTCGCAAAAGTTTCGCTTGGACTCGCGCCAATGTTTAAATGCGAAGCATCCTCGGTATTTTTCATATTTTCCTCATTCTGGCAGTGCTTACCTGGACTTCGCGTAAAAATGCCGCGCTTGTCTCGGCTGACGCTTGTTACTCCATGTGTATTATAACTTTGATTCGTACAGATCGAACCGCACGAGCAATTTCGTCGCACCTTCAGGGAGGATTGTCGGGAGACGCTTTTTCTCGCAACAGAGTGCTCGTGTTTCTTTTCCATGCGGACGCACGACTGCGTGATAACCCCTTCGCTTTTAATTTTAATGCAAGCCACGGGGTCGTCGCGCGCAGCAAAGTTTACTGCCACACGTGCGGGCGAAATTTGCATGAGAGATAGGGGAACGGCGCACGTATAGAGGTGTGTATGTGTAACTATGGAGGAAAATATTATGTCAGGAGGGCGCGAGTTACCGGTGTGGTAGCGGAAACAGGAAGGAGAAGCAAGTCCTTGAAAACCCGAAAGATAAACCTCGCAACGATATCTGCTGCTGCAGCGGGACGACCTCGTTCGGGGAGAGAGAGAGAGAGAGAGAGAGAGAGAGAGAGAGAGAGAGAGAGAGAGAGAGAGAGAGAGAGAGAGATAGATAGATAGATAGATAGATAGGTCTTTATTTGCTAAGGCAAAAAAAAATAATACAATTAAGGTCACATAGACTGTGTCGCTACAGTCTAACAAAATTATAAAATACAATATATACAAATATCGTCACATATAATCACATAAAAACATATTTGGTCACATATAATTATCACATAAAACTTTTCAAATATTACGTTGCACATTTATGGTTTGGTCATAGACCTATCTGTATTGCACATTGGAAATCTAAATTACGTAATACTGAATGAATTTTTACGGCCTCAGGGCCAGAGAGAGAGAGAGAGAGAGAGAGAGAGAGAGAAAGAGAGGGGGGAGAGGGGGCGTTCGTCGGCATAGCCAGAAGAAGGCCATGAATTTAAAAAGTTTGACTCTTTGCTTGGCGGAGTTCGCCGGAGCCGCGTCGAATTAGAATAGGAATGATTATGTATGTCGCCGCCGCAGTTGCCAGATTAATCTCGGCTATTACTACTTATCCAATTTTCTTCCGGCTACATCCCAAGGTGTTATTCGCCGCGCGCGACGGGCAAAATTTGAATATTGAGATAAGACTGATTGCCCACCTCCGACTGCTAATTTTCATCTCCGCGTTTTACGGCGGATAGTAAAATACCTCGCGCCGCGCGAAGAACAATCAGACTGCGAGTTTGTTTTCGAGTTACACGTTTGTGAATCGGCGCGGGAATTAAAATCTTCCGGAGGACTGCACGGAAGGGAAGTATGCGCATGGATATTTAGGGGAAGAAAACTCGCGAGCGACGCTTATCGGAAAAACGATTTTCTAATCGGCTGAGAAGAATGCCTGTCCCCCTCGACAGAGAGCATAGGCAGGCCATTTCTCTTCTCGACGCTACTCTCTCGCGCTTCTTCTGCAAATGTATCGCATTTATCCTCCGCCTCTTTCGCCTCTTCTTTCTTCTTCTCGGGCACTCCCCCTCTTGCGATCCCGCACTTCTTGGCCGCTCTGACGTTCTTGTGCCGCACGCGAGCTTCCTATCTTCTCGAGGACGTACTGGAGGTACAGTCAGCGAGAACAATGCGGTTCAGCCTTGAAAGGGCGATCGCGCTATCGATGACGCTTTGGTAAATTTAGAACTCGGAGATTGCTCGCCTTTGTTGCGCGACGGTGTTCGCGTTTCTCTGCCGCGATACGTTTCCGCTGTTTCGATCTGGAGTATCAAACGTGTGTGTGTGTGTCGTTTTATCGATCTCCTGTACGCGTTCTCTTTTTTTTTACTTCGCAAAAGATAACGCGCTCAATTAGGGAGAGCTGCATTTTTAGGATCGATATCGGCTGAATATTTATGCCTGCCGAGTGCTTTCAAGCTTTCTATTTCGCCTCTTGGAATTTTTTCCCCAACTGAAAGTACATGGCAATGAATGCGTCCGAGAGTTGAAGTGCACTTGAGAGCGCGTGCCTTGGAAAAAAAATTACGAAATTAAATTGAACGCGCTTTTAACGGATAGCGGCTATATAATCAAATTTTTCGGTCCTTTTAATTCGCCCGTTGAAAGTTTTCTGCTGCTTAATCCCTTATGTTAAACGAAAAGTGCTCAGATCATCTCTTGAGAATCGCGAAGATGCGTTATTTTCACGCAACAGTAAGACGAATGGAGTGCTGCTCGACTGTGAATCAGGAAACATTGGCAACATATACGCTCCGACTGTGACCCCGGCGCAACATCGTCAAGACCGTTTTTCCTCTCTCTCTCTCTCTCTCTCTCTCTCTCTTCCGTCCACCTTTGTGCTTATCGCCCCGGCGATCTCCATTCCCTTCTTCTCCTCTCTCGGACGACGTCGAAAGTCCTCCCACAACTTTTCCACCCCCGCGTGACATCGCTCTTCTTCGCTCGAAAATCCACGCGCCGAAAAGAAAAAATAGCAATCCGTTTGGCTTAATTGAGTCGAGTCTGGCCTGGCAGTGGCAGCTAATTGGAGAAAATGTCGCTGGTGGTCGGGTTTCTAATTACTTAATTCAATTAGTTGGAATTTCGTTGTCGAGATTCGGACCTTCTTGTTTTTTGCCGCGCGTATTTACGGGGCGACGATGGACAGAGAGAACATTTTTCGCGGCGGCATAATTAAACGTCGGGTGTTGGAGGATTTACAACGGCGCGGGAGATGTATTTGCGTTTGTTTCGCCGACGCTCCGCGTCTCAAGTGGCGATAATTAAATTTTAATCGCGCGCTGCTGTTGCGCCGCAAAGGTGCAGCCTGGAAGCGCCGGTTACGCGACGAGTGTTTCGCGGCGGTAACTGCTGACACTGATTTGCAAGCGATAATTTAGCGGATGAATCATCGTGCGCGCGCGACTCGTCGGGCTGCCTTTATTGCGAGTTCTCGCGGCAGCGGGTGCAGCGGGCGTAAAAGCTGACTGGCGCGAGAAATTAGTTAACTTTTGACCTGCAAAGTCGATGGGATCCGAAGTGGTACGAGTCGGCTGTGGTCAGACCGATTGAAGCCGAAAGAAGCCTTCGGCAGAGGCAAACAGGCGCAACATGCCAGCGCAGGTTCCAATGCGGAGGAAGGAAAGCAGCGCAATTACAGGCCGTTCACACTAGAAAAAACATTAGCGGCGCGTCAGCGACTGCAGTGTAGTACGCTCTTCCTCTGGATCTCCTTAAATAATGTATAACGGCTCGAAAACGACCCCTAGCCGGGCTCTCACATATAACTTGACACACTATAGCGTGTCCCAGCGGGCTGCGGTCGAGCTCGTAACGTTCGCGGTCAAGTATCCTCTTACGAATTAATTACGTAGCTCTGCGCTCAGCGCTGTATACGGGCATATATACGTCGCCCACGCGAGCGCATAAATCCGAGCCAAGCATTACGATCCTTTTCCTTAGCTTCGCGCGACCGAGCTATACAGAGCGCAGCACTCGTATTTCCCGTGTCGTCAGCGGCGTATTATCGCGCGCGCGCCGCCTAATACCCGCGGTGCCGCCGGTCATAATTGCCAGAGATATATTACGTTTAATTACCGAGCGTGTATAACCGGCCCGCGAACGATCGCCGCCGACGTTGCAGAGACTAGTGCTTCACACGGAGGAGCGGTATAGAGCCGCCTGTGGGTATACCCGCGGCCGTATAGCGGCGCGGGGAGTGGCACACGGCTAACCAACAACGCTCCCGGACCGCGATCGCACGGCTTATTAAGCCGGCTCCAACGTGTGCCTGGCTGCGCGAGTGTGCGAATCTTGGGACGAAGTACGGAAGAATTGATTTAGCGGACGAAAGAGACGCCGCGCCTGACCGTAAAAATTTGTGTACGAGCGCGTCCCTTTCACGAACAATAAAGCGCGCGCGCCATTCTTCGTCATAAACGCTGAGGCGCTTTATCGAAAACACGAATTTATAACCTCCACGCGCGAGTCCGATACGTCAAGCGCGCCGGAGGAAAAATAGCCCCGTCGCAGCGCTCATTTACAAGACAAAAGTGCGGGGGTTCGGGAACGTTTAGTCGCGGCCCGGTTCATCAGAGCGCGCATATTTCAAACTCTATTTCGTCATACATCGGCGAGAGATCCGCTCTAGTCTCTTTCACTATCCGCTCTTTATTGCCGCGTGTGTACTTTCAGACTTCAGCGCTTATTTAAGCGTATACACTGCAGCTTCGAGGTGGTGTCAAATTTTAAGGACACGTACATGCTCGCGGGCGTCTCGCATCATCGGCGAGCGGTAAATTAACCAGTCCATGCGTGGCGGCTGAAGAGGCACAAGTATAGCCGGCGCGCAGTAAATTTGAAACTCCGCGCATCGATTTTCTCGGACGCATTAGCCGCAAATTTTTTTTTACGATAATCCCGAAAGTTTCCGGCCAAGTTTTCCCGTAAAACGCATTAAGTAATGCATCGAGCGTTTTTTCCTCTTTAATAATTTTGCGAGAAACAAGAAGGAAGCGCGCTGCGGCAATTTTTCAGCGGCAAAGTAGTTGCTGCACGCGCAGTGAGAGAGAAAGAGAGTAGGGTAAGTACAGCGGGTATGGGAAAAAAGTCGCGTGATCTACGCATCGCCGTCATCCACACGTATACTTGCGCGCGCTGATACAACTTTTATCCGAGAAGCTGCTGGCGGCGTGTGCGCGCATAAAGAATCCGAAAGCCTCCCCTCCCCCCGCGCGCGAGCCGTAAAAACAAAGCAGGGAGAGACGAGACGACGGGCCTGAGAAAAATGGGAGCAGCAAGAGCTCGGAAATAAAGGAATAAAGCCAAGCAGAGATACGGGCAAAGGAGTCGCGCACGTCTTGTCTGTATTGTATGCATGTGTATACGTATACGTGCACTTACAGGCGCGTGTCTTCTCCTTGCGATGCTTATGGATATGTACACGCGGCTGTACGTAAAACAAAAATATCCAGGAAGGCGAGAAAATTGCTAGCCCGATTTTGATTTCGCCCGCCGGCAGACGCGCCAGCTATTCTTTTATTCGTTTTCTCATCAGTTATTAGGTTTGGAAAGCGATATCGGGTATAAGAGTAAAGTTTGCATTCCTTTCGAGCCTATTCTTCCTTCGCACATTCAACAATTTTGCAGGTGTATCGTTGAATTGCGTAGCGGTCGTTTTTATTTTCGTTACCCCAATCATCTATACGTGGTTGATCGAATTGATTGAATTGAAATCGTATAAAAGCCGTGTACGTGTTTTCTATTAATATATATGTGTTATTGAAATTCTTGACTCGACCGAGGACACTGAATATTGCGGTGGAAAAAAACAGGAAAATCGATTTCCAGAACAGGCTTCAGTTGTTTTGTACGCCATGATGGCCATCAGTTTATAAGCATTCTTCTGATTGCCTAGACCTTTTCTCGTAACTTTCGTTGCCAGCTTGCTTCTTACATAGATCCTATTGTTTGCATCTTAGCAATAATTGGAATTCTTTTAATTAGTGCAGCCTTGTGAAGCTTAGTCATGGTGATACTGAATAACAACAGATAATTTATCAACGACAAATACAACGATAACTACGACGTTCTCTCTAGGACACTCTTTTACGGTCGCTTTCGCCCACGTCCCAAAATGAAGCTGTCGTCCCGATCTCCTCTCAACATACGGTTTCTTAACCTTCTCTTGATGATTGCTCCTATAGAGAGATGTTGCTAAGCAGTTTGTATGTATTGTACTCACATCAGCAATACGTTACAGTGTACTTATTTGATTTTCAGTAGAAGTTTAACCGTTTGCTGGAAAAACGCGTGATTTTCAAAGGTTGTAGTTTCACGATAGGTCAAGAAACCCTCTAAAAAATGTCAGGACTCGGGCTGAAAGACTGTCTATAGGCCTGATAAAGCGGTAGTTCGGAGATAATACAAGCACAGAGTTGTCGGGGGTTTCCCCAAAGAGTAACCCAGTGTGTAGAGCATGAAAAGCTCAGTTACTTCCGGCCTCTGACTTTGCGAGAAAAATACGACGATGGTTTCAAACTATGTGGGCCACAAAAATTTCAAGTGATTCACTACTTGGTAATTTCTCAGTATAACAAATCGAAAACTGCAAAAACAATATGTTTCACAACATGTCGATAATAACATAGAACTGGTATGACGTGTGATCTCAAAAAATGTGTCCCGTTCATACCCATCAGAGAAGAGTCCGGTCTTCCATAGATTTGCCAAGCGCGATATAACTCGACTATAGATAGCAGACGAGCAATTGCGAATGAACGATAAATAACCGTGTGGCGTGCAGTATAATATGTATATACTTAAGGCGTAAGGTGATGGGCGAGGCTTTGAATAAAATCGTCGGAAGTTTACTAATGCGAAATAAACCGCTTTAAAGATTTATCGTCTCACCTATCGCGCAATTTCCCGCTAGCTACAAATAGATAATATCCGAGATGGATCAGCCGATGCAAATAATCGCTATACCTCTATACTAAACCCGCCCGTCCGTCTGCCTGCCTAGCATATTCCATTGCAGTAATGGCTCGGGGGGAGATGCTATGCAAATATAGGCGTTATTTCATGCATATTGTATTCGCGATTATTTTCTAATACGATCGTTACCCGCCAGCGCAGTTGCGATTATAATCTTGATTACGCGCAGCTGCGCTTCTGCGGAACATGGCCCAGCAAAAATCCCGCGCGTTGTCAGTACAACGAGTCGGAATGCATTATTAACGCGGTTATATTCTATGGCTGCTCAACGCCAAGTGCACAACGCTCGAAAGAACATTACGCTCGCAACAACCTATACGAAAGTTTTGTTTCGGCAATTACGTGCAGATTTGCAGAATTCCATATTTCATTTCCAAGGTGTGTGCGTTTTTTTTAAATATAAAGTGCAGCCGCATGCGCTATTCATCGAAAATTGCTGCCAGACCAGCCAACAGAATGAGCCACGCGACAGCAATCAAAGCCCCGGCGCGGGCGCTTACTCATTTCCCTCCTTTTTCAGCCTTCTCTCGCCGGCGCAGCATTACAAACCCACATAATTTCCTACCCGGCGGTGCCCCGACCGCTGAAAAAACACAGCGCCACACAGAGTCCCGCCGCGCCCTTTGCGCGCGAAGGCTTGTAGCAGCAGAGAGGCGAAATCGACTTCTTTTCAAATATGCCTCCGCGGGAATTAATCGAGTCTCGCTCGCGTTCTACTCCTGCGCGATGACAATAACGACGATAGCGCAGGCAGCTTGACGAGCTAGAGCAAGGTGAGCGCGAGCCTTAGATTCCGGTCGCGCGCGCGGCGGCTATCGATCGCCGCCCATTTTCTCTCTCGCTCTCGCGCAGAGATGCGCCGCTGCAGCATCAGGGACCCGGGAGCCGCTGCTGGCGCTGCTCTCCCTGCCTCGCCCCTCGCGCGCTTGTTCGCACAGGCGCACATGGCTGTTGAGTCTTTCGTCATTCGTCGATTAATTGCCGCTCTGCTGCGCTGTCTCCCACGCGCGGACCGATAATATCGATTCGCGCGCCTCGCTGCTGGCTGTCGCTCGCACGCCTATACGTTCGGGAGATCGAACGCCATGCTGCGGGAGTCGTGTCTCTTTCGGCCGCACGCCTGGAGCCGAGAAAGACGTGTGCGTATTTTCGATGCGCCGCGCTCAACGCCAACCAGTGAATTTTCGAAAAATTCCACCGGCTCCCCAGGATTTCCGTAATAACGATGAGCGAAATTTAATTAGTCTCCCGAGCAAAACGCTGCTTCCGCGGATTAACGTATATTAACGTATAAATTACGCGCACATCGGTCGGATGAATCATTCGAGCGGGAACAGATCGTTGTGGAAGGATATCACTTTATCTCGTCTTTCTCTCAGATTTCCCCCCGAGATGCAGCGAGGCGCGTTTTTCCCCTATCTCCACACACTCGAATTATTCGCGCATTATACTCGAATCCCGCGTATTTGTCCTGAAATATAAAGAACGCGCACGTAGCTACGGAGTCAACCGGCTCAGATCAGTTGACTGGCTGCGGCGCATACCTTGCGGAATGATTATCCCGGGCGAAATTAATCATTGCCAAGGTCGAATAAGAGGCAGACGCTCCGTCACTCGAGGGGAGGCTCAAATAAATACTAATTCCGCAGTCAGTCACGGATGTACATGAATTATTTTTACGGCGATTTCGCAAAAAAAGTTCCGATCTCCCCACTGGCCCTCGATGGCGCGGCGCGTGCATCAGCCGCGATTTGTCAGGCTAATGTGTCGCTAGTTAAGTCTAGCGTGCGATATTTCATACATCCGCGAGGATCATTCGGAGCGTGCGTAGCAAAAGACACATCGATAAATCAATCTCCGCCGCCTCTCTTTTCCCCTAGGCCTCATTAACTCGCGCGCTCTCCCGCGCATAGAAGGGCCTCTCGGAAGTAAGTTTATGATAGCCGGTCCCGTCTTCTACTTTTATCCTCTCCTTCTCCTTCTCAGCTCCTCCTTTTCTTTCTCGAATTGCTGCGCAGCCGCGCGCGACTTGTGTTGGTGATGCGTTTCCCTCGAGATTCTGCGGTGGAGATAGCTGAAGCAAAAATTGGAATCATTCTTCCCGTATGTGGGTGTATGCATGCACACAGCCAAGCCTTTGCCGCCGCCGCCGCCGCCTGTTTAGCTCCGAAGACGTATCGCGAGCAGCGCAACTTTGCTTTCTCGCGAGAGGCGGAAGCACTCTCTGATGCTTCGTAAATACATTTCGAGATAATGCGCGGCGCAGCAGCTAATGCATTTTCTCGGGGAAATATACCAACGTTTTTTCCTCCGGCCTCTAGTAGAAAAGAGGATGTTCAATATTTCAGAGAGCCGCGTAATAATAATGTATTTTATTCCCTCCCCCTCACTCT
Source organism: Nasonia vitripennis (assembly GCF_009193385.2). Lineage (NCBI taxonomy): Eukaryota > Metazoa > Arthropoda > Insecta > Hymenoptera > Pteromalidae > Nasonia > Nasonia vitripennis. Next base: position 21,084,272 of record NC_045760.1, read on the forward strand.
CTCTCTCTCTCTCTCTCTCTCCCTTCGTGTTTGAAATACCTGGAACGGTGATTGTGAGCTTGTCCGATGCAGTGTCGTACTAATTAACAAAATGAATCGCCGCGAAACAATTACGCGAAGGGAAGGCAAATGAAAGCGGCTTGTGCGTTGATTGCTTGCCGGGTTCAACTTTTACACTGCGCGTTTGTAATCTGTTTAGTGTATTTTAGTGCCTGCGCGACTGCTCAAAGCGGTTCTGTTGTTTTTCTTCGGCGGGAACAGTGTACAGCTGATGCTCTTTTCGCGCGGCAAACACATTCCCGCCGCGGTAATCAGGTTTCAACCTGGAGCGTTTTCTCTGAGGATTGAACTACTTCAAACTTTTTCACGTGCAGTGCGCACATTCAACAAGCTTTTTTCACCAGTCCCTAAACACGATCATCCCGGAGTTTGTGAAACGAAACTCAATGCAGCACGCGAATCGCATTTTCGCAGTATTGGAGCAGAAACCGCGTGAGAAATAATTTTTCCATGCAAAAAATTTGGTCGCCACGGCGCACAGTGGGAGAAAATGGACAAAATTCGAGCCACGCGTCATTTTTAATCGTAGAGCCATGATTTTTTTTAAACTCTTTAAAAAAGCATCAAGTTTAAGCTACAGGTGCGGAAATTATTGTATCACCTTCCCCTAAACCCATGCGACCCCTAGAAACCACCCCTACCAAACCACAAGCAGGCTAACTAGCCTAACCCTGGGAACAGCGAGTTAAATCGCTTTATTTTTTCTCAAAATAATTAAGCCACACACCAGAAGCCAGCTAATCACCTAAATACCTACCCCTAACCTGATTAACCCCTAGAAACCACCTCTACCAAACCACAAGCAATAAAACATGGTTTAAAAAAAAAATCTTTATTCATGTCGATTCTTCACATTGAAATCATTTAAGATTTAATGTTTAGAACGAAGAAATCGTGTCCTCAAGACTTAAACTTCAGTGTCACAGTTTAAATTTTGAAAAAAAGGTAAAACCATATAAAATGGCTGCTAAGACGGGAAAATCGTGAAAAATTTCCAGAATTTTTTACTTGAGAATGATAGACTTTAGAAAAAAATTTACTGAAGAAAAAGTTCTTAGATTAAATAAAAAAATACGTTAAAATTCTTTCAGAATTTTTTGAAGATTTCTCGAATTTATTATGTAGTATAATTTAATATAATTAAATCTATTGACCATACGAGTGTTTGATGGTTAAATGTTTATTTTTGAATTTATTAGATTATAGTATAATACATACAAATATTGATCATACGATTTTTCGATGGCTAAATGGCAACCTTGACGTGGTAAAGGGGCTTAAATCTATTTCAACGCAGATGACTAATAGCAGTTCATTCAACAATTACAGCTAACAAATAATGTGACTAATTTACTTGTAATAATGTCTTGAATTACGTGGTTATACGATTCTGCGTGTTTCCGGTCTGGCCTGTGGAGTGGGTTTTTATTATTTTAAGAAAAAATAAAGCGATTTAACTCGCTGTTCCCAGGGCTAGATGAGTTAGACTGCTTGTGGTTTGGTAGGGGTGGTTTCTAGGGGTAGGGGGGTGAGTGGTTAGGTGGTTAGCTGGCTTATGGTGTGTGGCTTAATTATTTTAAGAAAAAATAAAGCTATTTAACTCGCTGTTCCCAGGGCTAGATGAGTTAGACAGCTTGTGGTTTGGTAGGGGTGGTTTCTAGGGGTAGGGGGGTGAGTGGTTAGGTGGTTAGCTGGCTTATGGTGTGTGGCTTTATTATTTTAAGAAAAAAATTAGCGATTTAACACGCTGTTCCTAGGGTTAGACTAGTTAGCCTGCTTGTGGTTAGGGGTGGTTTCTAGGGGTTAAGCGGGTTAGGGGTAGGTATTTAGGTTGTTAGCTGGCTTATGGTGTGTGTCTGTTCAGTTCGTTTTATTCGTTCAAGTAGTGTAGGTGTAAATTGTTCGTTGAGAGCGCGCGCGCATGCGTCGAGTTGCGCGCCGCTGGCCCCGCTTGCGAGCGCGCGAAGGGCCCGCGCGCGCGGATTCCTGTTCGGACTGCCTAGCGCTTCGCACGTTTGGCTTCCTTACGCTTTTCCATTTTTTTTGTCTTCTGACGGTGAGCCAGTGACTTGTTCTTCTCAGAGCTATCACTGTTCACCTCGTTCTGCGCCGTGTTGGTAGTGTTTAGCGAAAAATTCGCGATCGCGTCGTTCGCGTGTGTGTATTTGTGCGAGTGTTTGAGTGTGCCTCGAGGCGATAGTCTTAAGGTTTGTTGGCGAAGGTGTCCACGTGTTGTACGTGACTCCTTCGGGGCGAGCGAACAGCGGCAACACCCCTTGTTGCCCTCGTGCCAAGCGTCTGGCTCCCCGAGACGTCGGGGCGCGCTTGGTGCACGGTTGCGGACCATCCTTTCGCTCCCCAGGCCCGGCTTCCAGACCTCCAGGACCAGGACGGAAGCAGCGGCGGACTACGACGAGGCCTGCTCAACGCCCTCTTCAGCGGCGGTTTTTGCGTTCGTCTTTGCGGTAAGAGAGCTCTCTCTGCGTGCGGAAAAGGTACCTCGCGTCTTTGCGTTTGCGTGCGTTCTTTCACTTGAGTTTTTTCTCTTTTAGAGTCACTGTTCTCTTTCTTTTATTTGTATAGTTTCCCTTTCTTTATTTTCAATAAAGCTTACACTTGCTGAGGCTTTTCCCTCTAAACCGTGAGGGTTTTTACGCCTTTGTGTACCGCGAAATCGTGTGTGTTAATTAAAAAGAACCCTTCACTCACTCAACCCTTTCCTTTTGTTGGAACTCACTCTGAGTTCTTTCACTCGTTCCAAGATTAATATTTAGTGTCTTAATTATTTTAAGAAAAAATAAAGCTATTTAACTCGCTGTTCCCTGGGATAGATGAGTTAGACTGCTTGTGGTTTGGTAGGGGTGGTTTCTAGGGGTCGCATGGGTTTAGGGGAAGGTGATACAATAATTTCCGCACCTGTAGCTTAAACTTGATGCTTTTTTAAAGAGTTTTAAAAAAAATCATGGCTCTACGATTAAAAATGATGCGTGGCTCGAATTTTGTCCATTTTCTCTCACTGTGCGGCGTCAGAGGGAGGTTACTGAAAATTTTACAATAAATGCAGAAGGGCATCGAGTTGTCTAAAATCACACGCGGCTGAGCAACTTGCACATGAATTTCCGAGCAGTAATGCTTTATCAAAGTATGCCGAGCGGTATTACTTGGAAAACACAGGTATTCTGCAAAACACGTCTATCAAATACGCCGATCGGGTAAAAGGTATACATATTTTCGCGCGTACTACGTAAAAATAAAATTTTTAAAAAAACGATGGAATAAGAAGCGCGAATGATAACGAAAAGTAATAACGAGACTCTTTGCAAAAAGTAAAACATATTTGCATTCGAGTCCGATGTATTTTCCCTGCATAAAAATTCATAAAACGCTGAAATTCGCCTTTTGATGTATGAAGATACTGTTAATCAAAACGGATTGCTTCCGGCGTCTAATGAGGGATTTTGTTTCCTCCTAGAGGAAGCTTTGTAATATTAAAATTTTGAGTTTCGTCAAAACTTCTAGAAAATACTATTTGGTGTTTTAGAAGTTCAAATCACGTGTTTTTAGAAAATGTCCGTATGGATGTGTGTGTGTGTGTGTGTGTGTGTGTATGTATACCGTAATATTTCTGGAACTACTCCGTCAATATCATTAAAATTTGACATGCATGTATATTTTTGGATTCTGAATTCGGGAAAGACATTTCTTTTTTATTTTTCTAGCTATTTTTTTATGGACCATTTTTGATTTTTGAAAAACACTATTTTGCGTTTTTTTTCAATCATTCCATCGTTACTAACTATTCAGCTATAATGCATTTGAAAGAGAATAAAATTACCTACTTTTCTTCGTTTGGTGTTCGGGATCGACCGCTTTGTTCGGCAGATAAAATGACAAAGGTGATTTTTTTTAAATTCATACCTCTGAAACTAAACATCATAATCTCACGAAAAAAATCATGTCGATGATTTTTCTCAAAACTTTTTGTTCCTCTTATAGGGGCGTTGCACGTCGTTAAAGTCCCTCCCTATGAATTGTCCCTATGTAACATGTTTTGAGAGTAGAATTATACGGCACAATATATATTTGTTTTTTTATAGTAAAATTATACGTAAGTTTTTTTAGATTATAATCTTATTCTCTTAATACGATAACTTTATTTTTACAGAGTTATCCTTTCATCAATCTCTTCTTTTTCGCGATTTAGAGAGATTTTGATCGGATTTTTCTGATTATTATATATCTTTTGCTATAAGAAAATTGCTCCTACAGCAAAATAATTAAGCTTTGAAATATTTAAAATAGCATTCACATACTGTATTTTAAAACAATATTTTATTTATTGGAACAATAAATTTCGTTGGAGGAAGCTACGTGCCAATGAATTGGCAGCGGTTTTTTTAATTACTATATAGTCGGCCTAAAAAATGCTCTAAAATGAAAATCTCCCGTTTCACAGCGGCGAATCTACGTTTTTAGCAGATGAGCGTGCGTGAAATTCCGAGTTTCGTACACGCTGTGCGTGAAATTCAGCTTTAATTTGAGGGCTGGATAGTTAAATTAATCGCTCGAATCAAAAGTTATAAGGATATTAAAACTGGTGATTTTTTGCCATTTTCAAGCCTAGACAACTTTTGACCTAGGCAACCATTTTTAACCCACCGCAGCTCTTAAATTAATTCTTTTTTCTAATACTTCGATTCCCTGGTGAAATGAGTCTAAGAACAGGCTAGTAACTGGCTATTTATTAGGTAGTAACTAGGTTAAATCCTAAGAACTGGCCAGTTACTAGCCTGTTCTTAGACTCATTTCTACCAGGGTTCTATTGAAACACATTTGTGGCTTGCGCCTCCAGACAAAAAGTGTCAATTTTCTGATTTTCGTTAATTTTTCCCGTGTTAAATTCTCATAAGAGAATTTCAACGTGCTCTCAATTTGAAATTCTCAACACTCGAGTTGTGTACTGTCGGTCGTGAATTTGCTCATATGTTCAAAAATACGTTTTGGTCTAGTTGGAAAATTTTTAGTCTCGCGAAGTGATTTTGCCTCGGGTTTTACGAAGAACCTTAACATTTTTTTAAATATATTAGAATAGAAATCTCGAGGCTTTTTTTGGTCTCGCACATCCTTACAGCAGGGTACCTCGCGCGCAATTAGCACAACATAGCAGAACTCGGGTGCGACATTTCCCTGGACCACGAGTGAGCCCTTAAAGCGCCCCGTGCGTCGGACCAAGACAAAGACGGAAGAAAAAGAACGATTATATGGTCGCGTGCAGAAAGGCTCACTGGAAGACCGGACGCCGAATATAAATAAAAGAGAGGCCGGGCATTGTTATTCGAGCAGTGCACTTCTGAATTTCTTCCTTCCTCCCTAACTCCTTCACCCTCGCTCTTACTCTGTCATCCCTAGTCTCTTTTTGCGCTCAGCCAGTGCAGTGTACAGCGCGATCCGTACAGTTTTGTCGTATAAATATGAATAGCTTCTAAGTAGAGAGGTAATATCAAATTTATTTGAGCCGTCCTTGATAGATGCAGCTAAAAAACGATGCTCTTAAGGGGGAGCTAGCCCTTTGTGCGACGTTTATGGAACAGGTATACATACATCGGTATTACGCGTGTACGCGCTTTTTACTGAATTGTGCAAGCTGAGAGGAGCAACTGTACATAATATTACAGTGCAGTAGCATCATGGGCCATCATCAGTCTGAGCTGCGATCAAAGCTCGCGCTGTTTTCTTCCTTTGACTGCGCAGCTGCGATTGTTACGACACAGAGCTGGCAGCGCAGGATGAAACAATTTCACGCATGCCGCGTTAAATGTAATAACGATCGCGTTATTCTCGAAGGATCGAACAATGATACTGCCTCGAATTCACTGTATATAGTCGCAATGTTGAGATGAGATATAATCATGACGCTATATTACAAAATTGACAGAAAATTGCATTTGTCTGAAGAGAAAAAATAAAAACCACGTAACTCAAAAGCTCGCGTGAATCCGCGTCGATAAGCACAGAATTTCTCCGAGCTTCAATGTTAAACCAACGCCGCATTATATCGGCAGAACCGGTATTAAAGGTATACAACTATACGGTTATTATTCCATTGGTTTTTTTTCGCGGGGAATGACATTCGAGCTTGCGGCAGGTGCGCGGCGCGAAATAAAATGAGGAAAAAAATGGAGCCGAGCAAAAAAAATGAAATTCCAGGAAGCCACGCGCGCTCGCACTTTTGTGACAACTCTACGGCGCGCATTTGCATGAGAAAGAAGAGCCGGCGAGCGGCGCAGGCGATTTATGAATATTTCGAGCGCGCACTTTCATCCGGTTTATTTCTTCCTTCCTTTTTCCGCATGCGCCTCTAGCTGTGGAGAGACGTTTCCGAAATCGCGCGGCGTAATCGAAAGCATTATTAATACGCGCCTAATGGCACCGCGGGTGAGAAATTGTCGGAGGGTGATTAACGAAGACTCGAGAGGAGCCTAGTGATCGATCAAGCAAATAATAAACGCGCGCTGCTCGAACAAGGGAGACTGCTGCTACTGCTCGGTACTGGACGGTTGTTCATGCCTGTTGCTTCGAATACACATTGTTTTTGCACTCGCAGCGATATAAGCGCCTTTCCAATTGAATCCCGCGGAGAAGTACACCGCGCGCAAGCTTTGACGACGCAGTCAAGGGCATTTATGAATAATAAACGTGCGTTGGCGGCTTTTTCCGAATCTCTCTATACACACGGCATAATACCCGCGCGAGCTTTACTGCAATAATACGAGCCCGCGAAGTGGAGCGTCGTCGACTGTACCATGCAGAGCTTCTTAGCTCTCTCGGATCTCGGCAGTAAAAACTCGCTCGCCGCGCGCATCGCGCGAATATAACGCAGTTTGCAGCGAGATATTTCATCAGCGTACCTTCTATCTACGGTTAATTCGCAAATAACGAATGACGCGCCGCGAGCTGCGTGCATTATCCAATCTCGCTAGTGGCCAGCTGCTGCGGAGAGAGATTGGTGAGTGGAAGATAACAAAAGCACGCGCACGCATAAATATTAATCGGCGTATCCGGCGCGCTGCGCGAATATTCTCCACCGAGCTTACAGTTGACAATTTTCCAATTATAAGTGCTGCTCTGCTGCTTTATTTACACGGAAAAGAGAAGCTCGTAATTCTGCCAGGGAAGAAAGTCGCGGCACGCCGGGCAGAGAATTTAAGTGCGTTGTCGCGATCGACGGAAGTTGGAAAGTGATGTATGAAGCGCTGTTCCACAAACTTATTTGAGTGCGGGAAAGAAAAATATCGAGTCGCATTATCGCGGGGAAAGAGCAGTGCGCGTTGATTAAAAGCGACCACGAGGTCTAGAATTAGCCGAGCAAGTTATCGAACATCGGACAAATGGCGACCGAGGGGAAAAAAGTCGCCGCGGTGATGCTGGTTTCGAAACAGACTTTCATTTCCGCGTATCATCGATTCGAGTTTTTATTATAAGCGATTTCCTTGCGTTGTTTCGTAACCACGCTTACGTAAGCTGGAAAATATACAGCTTGCGACAATATACCTGATTAATACCAATTATTTATTGCTGTATTTTTTATACGGGGGATGAAAGTAGTGGAGCTTTTCCTCACGAAGGGTGAGATCCAACACACCGTACTTTTCCATGCGTATGACGCGAAATGGTACAAACGTTTCAAACGTTCTAATATTTGACAAAATTTCATCTACTTGAGTAGTGGGAGGAAATACCATGCTCGAAACGAGGATCTTGCCATTCACTATTTATAGACGTACGAGAACGGACGGTTTTTCTATGCACGAGTTGAAAAGAAACTGTTTCCCCTCGGTACAAGGGCTTATCCGCCTCGATCGACCTGCAGAATCCAAGGAAATAACGAGGCGGGGGAGAAGGAGCGTTCGGGAATCAAGAGGCTGCAGGCGCATGCACAAAAGTGGCGAGCAAAATTACACAGCCGAGCGAGTTTCGCGCAATTACTTGCACGTAGTAACTTCCGTATTAACGATCGGATGGGGGTGAGTTGCAGTAGCTACCGTTAGGTATGCGCTAGCGGACTTTATAATTTCGACGGTCTAGTGAGAGAGAGAGAGAGAGAGAGAGAGAGAGAGAGAGAGAGAGAGAGAGAGAGAGAGAAGAGAGAAGCGCGCAGCGATCGTTAGACCGTCTGATCCAAGTTCTCCCGGCTATGCTGCGCAGTCCCGAGGGCCCAAACAACTGGCTTCTTGGCAGCAGTGTGTGCGGGCGAAAACAAAGATGGTGAAGAAAGTTTAATGACTTCGCCGGGGATTGTTAGTCAATTTATTCTGCGCGAAATCGATGACACTGTGGCTCATTGTAGTATAACAAAACAAACACGATGTCACCGAGGAGGGTGCTCCGGATAGAAATACGCCGAGGAAAGATAGCGGACGAGGCGGAAAAATATAAGACCTTCTCTCGAGATAAGGCGCGTATGTAGCGGGAAGTGGGCCCGGGAAAGATGGACACGAGGGAGGGAGAGGGAAAACGACCGAGGTCTCGTCGCGTTCGAAAAGCGCATCATAGTGATAGAAAGTCAAAATAAAGCCTTCGCAAGAAAAATGAAATAAAAATGGATTATTTGCCACCCCGTCCCAATCCCGATCAGAGGGAGTTACCTCGTTTTAATTTATTGTTGATGCACACGTCGCGTGTTTAATCGAGTTATGAACGCGAGCCTCTGTGCGTGTGTGTGTGGGGGATTCTTGGTGAAATTAGATTTATAATACTACTAGACCTGGCGCAGTGCGCTGCGGGTACTGTAGTAGACTATAATTTCATTAACTTATTAAATGGAATATAAATACTTGATTGATATTTTTAATATTTGTTTTCTATCACGGAAATATGTCAAACTTTACAATATATGATTCATTTCGCGCTCATATAAATTTCAAAATTGCCGCGGTTTCGTCGCCAACTTCCTTTTAAAATTTTAAGGTTATGTCTCGAGAATAGAATAGTCTCGAGAGTAGAATGTCTCTAGAATATTATAAATACACAAATTATAATTTGATATGTATTATAGTATTATATTACATTTGTAATATTAGAATCAATTTTAGAAATTAAAAAATTCTAACCATACTTTTGACACATGCGCACTACATGAGCCAATCATATTGACGCATTCTTGGCTTCACTTCATCCGGCCATGACTTTTTTATATAGGGAAACACCCTGGTAGGAATGAGTCTAAGAACAGGCTAGTAACTGGCCAGTTCTTAGGGTCATTTCTACCAGGGCAGTATAACAGCGATTTGAAATCCAGTCCACGCACATTTTGACCAATGAACTGTTATGCAATCAGCGCGCCGACTTACGTGAAAAATTAAAAAACAAAAACAGAAGAGAAAAGGGGGAGCTGCCACATATTACACGCTTTGGAATCTGTTTTCAAAAGGGCCGCGGCTTTATTCCGATCATACCGGCGGAAGCGGCAGCAGCGGCGGCGTTCCTTGATCAACAAACAGCCGCGCGCGAACTTTCCAACAATAGCGGCCCGCGATGAATCAATCAAGTTACGCGCAGCTCTAAGAGTGGCGAGCACTTTAATTACGTCAGCTCAAATGAATGTGAATCCAGCGAGGCCGAGGAGAACTTATCGAGGGATTGAGACGCAAAAAGGAACTATGCCAAGACCGAGAACTAAAGTTTACGATAGAGCCAGCAACATTCTGTGCAAGGATAAGCTCGAATGTGAAACCTCGCGACTTGCTTCCTGCGAATATAAATTGAATTATGCCGATCGGAAGTTGTGCGCGGAGTGTAGCAAAGGGCTGCAAGTTCGCGACGACGGTTTACGAGGAGCCGCTCGTCGCCTATTATCCGGCCGCAGACCAATTTATCTCGAGAGTCGTCGGACAATAGACTGCGCGCCCTCTGTGCAGCAGCTTCTGAGCAGACTTATTCGACAGAGTCCACTTGCTGTGCGACAATGACTGCTTTATCGTCTGTGTGTACACAGAGCTAAATTGGCGTGAAGCGCCTCAGAGTACCCGACGTTGGACGATTTGCTGTCGTTTTTTTATCGCCAATCTCATTAGAAAGGCGAGAGTAACACAATAAATAGCCAGAGGAGTACAGTCTTTCCGCAGGGAACTTATCTCAGCTGTGGGATTGGCTTTCTATACTTCGAGCGCACTATTCAGCGACTAAAAAACAGGAGAAAACACATTGTAAAAAGGAAGGCAAATCCGTTGCTCTGAAAAATTCCCTTCGCGCTCGTGCGGCTGAAAAATTCACCCGGTTATCCGCAGCTTGCGGCACACATGCACTCAAATCTTATCCACTGCGTGCCCTACCCATAGCTGCAATTTTGAATATTCAGAAATGCTCTTTGCGACTGCCTATTCGAATTCCGTCCAATTCGCACGAAACTTCGCTGACGCTGCTGCCCCGGCGGCGCGACTAAGAGAATAATAACGCTTATAACGCTATTCTCTTTGTGATCCGAAGTCGGGACGAGAAAATGTTTATCTGTAGGATAAAAGTACGAGAAAAGAGCTTTAATTTAAAAAAAAACGTTGAAAATGCTTGATTCGGTCAAAGGTTACCTGCGATTGAAAATGTAGAAAAATTATGAAAATTCTACCTCTCACGAAATTTCTACCTTTTCATAATTTCTCCACATTTTCAATTGTGCGTAACTTTTGACCAAATCAAGCACTTTCAGCGCATTTTTTTAATAGGAAAGCCCTCTCTACTCTTTATCGTGTCGTAAATAAAATTTAAATTTTGTCGCCTTCTGAGCACCAACCGTGTCAAGCGTTCGTGTATAATATAGGTTATGTAATAAAATTCACATTTCTAATTCGCGTTTCCAAATTCTTGTACCAGGCGACCGATTATCAATTATAAATGCTTCAAAACGGACCCATCACTTTTTAAAGAGAGGATTAAAGCTCTCTTTCCGTACTATCATCTCACTGATATATATATATTGCTTCCTCCTAGAGGAAGCTTTGTAATAGTAAAATTTTGAGTTTCGTCAAAACTTCTAGAAAATACTTTTTGGTGTGTTAGAAGTTCAAATCACGTGTTTTTAGAAAATGTCCGTATGGATGTGTGTGTGTGTGTGTGTGTATGTGCGTGGATGTATACCGAAATATTTCTGGAACTACTCGGTCAATATCAATAAAATTTGACATGCATGTATATTTTTGGATTCTGAATTCGGGAAAAACATTTATTTTTTATTTTTCTAACTATTTTTTTTGTGGCCAATTTTTGATTTTTGAAAAACACTATTTTGCGTTTTTTTCAATCATCCCATCGTTACTAACTGTTAAGCTATAATACATTTGAAAGAGAATAAAATTACCTACTTTTCTTCGTTTGGTGTTCGGGATCGACCGCTTTGTTCGGCAGATAAAATGACAAAGGTGATTTTATTTTAAATTCATATCTCTGAAACTAAACATCATAACCTCACGAAAAAAATCATGTCGATGGATCACGTGGCATACTATATCTCATTAAAACTTCAAGTGATTTGACTACTTATTTTTTCAGTAAAAATCGAAAACTGGAAAAAATTAGTTTTTTTGTGTCTCGATTACGGAAGTAAAAAGGCTTTATTGCACTTGAGATTTTGGGAAAAAGTAGATATTTTATGTGTCTTGGCTAAGTTCATTGCGCAGCTTTCAAACCCCTATGGTTCTTAAGATATCAACGTTTCAATTTTTTTTTTTGAAAATTTTTTGATTCCTTATATCTCTAAAATAATGCAGTCAAATGCTTCATAATTTTATTTGCTGATTCGCCATAAAAAAGCTATTTGCTGCTAAAATTTTAAACAATTTCCTCGAGCGTTTCTCAAGTAAAGATCTAAAATGTAAAAACTGATTTTTCTCAAAACTTTTTCTTTCTCTTATAGAGGTGTAGTTGCACGTCGTTAAAGTCCCTCCCTATGAATTGTCCCTATGTAACATGTTTTGAGAGTAGAATTATACGGCACAATATATATTTGTTTTATTTATATAGTAAAATTATACGTAAGTTTTTTTAGATTGTTATCTTATTCTCTTAATACGATAACTTTATTTTTACAGAGTTATCCTTTCATCAATCTCTTCTTTTTCGCGATTTAGAGAGATTTTGATCGGATTTTTCTGATTATTATATATCTTTTGCTATAAGAAAATTGCTCCTACAGCAAAATAATTAAGCTTTGAAATATTTAAAATAGCATTCACATACTGTATTTTAAAACAATATTTTATTTATTGGAACTATAAATTTCGTTGGAGGAAGCTACGTACCAATGAATTGGCAGCGGTTTTATGTTGGTGCCCTTATTTTTCGATGAATTTGAGGGGCCGAGGCCCCAACAATTTTTTTGTCATCGTTTTTGAATTCAAGAAATTGTAATTTTCCCATAGAATTCCGCATTTACTGTATAAGTATTTCCCAGAATCTTTATGCACAATTCACTACTAACATTGAACCATCGAAAAAATTGTCTCTATCATAGAGATTTTAATTGCATCTTTCGTCGTGTTTTCGACGGATAATCATCATACAACTATAGTCTTCGGTCCCTCCTAGACGCCATCCAAACAAGCTTCCAAAAACACAAAAACTCGCGTGTACGTGTACAGAGCTCGCGCAAAAATAATACGCTTAAACGAATCCCCAGCTCTTTCAATTTCATAAAACGCTCCGCTCGAACTGCTTTTAGCCTGGCTTGCGTGAAGAACAAATAAACAGAGTCCATCAGCCGCCGAGGCGTAAAAAGCTGTGCGCTCCGAACTCTTCACGAGGCTCGAACAGGTACTGCCCTATACTGTATGACGCCACTTTGCGCTCGCTGCGTGAAAAAGCACGCGCTTGCGACTACTTAATCCACGGCGCAATATTTGATGCGTACCTGCACCTGGCCGTATGCTGCATACGTCGAGAGTCTAATCGTAGCGAGCTCATCATATGATAGAACAAAGGCATATTATTCCCAGCGGAATCGGCCGGGCGTTAACCTGGGCTTAAGTGCTCCGGGAGCACGGCGCGTCGGACGTTGCCACTCCCTTGTCATAACGTAAATCTGCACTAAGACCCTGCGGACACTCGCCGATTGAGCCGAGGGAGAGAGAGCCGCCACACTGCATCCGTTAAATATGCAGGTCTTCTTTCGCCGCCGCTCCGGCCGCTACGATTCCTCTCTTGCCTGCGCAAATAGGGTGTGTTATATATGAAGGTGTAGGGAATGTGGGGGGGGGGGGCAGAGGCTTGCTGCACAAACGAAGCTGACTTACGTGAGTGCACGCACAAGCGCGAAGATTCTGACGCGAGCGCGTTTACAGAGCTAATTCGCCGACCTAAGTGCGCGTCATGCTCTGGATGTTTTACGCGAGCTGTAGCTATTGCACTGCTGAGCTATCGGAGGACTGGTGTTTGCAACGCAGGCTTTGATGTTTTTGGGCTGGGATTCGAATTTGTTGATAGGTATGGAACACTTACATTTGTTTTGGCTTGTTTTTGTTTTTGCAGCTTGCTAAAGTTAAAGTGTAGCTAATCATCGATAACACCCGCTCCAAAAATTATTGCAACGAATATGCGAAAGGCCGTATGGGTAAACAAACGTCAAAATCAAATAATTCTATTTTATATCGCCTCTGCTCTTTTATTAGCCCCGCGTATGATGTTTTTTACAGTAAGCCGTCCATTTTTATTCACTTTTTGATTTAAAACAAAACTTTATCATCTCTTTTTTTATTGCATTCTGATAAAATTTCAAATATCTCGCTTTAATACCTACTTGCCAAAGCTGTATTTTGCTCATTTATTTTTCTCTGGACTCTGCCTGTCATCGTGTTATTATAAAAACATAAATTGCTTCGTTCCTCGTTCCTCAAGCGATTCGTTCAACTGGATCACCGTATTACATGAATCGAAGAATTCATCAGAGAGTCAGCTCTCTATGACGTATACGAATCCTGCGATTCTACCCTCATCAAGCTTTCTAATTACACGGCTGCAAAATTGCCACCTACAAATACAACAGCCGGTTACTCTAGTGGCTCGTTATAAAGCTAAGAAGCCCCTTCGAAATAACTGTACGCCAACTATTCCATCAGCAATGGCATAAGCAACAGTATAACGCTCGGCGCATTCTCGCTATATACGTGCACATCTCTCATATAGCTCTTGTAGGCAAGCAAACCCTCGCGTGCACGCGGTATAGGCGCTTATTGGGTTCTCTTTATCTTCGTTACACTGACCGTATTCTACAGTCGCACGATCCGCCGTAAACGTGTGTGTATACAGGCGTGGTTCGATTGAACTTGTATCAAACTAATAATTCCGGCTCTCGCGGTCTTCTCCATATATTCCTCCCTTGTTTGCTATTCCGTTTGCTCTGACGTTCCGTGCGTCGCTCTGCCCTTTATCGATACCATATTCAACTCCGCTCGCCCCTCCCCCCACCCCTCTCTTGCTCGCGACGAAATAATTATATATAGAGGTCACAGAAGCGCGAGGCTCATATTGATAGATTAGGAGCTCCGGATTCGTTGCACTGAATCACAGCCGTGCGAAAATATCACGCGCAACAAATTCAAACAGGCCCGGAACCTCGGAAGCGAAATAGAGTTGCGAATCCCTGACTCTAATATCGCCGTTACGCAAACATTTGCCCAGTGGATGCAGCCTTTGGGACGTGCTCTTTCGAGACGTGAAAATTGCGATAATAACGACCAGCTCATAAGCAGAGGTCGACCGCATAAGAATAGGGACTCTCTTCTAGCAACGACGATCACAATCGCTCGCGGTGGCGTCATAACCGCCGAAGCAGCCCGAGACTTTATCCCCGAGCTTTGGCCATTAACGCCGGGAAAATTGAAGGCCCGCAGACAGACGCACCGAGCGCGCGCGCGCAGAGAGGGAAGAAGCCGCTTGTGTATACATGCTTTTCTCCGCGTCGAACGAAGAGAGAATCGAGTAGCGGCGGCGCATTGAAGGCGTCGATGCCGCCGCAGCGCAGTGGGCACTCATTCTCTTCCCCTGGCCGCCGGCGCATCTCTCTTTAGAGGCCGAGCCAAGCCCTTATTCAGCTGAGCTGCGCGGAGAAAAGCAAGAGCGTTTTCTATAGGACCAGACGCGCGGTCAACACGCCGCGGCTTTTGTTTCGAGAGCCAAAAAGGCTCTCCCGACACTCTGTGTATCCAGAGCTTTCCTCGTTGTGCACTCTATCTCTCTGTTCCTCCGGCCTTTCCACCTCTTCTTCTTCTTCTTTTTCTTTTTCTTCTTCTCCTAGTTGCCGTCTCAACGATTCGCCGGGGAGGAAAATGAAGAACCCGATTTTCTGGGTATAATCTAACGGTCGCGCTGCGGAGTAATCTTTGTATCGAGTTATCCACGGGTTCGCTACCTTATGCATAAGTTATCGAGGTTGCGGACGTTAAACGTCGAAATTCCTCGCGAGCCTGGCAAATTCCGAGCCGCAGGCTGCCCTCGTGTAGTACGCGACGAGCCACCGCATATCGAATATTGTTGCGCGCACTGCGCGCGATCGATTTTATTTAAGGCGCGAAGCATCGATATCTGATGTGTAATCTTGAGGTCAGCATACCGTACGTGGCGCAACTAATTCAGCCCTCTGCCGCTGTAATCATTGCGATGTGTAATATTCGTTCGCTAATTGCAAAGGCAAATCGTCGCAAAGGACGCGTGATGAAGTCGTTCGCAATAAATCGAGCGCAAAGTGCAGCGGACTGAGCCGCAGCTCGTGTATCTATACAAAAAGTGCTAATAATCATCGGGAGGATGGAAAGCGTGCGACCCACTTACAGCCTGTAATTTTAATCAGCCCGTTCTCCTTGCCTTACACGTGCAGATTCAGTTCGACTCTCCTCTCGTCGTTTTCTCTCCCTCGCGCGACTCTCGAGCGAGGGGGCATGTAGGTATATGGGTTGTATATATATACAGCTAGAGTACAGCCGGTTCCGTGTAGCTTGGCGCCGTTACAGCGGCAATGAGGGCTAGACGACACGGGTGCAGATGACGAGGGGGCTTACCGGAAAAACCGCAAGACCCGGACGATTCAGCTCGATTTTCCCTTGTATGTACTAGACATGCTCGCGCGCACATACGAGCGGCGGGCGGTGAGTATCTAAAATTTTCGAGGACCCGAGCGGTTTACGCGCGCGTGTCCCGACACGCTGCTAAACCGATTAGCGTTCTTTCACGAGCTAAGAACAGCCGTACTATGTGTACGCCTGAATGTACGTGCACGGAAAGGGGCTTAACGATCTCGAATTTGATGAAAATTTACCAGCAAGGAAGCGCCTCTGCGCGGAGGTCGACCGTCGAATTTTATGCATCATCAATTGCATGATCAAATGCTTATTCTTATACTTATCTATATTTAACAACTCCCATGCACAAGAAGTAAACCGCAATTTCTGCTTTACCATACTGCCAGTGATTCAAAACGTAGCATGCCGTGCAGATGCAAGAATTACGTTTAGGTGGTCGCAACTGTTATCTATTTATATAGGCTGCATCGAGTTGCGAAACGAATGATCGAATTATTTCAGACTGCGCTGCAGTATTGCTTCTATTTAGCGAACTTGAACCATTGCTCGCGCGAGGCTAATACAGCGGATAGAGCCACTGTTGTTTAATTTCAGTGCTGATCCTACATTGGCCAATACTACTGTAATTGTGGTTTCGATATTGGATCGATACAAATATAACGATCTCCATTAAACGGCATTAATTGACCTGATGCTTCTCAGAGTATTATTTTATTAGTTAACAAGATGCATCGATTTGAATCTCGTGTATAGGCTTCATTTGAATAATTAATGCGCCCCCACTGCGGAGATTGCAATTTTGATGAGGCTTCACGAAGTAACGTTATACGTTTCGCTACCAAACTGCGATGATTCAAACGCAATGCAACAATCGTTCATCATTTACATTAAGCCTACGTTGAATGTTGATTATCGAACCAATGTTTTTGTAATCTACTCGCGATACCTGCTGTGAATGTAATGAAGCGAACGCATCGCATTCGTCTCGTTAGCTAAATCGAACGCTATCGCTATTGGCACAGTGGCATTGGCACACAAATCATCATTTTTCTTTTTATCACGAAATACGACGCGTTTGAAAATTTTTGCCTAAACTAAAAAGTGTAGAATAGGTATTTTAAGATGATGGATATTGGCTATAAAATTTAGTACCTATTACAATTTTTATAGTAAAAAATACCAAATCATTTAGTACGTTATACTATACTCTAATAGAAAATATAGCTAGACAATTTATAGTAAACCTGACTATAAAAATTGTACTATCTACCTGACGAAAAATAGGCCAAAAGTTTTACTAAAAAAATATAGTAACAATTACAAAAACATTGTTACATTAACTATAAATTTTGTGATCACTACCATATTTTAAATTACTTTGGCGTATAGTAATCTCTACTAAGTCGATTTTTCTCAGTGCAAGTAACATATTTCTATAACGGAGCTAACCGAAAAATTTTGCCCTGATTCCAGGAATGTCGGAGGGCGGTCGCAAGCATCCAGTGCTGGTGTTCATCCACGGCGAGAGCTACGAGTGGGGCAGCGGTAATACCTACGACGGCTCGGTGTTGGCGAGTTACACCGACCAGATCGTCATCACGCTGAACTACCGACTCGGCGTTCTGGGCTTCCTCAACGCCAACGTCTCGCCCCACACGAAAGCTCGAGTGGCGAACTACGGCCTGATGGATCAGATCGCGGCGCTGCACTGGGTGCAGCAGAACATCGAGTACTTTGGCGGCGACCCGAGCAACGTCACGCTTATGGGCCAGGGTACAGGGGCGGCCTGCGTTAATTTTCTCGCCATCAGTCCCACCGTCATGCCAGGTGAGTTTTTGATTTTGCGTAGGTCAGGTTTATGGAACATTGAGTTCGGAAATTTATATTTTTTCAATTTCGATGATATACTTGTATCGTAGTTTTTTTTGCAAAATTGTACACATGGCAAAACTGGTGAAATAGATTCCCATAAAAACGCGCGATCCAATAATTTTACAAAATGTAGGGATTGACGTTGCTTGTAAAGTCAGATTGGTCGTGGATAGAATGCACGTCACGCAACTCGACGATAAAAGTAAAAATGCAACTCCACTCAAGCGAGATAGAACACGGGCCAATTCCGCCGCCTACTACATTTGTGCTGTAAAAGTCGAGCTCGATTCAAATTCAAATTTCACCGTGCAAAGTGCAAATACTGTGCGATCGAACGTCTCGGTTCGCTTGGCAACTTATGACTTGAGCCAGGCATAACCCGCTCGAGTGGACGGCACGACGACACTATATTCCATATAACACGAAGAGTCTATTATGCAGCAGGTCCGCAAGCTATACAGGCAGCGGAGGCACATATAGCTGTAAACGGAGGAAAATAGAGCAAGCGTAGCCCATCTATAAAGCGACATGTCGTGCACATTCGTTGCAGGTCTGTTCAAGCGAGCAATCCTATTATCGGGCAGCGCCCTGTCGTCGTGGGCTGTGGTGGAGGAGCCGGTCTCGTACGCGCTGAAGCTGGCGGAGGCGGTGAACTGCTCGGTGCCGAAGGACCTACTCAAGGATCACGAGCTGCTGGTCGACTGTCTGCGCGAGAGCAGTCTCGAGGCCCTGCTGCGGGCCGACGTAAGGCCGCCCACCTTCCTCAGCGCGTTCGGGCCCAGCGTCGATGGAGTCGTCATCAAGCCCGACTTCCAGAAGGATCTGCTCTCCTATCTCGGCCCGGAATTCCAGGGATTCGGGTGAGTGGAACGTGCTCCGAAATTCATTTACCCAGTGCACTCTCCCCCCCCCCCCCCCCCCTCCCTTCCTCCTCTGCGTCCGTCGCTTTCCGCGGCTAGAAGCCGACCAGAATTATGTGCGCATGCCTTCTTTGTTTGCCAGTGCCCTGGAATAGGACGCGGGGGATTATCGTCAGCGGAGCTGGAGGTGGCGACGTCGTTGATCTTGCAGGCGCGCGACTAGCTCTAATTAAGTCATCCGGATGACGAGTGACTCCGAGGACGGAATTTTTACGCGTCGTGCTGACGTCTTTACTCGGATTTCGAGCTTCCGATCTGTCGAGATCGCACGGCTACATCGCGGTGCGTTGTGAGCGTTCATCTCGGCCGCGAATATTAAGCGGCGATAGTGCAAGCGCGGAATCCGCCGAGCTCGCGCCAAGGTGCACGTAAATGAGCGACAAGCACCTGCACCCGTATAAGCTCGCAGTATAGTCGCTTGTAGTGTATAATTGCGCGCGGCGAGAGTTGCGCCTGCTATTCCAGCGCGGAGAACGCGAAATTATTCGGAGAATTACGCGAGAGCTTCACTCGCGCTCTTGATGCCTGTGCCATACCTCGCGTCTGTCTGATATCTTCGCCTTCTCTTCTCTCCTCGTCTTTCGAACTTTCCCTCTGTCTCTCTCACTCACTCCCTCTATCCGATACTATCGGCTCGAGTAATCGTAGTTTACGCCGAGTAAGTTTCAGCTGCCTCCGCTATCGTCTTGAAAGAGAGAGAGAGAGAGAGAGAGAGAGAGAGAGAGAGAGAGAGAGAGAGAGAGAGAGAGAGAGAGAGGAGAAAGTAGTTTGCCAGCAGTGGAGAAATATTCGAAATTCGCCCCTGAGGAATTCGCTCAATACCGCACAGTCTCAACTCTCTCTCTCTCTCTCTCTCTCTCTCTCTCTCTCTCTCTCTCTCTCTCTCTCTCTCTCTCTCTCTCTCTCTCTCGCTTGCTCGCTCTCTTTCCAGCGTGCGTAATTCTTCGGAGCATGCGAAACTGATAGCTCGCGGTTATGGATCGAGTCGGATTGTCTCATACTAGATATAGCGTACATGTGCGCGCCCGGAAACGATACGATTGCGTCGCGGAGACGTGTACCTGCTTTGATTCGCCCCGTTCTGCCGTTAACGCATTATACTATGCTATAGTGCGCACGAGATGCGTGCGATCAAGTCAGAAGTGGTTATGGAAGTTGCGCCGTTCGGCACTATTCGGATTTCTGTTTAAATGAAGCTTTCGCCAGGACCGAATAACGCTTTCTCGGCTCTGGAGTGTGAAGAAAACCCCCTTGAGTTTTCGAGTAAACGCCTAGCAGCGGGTTCTTCATATTCGCGCTAGGGATACAACTCATTTCCTTCCGTGTTTCAAACCGAGAATAGAGACACACTTATGATAAAATTACGATTACAAACATTCAATTTTTCCCCTAAAATTCCTAAAATCAAGTAGGAAAACTTATTTATGAAAATATCGTCGATACGAATCTTAATTTTTTTTTTAATCGAATGTTTCGATTTAATGAGTTTAAATAAGTCCAGACGAGAAAAAAATTCGAAATAAGCCCTTCCTCGAAAAAGTTCAAAGACGTCATTAATTACATCATGATAATAGATTCCAATCAATTATCCAAACGTAGAGAGGGAGCCAGACGGCAGTTAAATTCGAGCGAAAAGTACGACATCCCCACGGTACAGGTACGGAAAGCGAGCGACGTCGACCTACATTTGCATACACAGCCCCGCCCTCCCGCTCCCCTCCGAAAACAAACGTCTACAGCAGTAGGCGAAAAAAGAATAACACGACTCGATTAATAAAGGTATACACAACGCGGACGATTTTTCAGGATCCTACCCAAGAAGGCGGAGCACGGCGAGGCCATCACAAGCAACAACAAGTACGATTTGTTATTCGGCGTGACAACGAGCGAGGCCCTATGGCGCTTCGCCGAGCGCGACGTCGAGAAGGGCTTCGAGGGCGAGCGCAGGGACAGAATCATAAGGACCTACGTGCGCAACGCTTACATGTATCATCTCACGGAAATATTTTATACGGTGAGTCGCGCTGACCCTCGTCTGCCGAGTTTTTTGTTCCTTTTCTTGGTGGCTGCTGTCGGCCAATTCGAGCGAGGCTGACCACTGCTTTCTTTTTTTTTGTCGGTGGAATCGGGTTGGAAATTAGTCGAAATGGGTGAGCCTGGGAGCTTTAAATTTTCTGATCCTCGTGCGCAAAATTTATTTCTTGACTTCTGACACTCCGTGCGCGAAATTATGGTCGGATTTAGTCCGCCGAGATTTCGAAAGCTGTGGATTTAGAATTGATAAGTTATCATCACGTACGTTTGAAGAGTGTCGCGTCGAACTATTGTTTCTTTCCATGCATTTCTGATCGTTCCAGTCTTGCCTGTCAAAATTGATCTTGGGAATTGGGAGTTTAAAGTTGCAATGCGATACTAGCGACAGCTTCGGCAATTAAAAAACATGGCGTCGACAAAGTCTCTGTTTACATTGGTGGTATATGGGAGTTTAGTATTTTCAGTCAATTTTTAAATAACAATTATTGTAAATCTATATCTTCCGCGAATGGAGTGAGTCTAGCTTGTATTACGTTTGACAGAACTTTGTAGCACGTTGCTAAAAGTCAAATACCCCTATAGTTATTGCAGTCTGTCTTATCCCCCTTTTTAAAAATCGGTATAATGATAGATTCCTTCCAATTTTCGGGTATTGTTTCATTTTTCCAGATGGCACATACTATTGTTTTTTAGTTTTTTAATCGCGGCCTCTACTTCTTGGTAGCTCGGTTCCTCCACGTGGGGTTCAGCAGTGTGAATTTCGTCCCCTAATTCTTCGCTATTTTCGTGCACGTTTAATAATTTATCGAAATAATTTTTCCACAGCGACAGTAATTCGTTGTCATTTGTTACGAGGTCCCCGTTTTCGTCCTTCATCAATTGCGCTCTACTCCTAAAACCCTTTCTGATGGCGTTAATCCCTCTGTACATTTCGTGGGGGTTATTTTCCTTACTGTTAGTTTCTATTCTCCTAATAAGATTCTTTTGATACTCCCGCTTCTTATTTCTGTAGATCGCGCTCGTCTGTTTCCTTACGTTAGAATACTTTTTTACGGTCCTATCGCTTCTATTTTGTAAGCTATCTAATTTAGCCTTTTTGCGCCTTTCAAACCAGAGTTCGCACTCTTCGTCAAACCATGGTTTGCTCTTTGGCTTTTTCTTTTTACCCAGTACTTTGTTCGCGGCCTCTTTTACCGTTTTTTCGATGTCCCCCCATAAGCTATTCGATTCGTCATTCCCCTCCGGCGATGTGTTTGCTTCTTCAAGTGCCTGAAACCTGTTATTAATTTCTATCTGGTACCTAATTCGCTCTGTTCTATCTCGTAGTTTCTCAATATCGAAGCTTTCTACCTTGTTTGCTCGCTTACTATTTTGATTCGCTACTAGTCTAGCTCTTAATTTGGCTACTACTAGGAAGTGGTCCGAGTCGCTATCTGCCCCTCTGTAAGCCATTACGTCAAGAACATTAGTATGACGTCTTTTTTCAATGAGGAAATGATCAATTTGGTTCTGTGTGGCCCCGTCCGGCGATGTCCACGTTGCCTTGTGTATTGTCTTGTGCTTAAAACACGTAGTTTTGATTATAAGATCTTTTGCCGCCGCGAAGTTTATGACCCTAATACCGTTATCATTGCTGGCTTCGTGCAGGCTTTCCTTACCTATAGTAGGCCTAAACATTTCCTCCCTACCTATTTTAGCATTGAAATCGCCTAATACTATTCTTGTGTCGTAAGACGCGAACTGGTCGATTACCTGCTCTAAAGTTTCGTAATAGAGATCCTTAGCTTCTTCTTCTTTGTCCTCCGTAGGACAGTGTACATTAATAAATACATATCTATACCATTCCCATTCGATAATGATGTACGAGAGCCTATCATTGACGGATTTGAAACTTTTAACCGAATGTATGATGCTTTTGCTTACGAGAAATCCGGTTCCTAGAGATCCCCCACTCCCGGCCCCATACAGGTACGGGAAGTTACCCGATGCTAGTACTCCGCCATCTGGCCACCGCGATTCCTGTATTGCTACCAAATCTAGATTGTACCTATCAGCTTCCTTTACGAGTTCTTTAAACGCACCTGCTCTGTATATACTGCGAACATTCCAAGTTCCGACTCTTAAGTCCCTCTTGGTTCGGATTTAATTTTTTTAAGCCATGATGTTATGTTAAACCCGCGCGCTTCGGATCCTGTTCCGATCGCAGGTGAGTCCACCGTTCTAGAGGTGATAACCCCCATACCTCTCTAGAACTAAGTATGAGAGCTTTCTAACTTTGACGAGGACAGTGTCAACTCGTCGTCAGACACACTACGGTTTCATTCTCGCATCCTAACGCCCCCCTGCAAGGCAGCGCTCCTTCGCTGGCATCGTTACCGCGTAAGGCCAGGTGACGAATCATTCTACACTCAGTAGGTAAACTTCGGACGAACTTAAGCTCGCTAAAGACGGCATCTATTAATTTTATAGATAAATAAGCAAGTAAGGCCGGCTCTCGGGGAGAAATAACTTCGCTCCGATCAACAGTGCGCCGAAAACTTTTGATGAGCCCGCGCGCTTCCCCACTTTGTCTAGCGCTCGCGAAAATGTTTTCGAGTTGCTTGTGTGTATTTTTCTGGATACGTTACCGAGCGAGTTGAAAATAATACTGATGCTGTCTCCCTAATATAAAGCTCGCGACATTTAAAGCTTTTGTGTTGGCCGGCACACGCGGAATTGAATTCAACAGTCAAACAAAAAACCGTGTAGCGACAATACAATGCTACCGACCGGCATCAGAGCGATAAACGCGAGAGCGCGATAAATTCGCAAGCCAAAATTGCGAGCGAAAAGCTCTCGTATCAACGTTTGTGCCAAGCGCGTTAATTCAGATTAGCCGGGAAAGTACTCGCGACGCGAAATGCCTGCATTTATTAATCGACGCGCTCGAAAGTAAATTGCCGAAATCGAAGAAGAGCGGAAGCGAGGTATAATTAATGGCAGCTCTTGCCATCTCCTCGATTAAAGTGACCCAGCAAACGTGGCTGGCACTCGAAATTAGCGCGCCGAATCGATGGCAATCGCCCATGCGGACGACCATCGCAAAATAAAGCTTTAGCCGTGCGTGCGGTTCTTCTGCTGCTCTCCGGCGGATTTTTGATCGACGCGCTGGATGCGGCTTAGATGCATTTGCGCACGATAATTACAGAATGCGTACGCTCTTGAGAATTCATTTTAACACTTTTACGAGTATTATGCATCAAGGCATCGCGAGGTGTAAAGAACTGAATTTTAAGAGGGGTATAACTTTTGGTATAGCGATGACACAGCGACGCGTTAATCACTCCTATCTCGAACTAGATCATTGCGAGCACAAAACTGACTCCTCTGACAATAGTCTCTCGCTCTACATTAAAATGTATAACACCATACGTCCGAGCGGTTCAGTCCAACTTAGTCGAACTTAATCGATTCCGAATTCCCAACAACACTCGAACTCGCGGCCGCAACTTTCCAGCGGAAGCGCATCGCTATATGTATAGACACGTTATATAGAGGAAACAGCACCACTATTATTTTAGTTTTTACAAGTTATTTCGTGAAAGGCTTCTCGCGCAAAAGCCTCAATTAAAAACTCACGCTACAGCAGCGAATTTGGAAAAACGGCGCAAGCAGCTGGTCAGAAAAGTTGACGATAATAATTAGGATCTCGCATTCATATGCTTGGCAGTGCGCGTGAGCCGAATTGGTGCTAATGAGCTGTGTCGTTTTTGCCAGAACACCGGTGAAAACACGCGGTGAGCGTGCGCTAACTTTGATGGTCTATTTTCGCGTGTCGCGACGCGGATCGCAATTAAAAATGATGGGATCGCTGGAAACGAGCAGTTAGCAACTGGGCTCGCCAAATTATGCGCAGAAACTTAGCAGTCTAAAGACTCATTGGTAGGCCTGCGGTTTGCAAGCTGACGCGGCAAGATCAGGGCCGCGAAATAATTTTGTTTACGAGTGCATGGAGTCAAAAACAGAGACAAACAGCGCTATAACTGCACTGGGCGTTTCTAATTAACGCTCAATCTTCGCCGTATCTGTCAATGCTTCATTAATGCAATTACGCCGAACTATTTTCATTATCGCATCGATCGCGATATGCACAGCTTCATCGGCAGGGAATTTAATTAACAAACTGCGAGCACGTCTGACCGAACCTGCGCTCTTCCACTCGCTGCCCAACCGTTTGATGCCATCTCGATTTCTCGTTCATCGATATCGCGCCAAGTTTGCCAAAGTATGCGTGAACCAATTTTGTATACGACGAGAATCATAACCACTAGGCAACGTCAGTGATACATTGTAATAGCTTCCCCATTTAATTAGCTTTGCACTTTTTGTCGCGTCTGGCCGAACCCGACAGTTTCCACTGAACCCGCGTATACGCTCGTTGAAAAACTGATTCCACCTCAAGACTGGACCCGAGCTACCGAGCGAAATGGTCACTGTTGAAGTTGAAATGTTGACCAAACTAGAAAACATTCGATGCGCCCCCCAATCAAAAACATGCCGACCAAGCGTGATCAATCAAGACCCTCGTGCAATGTACAATCACTCGCGACTAAAATCTACAACCTCTCGTGTATGTGTTTGACCCTCGTTTCCGAAACGACAGATCGTGAACGAGTACACGGACTGGGAGCGGACGGTGCAGCATCCGATGAACACGCGCGACGCCTGCGTCCAGGCGCTGAGCGACGCCCAGTTCGTGGCGCCGCTCGTCCAGACGGGCGACCTCTTCACCCTGCGACACACCAAGAGGCCGAACGGTATGCATGTGCCGTTACCCGTCCACGACGCCGACAAGGAGCCCTTGCCCAAGACCTACTTCTACGTTTTTGATTATCAGATGAAGGATGGCGATTATCCGCAGGTGAGTACGCAAATTTTTTCACATCCAGGGAATACAGGTATGAATTTTAAATTCGTACTAGGAAGGAAAAGAAAAGCCGGAAACAAAATTCTCTGCATCAGAGCATTTTGTTGGCTAGATTCGGATTATAAGAATTATCTAATTTAAAAAGCGAAATTATTTCAAAATGTTTCAAACGTTGTTGTAAAGTGAAATTTTTTTAAAAATGACAAGAAGTACATTGTTACTGCAAATATTACGTAGCTGTAGCTCGAATAAAAAGAAAAATCCTTTAATCGGCGCATGCAAGATTATTATTTTCACGTCAGTATCAGGGTATCAGCAAAGAGAATATTACTTTCGAGCTACGCCTAGCCTGGACCATCAGCGTAGAGCCAGTTTTGTTCAATCCAGATGAGAAACAAAGGCATCAAAGATGCAAAAAATGTGTCGTTACAAGCGGCAAAAGAAATCCGCTCCGTCGTTTGATCGTTAAGCGGCCTACGGAGCCTCGACACGAAACAAAGCTCCGGCGAGCTATATAGAAGAAGAAAAGTCGTCCGCAAACGGCGTCCGAAGAAAAATATAAGGGAGGAAACGGATCGTCCCCGTAATATCTCGTCGGAGGTGGGCGTCTTTTCTACGCCGATAATTACCGGGCCGCAGGTCGGGGCGCACGACGTCCGTGTAATAAGAAGAATTACATCGGGGCCGGTCGTTCGTTCGCTCGTTTCTCTCCCTTCTCCCTCCTGCAAAAACTTGGCCGCGTCCGCGAAAAGACGATGAAACGCCCGAGATAAGGCGGGTAATATTTAATTAAAGCAATCCAGCCGTGCCACGGATCTCTATACGTACACGTCCAAGTGTATAGCTGACTATATATGAAGCTCGTTCCGTCTTAAGTGTCCGGCCGATGCGTATAAAAAGTTTTTAAATTGAAGACGCGTTATAAAAGCGGATGGATGACAGCTTATGCGGACGTATAAAGAGACAATGAAACATTTTTGGATTCAGCGCGTAAAACGCGAAATCCGCCAGTGTATATGCGCGTGCGTAGTCTGCATATGAGAAATCTCAGGAAAAAATACATACCTATGCCCGTATAAAAACGGTGGAAAAAATGTTTCAAATATTCCAATTCCATATGTTAAAAACAATACAAAACCATTCTCCAACAAACAAAAAGTGCCTCGGGATACTGTTTTCTCGACCCATTGTTCAACAGGGCGAGCACCCAATGCAGCAAACGGAAAATGTATAGAAGTAGGATAAAAGATGAAGCTGAAGCTATCCGCCACACAGAACCCGCCGAACCGTGCCATATATGCGGTGGAGCCCCAAATTTTTTTTTAATGTACACAGCTTAAAACCGCTTGATTATGGTTAAGATAATCAAAGATTATCGGGGAAAGTACTTTTCCGTAAAAAACAATCAAAATAGGCATTAAAAAAACAATTAAAGTCAACAATCGCAAAGATAGCAATTTTAAAGTACGAATCAATAAAACATATTCCTGAATTATTACTGGCCAACGAGATTTGCGAGGATTGTTCCTCATACGTGTAAGAAGTCAGCCACAGCGTTGAGGTCATGGGAATAAGTTATAAATAAACAAAATCACCTCCTTACTTGCAAAATATATCCGTATATATAGGTTTCACGTCGTAAATTCTATGTAACTTTTTTTAAAATAATGTTTGGCACGCGAAATTTGCTGGAGGCTTTCTTCTTCGGTGTAAAAAGATATCTACCGTGCAAAACTTGTGGCACCAATGTTATTAATAAACAATGTCGCCTCTTAGTTGCAAAAAAGGACGAATATTCGGCTTTCGCTACGTCACATCCATGAAACTTTTTTTCAAATAATGTTTGGCGAGCAAAACTTGCCGGAGGCCTTGTTCTTACGTGTAGAAAAACATCCGCCGTGAGAAACCTGTGGCACCAATGTTATTAATAAACAAAGTCACCTCTTAGTTGCAAAAAAGGACGAATATTCGACATTCGCTAAGTCTTACCAATAAATTTTTTTTTAAATAATGTTTGGCGAGCAAAATTTGCTGAAGGCTTTCTGCTTACGTGTAGAAAGAAATCTACCGTCCAGAACTTATGGCACCAATGTTATTAATAAACAAAATCGCCTCTTAGTTGCAAAAAAGCACGAGTAAGGGGCGACATTGTTTATTAATAACATTGGTGCCACAAGTTTCTCACAGTAGATTTCTTTCTACACGTAAGAACAAATCCTCCAGCAAGTTTCGCTCGCCAAACATTATTTTAAAAAAAGTTTCATAGAATTTAATTTTATTGAATTAAAAAAAAAAATTTGGGCCCCCACCGCATATACGGCACTGTTCGACGGGTTCTGTGTGGCGGGTAGCTTCAGCTTCATGGATAAAAGTACGTGAAAAGAGCCTCAATTAAGAACATCGTTAAAAATACTTGATCTGCGCTCTTTTGCATCGGTTCAGATTGTTGAATAACGTCTAGTTTTCAATGAATTTCAGTGAAAACAGTGTCACAAAGCACTTTTTGCGTGTTAAAACGCGGTTCTTTATTGTTTTTAAGATAAAAATTTAATAAAGTCCTTTACATATAAAGCGTAATGCTATAGTGGCTTTTATTGAAAATTGCCTGAGAATATTGTAACAAGCAGAAAAATTTGCTACGGGTGGGTCAAACATAAAAAGATACGACTGATCAAACTTTCAGCTTTGTCGCTTTGTTTATTGCGTCGGCATAATTAGTTTGACCAGGATGCCTGCGCCAAACGCATATAGTCGATGAAAGCTTCTAGTTATCTTTATTTTACTCGTATAACTCGATCCATCATATTTATTGTCGCGATTTGCAGTGTATAAATTGTCGGTCCAGATTGAATCAAAAATTGAATCCAGTATCAACTCTGATGCAACGCTTCCTATTTCGATTTCATCTGTTTTCAGCTCGCAGTCGATTAAAATTGCATATACAGAGCAAAAAACGTTCGCGAGTTTTCCACATCAAGCGATCTTAAAAGCGAAAAGGAAGCCGATGCATTCGCCATTTATTCCGCACACGCTTTTATCACGTACGCTGCGATACATATATATATCTATTTATTAAGCTTACACGGGCAACAGCTGAAATCCACTTAGGGAGTATAAAAGTCAGCTGTTATTTTGCGGAAAAGTCGCGGCTAAAGCCTGGGCTGCAGCTTGAAAAATTAGATTATTATCGAAAGTTTTTCAAAGCCAGCAGCAGCAGCGCGCGTAGCTAGGAGGCTCTAAATCGTCGTGCTGCTGCTGCTGCTGGCGGACGTTGCCGAGCAAAATGACGAATAACGGTAACGAGGAAACTTGCTCCCCGGACGGCTCCTCAACTTTTACCGCGTGCATATAACTCCCGCAATGAGAAGTGGAAAAAGACGACGTGCCCCGGGACACGCCGAGCGATGAAGGAGTGTAAAGTTTTAGAATTTTTATACAAAAGAGTGGCCGGGGACGAGAATGCAGAAACGGCGGCGGCGGTGGCTGCCGCGAGGGTCGACGCTGAGTTATTATTTTTGAGAATCGATACTCGGCTATTCTTCTTTCCGCGCCGCACTGTCCTGTGAGCGGGTATCTTGGTAGGTCTGAAAAGTTGGGGCTTCAGGATAAAAGATTGCCGAGGCGGCGTCGCGGGCAAGGATTTCTGCAAGTTTTGAGTTCGCGAAATTCTCATGGATTTTGTGGGCAAACAATAAAAAGTGATTGAATTTTGTTTTGATGCTTGTTGAAGAAATAATGAACCAAACCGCAAGTCTAACTTTTATTTAATTTTACTCAATTGGCGCCATGTTACGCTGTTCGACGATCACGATGAACATTTGATTGTTTGACGTATGTTGCGCAGTCAAAGCGAAAAATAATATCAAACTTGATTGGCGCAAATTATACTTATACGGTAATAGCAATTTAATCGTTTTCCGGGACTGGCTTATTCTATATAGAATCGAGATTTGTACAAAATTATGTACAGTTTTTCCAGGCTACATTATAGTGAAACAAAAATTGAGCATAATTCTCCAGTGCGCGGCGAGACGACTTTTCTTCTTTTACACGATATTCACTTCGCAATTTCGTTCCTACAAAAAGACCATAACCACGCGCGCAGCCTTAATGGTACTCGTGCCCCTCGCGCGTTAAATATAGTCGCTTTATCGCGAAGCGTTTTCTACCTACTCGGAATTTACGTACATAACTGCTGCGCGCGCGCATATGTTTTAAAAAAATACGCCCGCAAGTAGCGTGGAATATGAACTTTCTAAACACAAACTCGAGCATCCTCTTTCTCTTCCATTTAATCTTATCCTGCAGAGGTATGTACAATTCTGCCTTAGCTGCAAAGCTCGTACAAAGGCGACCTCAAAACTCGTATAATCACGGGGAGCGTGTGCAATTATTCCTCAAAATCAATATCAGCCGCGCCGCACAGCCTCGTAATTCAATATCGGCCCGCTTGAATTTTATCTCTTCCTCGAATCGCACGTGTATCGATAATAATCGGTATAGCTCTTTATCGAGCCACCTGAAAATTTAATTACTCCCGTTTATTTCACGAAGCCCCTATGAAGAAAGAACCGATAAGCCTTAGCAGAATACGATGCCAGGGCCGATAGTGGAGTAAGACGATAATGGCGAAGAAGAAGATGATGAGGCAGAACAAGGCAAGTGGGGGCTGGGCTACACAGACATTAAAAAATCGGGAGATAATGAGAGTGCAGCTCATTTGGATAGAACACGGGGCGAGTAAGCGATGCCGATGCTCTAACCGGGAAAATAATAGAGCAGGGTAAGCATCAAGGGCTGCTTTCATAATTTTCCACACGTGCCGGGCGAGAAGGAAAAAAAGCTAATATCAACCGGACCGACTAATTGGACGGCATTGTTTTACCGGACATTATGTCAGTGTTTTATGAAGCTCCATGGCGCGCGTTTGTGTGAAATCATCCGATGTTTTTATGTTTGTTTAATTGCGTGGGAATTGGAACGACGGCGTCGGCGAGTTCTGTAGTCCAGTCTCGGACAATATGCGAAATTGAATACATGGAATTTGCCTGACCGTGGCTGACTCGATCTGCTTAACACGGCTTTTACTTCATGTGCAAACACGATTATTTTCGAAATCTTTTCGAAGGTCCAAAACAATCACGTTTCAAAATGGGCATAAGATTCACCGCAAGTGTCGAGTCATAAATAAGGCAGAGCAATGTAGGCATGGAGCTGAACTTCCTCTATACCCCTCTCTCCATACCAACACACACACACACGCGCGCGCGCGCGCACACATAGAGTCGGGGGCGTAATCGGCCTTTCAACTCCTTGTGCTTTAGCTCTCGGGGCAATCGTGTCCGTACGGCCGTTGCGCGGGAGGCGAGATTTAAACTCGCGCATTGGTCTTTTTCCTCGGCTTTACGTTTCTCCAAAGCGTTATACCTACATATATACGCGTGTACACGCCGGTGGCTGCTAATTCTGTTCGAGGATTTTTCTCGGCACGCCGGCTTTGTGCTCTCCGCTCGTGGTATCTCTCTTTTTAATTGACTGCCGGCAGGGCTTCTGTGCAGCCTATTAATTTGGAGAAAGAGAAGAGTCCAGAGGCTGCCCTGCAAACTGCCCTTTAACAAGCGGATATGCTCAAGTAATATCTAGCCGCGCTTCGTTAGTCTAAGCTAATCTGAATCTTATGCTAACTGCTACTGTGTTTATGATTCATAATCCCGCGGAATCGAGCTTTAGACAGCGGAATAATTTCTACTTTGCTTTCGCTTCGCAGAAAATTGGTTACTGAGAACCGTTGATTATCGATATAAATGAATGAATAATGTAAAGTGCGCTGGCGTGTGGAACCTTATGAGAATGCAAAGTAGAGCAGTGAGTTGATTTTCGGCACCGAATAATCTCTCCACTGCGTAATAAGCGAATAAATCCGCATATCGTACTCACGAGGACTTGAAGCTGCCCATGCAGTTTTCATTTCTTATGATTTTAATCGTATTATTCTACCAGAAAGAGAGAGAGAGAGAGAGAGAGAGAGAGAGAGAGAGAGAGTGAGAGAGAGATATGAATAAATAAACCGAGCGAAGTAGTTGTTTCAAGCCAGACTTCGCTCGGAATGTAATTAAAAATTAGGATTAGTCTGCTTTTCTCACGCCACGCATTGTATAACGACTATCACACAAACGCACTACGGTGAATTATGCGAAACTGGAGAAAATAAGTAAAACAAAGGCCCGAAAGGGCTTGGCATCGCGAGAAAAGCAAGTTAAGCGAAATAATATTTCAAAATTATGAAGGCAGCTCCATCCGCTCAGTGATATAAATGAAAGGTGGCGGGGCGGACTCGGGGAAAAAAGCGAGAACATAAAAAAAGGATGCACTCGCGCGGCGCATGTAAGAAAGCCCCGCGTAAATCTTGAGCGAAGTTGACGTTTCGCACCTCTCTCGCAGCCCACGGGTTATTCTCTCGCCCCCGCCTCTGGCTATACGCTTGGTATTATATACAGTAATTCGGTCTCTTTTGTAGGGTCGGGCTGTGCGCGCGCGAGTCAGAGGGAAAGAGGAGGAGGGAGAGTTTCCGGATATGAATGGAATTCTTAGCACGTTTCAGCCGGTGCGGAGTCGCTGTCGGTGTTCTTTATCTCGGGCTTTTCCGGTCAGCTTCTTCGCTTCTCTCGAACCGGTTTGGCCAAAAGCCGACGCGTGTTCATCGCCGGCGGATTCATCTCGTGAAAAAGTGTCGACGGGAAATGGAAGCGGCTAAGTCGTAGACAGAGGTGCCGCACTAGTGTAGCCGCCGATCAAATTTTAATGCCGCTATATTTCTTGAACGATTTTTTCACTCTGGGATTTACGTTGTAGACCGACAGATAAACATGTGCAAGGCACCGGAAGATGAATTTATCAGGCCTGGAAGGGCTTCGCGGAGGCGAGACTTTGCGGCCAGGAAATGCAACTACAGTCAGAGGATATTCGTAGAGGATAAATCATTCGTTTTTAACCAACTAGAGTTCAAATTGAAGCTCTTTAATTATTAATTTGGTTTTCGATTAAAATATTCACACTGCACATTGTTTGTTTATATTATTGCTAGCGCTCCAGGTGGCAACGATACTAGATAGCTGAGCTAGGTGTCCAATAATGGGCCAATAAGCAACCATGAAAAATGCAAGTTTTCTACTGTCTTTCATAAGATTTTAGCCTGCACGTGTTATCGCGAGCTCACTTATGTCATCAGACGCTTCATTACCAAGATTTATATCCGCAGCAAATTCGAAAAAATCATCCCCGTCCGCACTGATCCCTGTACCCATCCGTTCGGCCAAATCCTAAACGGGTTAATGTTTCGTTTTCATTATTCACTATTACAGCGAATGGGCTCGCCAAAGCCCTGGCACTCGCCGTCCATATTTTCCCATAAAATCCCCGGCGAGACTCTCCGCATCTACTCCTGTTCGCTCCGCTGTTGTGCACCTATATAGATGCCGCTCGAGTCGGAAAAAAATATGACGCTTGTCGCGCGACTGTAAATTAAGATAAACGCGCGACGATAAGTCTCTCTCGCGAAGACGAGGAAAGTATAAAAGAAACGTATAATAACGAAGGATTCCGTTTCTCCTTTTAACCGGGCTCGTGGATAAGCGTCGCGTAATAAAAGTCGCTCCACTATGATTGTCGACGCAAGTCAATAATAATAAAAGGTGAACTACGGCAGCTTTCGGATCTCATTGTACAGAGCTCGTTGACGTTGCCGGTGAGAAAGCCTCCGAGAATATACACAGTATATTATATTCTGATGCACTTTATCTATTTCGCTCGCGCGAGAACTGGAGCTGCACACCTAGATTTTATTTCGAGTGCGCTCGTTTTTCGGGCGATATACACACGAGGCTATTATAGCCGCAATGAAAATCCTCTTTTGCCGGGGTGATAAGGATTTCGTATCTATTAAGCACTGCGATTGCCCGGACGCTCGTTCTCGTTATGAACCAAGCGCGCCGTGTATATAGAGGCTGCCAGAGAACTCAAAGTTGCCACGCGGGTAGAACTTTGCAGGATCTAAGAATTTCGATACAGCTTTATCTTTTCGATTCAGACTGTTCGGAAAATGCTGAAGAATTTTTTTTAGCACCCGTAAAAAGAGCGATCGAAGCCTCACTTATAGATTAATCAGCGCGCGTCTCAAAATAAAGTTAACTGATGAGATGCCGACAGAGCAATATAACGCCAAGCTCAGCCGGGAAAAACTTTCAAATCTCCCGCTTTAGCGAAATATACATAAACGCGACGAAAGACTAGTACACACTGCTACAGTCGTGAATCTGTATTATTAAGATTCGGAGCGAAGCCAAGAGGCCTTGCTACTGCGATTTACCGTGAGCTGCAGCTTCTTCTTCTCCTTCTTCTTCTTCTTCGATTTCTTCGCGTTGCTTCGTTGAGTATGCAAACGAATACAAACAGAATTCGACTGGCGCTTGATGCAAGTCGCATCGAAATAACGGAAGCGACAGCTCGAAAAAAGACTCGACGGAGTCAGTCGCTCTCTGGCTGAAAATGCAAACGAACTATGCAAACAAAATTGTTCAATTAGCTCCTCGGCCATACGGCTCTTGTATGGACGCGATTGATTGCGTGCCACTTTACTTAGGGCATCCTTTGTTTTGCTTTATCAGAGCATCTTTGCCTCGATCAGTGCACTGGCACACTTTCCCAGCGAAGCGTTATGGTCTTTATGCGAAACGTTTTCAGTATTTTTTGAGAAAAAAGTTACCCATAATACCCAACAGTTCATCGAGTCAGCCCAACTACTTGAGAAGAATAACTTGTAACGTGACGATTACATAAGGGAAAAAACGAATGATTGAATAATTTATAAGGATAGAGCGACTACTCGTGATTTTAATTTTTGATTTTTTATATTAGATCCTGTACAAAATAAATATTACATCATAATGTTTGTTGAGAACTAAGAAAATCAACCCTAGTGGAGTTTCCAAGCCACTTTGGAAGCTAATACTTAACCAATGTGATGTCACAAACTCACACGTCAGCAGCGCGATCAGCGAGACGAGTCAGCGATAAGAGTCCGCCGTGTCGTTCTGAGATGTATAGCATGCGCTTGCATCGTAGACTGTAGCTCCATGGTTACAGCTCGGGCTTGCTACTCTCGGTCTCACACTGTTTCGCCTGTCGACTCTGCCTCCTTTCTGTTCGTATTACAGTGAATTTATTAAAAATCGAAAAATTGACAATTCTCAAAATGCCCTATAGTGATGAGACACTCAATTATGGTACTTTGCATTCAAGTACCGTTTATAAAAACGCTCGCTTCGCGCGTCCATTGTTAAATGTTAACTCTTAAACTATTAGATTTTTAGAAAATCAAGCACACATCCATTATTAAAACTACACCACGAATTTAAAAAAACATTGTGTGATATTACCAGTTGGTCAATGCATTATTGGTCGACATCAATAATTTAAATTATTGCTTATTAGAATGTTTTCTGAGCTAAACTATGATTTCCAACAAAAGTATTAGTGAAAAGGCTGCTTATTTTCAAAATATGTGAGTGTAAAATCCACAAATGCTGAAATCACGTTTTTCTTCTTCAGTCCGACATGTGATAGGACCGTTAAGTTAGCCGCAAGTGTTAGGAAGTGTTAGGACCGTGAAGTTGACCGCACAGTTATATACAGATGGGTATTGCTTTCTCAAGAAAATATAATAATATATTACGATATTCAGAATTGAGAGGTTGCCAGTGCATACTCTGCGTTCCGGAGAAGTAACAGTAACTA
Organism: Nasonia vitripennis; assembly: GCF_009193385.2. Taxonomy (NCBI): domain Eukaryota; kingdom Metazoa; phylum Arthropoda; class Insecta; order Hymenoptera; family Pteromalidae; genus Nasonia; species Nasonia vitripennis. Next base: position 21,119,917 of record NC_045760.1, read on the forward strand.
GGTGGCCAGGGTAGCCGATGACGAAGTCTAGATAGTGCGCTTCATAGATATTGGTATCTGAGTGTAATAATAATATTCGTGGACAGCGTAAATTTACACCTATCCATATTTTTCTAACATACATTATCAATCATAGCCACCATACTAATATTTTGCGACCGAACAATCAATGTTTTCATGTTAGTGGTAAAAATGTTACAAAAAAGCCACGGTCAAAAGGTGCTAGAGTTGCTTATTTTTTATTATTGGATACATATAAAATACTCAAAAAAATGTACTAAAAAGGACTGAAATCTCAAAAAAAAGTAAAAGGTTAGGCGAGTTTGATATATTCCGCACCGAAATCACAGATAAAAAAGAAGTTGGATCAATCAAAGTCAAGATGGTTTATTATATTTAATCACTTAAAGTTAAATTATATGATGATCCATTAGGAACAACTCTCAACATACTTACTACGTAACTTGCCATGCCCGTTTCATTGTGTTTTCTAGTAAACTGAAATTTCCTTTTTATGTATTAATACAAGTTACGTAGTAAGTATCTTGAGAGTTGTTCCTAATGGATCATCATATAACTTAACTTTAAGTTAAGTAAGCCCTTGATCGAACAAAACAATTTTTTTTTTGCTTTATTATGATTAAATATAATAAACTTGACTTTGTTAGATTGATCTCAGTTCTTTTTTGTCTCTAATTTTGTTGCGGAATATATCAAATTCGCATAACCTTTTACTTTTTTAAATTGTCTTTACAGCTAATTCGTACTGCATAAGGTGCACAAATTATTTGATTCACGTGATTAAATTTATGACTTTACAAGTATAGAATATAAATAGAAAAAGATTGGTTACTACTATAATCCAACAAATGATCATTTTCAATCATATCTTCATTCAGAATAACTGATTTTTGCATTTGAAATCTTACAAGCATCAGTACCTCGCGCCTCTTTTTCATCAGCTCTCAGAATACGCCGCGTTAAAGAATGACACCAAAAAGAGTAAAATTTGCGCGTAGCATTAATCACAGGACTGCAGCCGTCAGACAGCAGCAGCAACAACAGCAGGAGCAGCAGCAGCAACAGCAGTTCAAAATAAAAAGCCGATCGCGCGCACATTATGTTTCCAGCTGGCGGGGAATCGTTGCAAAACATTTTCCAGCGCATATATTAAATTCCAGCGCCGGACCATAAGACTGACAGTTTTACTCGGAACAAGCTTCCCGCGCGTGCACGCATGCATAATGCATACGCGTCCCCGCGCATGAGGTGTTTGCTTCGTAGCTGGCCCTGTGACAAAAGGTCGCTTTAATCAAAGGATACACTCATACACACGCGCGTTTACCCGCTCGCTTGTTATTATATAAAGATCGTCAGGCAAATTGATTGTTTCGCAAAGGTATATGAATTTGGATCTTCCGCGCGAAGGCCTAAAATTCGCCTTTATACAAAATTATTAACACGATTGCTGGACGACGCACACGCACATTGGGTTGGGCTTCGTTATGCGCGTGATATTTTCATTAAAATCTCTCGCGCTGCTATTCTGCGCGCTCATTTGATGGCGCACGCGTAACGGGCACCAAGCGTCATCCGCTATAAAGGCTCGGGACTGCTTTATTTTGTCCCTTTCTTGTCGCGACAGAAAAGTCCTTTGGGGCGTGGGCAGGAAGAGAGACGACAACACTTTGGTCCGGCGCCGGGCTGGCATTGGCTTAATTACGCGCGCAGCATGCGGCACATCTCTCTTACTTTCTGTTTTTCTTTTCCGCGCTGTTCCTTCCCTTCTCTTTTTCGAGCGCGAATGTCGCTTTGAAGGACCCCTGCGCATTCTCCCTCAGCGCCACCGCCGTCGTGTCTGCCATGGCAAAGGGTTTCGCGAAGCCGGACCTTTGAGTTTAATTAAGGTTTATAAAGTCGCGAGGGACGAGCTCCGCTGCGCGCATGGCCGGATAAGTGTTTTTCGCGCCAGCTGAGATTTCGTGATTATGAGGCCTAGCGAGGGTGCAGGCTACGGGATTTCCGCGCACTTTACCCCCGCAGCAGTGCACGTATAGCATCTAGCTTTCGAGTGTTTTTTGACATTAGACGAGGGCACTGAGGATTTCGATGAGAGGTACACCGTAGAGGAAGTCTCAGCCAGATCAGTCATTTCAATGACGCGATAGAATAAGCGCATGTTCTACATTTTGATTTGGCCAAATAAATCATTATTCTATTCTATTCTATCTTTGGCGGCGCTTGACTTCCTTTGCCATATTAGATGCTTCTATCGTTTTTGACTGAAATAATATCAAGAGAGCACAATTAAATAAGCTGTGCATGGGCAAGAATTTTTTATCGTTAGTCTCGGCCTAAATTTATACAGGGAAATAATCTTGCTCGCTATTTTCGCAGACGGAGAGAGCCAACGTAAAGTAAAAGTACTCGCGAGGATAAATGATTTTGTGTTTAGCGCTGAAAATATTACAGTCGCGCCGACATCTACTACAAGAAGCTTAAAAGAGATAACGAAACAAAGTTTGTTCAAAGAGAGGCTCTTACGAGATTGCGTGGTGGAGCCCTTAAGCATACTTGCAGATATAAGGAAATAAAAGATACGCTTATTTTTGGGCTAGCTTATGACTATTAGCGAAAGACCTCCGGAACTACAATCTAAGCTCTCTTTTCAAACAAAGTCAGAAGTTCGAAGGAAGGCGGCTGTAATTCATGCATTATGCGGTGTATTGCAGGCTTTCGAAAAAGTCACGCTGAGAGCTTAAAACTCGAGTTTTTCGGTTAAAATACGCGCAAAAATATGAATTTTCTCTGGAGTTACAAAAATTATTTTTTTAAATAATACCGTCATTAAACTAGTGCACAAAGTTCACAAACGTCTACTTATAACACCAGTACGCATTCGGATTCTAACACGCCCCAAGACCTCAATGAGGCTGAAGCGCGCAGGCAGCTCAATAAGGCTTTTGAAATGTATCAAAAGTTAGACTCTTCGCGTAACGATCTCGAGGCTAAAAGGTGACTTTAAAATCAAAGCAGTACCTCAGCCCCTTATCGTCGCGCTATTCGCAGAATTGTTGAGAGCGAAATTCTCACCCTTGGTCCATTACTCTCGCTACGCCGCAGCTTCTCTCTCTCTCTCTCTCTCTCTCTCTCTCGCCGGAGCTTTAATCCCGTATAATTTAAAGAAACGATTTCGCGGGAGGCGTTGGGCTTAGACAGAGTGAAAATGGAAAGAAAGAGCAAAGAAAAATTGGTACAAATGCTTTAATAATCGTAAAACAGGATAAAGTGGTTAATTAGTGGTACATCCCTGACGGCGCTTGTTCTTCTTGTTTCAGAGAATGGGCTCGGTGCACGGCGAGGAGCTGCCTTTCGTCTTCGGCGCGCCATTAGTCGACGGATTCGGCCATTTCCCCCGGAATTACACCAAGGCGGAGACCCAACTGTCGGAGAGCATAATCCAGTACTTTGCCAACTTCGTGAGGACCGGGTAAGTCGATTCATATACACACGGGCGAGCTGCAGCCACTGCTGCGCGTACGCTTGCTTATTGCGCGACCCCCTCCAGCCGTATGCTGCTGCTGCGTGGAGACAGCTAATTTATTGCGTATTCAGATCTCTGTGAAGGGCTTTTGTTGTCGAGAATCGCCCAGCCGGCGTGGATTCTGCTGCCTTTTTCCCGGATATCGCTTGATTCCAGCTCCGCCATATACTGACTGGCTTATTTATTGCCGCGTATAACCTCGGGCTCCTATATAGCAAATTTCTACTCGTGCGCTCTGCAGCCGGTGCGGCGTTTAGAAAATTAGAAATCAATTTTCCAAACGCCTCGCCACGTACTACTCATCCTTATTACTGCGTAATCAACATAAAGCATTCCCGTATGAAAATCAATAATACATGCTCGCGCTGCACAAGGCGAAAGCCGCAGTAGTACGCAAAGCTTCGGAATATAGCTCGAAACTCGCGAACCACAACGAAGCTACTGCATGTAAACGCGGAGCTATCAGCATCCATCCATCCTGCAAGCGCTGCGGCGCGGCTTCATTCTCTCGTGGCTTTTCTTTCTCTCGCGGCCTGTTTTTCCAGCCTCTCTAGGAAGCTACGATATAGCGCTCCGGCAACGGCCAGACTCGCCCTACCCCCCCCCCTTTATCGCGTTTTCAGCCACAACAGAGAGACTGCAAAGAGAGGAGCAGAGCGGGAAAGAGAGAACAACGGCACATTGTCCTCGCGCACGTATAGCGCGCGAATCGAATCCTTATATTCGCGCAGCGGTCCCCTCTATATTGGCTGCGCCGCCTGTGACCATCGGAAAACCTGTTCGCCACTCGACTCGAGCACAGCGCGATATCCATTTCATACGTGCTATTTTGCTTTCGAACGATGGAATTAGTTTCCTTCTTTTCCTAATCTCGCCAGTCTCGAAGCTCTATAACTATATATACATATACAGTACGAATCGCCGCGCGTCACAAATCTACGAGCATCCGATAAGAGCGAGTCGTCGAATAGCCCGGCGGTGTGTATAGGGCAACTGTTCAATAGAGGCGTAAAGACGAGAAGCATAAACGAGCCGAAGAGTAGGATAAGATAGTAGGTAACGAGCCAGCGAGTCCGAGGAAAGAGTAAGAAGATAGTGAGAGCTGGCGAGGCGAGCGCGAGAGAGAGAGAGAGAGAGAGAGAGAGAGAGAAAGAAGTGGCTGAAAGGAAGAAAAAGCGGCGCCGCTCCTTTTTCCGAGGAGGGAAAGGGATCAATACTGGAAAGTACGTAGAGCTCCTAGCCGGCGGGGGCAGCGAAATTTTTGCACGGGCCTTTCACGGAGCGCGCCGTTGGTCGCAGCTGACTTTGATTAAAAATTTCTCCTACCCTCCGCTGCGCTCCGCGATGGAGTGTTTATCTTGTCTGCATGATGTTTGCAAGCGCAATCGCTACGTTATAGATTGTAATCAACAGTGCAATGCATTGTTATTGTTGTATTATCGATAGATGTATTCCGCCTAAGGCAAAAGCTAGATTGACTCTGATCCTCGCTATACGTTTCTGATGCATGCGGTGTTTATACCGCGACTTTCGCGCTCTTACTCTTGAGTGCGTTGATGACGTTCGAAAATACGGAGACACACACGCCCAGTGCCCTCTATTCGAAATTCGAAATCGCTCATACGCAACGCGTCCATTGCCAATCCGCATTATAAACCGAAATTCGAGCACTTGCAACTTTGTGCTTCTCGAGCTAGACAAATGGTCAAACATTAACCAGGCGATCGCAACTACGCCGGGCGCATCTATTTACCGAAATCAAACAATCGTCCAACAAGTCACATTTATCAAAAGTTATAGCTGCAGATGCCGTATACTGCAGCGACGGGTTGCAAACTGCGTCCAGGGCGTTATACTCCCGGTGTATAGGAACGCGGTAAGCGAGAGAGCGAGAGAGAAAGCGAGACGCTGAAGTCGAGAGCGAGAGCGCAAAGGTGTCACGTGTTCAGCCGCAGCTTCATAGCTAAAACTTGTATCGGCGCCATGTGCGCATGAGAAAGGCAGAGAACCGCATGAATATGCAAAAGCTCGCCCCGGCGGATCGGCAATATTTCAAGTCCCCGACTGCCGGGCGCCTGCGAGAACTGCTCTCGCGTGCAAGCCTGACTCGGAGTCAATAAAAGCTCCCGAATCAAGGAGCTCGGCTATACACGCATGCAGCCGCGCACACAGATTTCGTCAGATCTTCCTATAGTTATAGGAGCCGCGACGCCGTAGCCAACGCGGAATTTTTCCGTTTTTATTCCTCTTTTCGAGGGCCGCTTTCCATTTGGGGGAAGGGGCGAGATTTTGGACGTCCGCTTTGAGTTGACCGGATCAATTTATCGCCGCGCCGAGCGTTGGTTTCGAAGCGACGGATAGTGGACGGGATACTGCCATGCGCGCGCGCGCGGCTGCAAATTTTGATTGATTCAAAGTGTGTTCGGCTTGTCTGTTTTACAATTCGCGCGTTGTAGCACTGTTTCGAAGCAGCACTCGGCCATCAATCCTGCTCAACCGACTCGGAAAGCAGTCTTGGTTTATACGCTTCTTCGAAAGCCCGCCGGCTTTTTACATTAAAATCGGAATTTCATAACCGCGGCCCGGGATAAATTTATAGCGACGAGTACAGGCGGAAAATCGTTATGTACAATCTAGCGAAAATCCTTTGCGAACCAAAAGCTCTGAAATGCAATTCATTGCGAGCGTTTTTCTGAATAAAAGCGCGTAAAATGCAAAAATAATCACGGCATCTCTGAAAAAAAGAGAAAACAGGATACGCGCGTGTTAATGGCTTTTTCGCATCGAGATAACACGTTAAATTTTATCAAAAATATTACATCGGCGTCAGTCCGTGGGTCAACGTGCGAATTTCCCCGCGGTGCATGACTCGTGGAAATTCACATACGTATTGCGTCCCGATGCAATCGAATTAAAAATAGAATCGAACGTTTAAAAAAAGGAAGAAAGGAGCTAGAAGAGAAGGCGCAAAGGGTGAATTCCACGCGGAGCATGACGACGCGATTCGAATGCGAATGCGCCGCGCGGCGGATCTCGCTCGGAAAATTAACATTTTCGATCGCTACTGTGCTTTTCTCCGGGCCTCGACGCCGCCGTTACGGAAAAATAATAAAACGTGCGCACGGCTCGCGATCCGATACATTTGAATAATGCGTGCGCCCGCGCGCGTTCAGAGAACTAATAGGGAAAATATAGCGCCGCGACGTGTGCCTGCCGACATTTCGAGAGGTCAGCCGGAGGCGTGAGCGCGGAGTCCGAGAGGGGTACTCGATAGCCAGGAACAAAAAGCAGCAGCAATTTCTATTAAACTGCAGTCGTCGTTAGACTGCAAGGCGCGCGAGCGAAGGGATAGCCCCCGCGAGTGTGTGATTCTAACAATAATTTAGCATAATCGTGCGGGAAGCTAGGACGGCCCGGGGGCGGCAGCTGGGGCCGCAATCGCAAACAGCCGTACTTCAGCGCAGCTAATCCCCGAGCAAACGCCGCGGATAATACAGATATACATAGGTGGATGCAGCCGTGCACACGGCCCCAATGAAATCGCCGCCGCATCTTCGCGCGATTTCGCATTCTCTTGGATTTGCGCTACCGCTCGCGCGCCGCGTGTTTCCTTTCTTATGCTCAAAGCCTCTCAGCTATCGGGATTTTCGCCGAGAGGACGAACGTGTATCGCGTTTTCTTCTGATGTATGCTGGAGTCAACCGTGCGGCAGCGATTGGGCTGTCGAATTATTCGTGCTCATCAGACGCTGCGAATAATGGCCAGAGAGCTATGTCCGCTGAAATCTGATATATAAAAACCATTCAAAGCTGGCAGCTGCCCTGAAAAAGAAAAACAAAAATCTCGCTCGGCCTGCGTTTGAAATCGCGCATATCGATCAACGCGAATCAACGTCGCGCGAGTAAATGCTACACACGCCCGGCCTCAAAGGGAGGCGGCGCGTCGAGCGGAAAGCGGATCGCCCCTGAAAATCATAAATGGACGGCCGGAGCGAAATTTATGCGCGGCGTCCGATCTGATGAATTGAGTTACAGGCTATCGGATCCGTTCGCTTTCGCCGGGCGACCGACTCTTTCCGGATCCGGTTGCTCTGCAGTAGAATGATTGCTCCTAATTCGCGTTGATTGATGTGCAATTGACAGACCAGCGATAAAAATAATCGTTGCCCGACCTTTGACCGACCTGCACTACCGAAGTCTGACGCGAGGCGGCCTTTGAGATGCGCAAAAATTCATCAATCCGCAGCACATTTACGTATCCGAGAATGATTCAAAGACTCCGCCGCGAACGCCCACGAGGGCCTGCGCATACGTTCGGTCTTTTATATCGCTGCCGGATATTACGTTCAAAATGCGCGCCGTCAAACATTTCGGGCGAGCGTTCCCCTTAGGTATTTCCTGATAAAAGTGGCTTCAACTTGGAAATGTGGATTACGCATGCCGGTTCGACGGACAGCTCGAAAATATCTGTTTTGACGCGCGGGCGCCGCCGTGAACGCCTGTGTATGTATCCGGAGGGGCGTTGGCGGACACCGCCGGTATATTTATTATCGTGTGCTCTCGCGCGCGCGCAAGCCTTCGGCCGTTTGTCATCATTTAACGATAAATAGGAGAAGGGGGTGAGTGAGAGAGAGAGAGAGAGAGAGAGAGAGAGAGAGGTGGAGGGATGGGGGAGGTTTATATGGCGGACCTCAGGCCCGTATCTCGTAATTCAGCCTGACTGACGCTAATTCCGTATAGGCGCGGGATTATCCCCGCACAAACCCGTGGCTTATTCTCATCCTCTGCCTCTTCCTTCTGCGTCTGGCCTCTTTTCATCTCTACACTGCGCTATACATCTAGATAACCTTACCCCCTTTCTCTCTCTCCCTCTCTCTCTCTCTATTTATCCGGTTTACCCATAGCTCACACGCTCGCTGCGCTTCTAATACCCGGTTATTGAGGGGATCTGACGCGCGCGCGAGTCAGTTGGCTGCATGTGGGGTTTTCCGCCTTTTTCTCTGTTTACTTCCGCGCTCCTATTTAATGACGAGAGAGCGAGCGAAGTTCAAGCACCGCACGCTCTGATCAAGTTTGTTCGGAACAAATGAGAAGTTTCAGGACTCTCAACGGTAAAATCAATTTTTCCTCCTCGATTGTAGGGATGCTCGCGGGAACTAATACACAGAGATACAACAAATGCAGAGCATGGACATTGAAAAATGCACGCATCTTCATCAATTGTGCCACTTATGCTATATACGTACGCGCTTTCGAGGATAATATTCGTCGAGAGCTGCAGCAACATGAATCGACTGCAATAAAAGACGATGCCGATGCGCGAAAAATCGATCAAACCCTCATGAATTAAAATATGTTATGAATTCAAACATTTTAATTAGTCTCTCCTTGCCCCTTGTAGGCCATGTCAGCGTTATTTGACATTCACGACACAGCTGCGCCCTCGTCTTGGAGAAAATTCCCGCCCCATACGGCGACACCGCGCCGGTTATGGATTCGCCCCTTGTAAATTTCGCGCGATACCCGGCCGCCTACAAGCGATTCAATTTTCGCAATCGGCTCGTATTACGCGCGGCAAGCTTGCTGTAGGACGGGCTTTTTTGTTCCACGCGCGAGAATGAAATTAACTCGCCGAGGGACTGCAGTTTCCTTTATTAATATAATAACGCGATACCCGCGGCTGAATCGCGTCACTCATTGAAACGAGTTTTTTTCTGTCAGCTTAATGGATTGTAATGGGACGAAGTTTCACTGCGGGCTTCGGCGGAATCGCTATTGATTTTTGGAGCTTGTAATATGGAAGGGTTATAGCTAAAGTTGCAAACACGAATTTGGGTTTAGCGTCTCTGGAGTTTTATTGTTGCCCCCTCTTCCCTTGGGTGAAGTAGACTTATGGGATTAGGCAACTACGCGTATAGCAGGTATACAACCGCGCGTGATATTTCCTGCAAGACTACGGCTATGCGGGAATAAATTCATCAGGGAAGATTATACGCCAAGTTTATACTGCCTAACTTCCGTTCAACCAAGTTGTTTCGAATAACCTATTATTCCGGTGCATTTGATCAGGCCGAATGCTAACGCGCGTGATACGCAAAAAACGCCGTTTCTCGGCTGCTGTACAGCTGTAAAACATCGGATCCTCTCCCACGGAGTCATTAATTTTCATTAGTCCGGGCTGAAAACCAGTTCAAAAACCAGAAACTCCCTCTCGTGCGCGCAGGCTCGTATAAAAACACACAACAAGAGGGGTCCATCGAGCGCATCGACAGCCGCGCAGTGTGGCGCGCAAGGTGTCGAAAAAGGAACTCGAGTCTCCGATAAATAACCGGCGCGCGGATATGTAAGAACGTCCTCCAATTTAATGACGCACGCGTCGGCCATAAATTCGTGTTTGGCCACTCAATGATATATCCCGACAGCGCTGCCAAAAAGCTCGCGTGTCCGCGGCGGAGGAGATCGATCAATGGCCTTTCCCCGCCGAATACATGAGGCGGGCGGGGAGGGGGGCGAACGGAAAGGCTGCTCGGAGTCTCTCTCTCTCTCTCTCTCTCTCTCTCTCTCTCTCTCTCTCTCTCTCTCTCTCTCTCCCTCTTTATTTCGCGCACGTACGCACGTTTAATTCGCAGGGCGGCGTGCGTGTGCGCTCGCGGCTCTACAGGCGCTGGAATCGAGTAACGAGATTGTGGCCGGCGTAAATACCGGCAATTACGAGGTCGGCGGGAAATTTCGACGTTTGCGACCGCTGGAATAACTGAGGAACGCGCGGCGGAACAAGCGATTCGCGCCTCATCGAGGACTTAAAGTCGCGCGCTGCCGCATCGCCCCCACTGCGATGTGTATTACGCCTGACCCGCCGAACACGCGAGGGAAAAAACTTTCGACGTTTAAGCCGCTCGAGCGAACTTTTCCCATAAAGCCTCTCTCTCTCTCTCTCTCTCTCTCTCTCTCTCTCTCTCGGAGTTTAAGGTTACGTCCGGTGACCCTGTGCACGCGCGCAGGTATACTGTAAAGCGGAGACGCTTTTCTGCCGCTGCTCTCTTTTGTGCGCTGTAAATGCGAGGCGTAAATTAATGGCACTCACTCGAACACATCGCGGGGATAATTTGTAACGCTCCTTTACAGGCCCAAACTGGCATGAATCAGCACCGCCGAGAGCCAAGGAACAACGAGTTTTCCTTATCGACGTTATTTGTGGCCCCGCGCGCAGAGGAGATTTTGTTTTCTGTCAAAGCCGGCTTTTTTGCTACTTCGCGCTCTCTTAATTTCGGCTCGCTAAATCACGGAGACGCAGTAACTATAGCTTTTTTTGTCCTCCGCTCTTCGCTCGCCAAATTCGATATGATGGACCGAAAAAAATCTGCACTAATTAAGAGACTAATCCAAGCTCTTCTTTGACGTATCCGGAATCAACGGCGCGCAAATTGGACGCGGTGTGGTTCGCTAATTATAGAAAAGATCGTCGTATTTACGCAGTGGGATCGCCGCTATTTTCAAAACTGACGCAGGTTTCGATTTTCACGCAGCGCCAGATCCCCGGAAATGTTTCCGTAATCGGAGGCAGAAAGTCCGTTCACCTACGGAACGAATTTTTTCCCCGCGAATGTATGCTCAGCCGACGGTGCGTACGTTTCTGTTTCTCTTCCAACAGTATATTCGGTGAAAATTTGTTTCCCCATCCCCCATTTTAGCGGGCGCAGCGGCCTTGTGCAGGCAATGACAAGCGAGGACGCGTTCGGTGAACCTTAAGCGCCGCGGCGGCTCTCCGGCAAAAGTTCTCTGTGTGCGAAATTCCGCAATTGATGTGTAGCAGTGCGGCAATCGAACTAGTCCCTCGTGTATGCCAGACGTTCTCTCAAGGGGCATCAACGACAAGAATAATTTTCATCTCGTTTGGCGCAATTTTTTTTAACGAGGAAGCTACCTTTTTTAGCTCTTTCTTTCTGCATTCTCATGCTTTTACGGTTCGACAGTTTAGGCTACGTTTCTACCGCCGACAGCGCCAATTTTTGCGGCCAAAATTGGCAAAACAAAGGTCCTAAACAAACTTGTTTTGACAAATACAAAAAAGTAATATACCGTTAAAGTAACAAATTATTTTATCTATAACGTAATAACCAAAATAAAGGAGATTCATACAAAATTTTGCTTAAAATCATAGAAATATTAATTGTAGGACCCTTATTTTGCCACGTCTAGATGGCATTTGCCTTGCACGCCCAGAGGTAGTTACGTAGCGTATTATGAACGAGTATTGTATCAAATTTGAAACATTATTTTTATCTATGGAAAACAACTGCTGTTGCGCCAAATTTTTATTTCTATTCGATTACGGGCTATTTCGGCATTATAGCGTTGCGTATCATGTATTACATTGTCCGTGCATCTGCCTACATTATTCTCGTTATACGATCAGCGATGCACTATTATACATTATCTTTTAGAATCACTGCTTTTATTCGATGCTTCATTACATGCAATAAAACAGGTATATATTATAACGAGGACACTAATCTACGTCAGCTTGTTAATGGACACAAAAATTATTTTTGATTAGTGAATTTGAAAAAAATCAACAAAAAAAACAAGAACATCCATGTGTACAGTCTGCGAATGCCCACTCGCAAGAGTGTAAATAAATCGTTTATTCGCGCGAGTAAACAATCCATTAAAAAGTACACGCGGTCGTCGGGAACGCGAATCTTTGAATAATGAAATTCTAGTTCGGCCGCTTTGTGCCTGCTCCGAAAGTTTCGCATGCGACCCGGGAGCGAATCATGCACACGCTTGCGCGATAAAACCCAATCGGTCGCTTGAAAAAGTTGCTGTTTTTTGCGCGGCGATCCCCTCCAGCGGTAGCGCCACAACTCAGGATCGTTCTCGGGCGGGGAAAAAGAGCCAACCCTGCGGCAGATAGCTGATGACGGTGAAAAAGAAAAGCGAAAGAAAAGTCGCTGCGCACACAGTCACGAGCCGAGGAGAGCTAAATTACGCGATGGGCGTAGACGCGAGACGGCGTCGTTAACACACATTCTTGGGTGTCCCAAGCCCCATGCATACATATTTCTTGCTGATATCCGCGAAAAAGCTTCATATTCCAGAGCTTAGCGGCGCGAAAGTGCACGAGTTGCAGGCCATTTGTCCGACCGGTCTTTCTAATTTCCAACTTCCGCGCGACCGAGTTTCCACGGAAATTAGGAAGGCGCGCGCTTCTCCCTCGCTCTCTCAATAGGTCTTCGGATTATGTATGCGCGCAGAGTGTGCAGACTCGTATGCATCCATTCAATCCGGCCTGCTTGCGCAGCCGCGTAAAATTCGACGGAAAGTTGCGCAGCCATATATAATACAAAGCGAGCCGTCAGTTCTCAGTTCTGCAGAGCTCCTTAAGAGGGAAAGGGAGAGAAATGGAGATATAGGCATATCGAGAGCTCTGCCGCGTGCAGGAGGAGACGGAACAAAGGCAGGCAGCTCGCGCTTACAACTTGCAAGCCCTTGGAATTGCCGTGGCATCGAACGTTTGCGTGCACAACCCGTGTATAATTTTGAGGGAATCTGTTTAAATCCGTCAGGCCAATGGTCGAAATAGCCGAAAGGCCTGAAAACCCAGATATAGTTTGCATTGCTGCTCTATAATGAACTCGAATGGCCGAGATAACAGTGTCTCAACGCACTTGTTAATACTGCAATCATTATATTGAAAATTTGGTGACCCCGAACGTGGCGGATTTATACCGCATACAACGACGACCTCGAGAGGGGATAACAGAGACAAGTAGGGAGAATCGCGAATCGAATAATGGCTCGGTTTGTTATCCTTAAGTGCGCAACCCCTGCTCGGAGATTTTCTCTTCGCTTCGTGCAGAGCGTGCATGTATGTACGTATATATGTGTGCAGCGGAACTAACGGAAGGGAAGCGGCCAAGCGGGGAATGTGTAGTTGCTTGTTATGGATGCGCATGCAGGTATACGTGCAGGTGGCCGTGCCCGAGGTTCGAGCGAACTTGTTTGTCGTTCGCGTGCGCTGCGCAGTGCTCGTCGCAATTAACGAGCAGACTCGCGGTCGCGAAACTATCTTTCAACCCCGCGCAGCACGCATTCGCGAATTATTAAACTTCCCTTCGCGGCGCTCGCGCGGGTTATTGATGGCGAGCTGCTGTACGCCGGACTGGATTGATGAATTCTTTGCTCGACGGCGCGAAAATTTACAAAAAAGAGAAGGAGAGAGAGAGAGAGAGAGAGAGAGAGAGTGTGTATTTGTACTTTGCTGATGCATGTGCGCGCGAAGCAACAGTATGGTGGAAACTGCGCGCGTGGCGGAACTTTGCTAGTTTCGCCGCGTCAATATTGAGAGTTCTTTGGTGCGTGCTGCAAGCGCTAGAACTAATAATCGCAGCCGATAGTTTTACAAAGGCTTAACGGGAAAGCCGCATTGCTGCATAATCAGGCACGTTAACCAGTGCTCGCTGACTATTGCAATATCAATAGCTGGATTAATCGAAACGTCGGATGGAGTTTGAGCGCGCTCCGCGATTTATGCAATATGAATCCATGCTTCGGTCATTTCGTATAGAATGTTGAAACTAACGCAGGTGTCCGAACGTTAAAAGCGCTGGCGACTCGCATAAAGGAGCAATTGATATCCATTAGATACCCGCGAGGAGCTCTGCTTTCGGCGCAAATATCGCAACCCAAAGGGCGCGCACGGCTGTTTTCACTTTCGGGTCTCGCAGACGGGCCGCGCAGTTTGTCAAAGAAAAGCGATCTCGACAGAGACAAAGCGCGAGCAGAGTATACGTGCGCGAGTGCGGGAGCCGCCGCGTGAACGATGGCCAGAATTATAATTAACGCGATTTCCTCGGCTCCCCATACGCCCCGTCCGATGTAAGTGACGCTCAAGTCGCGCCGAACACAGCCTCCCCAGCCCCTCTAGCATGACCCGCGCTGCACACGTTAGTCCGGCAGGCCAGCAGAACTTGCGACGGCAGCGCCCTCTGCCTCTGCGGGGTGTACATAAGTTTACATAAGTTAGCGCGGCGGGGCATACTAAATTATACGAGTATCGTGTCTCGCATGAACTAGCGACTTTTATGCAAAGTCCGCCGCCCCGGCCGCGCTACCATATACACATTAGATACGTGCCGTACGTAAATACACGTCGTGTACGGGAGGGAGGCATTAAGCGCATGCAGCGACCCTCCCGAGCCTCGCGCGCCTCCTCCTCTGCGTCGTACCTACAGACGCTACTGTGCGCTCTATGCGCGAGTGTATACTATAGTGTTTCGCCGAGGACAGATGGATGCAGCAGCAGCCGGTGTATACCTAATACCTATACAGTATACGCGCTGGGCAGTCGTTCGACGCTAAAACGATAAGCCCGGGATGCCGCTGCGCCATCCGTCAGATTGTGCCGCCGGCCCGAAGCTCGTTGTTGTTGTTGTTGTTGCACGTCGGAAGAATACGCGAAATTTTTGCGCGCCCTCCGCCCGGGAATACGGAATTCGCTTTTCCGCTTTCCAAAATATCACGTCGCACGCGCGAGTAGCGTCAGTCGCTGAATTCACGAGGCGGCGGGGCTTTGTAACGTAAGGCGCAGAGGATTGCGAGCCCCGCGGGGATGTGCATCCGTATGTATTATGCGGCAAGATTCGCTCTCGCGTCTACCAAGGGGAACGCGCGGATTTCTCCCCAACAGTCGGCGACGCCTGAAATTTCGCTTAATTCGAACGAGTGCTCGGCGTGTCCGACTGGCCGGTAAAAATCCAGAGCGTATATAAGATACACGTGCGACACGTGCGACACGTGCATAACTTAGCTCGTTGGTAACAACCGCGCCGTGGCGTAGATGTAGATATATATATATATATATATATATATATATATATATATATATATATATATATATATATATATATATATGCGCTGTAACTTCTGTGTCCATCGCCCTCCCTCTCGGCGATTCGCTTCTCCTTACACTTGCTGTGTACACAACTGCTGGCGCTACTCCTTATTTTTTTTACTGCCAGAAAAACGTCACGCGCCGTATACAACGAACGCCAACTCTCGGCCAAATGTGCACTGGATTTTAGCCCGGCGGCGGCTTTGTTTACGAGGCCGTAACATAACGCCGCCGCTGCCACTGTACCTATACTGACTTTTATTGCGGAAGCTAATTTTTCGGTAATCGCTTGGCGAAATTTTCAGTCGTCGCGCAGGGAACAGACCATAGAGGTATTATAGATAGTGCAGGGGAGCCAGGCCTCCAGCTGTCCCTCGGTTAGAAAGAGAGAGACAATCGCGGTACCCTATCTGTCTCTCTCTCTCTACCCGTGCATGCGCAGTTAGCGCGGAAAAGCAGAATATAATTATTGTGATTGAATTTCTGCAGTTGATGATGCGTTTATAACATGACACAAAAAAAATAAAATTATTTTATCGAGATTTGAACTTGAGAACACAAGGCCAAAAGCAAAATCATACACGCGTCTTATTGTTAGTCCTCAAAGCTACTGGTATACTACGTGCATGATGTGGATATTAGATCATTTATGATCATCTCTAACCCTTCGGGCTTAGAATTTAAGGTTTAAGCTTTGGGTTATTTCAGCTTTGTGCTATAATTTGTTATATATATTTCATTACTTTAAACAACTTTATAGGGTATTTAAGTTAATTTGATTTTATTATTCGAGTTTGTCATATAATAACAAGCTGTCCTTTACTGCGCATGCATCAGTAGAGAGAGACAGATAGGGTACCGCGATCTTCTCTCTCTTTCTAACCGTCGGACGTTTCCGCTTACAGGCAGCCGTATGGCTCCCCTGCTCTATCTATAATACCTCTACGGAACAGACATGGTTTTGCTATATACATATAAATACTCATATACAGTAGAAAATAGCATATGAATACGTTATGTATCAATTTTTTGCTGATTTAGTACCTCTAAACCCTGATATGATTAATTAAAAATTCATATATTTGAGTAGTTTTTAAAACGGCAGCTCTTCAATATGGCGGCTCAAAGGATAAAGACCTAACCTAAAGTACGGACATTTGAGTACATGAATTCAGTCATCATGAATCTATTTTGATTTTAAAGCATTATCTCTCATCTCTATTATGATTTGGGAGGAAACAATAAGGTTATTTTATGTATTAAAATTTACGTACAGAAACACACACACACACACACACACACACACACATATATATATATATTCTCATCCTTCTCGTCGCCGCCATATTGATCACGTGAGCTCTTGTACTTTTGTGTAAGATTTATCCCTATAACTTTATTTTAAAAAAGGTTTTAAAAATCATGTCTGTGCCCTATTCAGAATATCATTCCGCGAGTCATGCGGCTGTGCGCTTTATCACGGCGCGTGCTCGTGAGCTGGAATCGGGCGACTGTATCATTAAGTCTCACCCTTTGGCATTTGCTGTTCTTTTGCAGGAACCCCAACGCCGCGGAGAATCACGGCAAGGCTGACGCTGTCATGCCGATCAGCCGAGAGAAGAGCCGGTTTCGCAGTCTCACGTGGGATCAGTATGATCCTGTGCATCAGAAGTATTTGGAGATCGGTGAGTGTCGTACAATACCTGATAAACGCAAATCCCGGATGGAGCAGGATGATTTTTCAAAGGGGTTTCCGGTGGATTTCCTGAAATTCAATAAATCAAAATGTTATTATACCTTCAAGAGAAATGAAAGACAATACTAACGGGAAAATGTTATTTTTCCTTTTATATTTGTAAGCCACGCATAGTACAAAATGTAGGAGGTTCACTTGAGTTTGAAGCTTGTTGAAAAGTATTGATTTTTATATACATAAAGCGTCAGACTAATTTTACTTACAAGTATAGATCAACTTTTATAGCTCAAAACGTTGGTTATTTATATAAGTTTTGCCACTCCATCCACATAAATCTCTATCTTTGTATTATATGGGACTCCCCGTATCTGGAACTCTCCGGGCAAGGACCTTCCCTCGTTGCTCTCTATATAAACACCTGAAAAAGTGAAAAATCACTCCTTTCGAACAAAAATTGAATCATTCTTTGCAAAGTAAGCCCATGCCCACTGAACCTCTGTCTCTTATATTCTTCCTCTATATTTTACGTAAAAAAAATTAATTTTATGATATTAAAACTATCTGATAAGTCGTATTTTATACTCCTGTGCAAAAGTACAATCAATATAGTACATGTGCGCGTGTAATTATCAAAAATATGTATGAATAAAGAAATATATTTATCATCAGCAAGCGCATGTCATAAGCGTGAAGTTGACTTGTAAAAAAACTAAATTATATACATGAATCTTAAAATATATCCTGATACTGGAAATAATATAAAAAATAATGAGAATCTTAACAATAAAATATCTTTGCTTCCTCACTTTCATGAACATGGTGCGTGCAACGTGAACTTATAGCTTCTATATCATACCATCTTTCATGTAACTAGTTACTTCCATTTCTTCAGGTGGTACATGCAAAATATGCGTTATGTTGTTGTCTTGTTTCTTATCGTCTACATCCATAGGTTCTATCCTTGCTGCATTACAATTCACTTCTTTCTCTTTACCCACAACTGCTGAAATCTCTGCTTTTGAAGCATAGAGGTATTATAGATAGAGCAGGGGAGCCATACGGCTGCCTGTAAGCGGAAACGTCCGACGGTTAGAAAGAGAGAGAAGATCGCGGTACCCTATCTGTCTCTCTCTACTGATGCATGCGCAGTAAAGGACAGCTTGTTATTATATGACAAACTCGAATAATAAAATCAAATTAACTTAAATACCCTATAAAGTTGTTTAAAGTAATAAAATATATATATAACAAATTATAGCACAAAGCTGAAATAACCCAAAGCTTAAACCTTAAATTCTAAGCCCGAAGGGTTAGAGATGATCATAAATGATCTAATATCCACATCATGCACGTAGTATACCAGTAGCTTTGAGGACTAACAATAAGACGCGTGTATGATTTTGCTTTTGGCCTTGTGCTCTCAAGTTCAAATCTCGATAAAATAATTTTATTTTTTTGTGTACATCAATTATTTACTTTTATTTTAATTTTTCGACTACAAACAAATCATAGGAACAACTCTAATATGCACAGTAATAATTATATTCTGCTTTTCCGCGCTAACTGCGCATGTACGAGTAGAGAGAGACAGATAGGGTACCGCGATTGTCTCTCTCTTTCTAACCGAGGGGCAGCAGGAGGCCTGGCTCCCCTGCTCTATCTATAATACCTCTATGTTTTGAAGTGCCCTCTCGGGTATAGCTATATCCAACGCGTAACGAATGGTGGCCCGAGTGAAAAACAAAGGCACCGATTTCGTCTCCTCCATAAAGCATATTCGACATGATGCTAAGTTAATTTAATCTGTAGAACTGTTATGACTTATTTTTAAACTTGACGCATATAACCCCCTGTTGAAAAATCTCACGCCAAAATCTCATCTGACCAAGTGCGGCAATTAACTAAGTTCTACCACTCTAAAAAGTACTATGTCTGATTAGAAATAATTGTACGATCGTGTTTTTATGGTTTTTTAAATATTTTTGATTGTTTTGTATGAATGCTTTCAAAAAAATCTAAGTCCCAACGCAGGAAAATTCTAAGTTCTATGCAAAATAACGTATTTTTTGGACCCTTTTTTCTACGCATTTTAGACGATTTTAAGTCGTTCTAGATGGTCGTCCGATGCACTTTTTTTCTTTTTTAATTTTTACCAACAGTGCCAAGTCCCAACGCTGGAAAATTCTAAGTTCTATGCAAAATGACGTATTTTTTGGACCCTTTTTTCTACGCATTTTAGATGATTTTAAGTCGTTCTAGTGATCGCCAAATGAACGTTTTGAATTTATTTTTCAATTTACAAAATAGATGATAATATTTTTTTTACGAAATAAAGTACCTTGTTGCATATGGCAAAAATAAATGACCATGATTTATGATATATACCTGAAACAAATAATGGGTAGTGCTTAGGATATTAATATGACTAATTTACCATCCATGTCATACTTTGATTACATATTAATGAAACTTTGTTTATATAAATACAAATAGCGGTATAAAAAATAATTACAATATCACACATTTATGTAGATAGGTATGAAAAATAGTCACAATAACACACTTTATTTAGTAATGTAATAAATTGGACATGGGACATATGTCTAGCTGATTCAAAACTAAATGTGGAATTCGCCCATAAAGGTCCCCATTTTAAAACACTTCTGCTGACATGTAACAAAAGATGTACATTATATGTCATGGCTTTTACATTGTATATCTTTTGGACATCAACTACAAATCGATGTAACATTTCGTCAGCTTTATTTAATTATAAGGCTTCAACAAATAGTAACCAATGCTTCATAGCTTTTGTGCTCAAAATAGATGGAAAAATAACAATACTATAATACAAGACAAAATTTTCCCATTCCCTAGCCTTCCAATCATTTCGACAACTTATTTTTCTACAATAACGAGCAGCTTATTGTGGAACAGTTATCATATTTATTTTGGTATCAAATGCCTTAATAACATCGTCCTTTAAAACATCAATGTAATAAGACGTGAATTGTTTCGCAACACCTTCTTATGCCATATGCATATAATCAGGAGTAAAACCTTCAATGATGTCAAATTTTTGTAAATTTATAAGAGGCGACGGATATTTTATTCCAAAAACAGGATTTTCTGGATCGGCTTTTAACATTAGGGCAACAGTATCATTATGATTTCGAAGTTTAATTTGCATATTCATTAACGGGTATTTAATAATTCCATGATATTCTCCAGGGTGCAAACATCAATTACATCCAAATTTACCATTGTACTGAGTTAATCCTTGAACGGGAGCTCGGGCTACGGCATCTACACAGCATGACAATACATAAAACTTAAGAAGACGCTGCTCGTTTTTAATCTTAACAGGAACTCGACATTGATTTACAAGACTTACAAATTTATCCAAAAATACTGGCATTTTTTTTTTTTTTTTTGGTAAACATTAATCCATATACTATTAATTTACTTGTTCTAATATTTTTTGGCAATTCATTTATCATTAAATACAGTAGCCAAGTAGAATATTGAGAGCATTTAAAGTTTGGAGCACAATCTGTATTGAATACTGCACTAACATAATTAGTTTTGTCTTTAATTGGTAACGATTTAACAAATTCAGTGTATTTTTTACCATCAGATACGTCACTAATATACCCTCGCCTATGTATTCTTGCATTAGTCACGTAATCAAAATATTCTTCGTGATTACTCAAAAGATCAGCAATTTGTTGTGATGGGTCTATTAAAGTAAAAAAGGTCGAATCGCTAGTATTTTTTACATTGATTGGAGAATTGCAAACGTTACAAATACTGCTGGATGGTATATCTCCAAATTTTCCTAAATACATCGAACAATTCTGACAAAAACTTTAGCTAATCCTTACAACTGAATTACTTATTTACAGAAGTATTTTTAGATAAAATAAATTTTAAAACAAATTCTAAAAAAGTACAAATCGATCAACATATTTTTTATTTTAAAGTTACAACTGTGTAAACTATGGTAAAGAATGTTCGCCAATAGCCACATTATTCTAAAAATTTTAAGTAAATTAAAATAAAGTTTTTAAAAAATAGTTTGCTGTGGTTCTTAAACAAACACTAACCTCTACATTTGTTTCTTGTGCATCAGCACCAGTAAAAGTTTCGTGTTCCTCATCCATTATATCATTTTCATCAGTCTGTTTCTCCTAATTAAAATATATTATTAAAAATATTTTTATCGTAAAAAAAATTAGTGAGTATACATTATTGCAATTCTTTGTACTTTAGTATATTCGTTAGCATGAGTAAGTGTGCGTGGCCTGAAAAGCGACTCTAAAGCAGCATTATATTCCCTCGCATATGTAACATCCGCATTTGCAGGAAATAAAGTTCTTTATTTCAGCAAATAAAGAAACAATAGTACGTACATTCCCTACTGAAAAAAATCACGCGATAATCGCGCGCTGGTCGCGCAAAACTATCGCGAAAATCGCGTTAAGTTTTCATCCACTTTCTCGCGCAATTTTTGCGCGATTATCGCGCATAACATAAAAAAAATGTCGGTAAAAAGTTTCTCTCGTGATTATGGCGCGATGATCACGCGATATTTAAACATACCGTCACTCTACTAAAATAATCGCGCGATTAATCGGAAATGAATGTTCAAATAAAATAAGATGGTGACACGTGAACTGGCCACCCCGCTTACTAATATATCACGCGCGACTATCGCGCGAGAAATTCGTCCACAACCTCACATGATTTTCACGCAATTATCGCACGATTTTTTTTTAGTAGGGTTTACTTTCACCCCACTACATTTACTTTTGTCCCGCTAATTTTACTTTCGGCCAGCAAAAGCAGTTTTTGGGAAGAATATATGCTACTTTCGCCCCGCTTATTAGGGGCGTAAATTGGACTTTCTTGACGGGTGCAGAATAAAATGATTTTATAGCACTGCGTGGTATAAATCCGCATTTATGTCCTTTTTTGCACCGTGAGGTTAGCGTCCGAGCGTAGCGAGGGCGATATGCACGGTGCAATAAAGAACTCCTTATGCAAAAAATGACTGCTAATGCCACGGATAGGCGTGACAGCGGATTTATGCTAGTCAGTGCTATAAAATATCGTACGATACACGCGTCATAAGTCGATCTTCATGGCACAGAGTTCAGCGCAGTCGCTACGCTCGGGCGCTTTATATACACGCCGTGCCTTAAAGTACGATTTATGCCACTAGTATCGTAATGTACTATTTTTAAATTCATTTTCGCTCTGAAAATTTTACTTTTGCCCCGCTAACTTCCTTTTCACCCCACAAATGGAGTTTGCGATAAAAACTTTAGTCCCTTTATTATCCCTTTTACTTTAGTCCCTATTTTCGGGGCGAAAAGTGGTTATAAAAGTTTAGAAGCTTTAAAAACTAAAAAAGTGGTGAAAAATATTCAAAATTTTTTAATTTCTTCATAATTTTTCGACTCTTTGACCTTCTAAAATTTTCAAAATTTCTTAATAATCAAGGGGCGCGGTAGCGCTCCAATGGCAAGTATTTTTAAACTTCCTAACATCTTTAAAGGCTATAGCCGGGTTACTATGGTAAAATGGCCCCCTTGGAAAATGTATATATGTTATATACCATTCGATGGGGGATAAAAAAAAACTCCCATAGCCAAATTTTTAACTCTCTGCCTAGTGCGCATGCGCAGTAACATCGATAAACGTGTTTTTTTGATTTTATTTTTTTCTGAAGTCCCTATAGGATAAAAATTTTTTTAAAAATTCACATTGGTGTATTTTTATGTCATGAATAACTGCAATTTTTTTGGGATTACATAACCCCAAATATCGGATCTAAAAAAATTATTAAAGTTTTCAATCGATATTTTGACCCCCTTGTTTTTGAGGTGCAACTTTTTAAGTAGACTTTTTTTGTGTACTTTTTCCCGTTCTTTACGATGGCACTAACGTTTTTTCCTTAAAAATGGTGGCACAACTCGATTTGAGCCAAAAACTGATTTTTTTGCCATTTTTTCACGTTTTTAGCTGGTTATGTTACAATTTAGTTACTAAAGTGACTCCTTTTGAGTAGTTTTGCATATCTTCCCATGAAAACATAATCAAATGAAATATTTTGTTCGCTCCAAGCCGTATTTTTTATATTATCTTACGTTTTCAATGATGGTCTTATCAGAATTGTGATATCACCTTATTATACAACTGATGGCTAATGTTATGTTCTTTTTAAACGTTCTGTGATTGGTCGAAAGTATTGTCTCTGTCGCACTTTTTTGTTTATTGTTTATTTTTATTTATAATAAAAGTTTATGCTTGGCCGCGCGGTTGACGCGGCGGCTGCAATGCAGACGATCTGCGTAGTGAATGGTCAATCATAAAATTAAGAATTATCAGGAGCATAAACAAATAAAGTATTTTGATTTCTTAATTAATTAAACGATGCGCAAACCAATGGCCAACATTGTTTTTTTCAAAACTAATTTTTTTTTTCTTACAATTGTCTATATAAGGGAGAAAGTACAATACGTCCCGTCCCGTCCCGTACCGACCCCGGGACATACCGTCTGAAATAAGTCACTTTTATATTATTGGCTAATTCTGTTCGATAACCCAATCGACGGTACAGAATTAGCCAATCCCGTAAAAACAGCTTATTTCAGACGGTATGTCCCGAGGTCGGTACGGGACGACGGACTCAATTGTACTTTCTCCATAATATACTAATACAAGTGAATGGTGAAAACGCTGTTAGTATAAGTTTATAACTTTTAAAGTAAATTAAAATCTAGCAAATAAAAATTGTTTCGATTTTTCTTTTTACTATTTCGGCTTTTGACTGATAATTGATAGCAATACTAGAAAAAATAATAAAGTAGTTAAGTATTTATTTTCAAATACATTGGAGTTAGTTGGAACCGAAGGCTGACGCGGCTACTTTAAATCTTTCTGCTGTTTACTTCAAAACTAACAATCTTGTATATTTAAAGTGAGTACTATATATTTTACATATCTTTTAAAAAAATGAAGATTTAACAAAGTTTTTCAAAAGTTTTGACATCACAGATTATATGCTTTGATATTAGGGTTATATGTATTTCTAATACATATTACACAATAAATTAATATTTTGTTAAATAACTTCTTTAAAATCAAAATCAAAATTATTAATATCTAAAATGTTATTTTTATGCCGACACTGAGTTTTGAAAAAAATACTGTAACCAACCTACTGATAAATAAAAAATCTCCCATGTATTTATAATAAATACACTTGTATTTTACCGGTATATGCAGAGTAAGACTTATTAATGGGTAGAAAAATAAAATTTTTATTATAAATTCTGTAGTATTAAGAGTAATTGTATCAAAAATAATGACAGATAATATAGTAATATAATAATATGATATAATAATATAATAATATGATATAATAATATAATAATATAATATAATAATATAATAATGTAATAATAATAACAGATAATTATTAGACCTTTTTATACGCTAAATAAGAAAAACATGTTGTGTACGTTATTAAATTCTTGCATAAAATCAAAAGTTTAAACCAACATTAAATTATAAACTGTTTTAGTACTCGCATAAAGATCCGATCTTATCCTAAAACAAAAATAGCAATCAGATTTTAAATCAATAAGCTAACAAAAAAGTAATTAATAAAAATGAATTTTCAATCCTATAGATATAGATATACGTACAATGCATGTAAGGGGAACGAGTCTTTATCTATTTAACTTAACCAATTTAGGCTAATCACATAAAGTAAAATGAGAAATTAGTTAAACATAAAGTTGTTGAAACTATTAACTAAATAAAATTAAGAAGGAAAAACATTTGAATAAAATATGACAATAAACTTTTGCTAGAAACGGATTTGACGATTGATGAGTTGCATGTTTTGATGTAATGCGGTATATTAATTATACAAGTATGATTAAATTGATAAAATATAGAAAGTCTTGAACAATAATTAATTTGTTTATGTATAAAATACTGTCAAATTAATAAAAAATGCACATAAATATCTGCATATGACTATATATGATGTGATTTTTACTATAGTTAATTATTATGAGATGAGAAAAAATATTTGGTTTTACATAAAAACAATACATGAGAAATAATAAAAATGAAAAATAGAACTAATAGGATGCGAACTTATTAATTGTCAATTAACTTTTAAGTTAAAAAAATGTAAAATGAATAAAGTAAACACAAGCTAACCTATGCTTTAAACACATACGTATATGAAACATCATTAAAAACAACATGTCTAGATACAAGAACATATTTTTACAAAAAAACAAATTGAATATAATAATTTCATAGGTTTGTTGATTTTATAAAATCACTAGGTGCAAGCACTTCAATACAGTTTTTATGACAAAAAAAAATTATTTGCTTAAAAAACTTATAAATGAAATACAACTTATTTCACTTTTACTAGGCAATATTAATTTTTTTACTTTTCATGTAAAGCTACTGAGAAAACTGGATTATACAAGAACTTAGATTATAATATTTTTGTAATATTTATTATTCATTCTAGTTTTTAATTTAAAAAAAGGCAAACAATTTTTTTAGATTTTTAAAAACTAACTAACAGCATTTTTAAATGTATTGTAAAATATTTATATTTTATTATTTCAGAAGTGATCTTCTTGTCTAATGGTTAAATAAATATGGCATCTAATAGTAATGAAGAGTCAGATAACATCAGGAAACGCGATGATCGAAGATGTGCCATGTGTAATATTTATATTAGAAAATCAATTGGTCGAGAAAAGGAAATCGAATCTGAAGTTGAAATCGAATATGCTAAACAATTATCAAATAAAGATATTTACATCCATGATGTAATTTGTGATTCATGTAGAAAGCGATTAGCCAAATACATATCAAGCTCTAAACCTAAAAAGGTTAATGTTCCAGCAACTGCTTCGTCTCAAGATTCAAATGTTTCTGAATCATTTTCTCAGCTAACTGTCACTTCATCATCTCAGGAAAGTACACAATCATCTGTATACACAATAAAGGAACAAAAAGTACGAGCAACCACGGAATTACTTATTCAAAGGACGATTGCGGCAAATAAATATTGCTTTGTTTGTGGGTACCAAAAACAGACTAATAATATATTAGTTCCTTTAGAGGCCCGAATTCAAGTTTATAGTAAAATGAATGTTTTTATTCCACATGGCAATAGATGCTGTTGCACACATTTAATTAAAAAAAGATTTTATGAAGATGAACTAAATAAAATTAATATTTTTTCCACTACAAGTACGGTATATATTGATGAATTACTACAATTTTTGAGTCAATTATCAATGAAAGCAGACGAAACTTTATTAGATACAGTAGCTGAATTTTCCATGCCTGAAAAAAAATTGAAAGTTTTTACGGGATTAACGTGGGAAAATATTAATTATCTTAAAGATCAACTCACTTCTCTGAAGAATTCCTGTGTAAGGACAGCGACACAAGCCATTGTCGTATTTTTATTCAAAATGCGCTCTGGGAATTCTAACTCGCTCATCTCTACAATATTTGACATTGAAAGCGAACAACAAGTATCTCGTTTTTGTCAATCAGTATTATTATCTTTCGAAAAAGATTTACTACCAAAACACTTTGGATTAGAAAATGTAGACAGAAATGAATTGATTGAAAATCAAACTTCTAATATGGCAAAGAAATTACATCCTGGTAAACAACTTATTTTGATTGCTGATGGTACTTATATAAGGCATGAAAAAAGCTCTAATAACGAGTACGAAAGAAAATCTTATTCAGGCCAAAAAAAAGTTCCTCTGACTAAACCATTTACTATATGTACTACTAATGGTTATGTTGTTGACCAGTTAGGTCCATATCTTGCAAATAAAAATGATGCTACAATACTGATTGAAATATTGGAAGAGAAGCAGAATATTTTACAGAAACTTCTTCGCCAAGGGGACATTTTTATACTGGATAGAGGTTTCAGGGACATTAAACAAAAATTAGAAAATATGGGTTATATTGTTTTGATGCCTGCACTCAAAGGTTCAAAATCTCAACTTTCTACGCAAGAATCAAATGAAACAATATTCACGACAAAACTGCGATGGGTTGTTGAAGCAGTGCACGGAGTTCAAAAGAAAAAATATAGGTTATTAGATCACAAACTTGATAATAAAATGGTGAAAAATACTGGATCTTATTGTAAAATTTCTTGCTACTTAAATAACTTGTTTGGCAAACGCCTAGATTCTGATGAAGACATGCAAGATGAAATATTTAGTGCTATGCAATCTAGAAAAAATGTTGAAAATACATTAGCAGTTTTAGTAGCAGACAAAAGATGGAGTCGTCGGAAACTACCATTTAAAATAATAACTTCGGATGATTTACCAGACTTTCCTGAATTAACAATAAAAGATTTGAAAATTCTGTTTACAGGAACATATCAGCTTAAACAGACAATATCTTACTTAGCGGAAATGCTTGACGCAGATAATAATTTGAAGATTGGATATTCAAAAGAGAATAACAATATTCTCAAACAATATTCTCAAGTTCAATCCAGGCATATTAACAGAAAACAATACAAATGTTTCGTTGAGTATAAACCAAATGGTATTGGTTATTCTAGCATCTTAAGACACTGTTGTGATTGTGCTAACTGTAACCGTACTATAGGATGTTGTGCGCATATTGCTGCCATAATCTATTATCTTTCACATGGAAGATATTTATCAAAAATCATACGACCAGCTGAAATTCTGTCTAAAATGTTTCTTAATGATCAAATTGAAGTGTGTATTGATGAAGATAGTGACAATGATGAGTGAATCATTTTTTCTATTGTGAACATTCGTTATTTTTAAAAAGCTACTTGTATACGTTCCATAATTTATTTTAAATAGCCTATGAAGATAATAAATTATACTTTGTACGAATTGAACATACTTAACTTCAATTCCTTTTTACCTGATAATTATTACTGTCAATAGATTTTGAATAATCAATTAAGTAGAGGCAGATAAGCC
Source organism: Nasonia vitripennis (assembly GCF_009193385.2). NCBI lineage: Eukaryota > Metazoa > Arthropoda > Insecta > Hymenoptera > Pteromalidae > Nasonia > Nasonia vitripennis. The sequence goes on from NC_045760.1 coordinate 21,148,103, forward strand.
AAATATGGCCTTTTTAAGACCACAAGACGCCAAAAGTACCCTCAAACGATCGATTTCAAGGCTATGTTTAGCTAAAAACAGGCTTTTTTGCGTGAAAACCCTTGCATTATGACATTTTTAGGTTAGTTTTGGGTTACATGGTACCAAAAATGGCCCTTTTCGGCGTTAAATCACTCAAATGAGGGCATTTTTAGGTTAAAGAGAAAAGCAGACACTGACAGCGGCGATATTCTTTTTATATATAGAGAGAAACCCTTTATTACCTCAAATTCTGATAAGACCATCATTGAAAACGTAAGATAATATAAAAAATACGGCTTGGAGCGAACAAAATATTTCATTTGATTATGTTTTCATGGGAAGATATGCAAAACTACTCAAAAGGAGTCACTTTAGTAACTAAATTGTAACATAACCAGCTAAAAACGTGAAAAAATGGCAAAAAAATCAGTTTTTGGCTCAAATCGAGTTGTGCCACCATTTTTAAGGAAAAAACGTTAGTGCCATCGTAAAGAACGGGAAAAAGTACACAAAAAAAGTCTACTTAAAAAGTTGCACCTCAAAAACAAGGGGGTCAAAATATCGATTGAAAACTTTAATAATTTTTTTAGATCCGATATTTGAGGTTATGTAATCCCAAAAAAATTGCAGTTATTCATGACATAAAAATACACCAATGTGAATTTTTAAAAAAATTTTTATCCTATAGGGACTTCAGAAAAAAATAAAATCAAAAAAACACGTTTATCGACGTTACTGCGCATGCGCACTAGGCAGAGAGCTAAAAATTTGGCTATGGGAGTTTTTTTTTATCCCCCATCGAATGGTATATAACATATATACATTTTCCAAGGGGGCCATTTCACCATAGTAACCCGGCTATAGCCTTTTCCAATTTTTTTTTAAATTGTAATGATAGTTGAAATATACGTTTAAATATTGACAATTTATTCATAATTTTTCAACTCTTTGACATTCTAAAATATTCAAAATTTCTTAATAATCAATGGGCGCGGTAGCGCTCCAATGGCAAGTATTTTTAAACTTCCTAACATTTTTAAATTATCAAAAATTTTTTCAAAATTGTTCAGAAAATTTTCCGAAATTTGCGGGATTAAAGTAAATTTGCAGAAACACTGTAAATTTGTAGGAATAAAATGCTACTTTAGTCTCACTTTTCAGGGAAAATACAATGGCTATTATACTTTACTTATGAATGAAGAATTCTACTTCGTTGTTGTATAATTTACTAAAAAAAATTAAAAAACGCATAAATATCAGCCTTTAATTTTTTGGAAATGGCTTAGATTTTTCAATTGTTATTTAGATCCTAATTTTAAATATTTGCATGAGATCTCAGCTAAAATTCATATTGAGTTTTTATATGAAAATTTAAAAAATTAGCCTTAAACAATTGTAGTACACTTGTTTTAATTAATAATGTTACAAGTTTTGCCTACGTGTTTCAGCTAGCCAACGATCAAGTCTGATTCTAGCATATTTTATGAATATTGTTAATTTAGTATCGGAATCAACTACGTAGCCAGCGCAAGCAAAGTTGATGGTATTATGATGCTATCGTCATTGTGATAAAGGTAGATATTTACATTTTTATAGGTCTTTTATACAATTCTTGGGAGTGAACATATTAATTGCATTGGGAGACGAAACAAAGTAACGCTTATTTTTTATTATTTTATTACTACACTGCAAAACTTTGAATATGCGTATAAGATATTGTTGTAAAAAAGGTATAGAAATAGGTTATGTGTTTGTGTAGAGTTTTACAGTATAGCAAAATAATAGAAAAATAAGTTTAGGGAATATCTGTGTAGAATTTTCTTGTGTAGGAAAATATGTTTGTGTCGGTGTCGATTTTAGAGTTATGAATCAGACGTATAACTGACAAGGAGTAAAAGATCCTCCATTAGGACTAGCCTTTAAAAAATATCAGTCGCCAAATGTAAAAATCTATATGCCTCAAGATATAACATTTCCAAGAAAATATTTGTGCGAAAACTGTTTCAGTAGTATATTTCTACAAAAATTTAACAATAAAAACTATACATCTACTTCAACAATGCACATGGCGAAACATATTTGGAGTAGCTTGTGTTTACACTGCAATTATGATTTACACTCAGAAAAAATATCGTAACAAAAACTTTTTAATCGTACAAGAATTGCAAAATTAAGTATAATATTAAGATATTTCTGGAAATAATTTAATATGTTTCTGGAAATAAAATATTTATTTACCACATCATCATCTGCATCTATATCTTCCTCAAGGTTGTATCGCTGTGCTGTACGCAATGTAATTGCTGCATCTCCATGTAATAAATATCTTTTATACTTTTCCATTATGCTCTGTTATTTATATCTTCATTACTTATTAGCTTATTTACATTTGTAAACAATATACACAATGTGTGTATATCTATAGGTCCGTATGATATTTACACGCTTGCAGTTCTTATGAATCACGCTTTATGATTCAATACTCATATCTGATAAAAAAATATAACTAAACACAAATAATTGCACATTACAATATTTATAATAATATGTATCACATCGAGACGTCAAGCAACATATTATGTGTATGTACACATAAATATACACACACACACACAAAAGGAATAGGAACAGTTTGTTGTTCCTCATATATATATATATATATATATATATATATATATATCATATCTTGTTATACATACATATTCATAGGCCGTGTAAAACTCCCGGCAAAAGTATCACCAATATCACGATTTATTATGATTTAAATGCGTTTAAAAAAGTGGTGTTTTATATAAAAAAAGAGTTGTGCTTCCTAAGCAATTGTGATAAGTGATATGATGGGTCATATAAGATATGCGTGTCTTATCACAAAAGATGATCCAAAGAACAGATACTGTAAACCGATAGACGTGATTTACAGATCTCAAAAAGACAAAAAACATATTTATCCGTCAAATGCACAAGATTTTGATGAAAATCACACTTATGCAGTTTATTGGAGAGTATGCAAAACAAACTGAAAAGTTGAAGATAAATGTTGCTCTTTTTATAAAGCTTATATAATCAACCTTGGAGGTTAGTATTTATTAAATAGCAATATTTAGTTATTGTATTCTATTCATTTCTAATGATGTTTATATACTCTCATTACAGAATCCGAAGAAGATGCGTTGAAAGCAGCTGCAAACAGGACAAAAAGATTTCGATTCGTTAAGAAATTTGAATTGAGTGAATCCAATGAAAGTACGGTTGAAGAATTTACTGAACAAGAATTGTCTGTAAGTTATTATTATTATTATATTATTACTAATTACAACTATTATATCTAATAATCTAATCTAACGATATGCAGTTCTTTGTGCAATCGAAAAATCTTTATAATTTTTTAAAAGTTTTGCTTGTTTCCGTCTATATCTCAGTTTCTACTCACAAGGAAAGGTACCCAACCCGAACTCACCGATTTTGATGATTTTCATATATGTTGTAGAACATAAAAAAATAAGAGACACGTATTTTTTTTATCGGCTAATTTTCACTTTTAAGGGGTAAAAACCTCCCCTAAAGTTAACCCCCAAAAAGCGTTTTTTTTAAATATCTCGGCTTAAAATTAATATTTTTCAATGAAACAAATTGGAGGTTATTTCTTACAAAAAGAGCAAGTATTTCATGGTGATTTGAAGAGTAAGGGTAGCATCCCCTATTTTTTAGGGGTTGAAAACATATATTTTTTGGCATAATTTTATAATAAAAATGTTTAAACCGACTAAAAAAAATTGGAAAAAATGTTTAAACATCCTTAATAACAAAATTTAGTTGACGTCTTTCGGTGTTTTCATAAATATTATCCCTAAGGGGGTAAACCACCCCTAACACAAAATAACTGTAAATATGTAATTCAATACATAATATTTCGTAGAAAGTTTGTATATAGAGGTTTTCGAGGTCGCTGATTACAAATCTGTTATCAGATTTTGAAAATTCAAAATGGCGGATCCAATATGGCGGACGGAAATATCGAAAAAAAATTTTATATAATAAAAAAGTTTTAAACGACTAAAAAATTTGGAAAAAATTTGTAAACATCTATAATAAACAAATTAAGTTTTTCGGTTTTTTCATAGATACTTCCCCTTAGGGGGGTAAACCACCCCTAACACAAAATAACTATAAATATACTTCAATCCATAATATTTTGTAGAAGGTTTGTATATAGGGGTTTTCGAGATCGCTCTTTACAAATCTGATATCAGATTTTAAAAATACAAAATGGCGAAACCAATGTGGTGGACGAAAATGTCGAAAAAAAATTTTAACTTTCAAAAAAACTTGTTTACAAATGTGTGATCTTTGTAGCCTGTACATGTGAACTAAAGAGCCTTAAACCCTAAACCCCTAAAGAACAAATAGGCTAAATGGTTGTGCTTTTTAACCAAACGACTCCAAACCCCTAACCTCCAGACAAGCCGAAGGCCTATGCTTTACCGTAGACACGAGTATAGACATATTACCGATATTTTATTCTATCATTTGAAAAGTTGAATAAAACCAAAAATAGAGTTTTCCGAACATCACAAAGTGGAACGAGAATTCTTCTCCAATGCATAAATTAATGATTTGATTCAATTTACATTCACTCGTTTTATTCTGGTAGAAATGTAGCAGTCGTGCCTTACATGTAAAAACACAGCTTGTATAAATTTTACCGCTTGTTTTCATTTTAGATTGAAAAATGAAAATTAATCCGTTAAACGTTCTAAACTTATTATTAGCATACTTTCAAGCGTTAAACATACCAGATAGTGTCACGAATTATCACGAAACAGAGTTGGCCGAAAAAATAAAAGAAATTTTAATAGATGCAACACATGATTTCAACGATGTAGAAATGATTACTGATGACTCTTTGGATTTTCAAGAAGAGTATAAAGACCATAATGCGGAAATAATTGAAGATGAAGTGCAACATCATTTTCCTGATCCGGATATAGCACCAACAAATCAATGTACAGCAGATAATGAAGAACTAGATTTTGAATACAAAAAAAGAGCTGTAGAATTTTGGAGAAGTAGCAAAACGAAGCAAAATTTAAGTCTCAAAACAGTGCAAAACAGATTCAAAAAAGTATCATCTATTAGTCAGCTACGTCGTTGGGCTCATTCAATTAATAAAGGTGGCACGTATAGAGAAAAAGTAGCACAAATTTGTCAGTATACCCTGGATAATTTTCAAGCAGCTCTCGACAGTGGTTTAATTATCCATGATGAAGATATAATTCGATGGGCCTTACAAGCTAAAAAAGAAATTGGTTTTGATGATATTAGATTCAAAGCTTCTAAACATTGGTTACTCAAATTTAAGTAAGCACACCGAATAGTTTCTAGGAAAATAAATAAGTTCATAACAAGAAAAACACTAGAAAGTAGCGCAGAACTTACGGCTAAAGCTGAAGCATTTATCGATGACGTTAAATCGTGTATACCAAGGATTGGACTCGAAAATTTGTATAATACAGATCAGAGCGGATTTCAGCTAGAAATGCATTCTGGAAGAACATTAGCAGTAGAAGGAGAAAAGCAAGTGCAATGTCTGGTACAGTCAATTTCAGCAACAACGCATAGTTATACTATACAGCCACTAATATCAGCTACTGGACAACTGTTGTCACCGCTATTTCTTGTTTTAAAGGAACCAAGTGGCAAGTTTGGCCCTATTGTAGAACAAAACATATTTAGACCAGAAAACGTGTACGTGGAAGCATCCAAATCTGGAAAATTAACAACAAGTAAGGGAACTAATAACAATTTTTACATTGTAATATCGTTGATCAGTTAATTAGTAAGTCGTTTAATTGCAGATCACTTCAAAATCTGGTTGGAAAAAATATTTTATCCCTATGTAGGCCATCACTCAATACTATTACTTGATTCTTGGAGTGGTCATTGTGACAAAGTTATAGAAGAAACAATGCCACAAAATAAAATTATTAACATAAAAAAAATTCCAACTGGAACCACAGGAAAAATACAACCACTTGATGTCTATGGATTCCGTATTTGGAAAAACTTTGTCCGAACATTTTCTGATAATGTAATGTTAATGGATCATGATATGAATTTACATGTGAGAAATAATATAATTAAACTTCAATCATTGGTTCACAACCAACTGTCTTCGCCGAGATATATAGATTTGTTTAAATATTCCTGGTATAAAAGCGGTTACGTCAATGAAAAACCAGATAAATTTGATAATCATATAGATTTCAGTTTTGGAAAGTCTTGTGCAACACATTGTGAAATAGAAGGGTGCTCAAACATTGCAATTGTACGATGTGGTTGGTGCAAAAAAGCATTGTGCTTTAAACACTTTTATGAGGACTACCATAATTGTAAAAACATCGTAAAATAATATATTTTATGCTCAATACAAAAAATGCACTATGGCAAAAGATAAAAGATTGTAGATTATTATTATACTCTAATATTATAAACAAAAATACATTATAAGTTGAATTTACAATAAAGGAATTTCAATAACATTCTGATAACAATTTCTACGGAAATTATAAAACTGCTTCACACACAGAATTTTCTTGTTTACAAATTTTCATTTTCGTCCACCACATTGGTTCCGCCATTTTGAATTTTCAAAATCTGATATCAGATTTGCAAAGAGCGATCTCAAAAACCCTTATATACAAACCTTCTACAAAATATTATGGATTGAAGTATATTTATAGTTATTTTGTGTTAGGGGTGGTTTACCCCCTAAAGGGTAGTATCTATGAAAAAATCGAAAAACTTAATTTGTTTATTATAGATGTTTACAAATTTTTTCCCATTTTTTTAGTCGTTTAAAACTTTTTTATTATATAAAATTTTTTTTGGATATTTCCGTCCGCCATATTGGTTCCGCCATTTTGAATTTTCAAAATCTGATAACAGATTTGTAATCAGCGACCTCGAAAACCTCTATATACAAACTTTCTACGAAATATTATGTATTGAATTACATATTTACAGTTATTTTGTGTTAGGGGTGGTTTACCCCCCTAAGGGGAAGTATCTATGAAAAAACCGAAAAACTTAATTTGTTTATTATAGATGTTTACAAATTTTTTCCAAATTTTTTAGTCGTTTAAAACTTTTTTATTATATAAAATTTTTTTTCGATATTTCCGTCCGCCATATTGGATCCGCCATTTTGAATTTTCAAAATCTGATAACAGATTTGTAATCAGCGACCTCGAAAACCTCTATATACAAACTTTCTACGAAATATTATGTATTGAATTACATATTTACAGTTATTTTGTGTTAGGGGTGGTTTACCCCCTTAGGGATAATATTTATGAAAACACCGAAAGACGTCAACTAAATTTTGTTATTAAGGATGTTTAAACATTTTTTCCAATTTTTTTTAGTCGGTTTAAACATTTTTATTATAAAATTATGCCAAAAAATATATGTTTTCAACCCCTAAAAAATAGGGGATGCTACCCTTACTCTTCAAATCACCATGAAATACTTGCTCTTTTTGTAAGAAATAACCTCCAATTTGTTTCATTGAAAAATATTAATTTTAAGCGATATTTAAAAAAAACGCTTTTTGGGGGTTAACTTTAGGGGAGGTTTTTACCCCTTAAAAGTGAAAATTAGCCGATAAAAAAAAATACGTGTCTCTTATTTTTTTATGTTCTACAACATATATGAAAATCATCAAAATCGGTGAGTTCGGGTTGGGTACCTTTCCTTGTCAGTGGATTTTAATCCACCAAGTCTTATTTTTTTATTAAAGTTTTATTAAAGTTATTGAAAAAGTTAATCGTTAAAAGAAAATCGTTTAATATTTACCTAAAATAGAATAAAATTACCTATCTTCCCTGGTAGAAAATTGAGCAGCGAAACTGGTGAGCAGACTAGTGACTGGCCAGTGCTACTGGTCAGTACGAAGTACATGTCACTGGCTAAGAACTGCCAAGTATAATTTATACAAATCTATTATACGAATAAACTGGTATAATAAGAAAAATCAAAACATATTTAATAACGATAATTATTTTTATGACGATAATCTACTTAAATCTACCGTTTACCCAAATAATTGTGATAAATTTCAAATGCACGTGTTAAAGAGACAAAAAGTAACAACTTAACCTAGTATGCTACGTAGTGTATACTACAGATGGTACAGGCTGTCTGCTTATATCTTACTTATATTTATATAGCAGCACAATCAGTACCTAACCATACACACATACAAGAGTATATATATCAGATATAGTATACAGGTTGTATATGTTGTCTGCTATGTTATACAGCAGAATAACAGATAACAGCACACACAGTTCTCACGTTCTCAGTCAATGTTAAAAATGATATGGTATTCACTGACTCAATCATTGTTGATTAAGTGTAAATAATAAAAAAGTGTCATCTATGTGCCCAAAGTCACCAATGATGAGGTCTGCAAAGTGAATTGCACAGATATTTTTATCTCATCAGTATGCGAGCCAGTTACTGTGAATGTCCAAATCTGTCATTATCATGCTAAATCCATGGTATTAAAGTTAGATGTCTGTTCTTTTGTGTGAAGACTTGTTAAATTATTTGAAAACTGAATGCCATGTCAGTTTTTACTTAACCATCTTAGTTCGGCTTTTGATCTTGAACCCTTGGCTTTGGCGGCAAAATATACAGGTGGGTCTATACATGATAGACGAATTCATATCAGCTAGAATGAATTCAACTAAATATGTTGTTTCAACATGCCAATACAAATTAATATGCAAATTTTTGGTACTCTAGGTATGATAGTTTACAAATGAGAGCAAAATCAAATTTTTATTGTTTTTGATTACTTTTTTCACAGTTTTATTTTTGCTCTTATTTGAAAACTATCATACCTAGAGCATTGAAATTTTGCAACTTGTTGTGTGCAGTTTCGAATAACTTATGAATAACTTGTTTATTTTTGTACATTTAATTAATTGTACTTATAACCTTAAAAAGTAAAAAATAGATAAAGTAAAAATTGAAATGTTTGATGCGCGTCAGAAGTTAACATTAAAATAAAACGCAAATTGCAGAATTAGGATGCCCTATTTAGGTGTTCCTATCCCTATAGTAACACATAGGGTATCCTACTTCTAAGGTTTGCGTTTTTAATAATTTTATTTGATAAAAAAATTATTACACGTTAATCACATGATTAGTTTAATCATGTGTTTACCGACGTGATTTTTTCAGTAGGGGAAAGCAGGCTTTTAACATTTTTTTGTCCGTATTTGCTCGATTGTTAAATAAGCAAGCTTTTTGTCACTGTAACACAATTTTTGCGTTTTTTTCACCAAATACTCAGGCGTGAAGTACCATTTTTTTACCGACAGACAAAATAGTATCTTGTGTATCAAACGCGTATTGTAGCCTTCTTTATCCTGCTGAGCCTTTAGTGCACATCACAGTTTTTGTAACGCATGTTTAATTTTCACGTTTTTTGTACCTACAAGCGCGGTCTAAACTTTTAAAACTTTATAACATACTCCAAAATTAAAAAAAAATCTTTAATTTTCTTCCGCAACTTTCTAATTTCCCCCGCAAATGTTCCCGCAAATAGAGTTCGTGGGCAAAATATACTGCTATCGACCCGCATTTCAGCACTAAAAGTGGTCGTTTCTATTGAGTGTGGAATAGAACCTTTTCTACCCACTAATTTAGGAAAAACGGGCAAAATGGTATATTGTATACTAAGGGCGTAAAGTAGGCTTTTTTAGGCCGAGTGTGGAGTTTGCAGTACGAGTCAAGGCGAGGGCGTTTACGAGCCGCAGACGAGTACTGCAACCACACGAGAGATTTAATTTTTTTGCCCGGCGGGCGTTTTTAATTTTTTTTCCTGGACTGTAATAACCACTTTTTACGGGGATTCTGGAACTAAAGAAGATTTCGATTTTCTTAAATATTTTATATCACGTTCGCCGAAGAAAAATTATTATTCATCGTTTCAATAGAAACAGGTATTTACCCGGTAAACAAATTCGTAGAAATCGTAACATTCTATAAGAAGTTATAAGCTACAGTCCAAGTCACTACCTTGGTCAACCTCTCATTTGCAACCTAAGACACTGTTCAAGTCACAATCTGTCTCACCATCAGAGTTGCCCCTTCAATTCGAGTCCAAATCGAAGTCTGAGTCTAATTGTAAGTCACATTCACGAACCAAGTCTAAGTCTAAGTAACATTCACGATCCAAGTCTAAGTCTAAGTCACATTCACGATCCAAGTCTAAGTCTAAGTCACATTCACGATCCAAGCCTAGGTCCAAATCACGGTCTAAGTGACGTTCACGTTCAAATTCTAAGTGTAAGTCACGTTCACGTTCAAATTGTAGGTCTAAGTCACGTTCACGATCAAAGTCTAAGTCTAAGTCACGCTCACGATCGAAGTGTAGGTCTAAGTCACGTTCACGATCAAAGTCTAGTCTCCTATTCATCCAATATCTCCTATATCAAATTTCTCTCCAGTTTGCTCACCTAGTCGATCCACATTTCCCACTCCATGGTGGATTACAATCCCCATCTCCCAATAGATCACGGCATTCTTTTTCCCAAAGATCACGATCTCCATCTCCCAACAGATCACGGCATTCTTCTCCCCAGAGATCACGATCTCCACCTCCCAACAGATCACGGCATTCTTCTCCCCAAAGATCACGATCTTCACGCCCCCCTTCTCCCCAAAGATCACGATCTCCACGTCCCCCTTCTCCCCAAAGATCACGATCTCCACGTCCCAACAGATCACGATCCCCATCCGGCCCTCCCCGTGATAGATCAAGATCACCGCATCATAGGGTAGAACAGCCTCCTGTTGAAGAAGTTGAAAATTCGAGTGCTAAAATATTTTTTTTCTCCATTTAAATGGAATATACATATATTATAAATAAAAGAATATACCCCTATAGGTTCAGAGATTGATGAGGACGAAAGAGATGAGCATTTTGATATGATCAGAAAATATAAGCCGAAACTATATAAGCAATTTAGAAAATATCATCTTCTCTTGACTCCAGGTAACCATTTGCATTATTTTTTTTAACAAAAGTGCTTTTTTCAAGTAGTGTGCGTAAAATGCACTTTTACGCATCCAGCGCGTGCGTTTGATCGTATAGAAATCTGAACACGATTACTTGAACAATCGGTCTGAAAACCCACCCCACACACCCATGATCATATATGATTTTTAATATATACTCTTAACGTTTCAGCGGGTCCTGAGCCTAACAATCGTTATGATGATAATCAAAATATGGTATTTATTCATTTATTTAAAAAGCCCAAATTCTATTTTGACAGTTTGTTCAATAATGTTTTATTTTTCTAGATATATTTAGGATTAGGAAAAAGAGTTGGCAAAAGAAGTTTGCGTTTAATGAAACAAAAGGTTTCACTAAGTTTTGTAGAGAACTCGCTAGAAAGCTGTGGAGAAATGATCTATGCAACATATGTCTGTTTTTTAGATTGTTACAGGTTTGATAAGTGATTACATTAACGACGATGAAAGATTTAAAAATCTGGAAATCGAAGACAAAAACGTCATGATAAAGCAGAGTACTAGACGCTTAAGCGTAAACATAAGGGACAATAGGCGAACAGCTTTAGACACATAATGTGATTATGAATAAGATGTATGCTTATTATGATGCTAAGATATATGATATGTGCCTTATTATAAAGTTCAACCTTTAATATGTCCTTTTGATCATTTGCTATCCCTCAACAAAAATTATTTTCAGTATTTAAATTATTTCTTAAATATTTTCAATTCGTTTAGACAATCATTCTTATTACTGTTTGCATACATTATATTTCGTAAGGTTGTTTATTATTGTGGGAATGCGTGCGTAGAGTATGTGTGTGTGTGCGTGTAAGAGAGAGAGAGAGAGAGAGAGAGAGAGAGAGAGAGACTTCGCGATTATGCGGAAGCGTGTATGTGTGTGTGAGAGAGAGAGAGAGAGACTTCGCGATTATGCGGAAGCGTGTATGTGTGTGTGAGAGAGAGAGAGAGAGACTTCGCGATTATGCGGAAGCGTGTATGTGTGTGTGAGAGAGAGAGAGAGAGAGAGTAAGTGTGAGGGAAGCCCGAGCGGCCCCCGCCGCTCGGTCTTAGCTAGTCCTCCCCCGCCAAGCTACCCTCACCCCCCGCGAACTACCGAGGGGCTGAGGCGTTGCGGCCAGCGCCGGGGGGCAGCAGTCCCAGCGTGACCTCGAACGAGAGAAGAGCCCTAGAAGTAACTAGCCATATTATTTCAAAGTGTAACCATTATCGACCATATCAACAATATATACCATTCAGTTTATTCTATTTCTCTTTATTCAATACACCCTGTACACCACGAATCCCACATTATTTTGTTCGCATTTTTTTAACGATGTCATAGGGTTTTTAATAAAACTAAATTTTATAGAAACAAAATAACTGTTACTGCAGTTGGAATTTACACTCATGAAAGGTAAGTCTCAATTTTTAGACAGAAAAAAAAAATCAAAACGTAAATTTGGCAATCATCCAGAACGACTTAAGAACTTAGAATTGTTCCGGCGTTGGGACTTGGCCACTGTTGGTAAAAATTAAAAAAGAAAAAAGTACATAGGGCGACCATCTAAAACGACTTAAAATCGTCTAAAATGCGTAGAAAAAAGGGTCCAAAAAATACGTTATTTTGCATAGAACTTAGAATTTTCCGGCGTTTGGACTTAGATTTTTTTGAAAGCATTCATACAAAACAATCAAAAATATTTAAAAAACCATAAAAACACGATCATACAATTATTTCTAATCAGGCTTTGTACTTTTTAGAGTGGTGGAACTTAGTTAATTGCCGCACTTGGTCAGATGAGCTTTTGGCGTGAGATTTTTCAACAGGGCCCAAAACCACTTTTACAGGCATGAAACCAAAAATGAAGAACCACTACCGAGCGCACCAGTTGTCGGTCTGGCTGAGGCTCGTTCCGGAACTGCATCGCGCCGGCATGGAGGACGTGGAGCCCCGGCACAACCTGTTTCGCGGCTACGCGGACCCGAACCTCTACGACGGCTTCGTGCGACCCGACCCTCTGAGCAGGATCGTCAGCCCCAGCAACGACCTCGACTCCCAACGCCGAGGTGCTGGATCGGCGGCGAAAAACGCGACAACCGAGCTGCCCACGACGACGGACTACAGCCTGACCACGTGCGTCAGTCTCATCCAGAGCACAAACATACAGAACATTCACAACGCCAGCACGGACACGCTCGCGAGCCTCGACGCCGCAGGGTGAGTCTGCAATGAACCTATAAAATGATCCTGTGCAGTTTTGAGGCTGATGAATAATCGCGCGTCAAGCTGCTGAGCGCAGTTATTAAGCCAAACGTTTGTCGCGTTTGGAAAAGTTCAAGCGCGTTAAACCCCCTTTAATCCGCTCGAAACATACGCAGGAATTGGGTCACCGCGAGGGCCGGACTAAGTACGTAACGCGCGCTGGAAAATTTTATCCGCCTTTGAAAAAAAAGACATGAACTGAATAAAGCGAGAAACGATGGATTCTGAAATTTTTAAAGCCCCCGACACCAGTTTACAGTCGGCGTAAAACTTCATACATAATATACTTATTCCCGAGCCTGTGAAACTGCAATTTTTCACCAGAGCCGTTAGGTTATCCGGGCGGAGTAAACGTTGATTTAGGTCCGATGAAATAATTCAAATTAACGAGTTAGCTGCAGTGAAACAGAAATAGAAATTGTCCTTTGTCCGCAGCTACGCGACGTACTCGACGGCTCTGAGCGTGACGATAGCGATCGGCTGCAGTCTCCTCATCCTGAACGTTCTCATCTTCGCTGGGGTCTACTACCAGCGCGACAAGACGCGACTCGAGGTGAAGAGCTTGCAACAGCAGCAGATGATGAACCAGCAGTGCGGGCCCAGAGGTTTCAACGACCTCAAGCAGCCACCCCCACCGCCACCCCCGCACACGCACTTTCCCGGCGGTGGTCAGGTCATCGTCGACGTGGAAAACGAGATGATTCGCAGGTAGAACTATTGCATTTGAATTTCAACGTGAATTCACCTTTTCATGTAATAAAAATGAAGGCGACTGTCGATGTCGTGTATATACGCGCGCGTTCAAAATTAAATGAAGGCAAATGCAGCTGCAATACAGTAATAAATACCGCGACTGCAAAGCAGTTTCACGCGTTTTACGTTATTCGATTTTATGTGCTTTGTAACAACGAAAGCGAACTCATTTTATTCTGCGCTCATTTATCATAATCATATACAGAGTTTCAGGTGCTTAAGGGAATGCCTGTATGCATTCCAGCTTGAAAGCTTGAATTCCAGCGGTACAATGTAACATCATTATTACGCGAAAACTTGATTAAAATGTTATTGTAGCACATCCCGGAGACAATTAGTCCTCTCTCGTATAGCGCGCTTAATGTGCCTACATAGCGTTGATAAGAGTCTCGTTCCAGAGCTATTAACCGCGCAAAATTTCCGCCGTTATACTAGTATGCTAGTAGCCGAAACGATCAATTCAGAGCCATAAGCAGGAAGGTGTAGAAGGGCATTTTAATTGAACGCAGGAACGTGATGAAGACGGCGCCGCCTAGCGAGACGAACATTCTCTTGCAGCAGACTCAAGTGACGCACACGCTGCCTCATCCGCACCACTACCAGAAGCAGCATCATACGCAGCACTCGACACTGCCACGGGGCTCGGTGCTCCCCGACATAAGCACGCAGCAGAGCCAGGTAAGGACTGCGTATGAGGTGCAGTTATAAAAATATATATTGTATGGCAGCCCATGTACTTACATACCTTCCTCAGCTCTGGGGGCCATCTCATCAACACAATGTTTTTCGGCTTTCTTTCTAGATACAAAAGGAAACACTTTGGGCCCTAAGTGTATAGTAGGACAATCCGAAGTCCAAAGCTTTCTTTCCTTCCACGGTGAATAAAAGGCTCTTTTGTCATCCTTGTATTATCATGTGCGGGAGTTCCTTTTTCTCATTTGACATGCGTGTATTCTTATACTTTCTCGAGAACCTAATTATATTGCACGACTTTGGTTTCTGTACACTCGGGGCTCAAACCCAGCCAGGCTGTTGACGCACACTGTAGTATAATACGCATACCACATTCTTTGCTTCTTCGACGTTCTCTCATACCCGCGCGTGTCTCGTCTCACCACACTCTGCTCTGCCGCTGCATATCTCTTTTCACCGCTCTCGTCCTGCCTGCGCTATGATATTACAAGCGCGGCTCGCGTCTCCCGTGCAGCCGGAATGCGCCGGGAAGAAGGAAAAAATTCTTGCGTAACACATAAAGGAGCCGCCTTGTGCGTGTGTTCCTTGGGCTTGCAGGGACCGGCCAACGGATCGATCCACCTGACGGTGCCGCGGGCTCCGCCGCCGCCCAGGGCCAAGAGTCCACCCGAGAACCAGCCGCTGCTGCAGCAGACGACGATGCTGTCCGGCCGAGTGCAGTCGGGCATCGGCGAGATGCGCGTCTGATGCTTCGAGCCCCCTCCCGAGCCACTGGTCACCGATCTTCTCACCGCCTCCACGCTACTCTAAAACCCAACTCCGCGCAAGCGAGTGCAGAAGACGGCCTGACGTACGCGACGTGTGTGTCCGCGGAGTGTAGGACAGTGAGGCAGGGCTCGTTCTTCTTAGTTCCTTCTCCCGCGGTTCTTATGATTCGCAACCGTCGTGCGCGTAGCATCAGGATGGATTTTTCTGATCCCTCGCCGTGTACACCTGAGAAGAGGACGACTCATACTCATCCTCCGCGCGAGCCACGTCCCGGAAGGAGGGGGAACACGAAACTCTCGAGCTCCGGAACTTTTCGTCCTGTAAGAATAATCAAAAGAACGAAAGTGCGCGGACTGCGTTATTGTGTGCGAAGGATGTACCAGATCGCGACAAGTGCGCAGCAGAGTACTACGACGTCGTTATACATAATTTATACATATAAATATGCATAGACTGGTCAAGAAGTTGTATTTTTATGCAAAATATCCGTGCTTTCCTGGCAAAATGACTCGAGTCCGCTTTTTGCGTTTTTCCGATCTACTCGATCGCGCGGGCTGTTTTAAAAGGCAACTCTATTATGCGTCTGCTCATTTATTTTTTGTAGTCTGCTTCGAAATGGACTGAAGAAAACATTTTGTTAGAACACCGGTATAAAAGTTTATATTTCAAAAAAGGAGATTGCAAGTTGAGTTGTCTTGTTGGGAAGCCACAGATATACAAGTGTGACAGGTGTAGCGGTGTGTTTTGGATGGGCATACATTGCCGCATATACTTACGAGGATATATAGATAAGTGACGTTGAAGAGAAGGTTCTCGCGGGCGCGCGCGCGACAAAGTAGTCGCGCCGATGTTCATTAAATCAATTATTTTATAATTATTGTTATTGTTATTATCATTATTATGAGTATGAAAAAGAAGCGATATTGCGTTATAATATATACGTAAGCGGTACACGATTCTTTACGAGAATGCAAGTGATTGGTATAGGTATATAAGATAGAGCGTAAATAATCTCGATTATACAAGAGGAAGCGAAAAAAAGTTCATACATAGAAAAGACTGTTTTGCCTCTTGCACAGTCGAAGCTGCGATGATGAATAAAGCACCGATATCGAGATATAATTTAAACTGGTTTTTGATACGTTATTGCAATCGGAAGTATCCTTATACAGTCGTCGGTTTTTCACCGCCGAGCTACGACTGCGAAGAGCGCGATTATAATATAATAATTATTATTATTAATATAAAGAAAATATATAAATATACATAAGCTGGGATGAAAGTAGCGGATTCCGAATAAATCGCTCCTCCCGTCCGATATTGGATACAAAAAAAAAACGAAAAAAGAGAGATGACAAGAGAGAAAAAAGTGGAAAGGCAAAAGCGAATGATTTACGGTTCTCCTTGATGCATAAAGTGCTGTACACAATAAAACTTCTCGTCTTCCGTATACGAGCCCGCATTATGTATATCTCGAATTACTTTTTGCATTTTTATTTTTTTTCAAGAGAAAAAAATTAGGTACACGACTGTAGCAAACTGCGGATCGACGCGAGAGCAGAAAAAAAACTTCAACGTCGAGGATCCGTCGGAGGAAAACGATCTCGGTGTAAATGTAAAAACGATGTATAGATCAACGCGAGGATGCAGATTTCCTGAAAGAGATTCAGTGTGGAAAAAAAATATTTAACGAGCAGCCGACGTTCCTTAAAAAATTGTAAATCAAAAGTTTTATCTAAACTTATTTGTACGGGCATAAATTCTAAAATCAAATTGTCTCGACCTGTATGTAGCTTGCCGGCTGTCGCTGTAATCCACGTTCACATTTTTGTAATTGTACATATCTTTCGTAAATCTGATGACAACTGTTTTTTGTCCTACTTTCATGAAGGGATTTTCGTAATTTTCTAAATCGATCTAGTGCTAACAGCAAAAAGAATTATTACATTGTAGAATATTTGTCAATTTGAAAATCGTAATATACTCGTATGGATTCATCAAATTGAGGTAAACGATAATGGCCGGTAAGATTTGCAGTGTCATTATGTTTCAGGAAATAATTTGTGCGAAAGGTTTGGTTGGACTTTTTCAGCATCGGATAAGCCGTAAAATGTTAAATTACTATGCGAGAAACTTGATAGTGAGTAAATTATTTTCTGAGAGGTACCGATATAATCTTTTGTCGATTTAACTGTCGTTTAGCGTAATATCGAGGGAAGATAAAAACAACATGTAAAGTACTGACTACCGCCATAAATTTTCAAGTACCCCGATGTTCACGTTAATTACTTTTTAATACTACTTCAGAAAGCTGAAAATGTACTTGCGATACATGTGTAAAATAAGTGGTAATAAAAGATAAAAGCAGCACAATTCCTCAGAGTAACGTTGAAGTTCATTTTCTAAAACTAATTATTATGCATAATTTATTACATTTTCAAGCTCCAACGTCTCATTGTATACAATTATACATATAAAACACATTTATTCGACATATTTAAAATCAAAAGAAGAGAAATGAATGTTAAAAGGGATGATCATATTCAACAAGAGAAATTAATAGCTGGAAAAACTTGTACGAGAGCTGATAGCGTTAAAAATAATATTTATTGTTATAATCGTCGATGAAGCGCTAGTTGTTATACAGACCGAATGTTATACGTCGTGCGCCGAATGTCTTTGAAGAAAATTAAGAAAAAGTATAGTGATGCCAATACAGATATTACAAAATTATTTCAACGTGAAAATGCGCGAGTATATGTGAATACAATATCATTACATATGGACAATCTGATTATATACATATATAATATATAAATCGCGTGCATTCGTCAAAGCATAAATTACACAAGAGATACGAAGGAGAATAAAAATAAAGTCCGATAGAAGTAATCGCGAGAACGATGGGATGGATCTTTATGAAAGCAAGGATATATTATGTCTCGAGAACTTGCAAAGGAAAGATTTTTATCCGTTTATCGGGCTTTTACGATAGCCTATACACACGCTATACGCGAATAATCTCTAAACAATTCTGGTTTGCCAACAAAAACTCTCTTCAATAATAACTTTCACTCTTTAACAATGTCTATGTAAGTAAATAAACTTTTTAATATAAATTTATCAGAATCGAGATTCTCAAAAAATGTGAAACTATACTGTTGGTGATACGGAATTTTTAATGATTATTATTGCATAATGCACTCGATTAGTTGCCTTACTCACTTCTTGAAAATGATAAGAATATATAAATTTATTGAATGTTACGAATACCAATATGTTTAATTATAGTATGGATGTTAAAGCTAACAATATATTTACAATACAATTTTAATTCAAAATGATTCGCACTTTAACGTCGTTTTATATTCATGAGTAAATATTATACAAATTAATTTGTGTTATATTTAAAGTTTACACGTGTCTAAAAGATGAGTTGAAAGTTTTAAATATATTTATAAGAATCCAAAGAAAATTCAAAAGTGAGTAACGTAGCTACTTGAGCATTAGAAATATAAAACGTGAGTATATAAATATATGACGATTAAATGCACAGACTTAATTCAGGCTAGTTCAAAAGATTAAAAATAAAGGAATCATTTGGAAGAGGGTTGAACGTGCAAGTGGAAGTGAAAGTCTTATCACCACTTTGAAGCCACCTGTCTCTTCTAAGAGTTTAAATGAAAAACAAAAAATCATATGAACGACACATCCTACTTTATAAATAATACAAAATAACTTTGCTGTAATAACTCTATTGAAAACTACGTAATCATCGACACAGAAATTTTGACGTCTCATCAAGTTTCAGAAGTGGTAAACTTCACATTGGTGATATTCAACTTTCAAGCTTTTGCCAATCAGAGGGATTTATAATTTTGACTCTGATGTGTCTTTATCAGCCATCTGCTATATACGATCGGGAATTATTAAAACCGTTGAGTTATAAGCAAAAAAAAATTAGAGCCTTATGAAAGACAGTTGTAGTAATTTTTCCTGCTGTAAAGCTGTTATATACTCAAATCATCATCATAAATGTCTGTAACACGTACATATGCCTACATATGCCCTATAATTGGTGAGTTATCCTTCTTATGGTTGTTAAAACATCAGCTCAAATTATACACATCTCTAAAATAAAAAAAAAGGAATAGAAAGAAAGACACACACATTAATAGACGCACGTAAATATGTATACATACACATAAAAAGAGATCGATTATTGCGAAGCATGCAGATTTTAATGAATCCATTACAAATCATGAATTATATACATAGAGCGGAAGAGGGGCGATTATGAAAAGGCGCTGTTGACGATGTTTTATTCGTTGACCTCACGCTTTCTTCATATGACAAAAAAAAATGGTTAATGTGCTTTCGGCCGAATGCGGGAATTTGTATGTTAACACAGAAAAATGAATATTTGGAATTAAATAGAAGAGCGAACAAGATACTTAAAAGTAACACAAATACCATGTCGATTAAACGGTTTTCTGTTGTCATACTGTAAATATATGTGGACTATTAATTGTAGATTTCGGCTTTCTTTATTGCCCCATATTATTTTAATAAAATAACCAGAGATAGTTTATTTTTGAATTTAAAGAAAATAATAACCAATCATATAGCTTTACGCAAATTCAACTTGTCTTTGATCGTAATGACTATCACAACTTGAATCGTTTTACATCCCGAGTAAGTATATTTGAAGATTATGTTGTGAATCCAATTTCACAGCTCATTCATAGGAACATTGTCCTTTCGTGTACGTATGCATGTAGCGCAATTTCCTTTTTCACACTGGTGTCACACTAAAGATCAATACCAGTCACGGACAAATGGCGCCCACAAGTACGATATTTATTACAACTACACGATCAGCTGATGGTAAGGTAAAAATTTACCTTACCGGCGGCCAGTCCAGCACACTTTAACTGCTTTCACGACGGTAGATGGCGCTGCGCTCGACACCGAGTATTTAACCTTGATACCACGCTAGCGCGCAAATCGTAACATACAACACCGTATTATTCTTCTTCCGGGTTTAACCCAAACAATCGGCGACAGATTTTGAACAATAACAAGTCTTACTCGGGGAAAGCGAGAGTAGCAACCGACAGAACATAACCCCAAAGCATCTCGACAGCGCAAAGTGATGCAGAAAATCAACAGGCCGGTGAGTGTCTCGTCAAAACGAAGAGCAGAATTATAGAACGCGACTACGTATAAATATATACGTTCACACAAACACACATATGTTAGAGCTTGTATAGCTATATAGGCTGCTTCGTGCGAGAACTGAAAGAGAGAATATAGTAGCAAGAGTATACGACATATAATCTGGCAGCCCTGCGACCAGCAGAGTATGTGCAAATGGCTGCCGCGCGACTGCTGTGAATACTTGTAATAATAATGCGTATCCGCGGCTCGCGCATCGTAAGATGTTGCTGAAGAGCCAGAACGAGAATCAGAAGAAGGGACGAAGGGGTAATGGGAAGGCCAGCAACGGCAGGTCAACTACTACAGCAACAGCCGGTGAGTATTTTCTTTAGAGTTTATATATGTTGTTATATATGAGTTTACGTATACACGTTGTATATGTATGCGTGTACGCATACATGCACTGATACACGTATGTATATTTATATGTGTATCAAACCTCAAGTAGACTTGGCATAAACTCTTATTTTTCTGAATATATGTACACGATGTATATACATGTCCTCGACTGACTGATGTGTGCTGTCTTTGGCCGTATATTGCTGTATGCTGCTTCGACGAGGTTATCCGCTCTCTCAGAGACTGCTCTCTTACGCATGCACGTATGTATAACATATAGATATACATGCGCCCGCGCGCGCGGCCACGAGAATATCAACACAACATGGCTGACACATCCGCGATGATGATGTGCGCGCCAATTAAAAACCGCGACAAGATTTTTTCGGGTGGTTGATTTTCAATGGGTTAGGTTTTCTATATTCACTGCTCTTACTGCTTTCTCCAGCAGGTGATGTATCAGTGCATTTTCTAGGTTAGGTAGGCTTTGTTTACGAAAATACTTGTGCCGCTGCTGACGACGGTATTTTTCGAGATCTTCTGCTACGGGGTACTGCAGAAGGAAATAAAATAAAAGTAGATGGCCTTTTATCGAATGCATTTGAAAAAAAAACTGTCAAACATATGTTTTCATTATTTTGTCTTTTTCTTTGAGATTACAATCCCATTATTCTTTAAAGCTAGCTGAGATTGAAAAAAGCTGTATTTATAATTCAAAAAAATACCTTTTACAAGGTAAAATGTTGGCAACTATAAGTTTTGTACCCATCTGGATTTCTCCTCTAAAAAGTTATGCATTCCTTAAAGAAATTGTCTAATGTTTATAGCTTACAAAAGTTTTCTCTATTTTTATTAATATACGCTGATGAATGTAGTGAAATCATTTTTAAAAATGTCAAGTGTTAAAAATCAGAAGACTGACAAAAATCATTACTTACTCCAAGAAGAATCAATCTCACTATAACTTCAAGGTGAAAATCTGCTTCGTGTTTCATGATTCTCTCGCATTTAATCTGAATGTTCTAAAACTAATCCAAATCATCTTGTTCAAAAAATGAGCAAAATCATAAATATAAAAAAATCAAGTAAATTCCTCCTAAGTATATATTTAAAGAATTTACTTGATTTGTTTATATTTATGATTTTGCTCATGGGTACCAAACTTATAGTTGCCAACATTTTACCTTGTAAAAGGTGTTTTTTTTTAACTGGATTTCATAACCTTTTAATGAGTTTTAAATAAACTTATAAAGAAATGTTTAAAGAAAAATTCAATTTGAATTACAGCATAGCATAGTTAAAAGTTTAGGTTTGATTTTTGCAAAATCTACTACACCTGCACTAAAATGCGTTAGATAATACTTTATGAACTTTGTCTTCAACAAGTTTTAATAACTTTTTGTTATAAGAGCAGTTGTTTTTGAGTTATTGTTGAAAAACCACATTTTGACCATTATTATTGTTAATAATAAACAAAAAAAGTATTTGACTGCTGGAAAACTAAATTATTTGTAATAAGCTGCTCGTTTACAACAATATCCAGTTGAAAAATTTTAGAGACACGATGCTACGAGTTACATTTTTGCAAAAACTGCTACGCGAAAATACGTCAGATGATAATTTATGCATTTCAATATTTCAAGCAACTTTCAATCACGATAATTTTTTTGTAGGTGCTGTAGTTTTTGAGATATTTTTAAAAAACCATGAATTTGCCGTTATTATTGTTAATAACAAACAGAGTAAATATTTGCTAGGAGGGAAACCAAGTTATTTTCAATTAGCGCTATAAATAGAACCAAACCGAGTTGAAAAATCCAAGGAACAATAAAAAAACACAGAAAGGTAGCTGGCGTCTGAATTAGTATATAAGTAAGGCTTCTCTATCTATATCTGCTGAATTCTGACTAGTTATTGACTCTTTTGCGGCTCGATCGGTTCAGCTGGGCTTGCACTTAATAATTATCTTCCTGGAATAAGTATATTTTGGAACTACGGGCGGTTTTCTTCCAGTGTAGGCTACTAAGCATTGGCTTCCAAAATTGCATGTCACTGCATAGCATATGCATTTTCAACCCTTGAGGCGATAAAGAAACGGCTGCAAGCCGTGAAATGAGAAAAACTTGATCACTCGCGCAGAGTGTTTACTTGCATTAGCTGATCAACAGGAGATCGAATAAAATATATACAGAATTCATAAAACGTAAATAGGTTATTTAGCAAATTCAAAGTATAATGCGGCGCGCTCCCGACGGCACAGTAAATATACTTTATTATTTATTATTATTTATTCACCAGAAAAATTGTTACAAGACATGTGAATCATGCCTGAAAATCCTGCAGAGGTAAACAAAGTTACCTGTTAGCAGGCCTGGTTACAACAAAAACATATATGAAACTTAAAATTAGAACTTAACCTATTTAAAACTACTTATGTACATAATTGTATTTGTCGCTGAACAATTTTACTTGTTGTTTTTAACAACAAGTTGCTATTTATTTTTTAATTTCTTATTTATTACTATTCTTATTATTAATATCTAAAATATATTTTTTTAACAATTGGATTTTATCCGTTCTATAATTTTTCTCTTATTTACAGTATATATAACTTATATTAGCCATTGGAGCGCTACCGCGCCCCTTAATGATGAATAAAATTTTGATCTAATCTTATAAATTTAATATTTAATTTATCAAATTTCTATAATTGTATCATAAAACACTGTTTGTTATAAAAAAATTAATTTAATTGAACATATATGATTTAGATAGCAACACACATAAGTACAACACACATTTCATCTTTCGCGCTAAAAAAATGTAATCGTAAAAAAATAATATAATTTTCAATGTCGTGGCCGTTCACATAGCCTTTGCGTTACGCGCGCGCATTCTCAATTGACAATATACAGACAGGATTCTACAATTGAGGTTAGTTTTTTTAATAAATAAATTGTGAGCAGTTTGTGCGCTAATTTGTGAAGCGCGCATGCTTTAGATAACTTTGTAGGTTAGGTTTAATTTTCTGAGAATTACATAAGGGACAATGCGCACTAAAATAAGAAACTGAGTCTGGGTGACAATATTTTATGATATAATTAAGCATTCTAGAATTCTTTGTTACATGATAGTTTTCATATAGTTCAATTATTTTTTCCTCGTGCATTTTCAAGTGTGATTTCGCAGATATTTGTAATAAATACAGGTATGTTGATCGAAAATAACTCGATTTAACAGGTCCGTGCAATATTTTGTACATTATTAAAGATTCCATAAATTTTTTCACTGTTTTTATTTACAGTAGTTTTTATTTACTTATAAAGTAAAATTATAATTGTATGAACCCTGAAAATTTTAACTCCGAATAAATACGTATTAGATCTAACTAAATATGAAATTAGAATGGAAGAAGTAATGAGAAGCATTGCATTTTTAGCAATAGCATAAGGAATATATCTAAAATTCACTATTATAATTAATCCTGTTGTTGCTAATAAAGCAAGACATTAATATTTTTTGAAAGTGATTATTCTGTTTCCATGACATTCAGCGATTGTCTATTGATTACCATAAAATCGTAGAAAAGAAATTAATTTAATTTGTGACAGCAAAATATTTAAAGAAAAATTAATTTTTACAATAAAAATAGGTTAATTGGTACGAGGAAAATACATAAAAATACAGAATTGCTCTCTTTAATAATGCTAAATGAAGGGAAATTAATTTAGACCATTGTTCCGCCTATGTCGATGCAAATAGGAAAATACATGCGTACTGAATCGATTATAATGCACGATATATCACTGATATTTCTATCGTCCTCTTTACTGCTCAACGAATTCGCAGCAGCACCTCAATGATCTTCTTTTCTCAGAATAAAATTTCATTTTTTAAATTTCTTCTCCATTGTTTAGATTCATATTTTATCGCTATTTTATTTCTATTTTATCAAGTTTATCTGTCAAAAGAGTTATATGTTAAAAGTGAAAAACTGATAATAGCGTCAAAAGTTATTCGCAATTTTTTACTTATCTCTACAAAATTTAGCTCACGAGATTTATAAAACTCGTAGTCTCTCTCACACACATACACACTCGCGCGCGCACAAATTTACTTCGGTATAATATCGATAAAACTAGACGGTCAGAGACGTACGTACGCACGCAATAGGGCAAACTTACATTCGCATGCAAAGAGAGAGAGAGAGAGAGAGAGAGAGAGAGGGGCGTTGAGCGTCAAGGCCTTTGCAATGTAGACTCTCAATCGTAACCAATCAAAAGCCTTCCATGTTAATTTGTGGTGGACCACCTTTTGAATTCACGCTTCTCTTTCTCTCTTACGCCTCATGGTTTCTCTTCGGACCCTAGAAAAAAGGAAGTGATACTTATCTCTCCAGTTCGCATCCATGGCCACTTTATTATTACATACTTCGCTTATTTTGTACATTTACTTTCTTCTGATATATTAATATACGGAATTGTTTAAAAGTTTGAAGCGAGGGCCTGTTTATCCCAATTTTGAATGTCAGTCCCATTATACCATGCATTTTTTTAAACATTATTTTAATAATAACAAATATATACAACAATTGTATTTTAAAAATAAACTACCGATTCAAGATGCTTTGCGCGCAGTTATAACATAAACAACCGATGTATCAGGCTAAACAAGACAGTTTTAGCATTGATGATACACCACTATATCTAGACTCTGTGCAAATACTATTGTGAGGGTAATCGAAAAGTGTCAATGCGCTACTTGCTTTTACCTGCCAAAGGCACGGAGAGTTTAGGTGGTGACGAAAGGGCTTGTCAAAAACTGCTTGCACCCACCGGTCCGTGTAGCAGCGTTTTAAATTTATTTAATGGTCGCTTTAGTCCTGCTTAATATAATATTGGAGCCAACGTGACCGATTGTGACCCTATCTTGATCTGTCATTTACATTGTTTGCTTGCAATATACTTGATGTCTTGATACGATAAAAAATTGTTTTATATATACATATGTGAGAGTAACGATCATCTTACTGAACATGTATCAGTTTTAAAAAGAGAAACGCACACAATTTCAATACCAAAATGTGGAGTTTTGATACAAATCATTAATTGTATCTTACCTATAAAAATGTTACGCATTACATTTGTAATTATATCAGATAGACAGTCAAAATAAATTGACAGTTTCATTATTTTGCTCTCGCGCAAATTAAACCTCCGATTTCGTGTAGCGTGCACTCAATTTTAATTCAGCTTGACATTCGAATTCACTGGTCGGCACTCTCGTCTAGAGTTGCATCATCAGGACTATGTGTATGTGTAAACATATAGGCTCACGGTCTCAAAAAATTTTTAAATCGAGCTCCAATCGAGCCTCTTCAGCTGTTAAACCGGTTGCCATTTTCTGTTTTTTTTTTCAAAGGCATCACACATTCTAGATTGGCCTAGCTTTGTAGTTCTTCGCTATTATTTCGCTATTATTTCTGTTTTTTTATTACTCCTAATTTATACAAAATAAGCTTTTATCGCTTCATTGATTTTTTAATCAATCGTGTGACTTCATAGCTTATAAACAATTCAATAAACCAAAAAGAATATAGGAGAAGCCGAAATTGTTAAAATGTTATTTGGCGCAAACAAGTGCTTATGCGCCATCTATTTTCATCTGCTATATACAATATACATGGAGAATTTAGGCGGTGACGAAAGATCTCACAAAAGGGCCAGTCCAAAAATGCTTTGTTTTAGTAATTGATATTGCTGTAGCGGTTCATACGTGCGTACGTACATTAAAATTTAATTTAATTTCTGTAGCTGACAGTAAAAATTATATAAGTCAACTTTTCGTATTTTCAAGAAAAAATGGTTTCCATGTTCATACTTATTATACTCTAGTCTCCCTGCCAATATTCAGTACACATATGTACATGGAGCTATGGCCGGGGTATACGTTTAGTGCCTTATGCGATGTGGCAAAAATATCAAATTATGTTATTATGCCAGGAACTGTTGACTTGTTTAGCACTATGTTTTGCGCCTTCGACATGTACGCATTGCAAGATTAGTAGCAAGACAATCAACACATCAATACAAATTTGCTTGAATAATTCTTTAAAGCAATTCCAAAATCGTTCTTATAGCCTAATGTAAGTCTATCCCTATATAAAAAGTCATGACCGGATGTTGTGAAGCCAAGATAGACGTTATGTGATTGGCTCATGTAGTGCGCATGCATCCAAGTCAGGAAGTCTAAACTTCTTGTTTTGTAGGTTAGGGCGCGCAAAGCGCGCTGTTCAAGCTCTCGTAATTTAAAATAACCTTTGGAGTATCTGAAAACAGGTCAGAAGGCAATATTTCATTATAAATCAATAAAACAAAGTCCCAGAGAAGGCACCAGCACATGAAAAACTCATTTTAAAAAGGACTTGCGATTATTTTGTAGGTGTATCCTAGCTTTAAGGCAGCGTTTCAGCAAATATCGACATATTTACATAAAAAAAACTATTTAAAGATATGACATTTTGGCTATTAACCACAGATTTAGACTCGCAACAGTATTTTTAAAATAAAAATATTCGATATATATATAAATAAGCTTTAAATGTTTTGAAAAAGAAATCGATAAACCTATATGCCATCTTAAAGTTAACTAACGCACACTTTCTATATTATGTAGACAATCTTCGGCGTTTTCTTTTTGTTCTCTGTACACTCGCGGGAGACGGGAAACGAGATTCTAGTCAAGAAGTGGATTTTTTATGCTAATCGTTATAAAGTTTGGCTGCTTGATATTCAGATGCGAATACTTAATGTTTCGCAGACTTGTTGGATGGCGAATGTATAATTCCAGCCAGATTGAAACGTTTAACTTACGTTTAAGCATTTTTGGCGTAGACAATTTATTTACAACTCGATTGATAATACTGTGCAAACTGAAAGAGTAAGTATTAACTCTGCAAAAAGAATCAACGCTAATGAGAACTTGACACACGATTTAAATTAGTTCAATGCACGAAGCGCCGTGATAGCCTTGAGAAATCAAAAAATTCCGGGATATGTCAACTATCAGCAAGCAAACAGGCAAGCTATAAGAAAACCGTTTAAAAGTTCACTTCGACGGTACTTAATTAATTATTGCCGAGCGTGTGTATCTCGTGCAATTATCGATGCATTGGCCTCGATGAAATTTTCCACTTTGCGAGGGATGAGCGATTTTTTTCGAGATCCGCGCATTACTCTTATTGTTTTTGCCTATAGTCGGAAAGATGATGAGAGAGAACCACGGAGAACATCAAACTCTTAAACACTTTACAAAACACAGGGACGTTGATTTATGGTTATAACGAGCGTTTCTCGTTCCATCCGGTTTCTGTATATTGACTGATTGTAGATGCAACTGCGTATATGCGTAACGAAATCGGCTATAACGATTTTTGATCGGGGACACGACTATAACATCGAAACGAAACAAATCGAGCTACAAAGCGAATCCGCCAGGGGTCGCAAAATAAATACATTGGTCATAAATCATCGCGGAGCAATCGTTAGCTTGGCGGGAAAAGGGATGCGCAAAAAAGGCGAGAATCCGAGCGCGAGGAAAATGAGAATTCATTCGTTTGGGATCGAGCGATGAGCACCGCGCACACGTGAAAGGCATAAAACGAGAGCTATTCGGCCGTGGCGCGAGTTTTATTGGGAGCCTTGCGTAATTGATTTTTCTTGCCGCAGCTGCTATCACTTGCTGCTTCTAATATCTCTCCCGTTTGCAAGCTGCTCGCGTTTTTCTACCGGCGTTGATTGACTAATGCACGGAATCAAAGGAAATCGCCCTCTGACTATACTTAAAGGCTCGTTATTGTTCAGACTCCACATGGTGCAGAACCGGAAGAATTTGGTTTCGCGTCCTTGTATGGATTAACAGAGATCCTATTTTTATTAATTAAATTTCAAGAAGAATTGCAAACTATTGACTCGCTGATATAGAGATGTTGGTCATTTGGATCCTGATCATATAGAAATAGATTTCAGTGATGCTACGGTGAGACGTATCTTAATACACTGTTGAGCTTGCAAACATAGATTAGATTTACTGAAGTAATACATAGGAATCATAGCCAGATTCGGTCATAAAAGAGCTATGCAAAATGTGCTCATTCCAATGATGGCAAAATTAAAAAAAAATCAATTATTATCGTAACTCGTACTATATAAGACGTAGAATTAATATGATGGTTTCGGGCTAACGTTAGTACCATCAAATGTTCGAAGAATGTAAGAAAAAAAGTTTCATCATGATAAGCTAGTTCTGGGCTATTTTAAATATTTGGATTTCTACCAAGGAACACAAATCACTTGAATATTAAGCTAAACATTGAAAAAAAAATGTAAATCATATAAGTTTTTTATAATATTTGGTGATGCGTACAGATTGTGTAACTCATCATTGTGCAGTCGCCTCCATTCCCCGGTTTCCTCATCTTTCTTCATCCCGTATATTTTTCGCAAGACTTTATTTTCAAATACCCTAAAACGGTTGTCCACCTGCTTAGTGAGAGCCCACGTTTCGCACCCGTATATAACCACCGGCAGTATTATTGTCCTGTATATTCTTATTTTAACGTTTTTAGACAACAGCCTCGACTTAAGTAAATTACTCACGGCGTAGAAGTAAGCATTACCTGAATGGAGTCTCTTGTTTATTTCGACATTAATCTCGTTTCTATCATTTATGGTCGTACCCAGATACCTAAATTCGCTATCCTTTTCAAAAGTGAAATTCCCAATTCTGAGATCTCCCTCCCCTCTGCAGATGCCTAGTTTATCTACAATCATGTACTTTGTTTTTGATTCACTCACTTCTAACCCTGTATACTTCGCCGCTTTTATGAGGATTTCCGCGTTTCTTGCTACCGTTTCCCTACAATCCCCCAGTATATGCAAATCATCTGCGTCGTTCCATTAAGCGTTGCGCCCAGCTGGCTAACCTGCATTTTTCTAACGACATACTCTAACGTTAAGTTGAACAGCACCGTAGAGAGCCCACCCCCGTTCTGATACATTACCGCCTACTCGAACCTTTCCCGTGCTTCCGTTCAGACATATTTGAATTAATCTCACGAGTTTTTTCGGTACACCGAGAAGTACTAGAATTTGATACATTTTGCTTCGCTTAATAGAGTCGTACGCTTTTTTAAAATCTATAAATAGTTGGTGTATGGTTTCGCAAAATTTCCACTTTTTCTCTAACAACTGTCTTATGATAAACGTTTGATCGCTCGTCCATCTGTTGCGCCGAAATCCGCACTGATAATCTCCTACTATATCTTCCGCGAATGGAGTGAGTCTAGCTTGTATTACGTTTGACAGAACTTTGTAGCACGTTGCTAAAAGTGAGATACCCCCTATAGTTATTGCAGTCTGTCTACCCCCCTTTTTAAAAATCGGTATAATGATAGATTCCTGGGTATATTCGCGTATAAATTCGTCCTCATTTTTACTCGCAACAGGATAGACGTCACAGTATACAGAGAATGCGTCACGATGTGTATACATACTGCTTATTAATAAATTTGAAATGCGTGAACCGTTTCCCTTTGTATCCTATGTTTTGTCCACGATTCGCACACCTTTTTGGTAACTGGTTTCCAGGCCTTGAATATTTATGGGTTTATTCGCAACGACGTTTGTAAGTTTGATTAATTATCATATACATATATATGAATCCTGTACTTTGCAGGTAGATATATACTAATGAATACACGACTGTGTGCATGGCATTTACATTCGGGTGTATAGTATTGTGAACTACTTGTACTTCGCACGGCACAACACAACTTGTACAATTAATTACACGCGCATATTTCCTTCGCGACAATCGTCGTACAATGAATCAGTAATTATATATTCTGTATAAGTCCATGAATTTCAGAGAATATTTTTATGCCGCGTAAATCTAGCTTATCAAATTGCAAACAATATTCACCTTTCCGCGCATTCCAAACCAAATACAATCAATACGCAAATTTCCCGTTATTTCAGAAAAAAATTTAAGCAGTTAACCGTTTGTCACCATCTCCGAAGCGCAACACTTATACAGCCACATAGCAGATGAGCATTGAGCGAAGCAAATGGCGATCGCGTGCGCGAATGGCGCCTTGGCGTTTAACAGGTCCGCGTGCTCGCGATGTTCATACAGTTTCGTAACAGCGATTCTCTCTCTCTCTCTCTCTCTCTCTCTCTCTCTCTCTCTCTCTCTCTCGCGCGTTTAACGATGACTGCGTCCGTTGTCGTCGGGCGACACATAAACAAACGAATCGCCACAGGCATCATGACCGCTCAATTAAGCTCTCGGCATATGTGCAAATCCAGAAAAAACCGGACACTTCAGGGGGTCTGAGTGAACAAATTTGAAATTTGAGGGCACACCTACCAGAATAACTTTTTTGGGTTCCGTAGGCCACCCAGAACCCGAAAAACCTTGGGTTCCCAAGATTAAAAAATACCTATTTTTTGCCGGGCATTCTCTTATGGGAATTTAACACGGGGAAAATTATCGAAAACAAGCCACGATTCAACTTTACCCACTTAGTGTATGAAGGTGCAATTCAAAAATATGTATTGCTAGGATCGAAGTATCAGAAGAGAGCTCGTAAGAACAGAAGCTTCAATTTAAGGGCTGGTGAGTTAAAAATGGTTGCCTGGGCAAAAAGTTGTCTAGGCTAGAAAATAGTAAATAGTCACGAAGAGTAAAATGTTTTACGAAAATCAGCGATCTTTCTCTTATTCTTAAAATTCTTATAACTTTTGATCCGAGCAGCTAATTTTAATCATCCAGGGCTCAAATTAAAGCCCTTTTCTTCTGTTGTCGTTTTAAATGTTTTGGATTTCAATTTTACGATCAGCTATATCTATGCCTATCAATTATGGCCGTTTTTTGGCCGTTTTTATCGTCATACACACACACATATATATATATATATATATATAGCTGATCGTAAAATGAAAATCTTATTCTAAATTTTGAAAGCGAAAGAGAAAGAAAAGAGCTACAATTAGAGTCCCGGGAAACCAAGGTTTTTCGAGTTCTGGGTGGCCTAAGGAACACAAAAAAGTTGGTTTGGTAGGTGTGCCCTCAAATTTCCAATTTGTTCACTCAGACCCCCTGAAGTGTCCGGTTTTTTCTGGATTTGCACATATGCATATACGCAGGGACATGGGTGTGCGTGTGCCGTAGCGCTGCCTTTAATTGACTCGAGGACACATTCTATACGCGAGACTCCCGACTCTCGATCTCTCGGCCCTTTGTCTTTATTACGGATTACTTCTCGTTGGTGTGATACAGGCTGTGATTATATTATTGGAACTTCGGGAACTTTCTCCTCGCAAACCGGATTTTCTGTCTCGTTTGCTTTGCCATATTTCGGTTTATCGATGTTACAGCTTCGTTTTGATCATTAATAAATTTTACTTACAATTTTTAAAGATAAATTTTATCATATTAGCCTTCTCATGCACTCTTCATTCTGCGTTGCGAAGTATAGCTTAACGGCTTGTACGTGCTCGTCCCCTGGTAGAAATTTGACCCTATTTCTGGGCAGCATTTCTAGTCAAAATTTTTTAAAATAAAACACTGTCAAAAATGCGTTTTAGAGTATTTTCAGTAATTTCAGATGAACTTCATTTCAACACGCGTTGACCAGAAATTCTGCCCAGAAATAGCGTCAATTTTTTTATCAGGGACAAAATATGAATTTCGCTGCAGTACTTTTCAAAATAAAAGTATGTTAGAAAAAACGCTCGAAATCGTTGCCACGCGCAATCGTCGCGTTTCATAATTGGTTTAGCCAGAATGCAAACTTCAAACGCCGGCAAACAAGTCTTTTATAATTAGCAAACAGCTTTGCATCGATCATTAGCATGTCTGCTGGTCCACTTAAAACAAAGAGCCGAAAGAGGCTTCTTCGACTTGGCACCACAGTAAGTTTGGAGTGACCGGTCATTGACGCGCCAGAGCTAAAGTCGAGGACGTTACTTCGCGCGACGCATAGCTGCATATTATGTACATGAGTATACATAACAAACGCGGAGCGTTCGATTTTCGTTTTCCAACCCCTTCGTTCTCTCTGCCCGATATGGAGTTTAAACGCGACGAGCGTAGGAAGCCTTTATTGTGGAAAATTGATCAACCGCGTTTTTTTGTCGGGAAGCCCGTACTGATAGTCACCGAGAAGGGAGAAGAAAATTCACGACGCTGTGTTGGTTTTTCAAACATTCGAGCAGCAGTTTCTAGCACTTCGAGATGAGTTGATACGCGACGTTCACGAGTAAAAAGATGTTTTAATGTTCTAAAGTATACAGTGCAAAGGTAAATGGCAATAACAATGCACAGTCGAGACAAAACTTCTGTTCTGAAGAACGCGCAACCACTTGACTTGTCATGTCATCAACGGCGCATCGAGCGGTGCAAATATTGTTTAATTGTTCGCGCACCGATCGAATCGCACGGTGGATCGCAAATAAAAATCAAGCGTGCCATCCAATGTTTACCAGCTTGCAGCAGAGGCTCATGATCTTCGATAACCTGCGCAAGCACTTGAAAGTTCATTCGTAGTTTGTTGATCGTCACGGTTCGACGCTTCTTCGGCGAGATACTCTTGTCAATAATGCTGCTGTTCTGCTATGGTGCACAATTCACTGCACTGATGCTTGCGTCTCCCGCCCCACAGGAGCAAGATAAGATTTCTTTTCTCAGATTCTTTCAGCGTATATATTATGCACGTACAAATAATCGCTCCCGATATATGCGCTCCGATAACGCGCAGGTTCTCCATTTATGTCTCGAGGCTTCGCATCATCATCATCTTCGGACTCGGGCTACTTTGAACATTTCAGTCTGATATTTTAATTGAGTAACAAGTATTTCACCTCCTCATATGTAAAATAAATAAGACTCGTTTTTTCTCTACTATAGAAACGTTCGCGCATATTGACTGCGCATCTCATCACTATAACCTCGCAGATTATAAAAAAATGAAATTCGTCAGCGACGACCAATTCCATCAGTTTATAACCGCAATCTCAAGGCGAAACTCGAATTTCCCGCTCGGATGCGCACTCTTAGAGACTCTCGCGGCGCGCGACAGATCAAGATTGTCGTTTCGCATCTGCTCTCCGAGCGCTCTCGCTTCTCTCCTTATCAGAGCGGCTTGGTATGTACATTATACGTTGAGAACCACGGGGCGCCGCGATAGCAGGCCGTCCACCTAGAGATAAGATGAGCCACGGCCTCTGGATGTGTGTAGTGTGCGCCAGAGAACAGGAGACGATTCCTTCGTACATACTGCCATACTCGACGATGACGATGACGAGTTCTTGTATTCTTCTCCGTAATTCAACGACTGCTTCAACAGTTCCTCGAGATAGCAGCGCCGCGGCGCCACATTGTCAAGATTTATTTTCGCTCTTGTGCTTGCGGAATGCCTAAGCCCCGGCATTTTATTTGCTGTTTGATCGGCGATAATTAGGCTAGACAAACGCCTCGCGAAGCCCGAGGTGACTATACACAAACGGTATCCGCCGATGCTGCGACAGTCCCGCAGCCGTATGGAAATTGATTTAACTCGTTTGTATGAATGTCAAGTTTCTAAATTTATTCGAATAAAAGGGAATTTGAAATCACGTGCCGACGCTGCCGATGGGCCTACGTGACTTTTTCACGGGAAGAAAAATTTCTCTCTCTTTCCCTCTCTCGCGGGCGCGCGCGCTCTCCGCGTAAGACTGTTCGGGCCCACACGCATTGCCCAATCCGTACTTGAAGACTCGA
Organism: Nasonia vitripennis; assembly: GCF_009193385.2. NCBI lineage: Eukaryota > Metazoa > Arthropoda > Insecta > Hymenoptera > Pteromalidae > Nasonia > Nasonia vitripennis. Next base: position 21,183,075 of record NC_045760.1, read on the forward strand.
CAAAAACTGCGCAGTTAGCGCGTACGCATATAGGCAGCTGCGTCGTTAACGATTTTCCACCTTAATATGCATGTGCGTGGAAAGCCATTAATAATAAATTCTTGACGTGAAACTTCTTGTGGAATACTCTCCGGGGTAATAATGGACATGGCTTTCGTTCGCTCGCACCTTCTAGAAGCTGTTCTACGGAGCCCGGTGCTTCGCGGAATTCGGGAGAATGTGACAAATGGGGCGGTTCGTCGATCGAACCCGCTGAAACATAACGAGCGGCTTAATCTAGTAGAAAGCGTCGCTTAAAAATTAACGAGCCCGGCTCCCTGCACCGCCCTTTCGAAAGACGTATGTAGGCCGTCGATTTTCACAAAAGCGCGCCTCGCGCGCCCGATCTTCGCGGCCGATTACCACGGCGACGAGTTTCCCTCGTTATTATCAGCCGGCCAATCGGCGCATCGAGCACTTTCATCGGCTATTTTCGTGGAAATCCATTACTTCAGAAGTACAATTAAGTTATACACGTATGCATGTATATATAGTATAATAAGCGAGCGTATGTGCCGTACGCATTCGCTTAATCTAGGTTAGCACACAGAGCCGAGACTCTCTTGTTTTCCTTATAGAAGACATATTAGATAGATACAAGCGAGATAAGATATGGGAAAGAAAAGCAGATGTATGCGGCAGAAGCGCTGAATTGACAAAGTAAACATTGTAAAATGACGATAAACTACTCAAACTTATGCACTACAGGCTTACGTCTCTGCTTCTAAAATTTTGCAACGAGCACACATTTCCCTTGCAAGCGATCGCTACGACTATATTTGTACAATCTCTCTTCTTATTCCTCGCTTTATATGGTATAATCGTTCCATTATAGTGCCGCTTATAAATAGGCGTCCCAAATCGGAACGAACGAGAACATTAATTCTAGCCAAGATGCGACTTTATATCATTGCTTGATTTATATCGACCAACAATACTTCATAAAACGTCATTTCCAAAGCTTATGCAAGATTGACGATTATGAGCTAAGTCAAAAGCTACGACATTAATGTGTTTATGTAACACGCGAACGATTTTCGCGTTTTTCGTACCTATTAATAGGGACTAAAGTGACTCTTTTTTGACCGGCGGGCAAAAAAGTTATTTTAACGGGCAATAAAAACCTTTATTGCCCGCATATTCAAACAGCGGGCAATAATGGCCTTTATTGCCCGCAAAATTTTTTTTTTGTAATTTTAAAAAAAGTTGATTTTGATAAATTTGCATTATTTATTATTAAATAAAAAATGTACAAACTGTTATGTTCTTGAACAATATATAATTTATAACTAAATATAACTTAACATTGTCGAAATTTCTTATTTTTTTCATTAAAACCCTTTACATAATACTTTATTTGATTTTTTTTCCAATTTTCCCATTATAAATTCGGTACTGTTATAATCAATTATTTATTTACAAAAGAAAACAAAAATGAATTTGACTTTTATATAATGTTTGATCAAGACAAGAGCACGGTTGCCGTGTTAAAAAATAGTCACATCAGTGCCTCTTAACACGTACGAAAAAACGCGAAAATACGTCCGCGCGTTACATAAAATATGGTGTGCACCAAGGGCTAAGTGGGCTTTTTGGCCTCGTGGATTTTGCAGTACTCGTCTGCGGCTCGTAAACGCCCTCGCCTTCGGCTCGGGCTAACTCGCCTTGACTCGTACTGCAAAATCCACATTCGGCCTAAAGAAGCCCACTTTACGCCCTTGGTACACAATATACTATTTTGTAAGCTTCATTTTCTCGCCTTATTGTTAGAACACTCCACGCGATCGACCAAATATCTATATAAATATAGATAAAATTTATAAAAATATTTTTCTCGCATGCGTTGCTCTCGCTGCGAATTTATATACTCCACTCGTTGGTATTTCAATCTAGAATCGAAATCGCACATGCTGTGCTTAAGAGCAGCCAAAGAGCGCGCTCAGTTATAATAATGAGGCGAATTGAAAACGCCAACTGCTCTAGGAAAAAGCCGAAAAGGGGATCTGTTTGTTGATGTTGCCGTCGCTGCTCATCCATATAGTATACATATAGCGCTGAGCTTTTTAGCACTTGGCTCGATGGCGACGACTCGTTTGGACGGCTTACCCCCCCCCCCCTCTCAATCTCTCTCGCTCTGCATCTCCTCGCCCCTCTTTATACCCTCATTTTCATTATGAATGCGTCAGAGGCGCCGCATAGCTTGCCAATCCGCTATATAGCCGTGCAATTACGCATGTCTGCGTTACCTTCTCCCTCTCTTCTGTCTGCACTTAGGTGCATGCATGAGCACGTTTGCATGGGCGTGTGTGCGAGCGCGCGCGTTTTATCCACTGGCTGCGCGGGATGCGGACACGACTGGATATCTGGGGCATTCCATGCTTTAAGTTTATTTCTGAGGGAGTACCGTTTTTTTCTTCAAGAAAAGTACTTTTCGTAACACCAGCACTATTTTCGCGTTTTTTCGACCTATTTAGCGGGACTAAAGTAACTTTATTCAGACCGGCGGGCAAAACGAAATTTTAGTGGGTAAAAAAAAAATTGAAAAATAATTCGCCTTGACTCGTACTGCAAACTCCACACTCGGCCTAAAAAAGCCCAGCGCTTATACACGCTGTATCGTAAGGTACGACTTTTGCCACTTATCGAATAAATCAACTAATGAAATCGCTTTATTCATTAAGGCTTTACAACTCTGGTCGTAAATGGGCGGTTATAGGGGCATTGTGCTTTGAGGTTGAAGTTCTCAAATTTATATCGTCGTTTTTAGATATCTTATATACCGCTTCAAGAAAGTGCCTTTCATTGCGTTACTTTTTGTTTCTAAAATTCGTACGTACAAATCGTCTGAAAATGTTTGCTTCCTGCCTAGAAAGCTTTGTAATAGTAATTTTTGGAGTTTGTCTAAAAAAAGTGTGTTTTGAAGTATTTTGAGTCGAAAAATAGTGTTTTTGGAAAATGTCCGTATGCATGTATGTGTGTGAGTGTGTGTGCGTATGTATACACCTGAATCTCAGCTTATACTAAGTGGATTTTAAGCCACCGAGTCTCATTTTCTTTGTTTTTACTGTAACATGGTGAGAAAAAGTCCGTTTTTACATTTTTTTAACTCGTTTCTTTATAGCGATTTTTTAGTTTTGAGAGTTCAGTTTTTTCTGATAAAGTTATCGAAAATAATCAATTAAAGTAAATTGCTTGCTATGTACCTCAAAGAGAATAAAATGACCTATCTTTTTAGTCCATTATTGAAATTGTTTATACTCGAAAACTAAATGTCGAACCTTCTCAAAATTCATATGATAATAGAAGATCATTAGAACTAAACGCCATACAGCACTATGATCCTTTTATTTGGGCTGTTTACAAAAATAATTAGTTTCGAAGATTAAGGTTCAAAATTTGGTTTATATAGCACAGTGTGACTTGAATCCGCGTTTAAGGGCCTGTCGTAGCGAACTTAACTGATTGTGACCTCACCTCGTGCCGTAGTTCTCTTATTTGCTTTTAATATACTTCAAATGAACGAAAATCAAATTGTTGATTGTTCCTTATCGTGTAAGTGACCTCGTAACACAGAGTTTTTAGCGATTTAATTATTAAAAAACTTTATATCATGAAATATTGTTCGAGAAAATGACGGTCATCTTACTGATTGTCACTTTCATCGGCGCCTTCACCTCGCGCCGTAGTTCTCATTGTTTGTCTAAATTACACATTAGTGTACATAGTAAAGCGCTCGTAAATGTACAATTTTATAATACGCATCTCGGAACACCGCGTTTATGTGCGATAAATATAAGATTATATACTTATTATTTATGATCTAAAATATTTTTGAGGTTAGGGAAAAGAAGAACATTTCGACCAATCAGCGTTGCTTTGACATACCCTTAAGTCACGCCTATCCGTGACCTAAGTGGTCCATTATTGCACCGTGTATATCCTGTATTCGAGCTAACCTGACGCTGCAATAATGGACTGCTTATAGATCACGGATCGGCGTGTCAGACGGATTTAAGCAGCTGTGCTATAAAATTGTATACGATACTCGTGACCTAAGCAATCCATTAGTGCACGGCGTTATATCACCCTCGCTGCGCTCGGGCGCTAATACACGCCGTGCAATGATCGGCTACTTAGGTCACACGTATCGTAATATACTGTTTTCACCCTATATACTCTGTTAAACTGAAAACTCTATCATTTTTATCTCAGCTTCTAAAACATGAATTCTAATTTACCTATAGGCTCGTTTTTTCTTTTTCTCTTTTTATATTAATTCATGAAAAACAAAATTTTTAGTCTTGCATGTGTGTTTATTTCATCGCGATATTTCATTTAACATCTATTGATCAATTATAACTATGTGAGCAAGAGAGAGAGGGAGAGGGAGAGAAACTTATACAAATTATGAGTAATTTCATTGATTCTACCCCGAGAAATAGATCAAATACTAAAAAAAACATGCTTTTCTGTCTTACACGATAACTGAAAATTGTTCCTACTCGCCCGCTTATGTGCAGCACGTGTTAATTAATTTTATCCATCAAACAGAAAAGTAAAAAAGCTGTATGTAATTATGTATGGAGCAAAAAAAAAAAAATTTGATATCAAAGCAATACACTATGTTGAAGGAAGCTACGTGCCAAAGAATTGGCAGCGGTTTTTCAGAAGATCAAAGCTATGAATAGTACATTATGATACGTGTGACTTAAATGGTTCTTTTTTACACGGCGCAGTTAGCACCCGAGCGTAGCGAGGGCACTAAGCGCCGTGTAAAACTGAATCATTTAAGTCAAGAGTATCGTATACAATTTTATAGCACAGACTGCTAAAATCCACAAGTCTCGCCTATTCGTGACTAAAGTAGTCCTTGTTTGCACCGTGAGGTTAGCGCACGAGCGTAGCGAGTGACTAACAGCGGATTTTAGCCACACTGTTCTATAAACAAAGTTTTTCGGTGCTTCATCCCGACGATCGAAAAAAAGCGGACAAAGGAAGCAATTTGGTGGTCATGTTATAGTATTACTATTTTGGACGGGTATATTGTTGAATTTAACCAAAATAAAGTTGGCAATCGATGCTTAATAGATCAAAAAGTTCATGAAAATCTTTATACGATATCTTTTTTTAAAATCCTTATGAATTTTTCTCAAGCGGGCGGTTTATTTTCAACCATTCTGGGTTTAAATTTTCAAATTTAATTTCATTTATTGATCACAGCTGTTCTTGACTTTCGTATATACATACATGTATACCTATAGTATGTATACATTAGTTTTTCGAATAAATATGATGGGAATAGCTTATTGAACATAATTCAATTTTGTCTTACTCTACAGTCTTGTTAGAAAAAGCAGACTTGCCTTAACGCTACAGGCCATTAATCGTAATCTTGATTCTCGCGTGAACTCTCTATAAAACAAAATCCATACGATATAATATTGTCTGTCTAGAAAACGCTTTTCATACTCTACCTAGGTTCACCTCAATTGGAACACTCTAGATTCAACGCACACGTCTTCAAATCTTTTTTTGTGGTGACGTCAGACTTCGATTTTTCTCATTCCTCTTTTATCCAGATGGATAGGCCGCAGCGCTGCGAAATTCCGCCGCGCGATTGCTTCTCTCCGCGGCGGTCAGGTTCTGCGCGTGGGCGATGGAAGATCCGAGGATCTGCGTAACGCGGGAGAATGAAAATCAAACGCTTAAGGTAGGATTTCTTTCGCTTGTATTGCGGATCCAGGAACGGATACACAGCTGTCGCGAAAAAGTTGAGAATGTTTCTGGTTAGTCGGCGGGAAAGCCCGCGGTGTTGCTTACGCGCCGCAGCGACTTTTTCTTCTTCTAATTATTCGTCGTGATTTTATTAAAAGCAAAGGTGAGAGTGCTGCCAGTGTGCCTATCAATCAGCTTAATGTCCTTATAGGAAATGTCCACTTTACTCGTCGCGCCGCAACCATCGACGACGTCCTAGATGAATGAGAAAGTGCACGTATATAGCACTCCAGAATGAAGTGCGCAGAACCAACACGAATCCTCCACGCGGAGCACCGTGAAAACGCCAGAGCAGCTCTCTCACCCATATAAGAGCGCAACCGGTCGCGCGCACGTTAAACTGGAACGGCGCGCCCATCCTTGGACTTCAATGGAAAAGTTCATTCAACATCGTTAAACCCGCTCTGTTTCTCTCCCGCGCGTCGATCGCGCCGCGTGTAATTGCCCATAGGGAAATAAGACTAAAAGGGCGGGAATTGAAGGACGAGAGGTGGCAAAAAAATGAGAAAGGAAGGAGAAAGCACTCTCGATCACTCGATTAAATGATTAAATAACGCGCGGCTTTTCGGTTCGTTGGCTTGGGAATAAGTGGCTTTTTCGCGAATTCGATTATCGCGAGAAGTCGAGGAGCAGTGGTGTGGGCATATTTTAAACCTCGCATTTTACACGTAAATCTATGGAAAAGAGGAGCGCGAAAGTATTGAAAAGTCGTCGTTTTCTCGCATTCGCCCTTTAACGAGGGACTCTTTCGGTCCCAAGAACGTTTCATGGCTTCGAACAACCGAAAAACGAAAATGAAATATATCGTCCATCAGAGAAAGAGAACTGATGACAGAGGTGAAAGTCAAAGAAGAAAAAAACAGAGCGAGTCGAAAGAAAAGCGAAGGGTATGATCTCGCGCAGGCTTACGTGGTTACGAATCGAATACATAAGTTACCCAGAGTTTTCTGCGACTTATTTACTGCTTTTTTGTCTTTAACGCAATAATGATATGAGTTCTCGTTACGCGGCGCGTAATTATATACTCCATGCGCTTTTTTTCTTTTTTTGTTCAAAAGTAAATGCTGCACGTGATTTTTATACAAGACCTCACAAAGTTATACGCGGAATTCCATCCAAGGATCAATTGTTAGAAGATATTATTGATTCCATATAATAAAATGCTGTCATAATGTATGGGTAGTCTTGTGGGATTTTTCTCGCTGAATATCTATAAATCCTAGGAATAACGCTGATTTAATCAAGTAATGAAGTCACCGCTACGATTAGGCCGGTTTTATTGCGGTTTTAAATAAATATTTGCAAAATCGAATGCGGCTTGAGTATAATATATCTCGCACTCGCGAGTGATTAAATATTTCGATGCGAGATAGTTCTGCCTGTCTGATCAAAACAAGCGAGCCTGGTGTTACCACTGGAAACCCCGAATTATTATCGCTTACAGTAATTTTTAAAAGAATATGTATTGCTCTAAATTAATAACATCCTTTACGAGCTCATGTATAGGCTGAAGTCCAATACAGTCATGCATCGGAGAAGCAGCATCAAATATAGCTGGGAAGCCAATGTGTTTGCGCACTCTCTCCGTATAAAATAGTGAAATTTCACTGATTATTAGTGCATATGCGTTAATTTATACAGTGAAAAGTATGCAACTGCCAAATAGTGACTATTCACTGAATGAATTAGTGCAATGGTAACTGCTTAAATCAGTGAAAATGTCGTATTTTAAATCGTTTAGAAATGTACACTGTGAAACAAAAAAATTAATTTCTTTCTTTGTTTAATTTATTTTAAACTTATTATTATAAATTTGTATTAATTTAGTATGAAAATTATATTATTTAGAAACAAAGAAATGAAATTAAATTTCTTGTCGGCGGCGGGAATCGATCCTTTTATTTGTTTAAAGATTTTTATTTTTGCTTATTATTGAACATATTATAATGGTTAGGCGCAAACAAAACACAAAATAAAAGCCTATATGCTAAGTTGAGAATAACGTATGGTTCAGATGGAACAGCTCGCGTTTTAGCAATGACGTGTTTCCCTAATATTTAAAATTATCTTAAGTTTAGAAGCTGTGGTCCCTGGTTGCTTTACAATGTTTTGCTATAATAGTGCAGGTAAAAAATTGTTGTAAAAAAAAACCTGCGATCTTTTTAGTGGCGGGAATCGATCCTGGGTCATCAGCATGGTAGTCGTGCGTGCTATCCGTTTACCTAAACTGAACTATTACGTTCAAAATTTCATATCTGATATATTAAGTACTTCAACATGTACAAACTAAAATTAATAATAAATAACGCCAATCCATAAATAATAGCATAGTATATCTCGAGCTTTGGTTTTTATGAGCAGCACATAGTAGGAAAGCAAGCGGAGGTGATAATTTTTCATCTAAAAACAAAACCTCAAATCCACCTACCCTATAAGCACCGAGAGCTCTTTAATTAGAGGTTATATTTTCGAACGATTGCTTTACGAATAAATAAATGCCTGAAGTATGCAGCTATCTAGTACGCTACATAGTTTTTCGTGTCTAGGTGTTCGGGGTCGGCGATGACGGACTCTAGGAAGTGCGCTCCGTAAATTTTTGTAAAAGGCTCATTTGTACACGTCATTCTCTTTATGGAGTTGTAGGAAATACGCATAGTTTCGAAAACAAAAAACGAATTACTAACCTCAAACTTAAAAAATCTTTTAATTGATTACTCGAATGGAAATTCGATGTTCGAGCCCCATATATAGGGCGAAAATTTTGTCCTTTTCTCTCGAAAAGCCTCCCTTTACGAGATATCGACGAAGAATGCAATCCGAACCTCAAAATTGAAAAATCTGACTATACTACTTGAATGGAAATTCGATATTCGAGCCCCTTGTATGGGGCGAAAATTTAGTCCGTTTTTCACGAAAAGCCTCCCTTTACGAGATATCGATGAAAAACGACCCTCTGGACATCATCTATTTGCGATTCGTAATCTTACTTTCTCCTGGTCAAGGATCAGTTTCGAGAGAACTCCCTTAATAAATATTATATTCTTGCCCTCGCTTTCCCCCAATGTTCAAAGTTATAAACACAAATTTTTTTCCTATTAAAACTTTGCTGCAGGGGGTGAATGGGGTATGTGGATTTAAGAGTTTCAGTTTTAGGATCGCTCCTCTCATTTGTTCACTGTTGAATAAGTGAATCAGATTCACTTATTCAAAAGTAAAATTTTCACTTGACAAAATAGTATTTATGTTAGCGTTTCACTGATTAGAATAGTCATATTTTCACTGTTCTAAAAGTTAAACCGAATTTTGGTGTCAAAATAGTGATTTTTTCACTATTTCAGCAGTGAAAAATGCGTTCACTACATAAATAGTGAACATTTTCACTGTTTTACATGGAGAGAGCACTATTATAGTTTGACTTGATTCGCGGTTACACATCGGAAAATCGTCGTCAGTATCATACCGCACTATTGCGGACTTGTTTATTTAACAATCAACCTTGGCTGTTTAGTGTCATCGTTCGAGAAGCTAAACTCGTATATTTTCGCTCGACAATTCGATTACTAGGCCTATACGCACGCTCTATCTCTTATCGACTGTATAACCTATTAGATCCATTGTTCCTGTGCCGTCCAGGGTCGGATACTCTGAATATTCAAAAATCGTGATCTCCTTTGTAGAATTCACACAGACAGCGGCGCGACGGCGGAAAGACCAATGACGCATACGTAATCGCGACTATGCACGCTCTTATTTTCATCGCGATCGGCCAGCAATCACAGCGAAATCGTTATGTGAACATTTCTATACTATTATATAAAAAAATTTTAAGTATTTTTGATTCCTTGCAACATTCTGAATTAGAGAGCTTATATACAGTAGGGTGCGAATATAAAATGGCGTTTGTTATGTTTACGATGTTTAAGAAATAAATTTTTTTAATTTATCAAACATGACAGTACTGAAAGTGTACCTTAAAAGATTTTGATGTTAGACGGCTTTCTTGTACTTACTTTTTCTTATAAATATGCATCAGACTAGTTTCCCTGAACGCAAGTGTCAAGGTTTCTACGAAAGAGAAGTAAAGGCAGACAAAATAAGATGAAGTACGCTTGATTCATCGCTTTGGAGCAATGTCAGGGATTAGCATTTCATTGATTCATAAATTTATATAATCCGTACTTTTAGCTGAAAAGTCTCGTTTTATAATCTCCATGCACAGTACAAAAGAAGAAAGCTGGCCATGTAGCACGAGGTAAAACTTGTGAATCTTTATAGGACTTATAGGACCGGTATCGCGTTATCCTTTCAAACAAAACGGCTATAGGAGAAAAACTGCCGACAGCGCCGTTGACGTCACAATTGACCGTAGGAATTATGCGGCATTACCCGCACGCTAATTACACGTCTGCTCACTCGCAGATCCGCGTGTGTAATGTATATATGTGCGATGTGCATGGACGATGTTTTTGTGCGGCTCGTTTGATTTTATTCTGCATCTGTCTATTCATCTTTGAGAGATCTTTTTTTTTATTGTGTCGCCCGAGCTGCTTTTTGTTTTTCTGCGCTCATCCGCTACATGTCAAGGTACTTTTTTTCAAGCGCTTAAAAAATGTTGAGCGGTGAAATAAAATAAGATTTTAGTCAGAGAACATGCATGAAAAACATGTCGCTAGATGGCATTTGAATAGTGTCCCAATTATAAAGTGATTCTCATAATTTGATAAAACTGCGCTTATCTTGAAACCCGAAGTTATAATTTGACTTCAAGACCTGCTAACAATGCTGCGATGTAAACAGGATATGAATAATGCCGCGATTTTTTCTATCGGCTTTGCACCTGCAATCAATTAATTTCTCCGATACAGGTTGTGTCATCAAATGCATCCTAGTAGGTTAGTTTTGAAACGTGTTTTGCAGCGCTGATGACGATTACTGTTCGCTTCTTTTTTCCATGATTGCAATTTCGACTTTTAAGCATTGGCAATTTAAATCATAATAAAGTTTGAAGTAATTTGCATTCTTGAGTCCAAGGCATTGCGGAAGGATTGTGCATGTGTCTTTCGTGTGTGCAATTGAAAAAGCCATAATCAGAACGTCCATGAAAAGATCACAAAACGTTGACACTTGCAACCGCGGTGAAAGAGTAAAAGGTGAAAAAGAAACCATTGCACGTAAGAATGAGCAGTCGTCCTTGATGGCTTCAGTGTATGCATGCGGTATTTTCGTGAATCATTTTAATTTTTTTTTATTTTCATAAAAATGCAGCATTTTTGTTTACGTTTTTTCTTATTTGTCGCTAAATATCATGCAACTGCTAGACGAGAATTTTGAAGGCCTTTACTAGTATTATAGTCAAATTTTAAGACATTTCAAGCATGTAATCTCTGCATTACGAATAATGCCGCGATTACATTCCGAGTTGATGCCCGTTTAAGAGGTCGGCCAGATGTCGCAACACACGAAATTATTCGTTCTACAGTTGAAAATCTGGTACGCAAAGATCATGAAGTGACGTGCAAACAACTTCGTGACGTCTGCTCATACTTATCTGCCCATTCTATATATAAATGTATAATAATTTCATGCCTTGTCCTAAGCTTCCGTTTACTATAAAAATCTCAATACATAATAAGAGGTAAAAAATGCGCATTTTGCAAAGAATCGAAAAAGCCATGATATAATTATAAAAGCCATGCTCGAACGCAATTCGCAATTCGAGCGCAATTCAGATTTCGGACGCATCTCAAGATGAGCGGGCACCGATTAATTAAAAGAGCTGCAAACACCTGCTAAGTGCGCTTCGAACTCAATTCGATTAGATACAGACGAGAGAGCGCAGCGTATAGCGTTATGTCAATCGGCCACGTTTTTTGCACAAGGCTCATCAAATATTTTGGATTTTATCTGCTGACCTGACACGACCTGTCTGCTCGCTCGTCCCACAGACTAGTCGAACTATATCTGGTCAGTATTTCTTCTTCTCTCTCTCCTGGATGGCCGCGCTCGTGTGCGACGACGATCAAACGTTTCTTCGCGCATGAATTATTCACCCTAATTAACAGCCGATTTAACTAGGTTACGAATCAGTCGATTTTTTTTGCTTGCCACTTAGAATCAGAAATAACGAGCAGTTAGCATTCTGTGATAATTTCGATACCGTAGTGATGGTGCCGCGAGACGCAGTGGTGTAATTTCGCGTCGAAGCAGTGCATGGTGTTTTCAAACATGGCGTTTTACTATCTGCACTTTTGGATGTTCGGCCGACAACCCGTCGCAATCGTTCAGTGCACCAGTACACTGTTATGAATTTATTGCACATGCTAGAAGAAGGTAGACAGTTTGGCGACCTAATCAGTTTATATTTTAAATTATAGTACTTTATTCGTCCAAAAGGACGTTAATAATACGAGCGAAGTAATAACATGGATTCGAACTTTATTAGTTACAAGTGAAACGATCACTTGTTTTTGTCGGCTCTGCTTGCAAATTCTGACGGCCTTTTTATATCCGTATCGGTAAATAAATCGGTGGACCTTTGACCCCTCGTCTGAGCATATTTATTTTGCACTCGTTGCTACGAAGCCGGCAGACGGCATCGCAAGGGTTTTGGCATTGAAGGATCCAAGCCGAAATCTTCGATCGGTAAAAATGAACGGTACACGCGCTGCCACGTAATATCGCACCCACATAGTGCCACCGGCACGCGTATGTTCTATCTGCGTCGTATAGCGAGAGAATAAAAAATCGAGCACAAAAAGAGAATGCTCGCGCGCGTTATCTGGTATCGCGGCTATGTAAAAGACGAGTGAAAAAGCGCGGTCCACGAAGTACACCGAGAGGGAACGAGCTCCGCGGCGCGATCGGCAACAACGAGGTGACGACAGATCATTTATTAATTGACAACGACGCGTGTACGCGCAAGCGAACTACGGTGGCCTCGAGAATTCGCGGGAATCGACGGAGCGTTTGTTGCCATGACGATACTATTGTAGCCGGCTCTGATCGGATGCAGTCTTCGCGCGTATTTGCTGTACAGTCAATGCAAACTTTCGATTTTCGCAATCCTCGAATAAAAAAATAAATAAATAAATGAATAACAGTCGTATTCAATGAGGGCTTTGGATGCTGGGTATGCGATATTTCGGTTGGTTCTCCTTTTATAAGACTATTATCGAGGAATGCAGTTCTTACCACCAGATACCGCTATTTACACAACATTTGCGCTCGGAAATTTTAACGTTTTCGAGTGAAAACGGGAGGTAAAAATGTTTTTTCAAGGGGATTTGGTTGTAGCAACTAATTCAATAAGGACTCGCTTATCTTTGGGTTTTAATCACGTAAACACGCGCGAAAAAGGTGATTACTCGAGCGATTATTATTATTATCATCTTAATATAGAGCAATCAAAATGTGACATTGGTTTTATATTATTTCGGACACTGAACCGTAGTCGAATTTCGATGATACAATATTAATAAGTCAGTCGAGCACACATAGTAAAGTTTTCAGAACTCCTACACCTGTTCTTATATTGCCTGATTATTTTTATTCGTGATACATGACACAGTATTAACACTGATGTCTCATTCAAAATGCGACATTTGGATTCGTCGAGATCTTGAATAAGTCATCATCAAGGACAACAAATATTGTGAAAGCGTCGAACCGTTTAAAAAAATGAAAAAAAAAAATAATAATAAGTCTGTGTGATAAAGAGGGCATTGATCAAGAAACACGTAGGTAACTCACATTGCCAAACGAACCTGGCATGGCTGAGGCGGAATAAAATAAAATGCAACTGAAAATACTCGAGTATATTTATTCGAAGCATTTTATGTTATACACGTACATGCGGATCTAGATGACCGCACCGTAAAAATCACGTTCCAAAATCGCGGCCTTTCGCTTTCATGCATTTGCAACAAAAGAGCGAAAATTTTGCTCTCTCGGGCATCGAACAAGTCTATGTATAATAGTAAAGTCTGGCTAGGAACCGCGGTCGCTCGTCTCGGTTTCCCGGCAAAAGATTTTTTTCGATTATATATATATATATATATATATATATATATATATATATATATATATATATAGACATCAGCAAATGGAACAATGGACAAATGGACAATTAGAAGGTGTTACCTGTGTCACAATGTAGCACAAGCGACTATTTCCACAGTTAGATGTAGTAAAAGTTAAGATTTGATTCTCTGCGCTGAGAAAAATCGACAGAGCAGAGATTACTATACGCCATAGTAATTTGAAATATGGTAGTAATCACAAAATTTATAGTAAATGCAACAATATTTTAGTAATTGTTACTATATTATTTTAGTAATATTCTCGGCCTTTTTCGTCAGGTCGATTTTACAACTTTTATAGTCAGGTTTACTATAAATTGTCTAGTTATATTTTTTATTAGAGCAAGTACAGCGTACTAAATGATTTAGTATTTTTTACTACAAAAATTGTAATAGGTACTTAATATTTATAGTCAATATCCATATTCAAATACCTATTCTACTTTTTTTGGTTTAGGCGAGAATTTACTAAAGATACCATAATACAAAAAATAACCATAGAAATTCAACTAAAATATGCGCTTTCAATACACAAGTATTAATTTTATGCTCGTAACACCAATGACAAAGAATTTTATAGCAGCTGTTTTTTAAATGTATAATGTAATATATAGACTGCCAGCTTATCATAATACTTTGGGCATACAATGTATTTAAAGTTATCCTATTATATTAATTCTATAAATACCATTAATGTATATGTATAATTAATTTTTATTCATTCCATAATGTGTAGAAACTCATTTATGATGTTTAGAATTCAATATTTCTATAGTCCTTTAAAACGTTTTACAAAAATATGTTAGTAAAACTAACTATTCGAATGAAGTAAATTTGACTATTCGGATATAGTAAAAAAATCATCGATTGCAAACCGATTTTTTCAAAAATTTTACTATAAATTTAAGAGTAATAATTGCTATAAAATATTGTTGTATACCTATGTTGCTAGAGTTTATAGTCAAATTCTGGCAATGGTTACTGTTGGAAATATCAGGAATATGCGTTGAGTGTATGATAATATAAAATACTTTATTGGTTAACAATTATTAGAATATGTGTACAAGAGTAAGTGTAAATATCAATGAAGACTGTATGACTGCTGCTTGACTGTATACATAGGTATATAGATGCTGTAGGAAACTATAGTCTGTGTGTCCTTCCCTTGATATGCGCTTAGCTGCTGTTCTGCCCGAACTGAAGCGCTGCTGCTTCAACTAGACTGACGCTGGCGTGGGTGTCATAAATCCCAGGTATAGTAGACCTTTCGGTTTGGGCCTCTCTGTATATCTGTATCTGAGTGTACCTGTGTGTACCTGTGTATATCTGTGTGTATTTGTGCGTACACATTATTGGCGAATTCCAATAACAGTTACCATATATTTTTCTCGGTGTGCATGAATAAGACAACCTACGATATAAACCACAACGTAGTTGCCCTCGCCGTAATGTAGTTATCTACTTATTATTTTACAAAGTTTGAAATTTACATAAACCGATATCACAAAGAATAAATTAATACCAGTAATTCATAACCGTTTTCATATAAAATATTGACACGAACACTTCAAACTTGAATAATGTTGTATGTTCATAAATACTATAAGAAATTGCGTGAGATAGTTTTGAAATAATTAATGATAAGAGGCCCGCTTAAATCGAAGCCTCCGAAGCAGCTGAGCCTCGCAAACTTTCTTGCTGCCATAAGTATTCGGCCGCGTTCAATTTTGCGGATGCCTGCGATGGGCGACCCGTTGTATACACAGCACAATACTCCTATTTATAGGAGTCCGCCTCTCCTCCTTCTGATCTCACAGCAACGTCATCTTCCCTCTCCGACGTAAGTCTCCTTCTTTCTCACCCACGTAATCGCCGGCCCGGGGCCAACGACCATGTTTACAAATATATTGCAATTGGAATCGAGAGCCCGAGCCGTCTCTGAAGGACGTATGCGAGAGAGAGAGAGAGAGAGAGAGAGAGAGAGAGAGAGAGAGAGAGAACGCGCGGAAGGAGAAGAGCGAGAGTAGGGGTGTGAGCACGAAGAGGAAGGGGGAGGATAAACAAGGGTATGGTTGAGGATGAAAGCTCGAGCGTGTATATATTGCTCTGATAGAGAAGCCGGAAAATCAATAAGCGAGTAAGATGGGAGGGATGAGCTGGGGAGGAACTGCAATTAAGGAGCGAACCTTTCTCAAGGGCTTCGCGATAACGAATTTCGAAAAGCTCTCGGAAATCACGCTGAGCTGTTCGAATGTTTTAATTTCAATCTGCAAGAAGTTGTATGATCGCGCGCAGCTTCTTTCAGAAGCGCCAGCGTACTCGTATAGTACAGCGCTGGTGAAAGAATTTACGGGAAGTCTGTCTTGATATGTTTGAATCCGATACCTGTTACAAAATCAATGGACGCGTACGGCTCCTACTTTTTTCTTCGCAACAATTCCATCTCCGATGCATTCCATTCTTACAATGGATTTTTATCTTGCGCTCGGTCAATGAAATATTTTTACCGGAGAGCATGGACGATAACTGGAATAATAATAATGAGCAATCGGTTTGAGGGCACGTTTGAGAGTACGCGCACAACGCGGCGAGCGAGTCGATACGCTGCACGAAAGACAGAAGAGACAGATCGAGGCGTCCTTGAAAAATGCATAAAGGCCGCCGATTGACATAGGGCTCGGAAGCTCGGAACCCTGCACTATATTAATTAACGATATCAAACTCCTCCTTGGCTGTTTTCAAAATCGATGCTAAGATTTGCACTTTGCAGTGCGTTCACTCGCTCGAAGTGGCTGGGGGGAAAAGTCAAAGGAGCGAATAAACGCGAGCCAGCACGAGAGGAGCGCATGATCGAGAGCGCAGTGACCCGCACACTCGCGCGCAGCTCGGATAAGACCTTTGCGCGCAAACAAGCTCGAGTGAATATGTAGGAAATCTAAAAAGAGGGACGTAAATACAGAGCCGAGAGGGGGCGGGAGCGGGAGTGGGGAGTCTCGGAGGCCTGACACATAATACGCGCGCTCTGTACTGTTTACATTATTAACGAACGGCGATATAGCGAATGGCTCACCTTCGACCTGGGGACCGGTGCGGCGCGAGAAATAAGTATACACGAACGAAATAAGTGTCAACTGCGCGGGCTCGAGATTTTCGTTATGAAAATTCATCGGGTCACCTGCTCGCGACACTCGTCATCGCATTAAATAGCGAACGGATCGTAGCCGGCATTACTATGTTTCTATGCCTATACTCATATAAGTATAGGTCAAGAACGTAACTAGTCGTACATTCAGCTCTCGTATATGAGCTGTTGTCAGTCACGACTACACTTTTGTGGGCGACGCCTGCAGGCCATAGTCGAGCGCCATGCAAATTTAAAAGCTGCTTCAGGAAGGAAGAACGCTCGCGCATTCAACAAGTGATCCGTTATATTATCGTCTCGGTTATCGCGTACAGACGCTTATACGCTATTCATAAAATCCAGATCTATAAACTGCAAATTACGCTATAATAAACTTGTGTCCGCGTGCGAGTTCTGCTGCTCCGCGATAAATAAATTTTGAGCCCACGTTGCATGTACCAATCATAACGCACCGGGTGACTATAATTGACGATATTAATCGGGTCGTCTTTTGATTATTTTATATTTCAGCTGCCGCGATTTATTTGATACAGATGACTGACGTTATAGGACACCCCTGTTTGGCAGAAGAATTAATGAAGATTCGAAGGCACGATAGGTGTATGTGAGCGATGATTCCGAGAAAATCTCACACTTTTCTGCACTCGACGCGTCAATTCGAGTAGTAAACATATCGTCGTTGTCAACGCGATTAGCGAGTGTTTTCAAGCGCGCGCACGTGATCCATCGAGTAAGAGTTTTTTGCTGAAAAAAGCGATACGCGCTTTATAAATAAAACCAGCGCTAATGCGTGATGTAACCTCGCCGAGTATGGGATGTAATAGCGCATCGTTAGGGTGCGTCCACAATTGAGCGTATACGTTAGTGTTTACAAGGGGTTTACGTAGAACATAACGTTTTGGGCAGTACTGCCAATGTAGCAGACTGCAGTTGAAACGAAGGAACACACCTGCTCAAAATTTAACCTATAACAATGTTTAAATTTAAATTGTATGGTAATAAATTGTAAAATTCTTTTTTCAAATAAAATTATAAAATGTTGTAAGAGAATGTATTATAATAAATTAGTTTCTGATTAAAAAAAAAGATCTACCACTGTCTCAAAAAAGGAAAGGAGAATAAAAAATAACGCACATTTCCAAATGAAAATTTTATTATTATAATTAGTTAAATAGCATAGGCAATGATTGTATGATTATGTTCTTCATTGTATAAGTAAGCGATTAATAGCTTCAAACTGAAAGACGAATCATACGTATTTTATTTTAAAATAACTTGAAATTTTGTCCAGCAAATAGTTTATAATTAATTGAACATAGTTTTGACATTAAATTTGGTTTACAATATATTGCTTCAATCTTCAGAAAAGCCATTTTGAATTGATGTCTTGCAAATAAGTATCGATGGGCAGTTTTGTTTAATTGTTCTCTATGACTCTTTACTATTCGATATTCTTGATGATAAAAACTTGGGCTAAGTTGTATAAAACATGCTCTAATCTAAACATAATCATACAATCATTGCCTATGCTACTTAACTAATTATAATAATAAAAGTTTCATTTGGAAATGTGCGTTATTTTTTATTCTCCTTTCCTTTTTTGAGACAGTGGTAGACCTTTTTTTAATCAGAAACTAATTTATTATAATATATTCTCTTACAAAATTTTATAATTTTATTTGAAAAAAGAATTTTACAATTTATTATCATACAATTCAAATTTAAACATTTTTATAGGTTAAATTTTGAGTAGGTGTGTTCCTTTGTTTCAACTGCAGTTTGCTACAGTGGATTGGCAGTACTGCCCAAAACGTTATGTTCTACGTAAACCCCTTGTAAACCCTAACGTATACGCTCAATTGTGGACGCACCCTTAGATACAGAAATTAAAGAAAGCGTGTGCTCGACTTACGCTTGCGTTTCATGTATGTATGAAACACGAGAGTAATAATCCTGCCCGCGAGCGAGCGAGAGCGACAAGAGATCGGTTTATCTTGCCCGTTCGATGAGTACAATACTCGAGCCTCTCGCAGCCGAGCACATCTGCAGCAGGTAATTAGCGTCTCGGGCCGATTGGTTTGTACCTCGGGCTCGGTGGGGGGGGGGAGGGGGGGGGCAGTCTACCTCGATAACCGCATACGTCAGCTGCGACGCGCTGCCTGTTATACGACGACGTCGCCGACTGTGAGCTACTCTCACGCCGCTGGTGGGGGAATATTTACTCGAGCCGCTCTCGGCGTGTCACTATCCGACGACGTCCTCGCGCGGCAGTCTCCCCCGCGCCTCGCTTCGGGCTCGTACGTAAACCCAAGTATAGCGAAGGGTACCTAAGCATACCAACGACTTTTACTCGTGTACTAGTGCGCGCGCCGTTCAACGAGAATCAACGACCGACGACTACTGGAGGCAGCTTTCTCGCGTGCGCGTGTACCCAGTGCAAGACATGAAGCGGCGAAAAAGTGTTTAGAGGACTGTTTCGAGCCATTCAACCCTGTAACTGACGCGAGCGTTTGGGATTTCGTATAGAAAACGACAAGAGAGAGGTTCCAGCGGTGCGCGATTCGGCGGACCATGTAAAGAGTGCGCGCGACGGACAGGTTGTCGGTGCACGCGCTCTCACTCTCTCTCTCTCTCTCTCTCTCTCTCTCTCTCTCTCTCTCTCTCGTGAGCTGAAAGAGCCTTGGCCTGCGCTTGGGGCATTTTGAATGGCACCCGATCTGGAGAAGAAGAGAGAGCCGAGGCGGGCAGCTGGTGTCGTAGTGCATTCGGAGAACGCGAGGACCGACGACACGGGAGGCATGCAACTGTTGCAGCGATGCTCCAGCAGCTTCTTCGGGGACTACTATCGGCACGGTAATTTCTTCTTTCCCGATCTCAATTAGCGACCCGGTTCGCCGAATTTCGATTCTTGTCTCGCGAGCGCATGCTTCTCGGAAGCTCGTCCTTACCGACCGAGCGCGCTGGCGCCGACTCGATTCCCGTCGCTTTTCCTCGCTCGGCACGCGGTATACGCGGACATGCGGTTATTGATGAAATTCATCGATTACTGATTGACAAGCTCGATATGGCCGCTCGATACAACAAACTTACGACTATAATATCTCCCTCTGCGCTTATCTTCGCTTGAAAAGCTGCACTCGCGTACTTTTGAACTTCGAGCCAGCTTCGCGTTGGAAATGCAGCGTTGCGTCGAATCGATTGTCCGCGGGACGATGATAAACATTCCAGCGCGCAGTGTACGATCCTTTGTTCGACGCGGAGAATAATACCGACACCTATATAACTTGTCGAAGATTATATTATAATAAGGCGAGATTAATGCTCTTAACTTCAGGTCGGTTCGACGTTCCACGTTGCTCTCTTAGTCATCATCTGTCGCTCATTTATAAAAAGCCGACTTTTTTGAGTTTCCAATCTGGGATCACAATACGAAAGCGTATATGTATACGCTGCTGGGAACTTATCGCGCATTTTCGCAAACTGATGTTGCTCCCACCGACGACTAATTGTCAGTTATAAGAAGCCTTCAAAAATTACGGGCTCGAAAAAGAATGAGCGATATCCGAGCGAGCGTTGGTTAAGAACACGATGACAATTAACCCAGTTATATATTTCGTTCTTTACATTGGGATAAGCTCAAGCTCGAGAACTTGATAAGGGTACACACGCAGTGACAGCGGATGTGCTCGCTCGTTTCAATTTTCTAGCTTTCACGCGCGAGAAGAACGATAAATCATGCGAGCGGTTCACGACGCGGGGATGAGCGATTACGTGATGCGGCGACGCTGCGCGGGAACAGCGCCGCAGCCGCCGTGGGTATGATACATTGAAAACGGCCTTTTCCGAGATTTTTTTTTACAACGCCTCGTGCACCGCTGTACTTTTCATCGCAATTCCACAGCTTTAATAGGGTTGACGAGTTTACACGCGTTATGTAATCTCGGTAGAACGCGCAGGCAGATTATTTCACACTACACTCTACGCAGCAGCTGAATGATTTCTGTACGTAGACTCGTAGACGTTCCGGGAGCAATTACCCTTGCAATTACGCGGGGAAATTTAGATAAATATAGCGATTGCAAGGCTTCATTGACTTTGAAATAACAGCGCGATCGTCATTCGCGAAATACTCTTCTTCGAATATATCATCGATGTTATATAATAATCCGTCTCGCGCGCGAGAAGTACATAGAAGCTATAAATGAATCCGAACGTTTTCACGATCAACCGAAAAGTATACAATGCGTTAAGTATGCCATCGCTGTTGCTTAAAAATAAAAATATACCGCCGAGTTATTTCGGTACCAGAGATTTACAAAATTCGAAGTAAAAGCACAACTACTAATAGAACGCCCGCTGCATTAGAATTATCTTTTTCGCAAACTAGGTGGTGCGTGAATTATACAGAAAGCTAATAAATTATATTATCGTTTCTTCTTCAATAATCTATAACAGATACTCGTCGTATCGTACGAATTACGAGCAATCGTCGATTATTGTCCAAACACTCGTGAAAAAAAGTAAATAAACGCGCTGCATGCAGAGAGGCTTCCGATGCAGCAGTCGCGCGGTGACGTTTCTTCAAGCAGTTCAAAAGCTGCACTTGTCTCTTCGCGTCTCATGAGCGATTCGCCGAAAAAAAAGAGGAACCGTGCGTAAATCAGTATCCCTATATAAAAAAGTCATGACCGGATGAAGTGAAGCCAAGAATGCGTCAATATGATTGGCTCATGTAGTGCGCATGCGTCAAAAGTATCGTTAGAATTTTTTGATTTCTAAAATTAATTCTAATATTAAAAATGTAATATAATACTATAATACATATCAAATTATAATTTGTGTATTTATAATATTCTAGAGACATTCTACTCTCGAGACATAACCTTAAAATTTTAAAAGGAAGTTGGCGACGAAACCGCGACAATTTTGAAATTTATATGAGCGCGAAATGAAACATATATTGTAAAGTTTGATATATTTCCGTGATAGAAAACAAATATTAAAAATATCAATCAAGTATTTATATTCCATTTAATAAGTTAATGAAATTATAGTCTACTACAGTGCGCGCAGCGCACTGCGCCAAGTCTAGTAGATACATATTCTTTGGCAGTTGGCTGACCGGCCGTTGAGTGTATACTATTACACTGAAAATAAAACACAGCAGTTTCTACTGTAAAACACGGTAGTTTTAGCGAGTGGCCACTGGTAGTTTTGGAAGGTCTCGGCGAGCTGTCTCTATCTCGATGATATTTAGCTTATGTATCACCTTTTAAAACACCAAAAATCTTAAGAAAATAATTCTTTTAATGAGTATTATGACAAAATATAAAGTAATGACCATTATGGGACTGACAAGTAACAAAATTAAAAAAGTTCATGTAACTTATTTGCTAATAGTCAATCTGCATGCGATAGTGGCATGGTAATAAGTTGATGGTTGTTATTCAAGGTATTTTTCACTCTTATAATGATCATTACTTATAACTTTAATTTAATTAATCATATTACTTATTAAAAAAAATTAATTTCTTAAGAGTTTTGGTGTTTTAATAGGTGATACATAACCTACATATCCTTGAGATAGAGACAGCTCGCCGAGACCTGCCAAAACTACCAGTGGTCACTCGCTGTTTTTACTGAAAAGTCGCTACTGTGGCGACACTCGCTAAAACTGCCGTGTTCTACAGCAGAAACAGCTGTGTCTTTTTATATGCACGAAAAATGAACGCGTCGTCCTCGACTTTGATAAAACTCGAGTAGAGACTTTGATAAGCAGCGAGTTTCTTGAATCGATGGCACGCACGCTTGTATAAACCATCGCGCGCGCGCGCACACAGAACCACGCGGTTCGAAACCGTCGCTGGGCCTAAACTGTCAAGGTCACCCGGAATTTCGAAGGATATATTACACACACACGTGCGCTGTACTTCATTTTTTTCCCTTTCTTTCACAAGGTTCGATAAGGCAATGAACTTTGAATTCGCGAGAATCGCTAAACGAAATCCTGATGCACTTCGGTGTAAAACACTTGTTCAACAATTATCGCCTTCTAGTTCGGCGCGACGCCGACATAGTAGCCAGCGCTAGATCTTATCGCGACTTGTTAGCAGGTGTTACGTAAGCGCTGCATGAATGGTCGCCTCTCTCGCAGCGCATAATCAAAGGAGTATCTCACAATCTAGCCAAATAGTCCGACTGCGACGTTTTTACAGCGTCTCGCGCGCGGGCAAGAGAGAGCGAGCGAGCGAGCGCGCGAGAGAGAGAGAGAGAGAGAGAGAGAGAGATTACGCTAACAAAAACAAGACGTATATATTACGTTCGACTGTCTCGGCATCGGCCGCGCGGGGATTCCATTCAAAACAAATGCATTTTTAGCTTATTAATTCGAAGAGTCGCGCTCAACTGTACTGTTTGCACAATTCATAGACTGTGGTTCCGTGTATATAGGGACATTGGAATGCGAAGAGATAAACGTATTATTATGGGTCTGCTCGCGATACATCACGTGGACGTCTCCAAGTTTTTTGAAGCAAACGTCTCGACGAGGGTGTTACGGACTTTTTTCACATGGTCCGAGAATCAATAACTAGACGCTTACTGAAATACCCACGATAAAGAAAAGAACGCAGGTGAGACTCCTTCTCAAGTCGCAACCGTCGCTAAAACAACATTCAACGTCGCCAGAGAGAAAAGTCGTTGCTTTGCTAGAAACGCGTTTATCTCGTTCACGGCGATGTGCCGATAATAAACTCGTTGACTTGTACATATTCGTAGATAATGCGTAAACTCTCTGGTACTTATTATATGACTGACCTAAAATCAAGCGAATAGTATATACACATAAGCCTTCGTAATTATTCCAAACACTAAACTAGCTTGAATTACATCGCCAAATACGAATGAACGAAGCGACATTCGATGAGCATAAAACACAAAAAGTCGAGTCTATCGGCCATGCGAGGTCGCAATTCAGTTCACCCCCGCGCGCGCGCACATGAGCATTTTTCTCGGTATCGCACGTCGCTATAAGCCGATTTGCTAATTTATTTGTCTGCGAGAGGGGGCAGGGTTGGGGGTGATAAATGTCTACTATATTTGGTGACCGCACACATGTGCCTCAAGATAAGCCTCTGCGGAGCTTTGTACATTAAAGTCGCGCATCGCCGGCTTATTGAATCATGCAAATGCTACGCACGCCTGCTGCTCGAGATTATCTGGCACTTCGATAACCCACGGGACAGAAGCGCAAAATTCGAAGACGTCTGATTTGGTGTTCTCATTTAAATTTCGTATTCATGACGCGGACTCCGTTGGTGTTTGCACAGTTTGCTTTGCCGATAATTACCTCGCATATTGGTACACCTCTTTTTCTTTTTCTCCCGGGACACATATGCGTGTTGTATTTATAAGCAACGTATTCGCGAATGGCCTTTTGCGTTTAAATCAAGTTTTCCGGGCATTGGTAAAAGAGCTGCCACTTGTTGTGGCTGTGCGTTTTCGTTGAAATCTAGATAGAACATGCAGATGTGGCAGAAAAAACGTTGAAAAGTGATGAAAATGTGTGTCGGAAGCCGGTGATGTGTGAAACTCTAAATTATAATTCGAACATCCTGTTTGAACTACACGCGGGAGAGAAGAATTCATGGCTGTTTAACCATCGGCGCCTAATCCTCTCTTAAAAAAATGATGGACTTGGTTGTGAAGCCTTTAATACGTGATTCTGATTGGTTGCTATGGTCGGTTGCCTAGGTAACAGATGAGAACCCGCACGCTTTAAATTCATAACCCTCATAACAGTCATAACCCTGGTAGAAATTTTTCAGGTGTTTAAAATAAAATGAAATTCCTCTCTTAAAAAAATGATGGACTTGGTTGTGAAGCCTTTAATACGTGATTCTGATTGGTTGCTATGGTCGGTTGCCTAGGTAACAGATGAGAACCCGCACGCTTTAAATTCATAACCCTCATAACAGTCATAACCCTGGTAGAAATTTTTCAGGTGTTTAAAATAAAATGAAATGAGGTTAAATAGTATGAAATCTGAATAGCGGATTCAGAAAAAAATATATGCAATATTACCAACAAGA
Source organism: Nasonia vitripennis (assembly GCF_009193385.2). Taxonomy (NCBI): domain Eukaryota; kingdom Metazoa; phylum Arthropoda; class Insecta; order Hymenoptera; family Pteromalidae; genus Nasonia; species Nasonia vitripennis. The sequence goes on from NC_045760.1 coordinate 21,208,199, forward strand.
AATCTTGATAAATTAATCATTACCAAAAGTGTAGTATTGAAACATGTGCATTGAAAAGTGTCACCCTAACCCTATTTGAAGTAGGTAATAATGTGTGTGTGTGTGTATGTTATTTCGTTTTTTTTTAAATATAAGTGAGAAGTGCAATTAAAAGAATAAAAAGTATAAAGATATATTGTGTCTCCGTGCCCAAAGTCGCCCACGGTGAGGTTTAAGAAGTGAATTTAAAGAAAAGTTCAGTATCCGAGTCAGTGAATTTGAGTTTATCACTACAATGCCCTTTAAATTTTAAAATATGTAATCTAGATAATTGAACTGTTTTCATTCATATTTTCACACCAACGGCAATATGAATTTTTTAATTTAGCGGCTCACATTTTGCTTATAGACAGTCACGCAGTAACTACTATCTCTAGCACATTGTATTTCCGGTTTCCAGTGTATTTTTACCTGGAGAAAATGATAAATATTTTGGCTTTTTTGTCAAGGCATTAATGAGAATATTTACTTTTAATAGTTGTGAGAGATTTTGAGATTTTTCCATTGCATTGCATTTGCTCTCATTTAAAAACTAATTTCTAGAGAGCTCATTTTTTGCATATATATTTCTGTTTTGGTTGTGAAAATATTTAAAGTTGAATTGACCTTAACTGAAATACTTTTGATTTCGACTTCAACACCCATGATAATTATTTAGTCGTATAAGTTATTCACATCAGTGTCGGAATCGAAATAAAAAGTATTTCAGTTAAGGTTAATTGAACTTTGTATATTGTTTCATTGACACAAAATAAATCTATATGTAAAATATGTGCTCTCTAGACCCGTTAGTTTTCGAATGAGAGCAAATGCAAAAATAGAGAAATAGGCATCGATCTCAAAATCTCTCACGACTGTTAAGAGTTAAAATTCTTATTAATGTCTTGACAAGAAAGGCAAAATATTTATCACTTTCTTCATGTAAAAATACACTGAAAACCAAAAATACAATGTGCTAGAGATAGTATTTACTGCGTAATTGCCTATAAGCAAAATGTGACCCGCCAAATTAAAAAATTCACATGTGCCTCAATGTGAAAATATGAATGAAAACAGTTAAATTAAAATCATCTGGATTACATGTTTTTATAGGTAGCATATCAAGTATCTGTGTAAAATTTCAATTGCCTAGCTTTTTTACAATGCAAATGAATAGGGTTGTAATAATAGGCTTATACTCACTGACTCTTCTACTGAACTTTTCTTCAAATTCACTTCTCAGACCTTAACGACAACGACTTTGGGCGTTGTTAATATATTTATATTAAAAGTATTACAGAATATGGTAACATATGGTAGGTAATATGGTAAAAATATTAGCAGAAATTAGTGTACCCAAAACTTATGTTGTTTTTTCTACCAGGGTTATTAGACATAGATAGAATAAGGAGCGCGCGAAGCGCGCCTTCATTCCTAGTTAATTAAAAGAGCTCATGTTACTTGACACGTGGCTCAGTAAATGTGGTTCTTATATAAAAACTGCATCTCTTAACTTGCGTGAATTCTCAATGGCAGATCTATTCTTCATTCTCGCAACTCCAACTATCGACTAAAACCACTGCTGACTTCCAAAACTCGCTTCGGATTCCCTCTTCTTCCTGAATATCAAGAGTAATAATGAGTTATAATAACAAACTTTCGTACTATCTGCTTTCGATATTTTTTTCATACAAAATTAGCCTTGTATCGCTCGAGCAGAGATATAGAAGCGCACACAATAGCGTCTGGAGTGAGGGGGGGGGGGTATGACTGTCGACGGCGGTGACGGGGGGATCGAAAAGTAATTATACAAGATTGATTTTTGAATGCGTGCTCCTCTCGCCGTCTCTCGAGGTAGAAGTTTATCGGAATTGTATAATTGTTTTTAACCATTGCTGCTGAACGACTACGACGCGACGACGATGACTACGAGCATGTGATCGACACGTGCTCGTTTCACAATCGATGACGAAACGGACATCAAACATCAATTATGCTCTAGCTTCGAAAAAGCACCGAGAAAACAGAAAATTTTAGATTCTTTATACGATTGTTGTTGTGAAAAGGACCGATAGCTATGGAGCGATAGTAGTGTGTCTCTCGAGTTTGCGAGTCTGATAAAATAACAGAAATAAATATAATTCTTGGAGATTGAAATACGAGGAATCGTGCAGTATTCTGTGGAGAAGCGTTAGACTTTCGAAAATTCATCTTTACGTGTATATTCTTGTGTATCGTGGACTTTTTTTTATAATGTTTATCTACAGTATAGTATAAAAACACCACTATCAAATGATTTTAAATCTGGTGACTGAATCTTGCGGAGAATATCCTGGGTCTCAAATTTTCGGCTGAATTCGAGATAACGCTGTATCCCCGCATTTCATAACTTTAGTCGGCTTCCGATATCTGTAATACAATAATTCTTCTTCAGGCGATTGATTCTTATCGAATGAAGTAGACCGATCTCTTGTCTTTCATAAATTTTGTGCACCGCGATAACAGTTTCTTTCATTCAATTTTTACGAATAAATAATATATTAGTGTCCGCGTGGAATCCAAGCAGACGCTCCGCTGCAGATTGACTTACAAAACACACTTTTCGAAGAATATTTTTTTCACTTCGATCTGACGTCTGCTTTTCTAAGTGAAAAAGACACCGATTTGAATGGCCCACTCGCGCGTGCAGTTTTAAAATTCACACATTCGCTTGCTTCTTAGGTGTCGAGCCTCCGTCGTTTATACATGTATCAGATTATTAGTATATTACGTGTGATGAATAGGGGATGAGGGGGGTTTTAATCGATTTCCTCCCAAGAAAATCGATACGAATGAAAAGCCCTAACATGCTTTTCTTTAATAAATAAGTAATAACCACGAGCTGAACATTTTACATACTTTTTATAAATAATTTGCTATAAATAAAGCATTTTAAATGTTTTTTTTAAACGTGCGTAATAATTAAAAATCATGCAGCAAAGATAAATATTCAAAAAATAAATATTGTACATTATTGTACAACGCGGTAATTTCAATAAAGTTACACGCAACATTTCTTTTGGCCGCACACATTTTCTCATTAATCCACAACTGCATAAATATTTATAAATTGAGCAGAAAAATATCCGAATATGTGTTAATAGAAGTATAATCGATGCCCGCAAAGTCGCATTCAAATGTATTAATAATAACAATATGAATAAGAGTTTTTTTTATAACGAGTCGCGACTCGGAATATATTTATATATTGAAAATAAATAAATATTATAAATATATGTTCATCTGATTAAGGTGTTCGCATTATCTGCGCTGACTCTTTATTTATGATTCTTCGTCCGAGAGAGAGAGAGAGAGAGAGAGAGAGAGAGAGAGAGAGAGGGGGGGGAGAGGGAGCAAAGAACTCGTACTCCGCACGTCCTTCACCAACGTGTTTATCACATATATATATATACGATACGTGCAAATTTTCTTATCTCCCGCACATCTACATCGTCGCTAATTGAACGCGCTGTTATATTAAGACTGCGCGAGAATCGTCGCTGCGCTTCTGCTTTCGATAGTTTTACGGAATTGTAAATTTGACTTGATTGACCCGGTCATCGAGTTTATTTTTTAAATTTAATCCTTCAATTTTGCTATGTATGCGATGTATTGTTATGGCCGCAAGCGCACTCGTCAGCTGTAATTAGCAATTCTGTAGAGACTATATCTCCGAACGATGTATGCGAACCGTTTGGATAGTAATGTGCTTGAATCTACGAATAGACCCGAGAGCTGACGTCAAGCGAACAGCGCCTGATGTCATACTCGGAGTGTAAACAGATCTGCACCCATTGTCGAAAGCTCACGTATTCGCCCTTCCCAACCTTTCTCAATAATAGACTGCAATAGTGAATCTTAAGAATCCGGCGGATAGAGCATGATTACTCGGATTGACCGATATCGTAGATATGTCGATTGACAAACACAGTGCACACGTCTGAGACGTCGATACCGTCGCACTTTCAAAAACAAAACGCTCTGCTGTAATTTTCTTCACTGTGCAGTACATGACCTATAATGCGCGTATGTTCGATGCTAATTCGTTGTAACGTCGCTCGGCTCAGCTGCGTCGAAGAAAAACCTGTCTTCAACAAGAGAAGATTGCATATTTTTCTCATCTTCACAGCGCGCGTCCGTACTCTCGGTCGTTGTTGTTTTTTCTATGCTTATCTATTTGTGCAGACGCGTATGGAGGACGATTGCCTTGTCATCGGGTAGCAGAAGATTTTATTTTTGAGCGGCAAAATATCTCGCTTCGCGCGAAAAGATCGAATATTAGCAACCATTTGCCATCCGCACTGATTTTATACAGAATTATACTGATAAAGAAACGCAGCTTACACTCCGGCGATACGAATACCCACTTTCTACTCGAGACATTTTGAGACGGGTCTATAAAGTACCGCGGTCGTGTGAAAGTCGCCTGCTGGGCCATTACAATATGCATTTCATATAGTTGAAACCGAAAGAAAAGTAAAAGCACGAGCATTCGAAATCCGAAATCGTTTGTTCGGCCATTAAAATCCGCGTCAACAAGGAGCTGGTGAAAAATGTTAAAAAGTCTCAGTATTAACTCCGGAAATTCCGGGTAAATCAAGAACAGCAACGCGCACGCGCAAGCGAAAATCTTCGCAGCGTTGAGCAACCAGCTGTGCCTAATCTGTGAAAAGAGGCATTTTTCCACACGCGCGGCGCAGCCTACATATTTGAGTCTGGCGCAGCAATCGGCTGTACGCTAGTAATTAAGACATATAAGCATTTGTCATTGCCACTCTTTCTCAAACGCTTATGCTAATCGTTTTTTAGCGCATAGTGCTCTCGCTCCAGGCTCGGCAGTCGGCACATGCACATCGGCGAGCCGTCCTTGACGTTCGAGCGAAGGCTGGAAACGCGTTTAGCGCCATGCTCCGTTGTTGTAATAATGTTTATCGATCTCGTTATCGATGTTTTTTAAATTTACGCCACCGCCGGCGAGGAGCTCTCTCCCGCCGTGCGTAATACCCTATGGTACGTGCCCGTGATGATTCTCTCGCCGCGGTGTTATACGACCGAATATCCCAAGACAAATAGGGATCCGGGTCAGGGTGAGGTGCCATTTGACAAAGCATTAGTGCTCGATCCGTTGGAAAATCGCGTTGGAAGTTTCGCAGGGCGCGATATATGTATATACATCTGTATCTCCGATGTTGATGCGCGCGCGTTGCACAAATAACGTAATTTTCGCGCCATATCGAAACATATTGTAACACACTCGCAAACGTCAGGCATGCGCGTCGCTGTGTAGCTCGGATATTTTGGCAAGCGCTTAATCATCCGCACGCTTGGCGTTGATAGAGAGCCGCAATTTTAGCCGCCTAATTATAAAAATCATAGCGAGCGAATAATGCAAAGATTGAGGTTGGATAATGTAAATACCCATGAACAGTGCTCGACATTCCCTATGCTGAGGCGCACGTGACCGATGCACCGCAGAGTAAACAACGTGGCGGCGCGCGTCACGTGACTGCCAAAACATGTAGTCATCGCTTCGTCACGTGGTCACGTGATTGCTCACTCGCTTACGCATAATACGCACAATCTGTTCCCTTGCATTTACGGGGCGAAATTCGTTTAGAGATATCGTATAGATAAATATTTAGATAGTCGTTTGTCACAGTTGCGACAAATACATATGCGTGAGTTATTGAAAAAGCCCCGAGAGTCGTCACTATGCGGTGGACGACATTCTTTTCATCGCATTATACCTAGTAGCATAACGTCCGAAATCGTCGACTTGTGAGAAATCCGTGAATCATCGCTGCGATTTTAAAATAAGAATGACGAAACGATTATAAGTAAATCACAGTACAGTGTGAAATTTTTGTGTTATTTTTGATTTTTTCCTCTCGCATTCAGTGGATTTCTTATTGGCCAGATCCTCTTAGCGCCGCTATTTCCAGCCCATTATTTTTGTTTTCTTTTTTCATAATGACTGCGCATCAAAGCTAGTCCTATGAGCGTTAAATTATACCTCGCATCAGTTCACGTGACTGGTTTGCATTAAAAAAAAATCAATAAATTCATAAACTCTACCGGTCTATTGTCAACTGTACTCATTAGCCAGCCGAACTCGTTCGTGTCATCTCTATAAAACCAGTCAGTGGCAAATAGATGTTTGTTCCTCGACATAAAAGTTCGCGCACCATAGTTGAAAGCCAAAAAGCTGCTGGCCAGTTATTGAAAACTAGAAAACACGACAGGTTTTATCGTCGTAACATTGAAAAGAGCAAAACGGAGAATCAATAATAACTGCTGTATCGACATCGACGAACTTTCCGAGCAGCTTTGATTAAGGGATCGCTGAACTTTCTTGTACTTATGTCATCAAAGCTGATATTTAATTTTTTCTTAATCACCGCTCACGTGACCGAGACCAAGTGACCTGCCGCCTCTGCTCGCCCAGACTCTCGCGATAAACTTTTTTCCCAGATTTTACTTTTATCTCGCCTTGTCATTTTTTTACCCTACAGATTTGTGTTACGGTTTTTAGGACGCCTGCGCTTGAATCATTTGCGCATTGAAATAAATTAAATATCGTCTTTTTTTCAGCCTTGCATTCTAGCTCAATGCATTAGATCGAAGCGCGTCTCGCAATAGTTGAGTTTGAAAGTGTTTTTACGGGCACTGAGGGTTAAACTGATGCGGGCCTTTTACAGAACATCATGCATCCATGTGGATCCGCGATATTTTAATGCGAGCATAATATTATAAGCTTCGCCGGTTGTTGCTTTATTATTCACTCGCTTGTTGTGCACGCCTAACGAGATAAACGAGAACAGAAGGCGCATTCAAACTTGCGCGGACGGCAATATTGTTTATCTCATAAAAGTATTGTTACGTAAGTGAAAAAGCAGGTTTAATCGAAAGATCCAGCTTCTATGAACCCGTCTCGCGCATACATTTTACCGTGAATCTGATGAGTAGTCGGCAGTACGCGCAAATGCTGGCGCTGGGGGCACGTGTGCACCACTTGTCCTCGTCACACACGTCACGAGTTTTCGTAGCCCGACCAACACACGCACTCGCGCGCGCATTATGCAAAGCAAATAACAGAGGCACATTGGTATTATAAGAGAAAAGCGAGACGTCGTCGGCAGTGCAATTGCATTTATAGCGAGCGAGCGAGAGAGAAATGGCATCAGGCGGTCGTTGACATCGAGCCGTAATTTTCCTCGCGAATTACACACACGCGCGCAGGCGCTCCTCACTGATGCAGTAGCAGGCAGCAGCAGCAATTCTCCCGAGTGCAAGTGAGCTGGCTTTTGAGCCCTCTCCTTTGTGTGCGTTCCTGCCTATAACGCATCGAAATAACTCCAACCCCTTTTCGCAATTATTTTCCAAGTGTGCTGCTGCTGCTGTTGGTAGCGGTGGTGGCGGTGGTCGTTTGGTTTTCTATAGATAGACCTTCGAGGCGGCTCGGCTCTCAAGCCTCGTTTCTTATCTCACCACGTCTTTTCCTCCTTCGTTCGGCTTTGCTCTCTCTCTCTCTCTCTCTCTCTCTCTCTCTCTCTCTCTCTCTCTCTCTCTCTCTCTTCCTCTTTCTCCTATTCGTCTTTTATCTCAGTCAAGTTTTATAATTCTGGAGGCTTGATTGACGCGGACGATTATTTCGCTCCCTCTTTCGTTATTTGCCTCTCTCTCCTCACTCTGCTTCGTCTTCGTGCGTCCATACACTTCGGTGTTCTGACAGATGTAGTATCGGTTCGCATTGTATCCGTGTTAACATCGTAAGTTTGACCGTGTTTACTTATGCGTAAATTTCTCACTTCGATTGTAAAAGATTTTTAATGCGAATCATCGAGTGTATATGTTGTATAAAAAAGTATTCTCGGCTTCAATAACCAAATTTCTTATATATTTGCAAGTTTTGAAAGAAGAGGATTCAGGATCCTATATGACTGTCATACTTCGAATTGTGTCAGTTTCACGCCGACTGTTAATTTTATGCTTTTCGGTTTAATTCCACTTGTGATATTTTCGTTGGCATAACAAATAAGCTCGCAATCGCACTTTGGCTCTCGGGTAGCTTATATTCATATATTTTAGTACAGTTAGTTTGGCTTTGCTCATCAATGCTTTTAAAGCCTCGTTATAGAGAGGCGAAGCAAAAACCTGTTGATTTTTCTTTTCTTTTTCTTTCAATATTAGGTGTATATATATATATATATATATATATATATATATATATATATATATATATATATATATATATATATATATATATATATATATATATATATATGCTATAAGTGCATAAATTTCGCGCGAATACACGCAAAAAATGATTTATTATATTAGCGTAAGAAACCATCGTAACTTTCGTTACAAAGTGGCTATTAAGGTAATGAAATCGGCACTTCTTGCACGGCTTTTTTAAGCGTGAAAAAATCAAACTTCTTCTCCACCGCACGCATATAGTCGCGCAATTTCTTTGTTACGATCCGGCGCGCGCATTAAATCTGTTGAGCAATCCCAGGAACGAGAAAAATTAATAGACAGTTTCATTTCTCTATCTCTAATGCTAATTATTTATTTATGTATTTAAATGAGTTTTTTACGATCCCGTTATGACTGGCTTGACATGCGTGATCACTGTGGCGTTCGCAGCGGCCAGGAATAGAAAGGTCGCTCATTCTCGCCTCTGACTTTTGGAATTCTTGTTGAAAAAACGAGCGGGTCGCATTAGTTGCACATCACTCGGGGTCGTTTGTCTACAAATTGAGGAAATCGGTACGGAGACATTTCTATGCGCACTTTGTTTTTCGTGTCGGAACTTGTTGATGATTACAATTCGACTAATTTCAATTTTATTACCATAGTCAAGTGAGTTTTAGTTTAGGTAGAATTGAACAAAGATGCATTCCCGTCGTCCTAAAAAGTTGTAATTGCAGCTACTCTTTATATTATAATAAATCAAAAATATACATTTTCTCCTACTACACTTGTGTGCATGTCACTCGATTTCATCACGTTAGCGGCTTTAGACGCTCTTTGCGCGTCCTTGTTGTCGTATTCGTTTTACATTATAGAACCAAAATTATATTATCTTATCTCATTTATGATTAAGAAAATAAGCGTTGCCATTTTTCTTTTGCATTTTGCATGTTGAATGAAAGAGGCTTTCACTAACTATATAAGACAAACATGATTAACGCGCGTGATGATCTAAATCTAAAATTGCAATATCGTTTAATTAAGAGAGTTTGCGTATCAGAGTCATACAGTATAGATTTAATTGCCGCACACGCACGCATGCGCGTTTTACGTCCATCCTCAAAGCTGTTTAACCTTATCTTACAGCCGAATGGTTCGCCAGAAAATTCAAAGTTCCCTCGCAAGACTACACGCGTGGCGAATAAATTTGTGAACAAGTCTGCCGCCGCACGAGCGCGATGGGAATAAGAAAAGCCAAGCTCCTAAAAACTTGATTCGCGGCGAAAATCCTTGCGTGCATTAGCACGCTCAAGGCATGAATAAACATTCGAGCACGGATATAAATGTTAAATTGACGAGAAAAAGGAGAGTCGAGTATTTAATTACGAGCAATAACACAAATGAATGACGCAAAACTATTGTTCGCTGGTCGCCTGTGCGCCAGACGAGTTTTAGGGTTTCATTTGCGTGTGTAGAGCCGCAAGAAGATGTTTCCTACGGGGAAGCCTTTCGATCATGCGCGGACGATCGTTCAATTGGTTCTTTCTCAATGTGTGCCTTATGCATCTAGTACCTACTCTCGTATTATAAAAAGAAAAGAGTTTTCAATTCGAATTTCTTCTGACGCGCAGGCTATATTCTTCGATGGGCGCCAGACAAAGAGTATTATTATTGTATATATGTATACGTACGAAAATAAAGCCGAAATCGCTCGCTATCGGTCACGTTGGGAAAATTGAATAAATAATATAATCAAGAGCTCGTTTCTTTTGTATTTTCAGTAAAAACACTTGCGAGATTGAGTGCTCGATGGAATGACGCTACTGGCCCCATCGCTTTATACCGAGGCGAGATAAGCTCGTTTAATGCGCCAATGGACTTTGATACATCGGCGTGAAACTTGGCCTGCGATCGAAGCTTATAACGTTTGTGTTGTGTTTAATAGCGATGGAAAAAGTAAAGTATGTTAATCATGAAAAGAAAATCGGCATCTGCCTCGAAGTCTGAAAATAATCTTTTGAATTAATATCTGGTTATAATCACAGCGCATTTCCTTGAAGAGCTAAATCCGCGAGGGCTCATTTTTCCGTCGTCCCTTTTCTTCTGCTAACACCTCCGCAGATAAAATCCAGCCTCCCACGTAGCTGATCGATCACGTATTGATCAAGGAAAATTCTCGTTGCTTTATTGAAAAACGATCGAATCAGAATTTTGCGTATGGGAACAAAAGAAAACTCGAAATGGAAATGCCGCGATGTCAGTCGAAAACGATTCAGAAGGTATTTTGAAAAGCTTCGAGATAGGGGAGGGGGGACTCGCTTCTGCGCCGACGACCTCACCGTGGACCTTGAACCGAAGACGTCAGAAAGACAGAGATAGAGAGTGAGAGTGAGTGAGAGAGAGAGAGAGAGAAAGAGAGAGAGAGAGAGAGAGAGAGAGAGAGAGCAGCTCTTCGCGAATACGCCGCTTCTATTTTATTTATTTCTATTCTTTTGATAATTCGCGGTTATATTATGCACAAGTCGTGCGTCCAGAGCGCTGCTGTTCCTCTGCTCCGAATATCCGAATTCGAACCCGCGCATTACCCACTCGAGTGTGGTATATAATATACAAGTCCCGAAAATATGGACATGCGCGCGCTTCTCTCTCGTCACGTTTATTTATCTTCTTCCGTCATCTAATTTTTGTTTGCGTATGCGCGGAAGGGGCAAGAGCTGTTTTCTTCATTGCTCCGCCGCACGGCGACGATATATTATATCGGGGAAGAAAAATGTTTTCATTCGCTCCACTGGCATAAATCATTTGGTCCATAAAAGCCGGCCGGCCATCCGGCTATATTTATACCTTGCTTGAACTGGGCGAGCTTCGTATTTTGTTGTCATGCGCTCGAATTGAAGCAACGAGGCGATTCCCGAGTCGCAAACGCATTCGTCATAGGTATTACCTAGCTGGAGGCTCGTTTGAGATGAAGAATTAATTATAGTGGGCTGCGAGTAGTATCGGCCGATCGATATCGGCTCTGTAATCGCGATGCACGAAAATAAAGCAAGGATAACCCGATCGGAATCGATTGATCCGCTGCTCACGTGGACTTTTAAACGTGCGGCGGCAATGGATATGCAGTGTGTAATGCTTGCAAATATGACTGCACCGTCCCAGGCGAAAGTTTAGCGTCGGTAAAGCGAACCCGTTAAAATGGATAGCTTTGATTGTACGCTTAGCCTGCGAAACGCCGCCCGTGTATAATAAGCAGCGCCGGCGGCAGCAGCTCTTATCTCCCAAAGTAAACGTCGACGAAACCGCCCAATAATTCTGTCCAAGGCCGTCGAGAGAACAATCACCTGACCTCGACGTATGTTTCTATGTCAACAGGTACTAGTGCAGGCGCGGCATCAACGGGTGTCCCATCGTCGACGGTGACCGGGGCTAGCCTGAGGAGCAGCAGCAGCAGCCGCGCGGCGAGCAGCAGCAGTAGCAACGGATCGACTACTGCTCCAGCCAGGTCTGCCCTCGCGAATCCAGTCAATACTCGTAGCAGAGTCAGTCAGCAGCAGCAGCCGACGCAGCCGCAGCCGCCGAGGAGTCACCAGCCGAGGCTCCCGTCCGCGGGAAGGGGCTCGAATGAACAACTTGCCGCGAGCAGGTCGCTACAGGGCAGTACACAGGACCTCTGCGACAACTCCAACGACTCCGGCCTCGGGTTCGAGGAGCGCCAGCAGCAGCACCTCAACAAAGCCGCTGTGAGTTCATTATTGCATCTCTCGTGCATTCTTATAATCCGCGCGTATCGACCTGCGCTCTCGCGCGGGCAGTCTGTGAGTGTACCGCATTGAGGCTATTTCGGGATTCGCTGGGTTCGTCCATTGCTGCCTGCATAAAGGAGCGCGCTGTTGCGATTATTTGTTGCGCATATGGGGCATACTACGTTCCACGTTCCAACGCCGAAAAAGTGCCTCGTGACACTGTTTTACAGGTCCCTTATGAATTCGTCAAAAAATAGCCATTGTTCAAATGCATTAGAGCACAAACAGAAAATGTATTATGGTAGAATGAAAGAACGAGAAAAGTTATTGGCCATATGAAAACTGCAGGATTTTTCGAAGTCAGGAAATTTGTATCTTTTTTCATGATTTTTCCACATTTTCAGTCATGCGTAACTTTTGGCCAAATCAAGCATTTTCAACGCATTTTTTGAAATCAAAGCTCTTTTCTTCCCGTTCTTTCGTTCTTACAGTGTCACAAGGCACTTTTTCAGTGCGTTGTTCTAAACATGTACAATCAGAAAATTGTAAACATTTGTTTTTCACGCTTTTTGCAACCAAAAAAGTGTATTTTTCCCGTAGAATTCCTCATATAGCTGTTAAACGCTTCGAGAATTCGCGCGAGCGCCGCTTCATCTTCGAGTCTATAGACTTTATAACGAAATACGGTACCGAATTCGGAAAAGTAATTGCAGTAGACGCAACTTCTGAAACAGCGCGGCGGAGTGCAAATTTATAAAGCCTCTACTTATCTCCAGCTCGAATGTTTTTATTTATTGTTTACATGCATGAATAGCATTTTGCGAAAGCTTGGAATAGACAGGCGGCGACAAGAGCGGCTCAATACAAGCGATCTTGTGTACACCATTGCCGCGTTGTCTTCGAGCAAAAACAAACAGTCGTAATTTTCCCGCAAAACCCTCTCCGTGAAGCGATCAGCAGAATTCTTACAAGATTGCCGCGGCGCGTTATTGACGAAAGGCTAAAAAAGAAAGAAGCACCCGCCGTGCCGTTATCGCGCCGCCGCGGTTATCAGGTTATGGACTCGACAAGACGAAGCTATATTATGCATCGCACCTGTTATCTCAGCAGCTATTTGCTCGAGTCGATAAATCGCCCGCTATCGCGAACCGATCGTTCGCGAACTCGGTTCCGACGATACCGATACGTCCACACGAGGGAGTAGGGATCGAGAAAAAATAGCAGCCACGAAGAAGAGGGAGAGGAACGAGTCCCCGGCGCTTTATTAACGGAACGAACGCGCGAGTCCGCGAGGCGCTTATCGCCGAATTTATTTGTTCATCGATCGTTTATCGCGACCGCGCTACCGCTCGTGCCACTGTTATTATATCGTCATCGGGAGCTTGTTATGTGCGAGTGTTATTGTTTGCAAATACAGGAGAAATTGTTCAATCGGCCCGACACCCTCATTGCTGCACCGCCGAGCGAGCGCTGAACATTGCTCTAATTGTGAGCCGATACGGAAAAAGCTCGTTCGCTCTATATATTGGATCGGTTGGATCTTCAGCAGGTCTATGTTTTCTTCTCATTAACGAATAATTTGGATGAAATGTTCTACGTCTGATGATATGGTTCTTCAAAAGGAATATATATATATATATATATATATATATATATATATATATGTGTGTGTGTGTGTGTGTGCATGCCACTCGCTCATTTTTGAGCGGCGTGACCTACTTTCTGCGAGATAAAAATTTTCTTCGAGCACAGCGCCGTTTTTACACGCGTGTTTACTCTGCAGTCTCTTGCAGCAACGTTTTTCCCCATCGTGTAAATTCTCTATCTTCCTCGACTCACGAGGAATTCACTTCTGAAAGATCATGGTGGAAATACATTGCGTAAATCGTAGATCTGCAGTCGCGCAGTCAGAAAGGATCGATGAAATTCTTTCGATGACTGTTGTATTGTGTTGTGTGTGTATTTGTGTGTGTGTGTGTGTGTGTATTGTCATGCCAATGCGCGTCGATGCGCCAAACGGCCGATCAAAGTACAGAGCTGTAAGAGTATACGGGGATGCACTGGTTACACAACGAATGCTAATAAGAAGTATAATGCTCGCCTTGTTGTCGCGTACAGCAAGGCAAACGGTAGTTGAACCCGCATCATCTCTCTCTCTCTCTCTCTCTCTCTCTCTCTCTCTCTCTCTCTCTCTCTCTCTCTACGAGCCTCATCGTGCCACAAATTGTTTCCCTTCCAATCTGAGGCAATTTCTGCGGCTCTCGAGTATGTATGACAAGTAATCTCGATTATCCTGACACTCTTTCTACACTCGTACTCGTTTGCTGTATTCGACATTTCTTTTATTTTAATACTACGTAACGCGTGCAGGCTCTTTACTCCAATGTAGATTTGAAAAAAAGATTGGATAAATTCATAATGATGAATATTCGTTTAAATTTCGCATGAGTTGTTAGTTGCGTTAACAACCGATAGTTATATATGTTCAGTTATGCTCGAACACAACATCCTCGTAAATAAGCCAGTTAACGGCGAGTAAATCCATAAATACGAGGAGGACGTTTTTAAAGTATAGTTAGTGTGTATTAGTTGGGCTTAAATTTTTCCTTGTGAAGCCCGCCGACGCCTTTGTACAAGATTATTGCTTCGCCATAATACTTTTCGTATTCACATAATTTATTATTTATACGCGTTATACATACGTTCTGCTGAAAAAATAAGATTTTTCTTTAACTTCTTACGATTAGTACATTGCGATAGAAGTAGCACACAAGTCGTATCTGTAGTATCAACTTACCATTTTCGGTACAATAATGAACTACTTGTGCCACGGATAGGCGCGACATAAATGCGGATTTGTGCCAGATTTCAGTCACGCGATAAGAAGGGACTATTTCAGTTTTTTCAAATTAAGAATCCGATTTCTATACACTGTCGAATTTGTAATAGAAACATGCTCAGCTTGGTCACAAACTGTCAGCTGGCGTTGAAGTCTGCTACTCTTCAAGATGATCCGATGGATTGGAAAGAGCTTGACAGTCATAGACGTCTGTTCGGTTTCAATAAGAATAAAACGAGTTTAAATTCTAATTCCGTTAATTTCATGTCGCAAGCGTAATTTCAACGTCTGAATATAATATCCTCTCTCGAGTAGGGCTAGCGTTTTCGATGTAAAATCCGTAGCGTCGCATCGCTAGAAAAGTAAATAATCCGAATGTCTTCCTCTGTCAATTTGAAAAAGCAGCTTCTACACCCACGATTTTCGTTCAAATCGTTGCAGGCGTGGAACGGAGTGGCCGGGGAGGAGGACACGAAGCGTCGTAAGATGGACATAAAGCTCGAGTCGGAGGACGCGAACTTTGCCTTCCCCGAGGTCGTGCAGGGCGTGCAGAGCGAGAGCAAGAGCGCGAGCAGGAACAGCATCGCCCACAGTGGCAGGACGCCCATCAACGTCAACGGCTCGGTCGGCCGGGTCGTCGGCGTCACCAGGCCTAGGTCGCACTTGGGCGTGCTGGCCAAGAGGGCGCCACCCGCGCACCAGGGCCCGGTCACCCTCACCTCGACGTTGTGTAAGTTTGAGTTGATATCGGCTGTGCTTTCTTCAGCACTACTCCTCGGAATACTTATAGCTTTCTCAATAACAATGTCCCCGCCACTGCAGCTAGCTTATCGAGAAACGGCAAAACACACCTGCAGATTGTCTGTCAGCCCGAGCAACAGCATCGAGCGCGTTACCAGACGGAAGGATCCCGCGGAGCCGTGAAAGACCGCACCGGCAATGGCTTCCCGATCGTGCGATTGATGGGTTATGACAAACCGTCGACGCTCCAGGTGAGTGCGACTCGTTGAAGCAAACTTGCGCGTACGATATCGCGAGGCGAATCGCTTTAATCCGTCCTCTTCTCAGGTATTCATCGGCACGGACCTGGGCCGCGTTGCGCCGCACATGTTCTACCAGGCATGCCGGGTCAGCGGGAAGAACTCGACGCCGTGCGTCGAGCGCAAAGTCGACGGCACGATCGTCATCGAGGTGGACATGGACCCGGCCAAGGAAATGCTCGTCACCTGCGACTGCGTCGGCATTCTCAAGGAGCGCAACGTCGACGTAGAGCATCGCTTTCCACAAGAGGCCGGAATCCTGCAGGGCCGCAGCAAAAAGAAGTCGACGAGGTGTCGCATGGTCTTCCGCACGACCATCGCCCACGACGATGGCACCAGCGAGACCCTCCAGGTCTGCTCGCAACCCATCGTTTGCAGTGAGTATCCGACTGTCGATCAATAAGTCTAATGGGCGTACCGTCACGTGTTTCCATGTCAAATACGCGTACTGCTACTTACAGCGCAACCGCCCGGCATCCCCGAAATCTGCAAGAAGTCGCTGACGTCGTGTCCGTGCACCGGCGGCCTCGAGCTCTTCATCCTCGGCAAGAACTTCCTGAAGGACACGCGCGTCGTCTTCCAGCTCGACAGCGAGGACCTGAGCTCCTCGCTCGAGCCCCACTGGGAGTGCACCGTGCTTCCGGACAAGGAGTTCCTGCAGCAGACCCACCTCGTCTGCGTGGTGCCGGCCTACAGGCGACTGGACCTCGCGCCCTCGGAGACCATCAGCGTCAAGCTCTACGCCGTGTCTTCCGGCAAGACGAGCGAGCCCCACACCTTCCTCTACACAGCGGCCTCGGCGGCGCCGGCACCCTCTGTCGGCAAAATCGAAAGCGCGCAGCCCGGCCTGGCCGCGGCCAATGGAGAAGTCGTGCTGGCCTCGAAGCTGCCTCAGGCTACGTCCCTCGTTGTTCCTGGAAGCGTCACGTCCAATGGTGAGTTTCTCTCGTGTGCGACGACGATTGCCGGCGTCGGAAAAACCGATTAACGGATTCGTTGCATTTTTCCTCCGCTCTAGCCGTGCTTCCAGCAGCTGCGGGATCAGCGAGTTTTCTGGGGGCCATTCAGCCCGCCGCATCCGCCACAGTTCCAGCCGTTAGTCCAGAAGTTCTGAAGAGCGACCCGAGTCCTCCGCCGGTGACAGCCGCGTCGCCCGTTACCCCGGTGATGTTGTGGAGCTCGCAGTCCAGTAACCAAGGCGCTTCCGCCGATGTGATGATGCCACCTCCAACCAATATGGTGACCAACCCCATGATGACGAGGAGATCGTCCTCGAGCTTGCAGCTCATCCTGCCCGACAATCTCAAGACCGAAGTTCTCGACGAGAACAGTTCGAGCAGTCTCATGGGCGACAACAGCATGTCGGGCATGCCTACCTCGACGCACAATCCCACCGCTGTAACCAGTCCGCTAGAACAGATGGTCAACGAGAACTCGAGAGACTCGTCGCAGAGCAGTTTGATCAGAAACACCGTGGCGGCCAATGGCTCGCCGGTACAGGATGCTCTCCTTGGTGTCGTTGACATGATGAGGAACCAACATCCAATGGGCATGGTCACGCAGACGTCGCCCTTCAATGGCATGCATGAACAGTCGCAGGTAAGATTGTCAACGCCTACTTCTTATTTCTTATACTCAACGCTCTCTATCTGCATGAATGGCTATTTTCTTCTCAGCGTGACTATTCTCGTCAGTTGGCTCTAATTGCTTATGATATACAGTCGAGAAGCCGTAATTTTCAAAAGTAATTCTCTCGTTAAAGTAAACTTGAACATTGATAAAAAAATAAAAAAATAATCCTCTTGTTTGATAAATTAGCTTATCCCTTAGCGGTCTTAGCGGTAGTAGTTTATTTTGCGTCGCTAATAAGCCCTCGCGGTCGAAGCGATAGAAGCTTAAAAAAAAGCAGAATAAAGTTTCCAATCGAACAAAATAGATGAAGCTAACTATTATAATTGGTTTTTAAATTCATTCCTGTTAGCATCGCAGTCAATTTAGCCGAAAAGATACCAATAGCCAGTTTGACCATTTTTTTTAAATCCAAATATTTTTTCAATCATCACAATATAACCAATATTTTTATTATTCTTCATGACCATTGCAAACTTTTATTAAGGACTAAATGCACGTTTCTAGGTAAAAGTCTTAAGCCCGCACCATATTAACAAAGACGCCAGTCCGATAATGACGAGCGAGGCGTGTATTGCGAGTAACATGCAGAGTCCCGGAGTCGTAGACCTAAGAATGAAGCATCATCAGCCCGAATTTAACGGCATTGGTAACGGCAATTTAGGTAGTTTCGCCGCGACACCCGCCGATCAGCCACTACCCGCGCAAAGTGGCCACAGCATCGAGAAATACCTCAATCAGATTGAGTCCACGGTAATGAAGAAGACCGATCAGGTACCATTAAATAGTGTGAAAAATTCTACCTTACCTGCATTAGTTTGATGTTTTATCTATTTCGTTTGATTGGAAAATTTATTTCTCGAAATGTCAACCTTGTCATATGATAAATTTTTAACAAGAAAAAGCGAGCTTAAACATAAGCTTCCATTAATGAAAATGCTATGATAAATCATGTACCACTGGTTAATATACATACATACAGATATTTATATATTTAATAATAGACTGGTTCTATCACTTTTGCTTAAATCAATTAAACCTACTGCGTATTCATAAATCTTTGATCTAATTAATAGTAATAATAGTAAAAAATAAAAAAAATAATAATGATAACAATTATAATAATGGCAATATCTTAGTATATGATATAAAAAATTGAATCTCAAAAGAATAAACTTTTCTCGAAAAGCCAACTTTTAGGGAATGATTAAATGTTCACATCCTTCTTATATGATCGTTTTTAAAGCTACGTTACTATATTACTAAAACAAACAAAAAATCTCTCCGCTCTAGGATTCAAATTTCGTGCGAGCCTCTATAATAGCGAGTAGTCAACAACAGAGTCCAAACATGTTGGCTCCATCAACGACAAATGTGCCGCTCGACGATCTTGTTAATTCCGCTGTCGATTCGCATCAAATGGTTTCGCCTCTGAGGCCAGCCAACTCAAGTCCTAATGCTATGATCAACCATGTCGCTGCCGTAGTCGACCAGCACGACCAGACCATTAGTAGTCCGCAGCAGACTACGAGAGCTACCCCACCGATTCCCGTCAAGACGATGCTGCTGGAAGCCCTCATGCCCTCGAACAGCGTTTCGCCGCTGAGGTACGTACTTAATAAATCCTGTCCAAAATTAGTAAAATTAAAGTTCGTTAATAAAACAACGGCACGTTCATTGCAGCGTGGATGGCGGTAACACAGGACCGAGCGTACCCGTCCAGGTACAGGAGCCAACACCAGACGACAGTTTACTAAAGAGCATTAACGCGGCCTTATTGCCAACGATCCAAGAGTCGCCTATCGTTACTGCAGCAACTGCCGTAGCCGTCGCCAGCGTCAACTCGAGCGTCAATGTCACAGCCCACAATCCTCTCCAGGTATCGCCCGAGGTGATGCCGAGCGTCGCCACGGCGATGCAGGCACTCGCTCAGGATCCGGTCAATTTGCAACAGCAGGTCCAGCAGGTCGAACAAGTCGTCGCGCAGGCTCAGCAGCAGGTTGAGCAGGTATGCTAAGATCGTGTGTCTATTTATGTGCATGGGATTAGCATATTCATGAAGTCCGACTTTCTATGCCATTTGCATATTAGATCTAATACCTCTGTCGATCTTTTACTTTTTATTTTCACTCTTGACACTATAAGAAATTGCACTGCGTACTTAGGGTCATGGTCATAAAACAAATTGAGAATTAATAATAACGAACAATAAATTTACAGGTCGTGGCTCAAGCCCAGCAGCAAGCAGTACAGGCTGTGCAAACGGCGCAGCAACAGGTGGTTCAGCAGGTAGTTCAGCACGCTCAAGTGGTTCAGCAAGCCGTGCAGAAAGTTCAAGCAGTACAGCAAGCTCCAGCAGCACCAGCGCTTCAACAAGCCGTGCAACAGGCTACCCAGGAAGTGGTCCAGCAGGCCGTGCAACAAGCGACCCACGAAGTCGTCCAGCAGGTTCAAGCTGTGCAGCAGGCGGTGCAACAGGCCCAGGCTGCCCAAGCCATGCAGCAAGCCGTTCAACAGGACATTGGCTCGATGCTCAATCAGCCCGCAGGATTCGTCGCCGAGGCCAGTTCAGCTCTGGCCAGCGGAGCTGCCCAAGAGCCGAGCCAGCAAAGACTAACCACTGCTGCTGAGCAGGCGATCAACAACGTCATTACCAACGCCACTCATGATATTATCAATAACAGGCCGATCACCACGACTACAGCTCACGCTATCATTGCTACCAAAAATATTTTGAACAGCGTGGCAACACAGGTAAAAACTCACTCGCTCTTCCTCGCATTATTTTTAATCTGTTTAATTGAACGTGGTTATTGAAACTCGGGCGATTTACTTTTTCAGAGTGCACAACTTATGAACAGCGCGATGGAAGGCATCCTGCCAAAATCTCCAGCAACGCAACAAAATATAGTTGAGCAGGTGGCCAGCAAGTCTCCGCCAACCGGGCCGATACCCATGCAGACGTCGTCAAATGTCGCTCCAAGGCAGCCGGTGGTGAACCAGCAGACGCCCATGCAGCAGAACAACGAGCCACCGCAGGCCCAGCAAGTGCCACAGCAGCAAGTCCAGCAAACTCAGGCCGGCGTTCTTAGGAAGTCTGAGGCCACGGCGAACGGCATGATGACGCAGGATCTCATGACTGACCACGAGCTGCTCAGTTATATTAATGCAAGTTGCTTCGATCCGCAGAACGGATTTCTCATGTAGTCTGTCGGTGATGATTGATTGTCGTTATTGTTCTTGTTGAGGACTCGGCTGACTAGTGCAGGACACGTGAGTCCAATCATAGTTTGTCATTGAGTGTTTTACTAACGGTTCTTCTTTGTTTTCAAATTTGGTTATTATTATTATTATTATCATTATTATTATTATTATTATTATTATTATTATTATTATTATTATTATTATTATCATTATTATTATTATTATTATTATCATCATTATTATTATATCATTGTTCTTGTCGATGGTAGAGGTGATACAGGAGCGAAACTCAGTGGCTTCCGATATTTTCGGAAATTGGTTCATGTTTTCCGACTCGCAGACTAGAGAAATCACAAGACGAGTGCACTACATACGTAGGACCAGTCGATTAATGAATGATCGTCGTATGTAAAAAATTCTGTACATAATAAATGAATTAACTTTTAAGGGATTAGAGTAAATCGTTTTCTAGAGAGACCGCTGCGTTCAAAATGTATTCATGACGATTATTAAGTTCTAAACTGTCATCAAATTTAGTAATGATTCTTTTATCATTATTTTTTTCATTCAATGTGTACATATATACATTTTTGTTTAAATTGAAAGTTAGTTTGACAAAGTACAATTGAAATTATATAATTCGCTTCGTTATCATTTATGAGTTTATGTTTTTTACTAATAGAATTAGTGTAGGTTTGATGAATGCCATTAGCCGATCATTTACCAATATACTATGACCCTGTGATGAATTATCAACGAAGTGTCAATTGATATGTTACACAAATTTGCTATTATACTTAAAAAAATCAAGTATACACACGCTGTTTATTATTCATTGATTTATTATTGATGATTTATATTCAATAATTCATTTTTACCATAGAAATCCAAAATAAGTTCCATAGAAATTACAAAATGGTCAAAAATTATATTTTCAAGTGACATTATTGTTGTCTTCAGAATGCAGGAAAAGACACTTTATTGATAAACTTTGAGCTTCATGCGATAGTTTGAAACATAAAAAGTATAACAAAGAAAACTGACAATGAAATTATCTGATTTTAGGGAAATTGATTTGGTTAAAACATTAAAATCTGATTCTAGTAACAAAAAATGCAAAAAGTTGTCTACTTTGCTTAAAATATTAATTAAAATGGTATCATATTTTGTAAAGTTAGCCCGCCGATACTGAAATAAGCCCTATGAACGGAAAATTAACACTTGGTGAATATTAGACAAAAATAACAATGATTCGTTGAATTTTTAATCACCGAAAATTAGTCCATAAAGTTTGAGCCGTAACCGTTTACTGAAGGTTAGAAAAGTTCTTTTGTGAGCATTGCAACTGTATCCCTACATACCTAGTAACACAAAGTGCTTAGAGGGTTGAAGGCGTTGAGTCTCACAAATTTGTATGTAGAACTTGAATTTGAATATAGTAAATAAAGAGAATATTGGATTTATAACACTGTTTACAACGTGTAGCTTATACGTAATTTCAGACGAATTTCGGAATTAGGTAAGGCAGGCCTAATAGAGACGACAAGTGGTAGTAATTGTTTTTAAACTTGTATTAAAATTAATTAATTTGACGATTGTGTTCTATATTATATTGATATATAAGCCTTAAGAAAATCATCGGTTTGTCTTGTATTCCATTCTAGAACAACTAAAAAAAGGTGCCTTTCGAAATCTCGACCAAAATGTATCTCTTCATTAAAACAAAATCATGCATTCGAGTTCAGCGAACGGATGGTTGTATGAAATCAGACGAGTGAATGCTTGGATAGAAGCAGGCGAAAAGTTAAAAATGAGGATTAGAATTATATATATTAAGGATAGGCAAGATGTCGCCAATTACTAACGTTAACTAACGACCATGTTACGTGCTATTTCATAACTATTGGATTACGTCTATGAAAGTTATGGAATGCCCTTATTACTATTTACTATTGACTTGATTTCATTGCGAAAAATGAATCATCTTGTTGTTTAACTATTCGTTTTTTTTGCCACATTATCAAGCACCTGTTCATTATTATTTTATAGGAATTTTTTGTTTTAATCGTAATGATCACTGCAGTTTTTTGTTAACTAGTACTCAGAAGTAAAATACAAAGGAGCATGTGTGCGATATATTGTGGATATATATGTGTGAATGCCGGAATATGTGCGCGTGAAAAACAGTAGCAAGAAAAAGAATTTTGAGAAGTAAAAAATACATAAGGAAAAAGGGCAGTTGTCAAGATGATATGCTCCCCTTATTTTATGTGTGATTATACGCTGATGTTATTGTCGATTAAGTAAACGTTCATACAAATATATCTATACAAATATTAACATGTAAAAAAATGATATAGAGATTATATATTATAAACTACGCAAGTTACGACGATCTAGTTGAAAGTATATTATATGAGAGCGAGGAGAAAGGCCATATATATATATATATATATATATATATATATATATATATATATATATATATATATATATATATATATATATATATATATACATACACACACACATACAATAACAATGGTTATATTATATATAGATATATAATATATATTTTTTACGTTTACCCAAAGAGAAAAAGAGTAAAATGTGTGTGAATTTCTATTTTCGTGTATTTTGAAAATGCATTATTCTGTGTATGCAGCTTATATTATATATTTATGCAAGTACACATCTGCATATATTTCCATATATTTGTACGAACCTGATGTACCGCACGAAAAATTGAACATTCATAGTAACGGTAAAGACGAGTGTGCTTAATAGTAATTATTATTTTTCCGAATTTGTAATGGACTGTATAAGGAAAAAAATGTCAATGGTGCTGTGAAGTACACTGAAAGCCTCCCGAATGATTAAAATCATCAGATATTCTCTATCTGACAGAGAAAGAAAAAGAGAAAGAGAGAATTCGTTCACAATATTGGGTTTTCACGGATTGATATTTTGTATTTGTTATACGGACATTGAGCATCTATCAATGCGTATACCGTGCATCGCTTCGGTCTAACTCATTTTTGCGAGTCGGAAAACTATGTATACGAAATTCCGCCTCTGCAGTGTGAATTCGAAAACAATTACTTTGTTAATGTATTAAAAGGCCCAACGATTGCATATTTACACTCGAATTCTCGAAACATTAAGTTTTCCCTGTGCTACGTAATACTTGTATACTCTGTAAACCTGTTTGTAACTTAAAGAAACGTAATAATATTAACAGCCAATCGTTCAAAATGCCTATAATGCTTGTATATCGTCGATACTCCTAGGTTGGAAACATTTAATTGAAAAAAAGATTCATGCATCAATGAGCCGTAGATTTTATTCTTTACTACACGATTTCTTTTTTCTAGCGAAACTGTACGATCATCGATGATTTTGCTTTGTTAAGTTTCTTTTTGTAAGATAATATTGTGGTCTTCAACGGCCTCTTTGTTTTTATACCTATTATTATGTGTAACATACAATTTTTGTAACAAAAAATGGAAATCATAAAAATAAGTTTTTGCTGAATTTTACGTAGAAAACTTTCATTTTGCAGCGCTCGCAATTGCTTTATTTACTTTACAAATATTTACACGATATGCTTTCTTCTTTTTTTTTTATTTTACAAAATCTAGACGATTGTGTTTTCTTTTATATTGCACGCATTTCTTTTCTCAAATTATCAACCACTTATCGTCCTCGTGACTGACTCGACCCTCCTTCAAGAGTTTCTCCAAATGATGGTTCACATTCGATGCGCACGCTGGCCAGAGGTTTTTCGGCGTGTCCTAAAAGACAAAGTAAGGTCCAGTCGAATTTTTTTTTTTTTTTTTAAAGAAACTAAAAAATGACTCGTCCAACCAACCTTGTACATAGAGTCGACGATATCCCAGACACCGCAAGCCTCTCGACCCCTTCTGCCCTCGAGAAACTGCACTATCTGTTCTTCCCTCTTCTGTCTGTGATCGATGTAGGCCTGAATCTTCGTGCTAGGATCTCGCACCACAGGTCCGTGTCCCGGATATATCAGTTTAGCGTCCTGCCGCAGGATCTTTTTCAGCGAGATGAGGTAGTCGTGCAGGTCCTCGAAGACGGCCGAGGTCTCGCCGAGGATGCAGTCGCCGCTGAACAGTGCGTTCTCCTCCTCCAACACGAGACAGGCGTGATCGGTCGTGTGACCCGGGGTGTGCTTTATCCGCAGGTTCGCTCCTTCTATCTCTATCAGCTGCTCGTCCTGATCGTTCGTTTTTATTACAGTGGAGTAAGTTGAAAAATGTATGCCAAGTAATTTAGAGTAGTGTAGATTTTAACGCCTCGATTATAATTAACAGCGATCATATTATACGGTGATATATCACAATAATACGACCTGCGCCAGTAGCCGATTGAACCTCGAACCTGATTTGTTAGATTAAATTGCATGAATCGGCATATAATATAGGCCTTTCCGATAAAACCATGTGTGTGCTAAAAAGAGTTTTTACATTCAAAGGGCTCCAAGCACCGGCGGATTCCTCGTCCTGCTCGCCGCCAGGGTCGCCAGTAGACCGAGGCAGCTTCCAGACCGTCGCGGGACTCGATTGCGGATTGCCTTTCAGCAAACTCTGGACCGCCCTGACGCCGCCGATGTGGTCGTGATGCCAGTGCGTTACTATCAGGTGCTCAATCGTCGCGTTTTCATCCGCCAGGACGTCTTTGAGGAGCGCCGTGTACTGATCCCCGGTGTCCATGTCCCCGGAATCGATCAACACCCGTCTGTGCAATATTTTCAGAAAAATTTAATAATAACTATGGTTTTGGATCAAAATTGGTTGCGTCTTTTTTCATTGAAAATTTATATTATCCAGAGATGTAAATAGCGAGATTAGTGTGGACAAAACAATCTAAAACATTTATTATATATATTTTTTCCCATACTGTATAGCCTATATAAAACATTGTTTTTTAACATGAGGGTTTTATTTATAAAGATATTCCAATTGTCAAATGTTTTATTATCATCCCTGCAGTCCAATTATGCTCCTGCAATTTTTTGTCAATCTACTTATACCATGTGCACTTACATTATAATATAGATACTTCGATTTAAATTTCAAATTTTAGTAATTGTTCGAGTTTAAAATCATTTGTTACAATATTGTTAAAAGCTGTAAACAAAATATACAACTATACAAAAGTGGAAATAAAAATGATAAAAAAAAAATGATAAATTGATAATTAATATGCGAACGTCATAGGTACGATAGACACATATGCGCAATAAATCATGACATGTATGTACATAAATCAGAACAATAATAATAAAGTCATCCTAAGCAGTGCACACACACACACACATATATATATATATATATATATATATATATATATATACACTTATACTGCAATATAATGCGTGATATGCGAGCAGGGCATGCCGTACACACTTATATAGGTATACATGAGTATGGTGAAATATTGCAAATAATAGGCGATCAACTACAAGGCCGCGCATCATCAGCTATAGCTGTGAATAATAATAAATTAATAACAATTGACAATGCCACATGCGTACTTGCAACCAGTACCGACGAGATAAGTGTTGGTGCCCTGCAGAGTCATGGGTCCGGGATTGCAGCCCAATATCCTGATGACTCTATTGGACAGGCGCGAAATCAACGGCAGCGAGGTAAGCGTTGTCATTTTGACTGCGATACCATAGGTACTCATATCCTGCCGAATTTATCATGCGATGCTCTCGCTCTCCGTGCCCAGTTACTTATAAATTATAAGCGAGTCTGCCATCTGGCCGTCGGGCCGTCCGCTGTGTTCGCGCGCACGCGCAGTCTTTCGTTCGTGACCAGCTGACTACGCGCTGCGCGCACTTGGAAAAAGCGTGCGGTTATATAAACTGCCTAATGGCGGATGGGATATTTCCGCAGAACGAGTGAAAAGTAAGCGCAGGGGGATCGTCGAGCGAGAGCGGTTTAGTCGAATTTTTCACTCGGTCTCAGGCCAACCTCTCCCAAAAGATGGGTTTTGGAGACTACCCCAAGGAGTACAACCCCGCCATACACGGAGTCTACGACCCTGCCCGTTACTACGGCCCGAGTAAGTGCTGTAAATTAGTCTTGTAGCAGGCGATCTTGCGCAGTCGGCTAATTCGTTAGAGCGCTATTGCATCGAGTCCATCCGCGAATTTCGTACGCGAGGCTTTCCTGCTGTTTCCAAAGAGGCGTCGATGCGGATCGGTCTTTTATGTCGTTGTAGTTTTTACTTAGCTTCCTAATGACAAGTTGAAACTTAACCTCAAATTAAATTGCTCAGTGCCACACTCCACTTTTACTAAAATTATTTTACCATTATGAACGAAACTCGCTTTCGATCGATAGATGCATGAATTACTATCGCAAACTGTATTTCATGGAGAAAGAATAGTTATAAGTGGCGTTCCTTGATGAATAAACGAAAATCTTGAATGATCGGTCGAGTGAGATTTGATTGACCTCTATTCAAACTATTCTCAAACTGATGATGTATCTATGACATTTTAGGGGACACTCCGTTTGGCCAGGTGAAAGTTGGTGAACTTGGAGCATGGATTGGTCGTCGTAACAAGAGTCCACAATCTTTCGCTGCTCTTTGCTCAAGAGCGTGGTGGCGTTGGCAACACAAGTACGTGCAGCCAAAGCGTACTGGAGTTGCTCCATTCTTCCAGCTGACTTTTGCTGGAATGGCACTCTTCTACTTTCTTAATTACGGACGCATCAAGCACCACAAGAACTACAAGTACCACTAATCTGTATGTCAACGTAGCTCTACAAGTATTTTCAGCAACTCAAAGATTCTGTTTAATACTATTATTGGAAAATATAAACCATTAATCAATAAAGTGTAATACAGTTTAAATTAGCATAAACTGTTCAAAAATTCCTTTTAAAAAATCAATAAAAACACCTTGAAATGTGACAAAATTGATAAAATTAAATCTAATGTAAATCCTTGTGTAAATAACTCATGTTTTGGCAGTTTTTTAAGCGCAATAATTTTTATCAGTTCTCTCCTATTACTGAATAATATTTTTGCAAGTTCTTTTCCCTAAAGTACTGAATATTGTCAAGTTCAAAATGAATTTTTGCATTACATAATATGTTGAATAACCCAAAGGTTATAAAACTAGTATATCAAAATTTACTCTAAATAAAATAATCATGAATCTTGGTTTTTGGAGAGACACGAAATAGTATAAACATAATTAGTTTCATTTTAAGTACGTGTATCGTCTTAAATTTGAATGGTAAAAATAGCAGCAACTAAGTAATGATAAAAAGGTTAATATGTGATTACCTTTACTAATGATTCTGAAACATCGAATTAAATTTCTGCAATGTGCTGGTATAATTTAACAAAGATGTCATTATTAAGAAAAAAAAGTAAATATTTCAGATGGATTTTCTTTTGAATGAAAATCAATTGAATTATGCGTTACAATAATCATGAATTAATCTGCCGTGATATAATTGGTCATGATCTGTTAGCATAACAATACAAATGGTTTGATCACATTATTTTTATTAGATAAAAATGTCAATTAATAAAAGACTTAACTTTCACCTGCGATATACCAAAAACACACATATTATTATTTTGGAGAAAAAAATTCTTTCTGCAAAAGTCATTGGTGGCCTAGTATGCCTTCAAGTTAGCTTTCACTTCAAAATTATCCTGTATAAGAAACTCTTCGATTATAGAAGCTATTACGAGACCGATACTATATGACTCAATAATCTCATTCTATTTATAAATAGTTGTATCTTCCAGGCAGATGCTATAAAATATTGTACGATACACGTGTCATAAGTCCTTCATGGCACGGCGTCAAGCGCAATAATTTGTGTCTTTCACCAAATTAGACTTTACTTTTTATTTTACTACGCATCCAATTGTTTAAAACAAGCTTGAGTTTGTAATTTGAAAACTTCATTAGGCCCAAACGCCAATTTCTCAAATTTTTAGAACTCACTATCACGAGTGCCAAAATGTATAAAGCCTAGAGAAACAAGGCCTAATATTGATGAGACAATACATTTTAGGGCATCGGTATTTAAAGGACAAAATTTATAAGGCTCAAAATTTATGAGGCCCAATAACCCAAAATTTATAAAGTCGAAATTTTAAGGCCTAAAATTTCTAAGTCCTGAACTTATAAGTCCCACTTTTTTTTGGTTAATTTATTTAGGTACATTTCACACGGCACACTGCATACTGTTAGCCGCTTAAGATAATCGTATACGAACGTATAAATCATACAATTAACTATATCGTTATTATAATGACGTCTTTTTTTTCAACAGGTACAACGCAATTGGTGCACTTCTTTCTGATGTAGCGGACTATACCTACCTACGAGAATAGCCGTTGCGCGCGCGCTTCTTCATCTTCAGCTTCAGCTCGTGCACCGATTTGGCAATCATTTTTTTATTTTTTTTTTCTAAATCTTCTTTCCACCTCCTTGGGTTTCCCTTCCTCGGCTGCGCTTTTCGCTCACCTTGCCTCGCTTTTTCGGTGACACTGGTTAACCGCAAATTTGTGACTTTATCAACTGAGTACGCGGCTTACACGAGCATTATCCCTTTTTTATAAGATTATGATATTTAGTGTCAATATTAGTAAGTATAGTATATTTTTCAAGTTTAAGGGAGGGAACCTTGTCTAGAGGGCGCTCGAAGAGGTCAATATCGCAAATTTCAAACTTTGTGGACTTATACAAGTACACTTACAGCCTTACAGGCCGGCTTGCACAAGTACTCTACCATTTTTTTATAACAGATTATGGTTCATGACATTGATATTTGTTAATATAAGAAATTTTGGAGAGATCAAAGGTAGAAAACCTAGTTAGAGGGCGCTCGAAAAGGTCAAAGTCAGTAAAATTCGCAAATTTGGGACTTTGTCAAATAAGTGCCGGGACACGAGTATTATCCCCTTTTTCAGACAGGTTATTGTTCTTTGTAATATTAATATGGGTAGGTAAAGCAAGTTTTGTAAAAATCGAAGGTAGAGAACCTTGTATGAATATGAGTAGGTAAAGCAGGTTTAATAAAGTTTAAAGGTAGGAACCTTGTCTAGAGGGCGCTCAAAGAGGTCAAAATCGCAAATTCCTAGTCTCCCTGTTCGGGTCGTTGTCGATTAAGTGCTAGGCTTTTACAAATATTATCCCTTTATTCAACTAGCTAAACCATGGCGTTAGAAGAAAAAAAGCACTCGTAGTTGTCAAAGCATTGTTGCGCATCCCACGTGTCGCTAAACATCAGTGGACTCAGTTGCTACATATTTGTACATCAAGGACTTGTTGTCTTCGGGCATAAACCTGCAGGTATATGTAAAACACGTCAGAGGCATGAAGCATATTATACGAGAAGTATCAATTGTAATTGTAACAGCGTATAAGCATACGAAACAATTATTTAATAAATAAATCAAAGACTAATAATATTGTATATTTTTCTGGTTAATAAATGATGAAATTGGCGGTATTGTATGATATCAAGATAAAAAGTGTATTCAATTTAGTAGTAGCCAAAGTCACGGTGCAAGATAGAAGAGAGGTAGTTTGTTCTTACTCCTACTCTGGTGACAAAAATTAAAAAACGTATAATTGTACCATGATAATAAAGTGAATATTTTATAATATTATAGTATATAAATATTATGCACCTATCATACATTTCTTTATTTAAACATTGTACGATCAAATAGGCGAAATTTGATAATAAATAAAAAACAACAACAAAGGCGTGAGAGTGATATTCATCGTTTTATAGGTTATGAACAAACGTGAACAACAGGTACAACATACAATATTGGTCGAATAATAATGTACATAATATATTCTAATTGATAAATTACTAATGAAATAAGTACAATTGGTATACAGATCGGGTAACTTTTTGTCGTCATTTCTCTTCATTTTTTAATTCTCTTTGGGCTGTGTTTTGCGCTTTCATTTTTTTTACTCTTTCTCTCGACTCTCTCGCATATTGTCGTGACTCATATCATTACAATAATATAAATATAAATATTAAATATAAATATATGCATTTCAATGTATAAATCACTCGAAAAAACGTGAAAAATATTCACTCGCATCGTAACTGCACTTAGGACGAAATGCATGAGGAAAATCACAACTTTTTGCGCGAACTAATTTATGTCATCGAAGAATTTCGAAAGTTTATCTGTCTCTGCGCTCTCGTTTCCGCCGTCATAATATTATTTATATGAAAAAGATCGCGTGCGCTCGCTATAATAACGACGATATTCCAGTCTCGCTTATTCTTATCTTGCATAGATTTTTTGTTTTTCATGAAAAAGTCACGTGTAAATATATGTACAAATGTATAAAATCGCACCTCATCGAAATCGAAAGTTTACAGATGTGCCACTTAACGAAATAAGAGGACGAGAAAAGAACCGAGCGAAACACAATTTCGTGTATTTTTTTTGTAAAAGTACAATACGTTGTAACGTAATTGAAGCACCTGCGTGTTTGATACTGCGAAACTAGGCCGACGTATAAACTTTCAGTATTTCGACTTGAATTGATATTTCGTTCGTGCTTACATTACACATTACTATTACAGTAATAGATAGTAGAAGACTTTTTTCATTGCTGTGCATTTGAGAGTACATATAGGGAGAAACTGGTCGTCTCCGTATAAAGATGGCAGTAGTAGTGAAACGCTTTTGCGGTACCGCAAAAAGGTTGTGTTTCTATATAATCGCGTCTTGAGCTAAACCTCGGTACACGAAATACGCATTATATAGTGTGTGTGTGTGTGTGTTTGTGTGTATATATATATATATATATATATATATATATATATATATATATATATATATATACACGCGCGCGTGCACACTCAGACACACACACACAAGAGGCCAAACTCGCAAAGAGTGTATATATTTATATATATAAGCTGCTACAGTAACTCTGCGAGTTTGGCCTCTTGTGTGTCTGAGTGTGCACGCGCGCGTTTTTCTTCCTTCGGAGCCAAGTCGATCGACGAAACGACGCCTGTCTCTGCACGACTCGACCGTTCGATAAAAAAATAACGAGTTTGTAATTCCACAGGAGCATCCACGCAGCAGCGCGTAACTCCGAATATATACAGCAAAGTAGCTGTTTTGATTAGGCTTCTTTGATTCTCGTTCTTTGTAAAGTTAGGGTTTTCCAGCGCACTAAAATTGCAGAGTCCAAGCGATAAAATAACGTATAGCTTCGCCAGAGTCGCCGTCGCGAAACTCGGCTCCGGAAAGTCGAACGGGAAGGAAAGTAACACGATGCGAGGGGCGTGACAGGGCATCGGGTAACGGGGATACAAAAAACGCATCGACGCGCTATAAGGGTTGTTAGGCCTGCTGCTCCGTGGCCGCGCACTTGTCGTACATGGCGTCGAGGACCTGCACGAACTTGGCGTGCCTCTCGCTGGCGTTAACGAAGGCGCCGCGACTGCCCCAGAGAAATCTGACGTGGAACTCGGTGCGGAAGGCGTCGCTGATCAGCTCGTCGCTCCGACAGCCCTCGAGGGCGATCTCGGCGTTGCGCCGGAAGAGCGTGAGATTCTCGGTCATCTTGCGGGAGGCCTCGAGGTGCGCCCACATTATCGAGAGGCCGCAGTCGGCCGCGGAGTTCTCCCACGGCGAGAGCACCGCCGCTGCCAGGGCCGAGGGCGGCGCGTTACCTGCGTGCGAGAATGAAATAATGAGTGGGCGCGCTTTATCGAGTAGGCGCATCGTGAATAAATTGTACAAAGCTGTCGACGCACCGAGGACATCGTCGTGAGTCCGTTCGTTGAGCAGAGCGATGGGCAGGACGTGGGGTATCGTGGTGTTGGGCGCCTGGGGATCCGTGCACTCGTTCATCGCCCGCAGGGTGGGCCTGAGCTTGGCCTCGAAGGTGAAGGCCTCGTCGGTGTGCTTCTGCCTGAGCAGGTGCCAGGTGTCGGTGAGCCTCTGGATCTGCGGCAGGCAGAGGGCCAGCATGATCGAGCAGAAGCCGAAGAGGTTGCCTAGGGCGGTCTTCGTATCGATGGCCACCTGGATCCATCGGCTTATCGTCGCGGCTCGCTCCGCCGGCGTGCCGCAGGTCAGCACGGTCACAGCCACCAGGAGCTTCAGGCACTCGGTCCTCTCGATCACGTCCAGCCGGGTCTGCCTCGCATAGGGCAGCACCAGGAGCTCCAGG
Source organism: Nasonia vitripennis (assembly GCF_009193385.2). Classification (NCBI taxonomy): domain Eukaryota; kingdom Metazoa; phylum Arthropoda; class Insecta; order Hymenoptera; family Pteromalidae; genus Nasonia; species Nasonia vitripennis. Next base: position 21,241,142 of record NC_045760.1, read on the forward strand.
CCGCAGCGGCCGTCCCGGAAGTTCGGCGGGTCCTCGACGTGAACCTTGCAACGGAACAGCGTTCGCCGGGTGAGATGCGGTACGTGCGAATTGATTGAGAAAGAGCAGATTGACGGAGACTCACCTTGAGCAGCATGTCGACGTCGATCTTGGTGAGGTGCGAGGCCAGCACCCTGGAGGCCGTCTCGTAGAGCATGCCCGTGACCGCCCTGAGCGCGGTGGCGTCAAGGGGCTTGTGCTCGACCGTCGGCAGCAGCAGGGTGTTGAAGTTCTCGAGGTCGAGGACCGAGGCTATCTCATAATTGGGCGTGGTCTCGAGTATCCGCCTCTCGAGCTCCTGCCACTGCCTGATGTCGAGGTCGCTCAGCCCGAGGGCCTTGGCCTGGTGGTAGCTGCGGATGATGATGCCCTTCATGGCGGGCTGCATGGGCAGGGCGCAGGCAGCCGCGTGGGCCCCGGCCTCGAACTCGCTGTCCCCGGAGCCGTTGCCGCTGTCGCTGCCCGAGGCCTGCTGCTGCTGGCCCTTGCTCGACTGGTGCTGCTGGTGCTGCTGGTGATACGGGTGAGGCGGGAGCGGCGGGGGCTTGAGGTGCCGCGGGACCCTGGGCGGCTTGGGGGGCGGCAGGTCGTAGGCCCCGGAGCCGGCCGGCAGCACCGCCGAGTTGTTCCGCGGCGTCTGGTAGTGCGGCTCCTGCAGCTCGCTCGGCTCGAGCTGGCGCTGGTGCTGCAGCTGGAGCTGCTGGAACTTGAGCGCCGGGTCGGAGATGACCCTGCAGATCTTCTGCCGGCCGAGCGAGAGGGAGCAGCTCATCTGCTGGCCTGCGCCGATCGGCGGCACCCTCGGCAGCGTGCTGGACTGGAGCTGCGGCGCCTGCTGCTGGAGGGGCACCAGCTGCGGTGGCGGCGGGCTCTGGTAGTGCTGGTACGCCGTCAGCGACTGGCTGCGCTCCTTCTTGCGGGGCACCCGGGGCGGCGAGCGCGTGCTCGTCGAGAGGGAGGACGAGGAGGAGCTGGCGCTGGGTCCCGGGGCCAGGAAGGCCGCCGAGCAGCCGCTCGACAGGGGCAGCCTGCGGTGCCGCGGGTTCACGATGCGCGCGCCGCTGGCCTGGCTGATCGGCCGCTTGCTGCCCACGTAGAAGGTAACGAGGTCGGCCACCGTGTCGAACGCTTCGTCCTCGAGCTGGTACTGCACGCGCTCGTAGACCGTGTCCGGCTGCAGGACCAGCTGCAAAAGCAATTGTTGTGATCATCAGATATGAAGCGTCGGAGGCTTTTCGAAAGCTCCGTGTCTTCCCCGCTTGGATAATGAAGCATTATGTGTACCTTGTTGATGACGAAGTGGAGGGCCTGTCCCTTATGCCTGACGCTGAGCACGTAGTTGCCGGGCTGGCTGCTGCAGTCGCGCACCAGGAAGTCCCCGTCGTTGGGGATCTCAGCCTCGGCGCCCTTGCGACCTCCTGGTAAGCTGCTGCCATGGTACCAGGCGTATGAGCGCAGATCCCGGGGGTCGATCAGGTCGAACAGGCGCAGCTCGCGCTCGAGCAGCTTGCGGACAGACTCCTCGACTGGCTCCTGCGACTGAAATGGAAGCACTATTTTGAAACCGCTAGCTCTGAATTTTCTAATTACCACTAATTATAAGGAACTGGTTTCACTTTACTTCTAGAAGATAATAATAGTGCAATGCGTTATACTGAAAGGTAAAGTGGGCTTTTTTATACCTAGCGTGGAGATTGCGGTACTGCAAGTTCACACGAGGTTACAAGCCCGCATAGTCCTTGGTGCACACCATAGTTTTTGTAGCGCATGCATTAATTTCTGCGTTATTTCTTTTTTATATTATAAGCGAGGTCGATGTAATCGTTTTTAGACTGAGCAAGTAAGTGGGCAAACTATTGAAAACGCCTGTATTGGCAGGCAAAATAAAAAAAATACGATGGGTTAAAAAAGGCAGAAATATTGTACATGCGTTACAAAAAGATATTTTGTATAGAAAAAAGGATGAAACGCTTCCTACACATCGAGGACCTCGAGTAACGTGCTCAGGCCTGATCAAGTTTTCCGCGCTGATTTCATAAACCCGTCGACGCGAATCCGCAAGTCCCGGCTTTTGTGCAGCGCGGATTCGCGAGCTTTCTGCCGAATCGCTACGCTGGCGCTCGATAGTGATTTTACGGTCGGCAAAGCAAATAAGTATGCAGCGCGTTTTGGCACGTGAATTTCCTTGTCGCGGATAACTGGGTGAGGTATTTCTGTCGGGCTCGAGTCTGCAAACCTGCATAGGGCCGAACGAGAATAGCAGGCACACGTGGGACGGTCGGCACGTTTCGCGACTTTTATTTCACATCGCGCGGAACAATCCGGGTCATGACTTTTGGCTTGCTTTTCCGCAATCGCAACAGTCTGGAGCGACGTGATATTACAATGTTCGCATTCGGAAAAGCAAGATTCGCGGAGCCCGCATAATAGTGGTGGCGGGGTGGGGGGGGGGCGGATATTCGCGCATAGGAGCGAACGGACGCAAAGGGCGCGTTACCTGCATATAGGCGCGTATAGAATGAGTTTTGTCGTGCGCACGGAGCGAAAATATGAATCATCGCGTGACGTTTTCGAAGTTTGTAAGCGTGACCGAAGACCAGACTGACAGCATCACTCGCTGCGCGACTCGGCGTCCTCTCAATCCAATCGCTCCCCACACGCCTGACCTTGCCATTGTATGCGGGATTATCGCGCGATTGCGTACACCTCCATTACACCCCCGACGAGATTTCGCCGCGGACGGAAAATTCCTGCGAGCGATGTCAAGCATCGCGAATGTTCGGCCGACAGGACTGATACTTGAAGAAGAAATTTCGATTTCCGGAGCAATCGATGAATTTCCCGTTCGAGACGGAAGAATGCTGCAGTATTGCGGACTCACCATACTAGCTCGTGGACTGGAACAGCCGGAGGCTGGGGCCGATCCTCGGGGTGGCAGCAGCAGCGGCTCCTCGTGCTCCTGGTCGCGACATCCGGGGGGCTGGGCCGCGGCGCCGGCGGCTTTCTCCTCGCCGACGGCTCTGTGCACGCAGAAAGCCACGGTTACGTACTACTGCTACTCGGCCGCGTACAACTCACAGGCTCGGCTGCATCGCAGTCCTCCTCCGCCCCCCTGCGCACTCCCTGATTTACGCGATTTTCTATTACGAAAATTATGAAATTTCGACTCGGGCGCGCGCGGCTGTCAGGACTGACAGCCGCCGCTGCCGTCCTGTGCGTGCGTGTACGACGTGTTTTTTCGACGCTCGCCCGTGCTGCTGTGAGACGGAGAGAGACGGAGGGAGAAGCCGCTTCCCGAGTATTGTGTCGTGCATTTATACACCCATTCACGGGGTAGGGAGCAGGGTTTGGCCGGGTGAACGCGCGCACCCCAACTGAAGCGCCGCGCGCTTGCGCACTCGGCCGGACCGAAGACCTGTATAATACAGAACCGGAGACAGGGGCGGAATGCGGCGCTGACGGTGCCCCGAGGCGTCCGCGATCGAGACCGTCTGTGGCGTAGCAGGAGTAGGGGACAGGACATGCACTGGGATTTTATTGTTTTCTGCGCGTTTGTCAATCCGACGAGGGTGGCTAATTTGATCGCTCCCGCGGGATTTTTCGCTGATTTTGTGGGAGAAATTTCCTTCTGATTTGATTTCTCCAACCTGAATCGCTCCCAGAAAGGCCAGGAGCCATAAAGATGATTAAAAGGCGAGTCAACTTTTACTATGCACTTTTACGAAGCCCGCCGATCTTAATTTAACCAGTCGATTCGAAATCGATTTTCAAGCTTCCAGCCGATCCATCACACATTTATTGGCAATCGCGCGCAAGCGGACGTCGTCACCCCCATATATTATAAGCCGCGCGGCGTCACTCGGGCAGAAAAGGGAGAAGAACCAAACCCAGTTCCCCACATGTCGTAAAAGAAAAGAGGAAACGCAGTGCACCTCGCGCGGAGCGGGTCACCGACCCCGGAGATCTCTTTAAAAGCTCCTCTTCGAAACTACGAGCGAGAGCACGCGGACGATCTCTCCGCGCAATCATGCATCTCGCGGGCGGTCGGAGAGCGTAGAAGGGTCAACTGCACGACGGAGACGCTGGCGGTGCACAATAATCGGGGAAAAAGCGAGTAGACGACTCGCTCTATTATAAATAGCCTACTCGTCTCCAAAGGAATCTCGCTCCCATTCACCGGCCCTGCGCATTGTTCGCCACCGCCGCTCGTGTGTATAGGTAGACTTATACACACCGGCCGGCTTTTTTCCCGATTCGTGCCGCAGACGCTTCCGTTTTCCTATATGCCCTACTCTTTCTTAGGTTTCGTGCCGCTGGTTCTCGCTGTGTTTCTCGAAGAGCCGCGAGTTTGCATCCGCGAGTGTACTGCGCGAGAAGCTATTGGGCGTCGATATTGCGGGGGATTAATCCGTTCTCGGGGTTATCGCGATGCGAGATTTTGAAGAAAAGCGACTGTGCTTCATTCACTTAACTTTCGTTACTCTGTTTGTTGCGGATGCAAATGAGCTTTCTGAATTGAATAAAAAATCGTTTAAAAGCCATATAGGCGTGAGTCCGGAGAATATCGACGCAAAATCAAACAGGCCTGTACCAATTCCGGACAAAATCGAGTCGCCGGTCGATTACTTATTATATGCCTCTACGCCTTCCACACTCGGGGGCTGCTATAATCATCGCTCTCGGATAATCCATGTACACCCATTCCCGTCACCTCGTTAAAATTCGATCAAATTCTTCCGGCGTCGAAAGGGCAAATCGCCGGCGTTGCATATCAACTCGGGGGACGTATAAACGGAATCCTTTTTACGAGCCATGTATCCCGAGAGAAACTCCAGAGACGAAAGGTGCGGGCGCGCGGGAGAGCACTGCCTTTAAGAGCGCGGAGCCCCCTTAGAAATTATTGATTCGCGAGCGCGCGCGCTCGTACCTACCCTCTCTCTCTCTCTCTCTCTCTCTCTCTCTCTCTCTCTCTCTCTCTCTTTCTCTATGGGGTAGTCCCCGTCGCCGCCGCAGTCGCCGCCTCTCGAGGGTGCGCGGAAAAAGGGAGCGCGCGCGCACCAGATGCGCCTGCGTCTGTTTATTAGCCGACAAAAGCGAGAGAGAGAGAGAGAGAGAGAGAGAGAGAGAGAGAAGCTATGGCTTCTCTGTATCGCCGGTCGTTATTCGGCGTAGGTACGTGTACTGGCATAGATGAGGCGATCGCGATATGGTCTTATTCCGATGGCTTCTCGCTCTGCGTACGAGGACGTGATCGATCGCGATGTGATAGTCCGACGGGCTTTAGTGCTGATGGAGGTGTTGGGATATGGGATTACGATTTTTCTAACGCGGCTCAGGCCGGAAATTGAAATGTTTGCTCTAGGGTTGGCTGCACTTTAATTGGTTATTTGAGATATAGAAAGCCAGACTCGAGCAATTATTTACCGGCTATTATATTATTTTGCTCTTAAAAAAAAGGATTTTGATGGTGGCGAATTACATAATAATCATTTGAGTTTTTTATCTGATAAGAGCGAGACTTATCATTGAAAGCACTGTTTACGTTTTGCAAAAGTTTTTATCGCCTACTGACCAGTCAACAGCGTTTTATACTCGATCAACGTTAACGAAGCATCTCCTTCACATCATAGAACATAAAAATGCATCTCGCTCTCGAAATTGCAAAGATCTTCCCACCTCGAACTGTTATCTAATTAACCCTCGAAACAAATTACTTGCACTCCGCACGAAGCTCACACCCCGTGGTTTCATCATTGGTCCTTTATCCGCAGTACGTTCCTACTGCTCAGCGGCATTTTTTTACTCTCAACGACCGTGCCGCAATGCGCGGGTTTCATTTGTGCCACTCGAGCGCGGCTTTTGACGATGGCAAAGATCAAGCGAGGCTGCAGTGCAGTGTGTGGATTTTCAAGTTGGAGCTTATCCACTGCGCCCGAGGAGAGTGCACGCGCGGCATTTTTTATTCGTTTGACGGAATTTTTACTTGTGTATGTGTGTGTGCGTGTGTGTGTGTGTGTGTGTGAAGAAACTTTCTGCTGATTGCAGCGAGTCCTGGTTGTCGCGTTTTTAAAAAACGTCGCGATCAAATTTAACCATAAACGATGTTTTTTCTTAAAGGGGAAAAGTCCCAAGAGTTTTTCCGTACTTTAAACTTCAGTTGAGAGGTGACCTTGGTTTTAGACGAACATGTAGTGAAGCGTAAGAAGAAGAGAACTTTCAAGACTATTTAAGCATATTTTAAAATTATATGGTGTTACACATCGCAATCAATTCAACCGATTAGGAAACCATCAAGAACATTTTCTCCCTAGAGCTTGCACTATCAATCAGCCGAAATCTCGTATTACACCAACACGGCGCGGCTCAGAATCAACTCACTTGATGGTGTCGGTGGAATCGCTGCGCGAATAGGGCGCGGCAGCATCGCCTAGTACTATCTCCGACGAACTTGCTACCAAAGTTCCCCGTCTCTGATCTCTACCCTCGCTGCTCAAATCCTTGCAAGAGACGGAATTGGCGACGAGGACAACGCCGTCGCGCTGCTGTTGCTTCTTTCGACGTCTGCTCGAGCCCAGAGCCTGGTGCAGGCCGTTCGCCGATGGGAACCTGAAGCTCCATGCTATACCTGGTGACAGAAGGGTCATATAGTCGATAATTTAGGACGTGTTCTTTGTTGTTTTCGGGATAGAGTGTAATTAATAATATGCTCTAGAAGATAAGTTGACGGTTGCGATGTGTATTAATTTCAATCGAGGATCAGATACTCTATGGAGCCCAAGGATCGATGGAGTATTCCTCGTGGAATTCACCATCATGTGGTGTTGCAGCGACTTGCCGAAGTATGCGTTTATTGCGGAAATATTTGTTTTAGCATATTCAAATTCTACCTTTGTCGGTTGGCGTATCGTAAATTATTATTAAATCATTCTTCGCTAAAGTTATTTTTGAAACATAGCCGCCGCAATCCACTGCTTCTTTCATCTGTATTAAATGCAATTATGTACTCGTGCGAAAACGATGAAGTATCCAAGTATTTTTATCCTATTACCCAAGAGTTATTCTTGCAAAAGGAAAAATAGGATGAATAACGCGCACGCTTCGAGAAAAACGCGCTGTACGTCCGAATACCTATTATAAACGCACGAACAAGCGATCGGATTCAATAAAACTGCAAGAAACACTCGTCCGAGGTCGCCGCATCAACGAGCGAATAATTGTCGCACTGATGCAGACCCCGATCGAGGAAGCATCTGATGATTTATCAGGAATCGAAATGAATGAATGGCTCGTCTAAAAGGGGAAATTTTTTAATTTTCAAACGCATACTACGACGATATTTGCCCAAGAATGCGCGTCACGCACTGGTGTGGTGCAGTTCCAGAACTTCGTCAGCAAAAATACAAGCAGCGAGTTTACACGTGAAAAAAATACTGCTGTGCGGCCTGTACGTACCTTGCGATAAGCGTTATCATTTTGTACATAGACACGCGGGGGCGAGTACGGAGCGAGGGAGAAAAGCGGTACAGCTATCTCTCCGTAGTGTGTGCTTTGCCCGTACGTCGCATCGATTTATTTCTCCCGCGAGTGAGAGAAGAGCGTCGTCGGCGAGACTTTTTTTTAGTCCGGGAGGATGACGCGACTTTGTCTTCGCGGCTCTGGAATCCCAGTAAGAAACAAGTTTCGCGCAGCTGCTGCTGCTGCGACATATTCCAATCCACTTGGACGATATTGCGGTTTCGGAGTGTTATCTGTCTCCGGACTTCGGCTGTGATTTACATTGCCTCGACTCAATCCAGCGCCGATTTTCCCATCGATATATTCCAATATTATCGAGCGACGTGTACAGAAGAGAAACCACTCAAGACTCGAGCGCAAAAATGTGTGTGTGTGTGTGTGTGTGAGAGAGAGAGAGAGAGAGAGAGAGAGAGAGAGAGAGAGAGGGAGAGAGAGGAGATGCGAAGTGCGCAGACACTTCGGAGAAGCGAAGCAGCGCCATTAGAATTTCAAGCGCGCTCCGCGCCGCCAACTCGAAATTATTTGTGGCATTCCGAGGAGTTACTCGACGCATACGAATTTCGCGCGACGGCAGATGTTCAGCTTATCGGCTGCGGATCAAATGTCGCGGCTGCTGCACTTGCTGTTTCTCGCGGGTCGTTCACTGCAGGCGGGCGAAATCGACCATGTTTAGCTCCGCAGAACTCGTCCTCGATCCCTCGCGAACACAACAAACAACGGGAGCATAGAGCGAGAAAGTCGCCTCTACAGGTATAGGTCAGCTGATACTCACTCTGGCTGCGTCTGGATTTCAATTTGCTGGAGGATTTGCCCATCGCGCACTGCCACACCGTATAATAATAGGATACACACTGTGTGACTGCGGAGCACTGACGGACTCGCTCTAGTGTGTAGACGTCCTGTGCACATGCCGTACCGACGCCGACTGTCTATGCTGACTGAGAGAAAGACGGAGAGGGACAGAGAGATAAGAGCGAAAAGGCAGAGCCGTGCGCGCGTACAAGTGGGGAATAATGCGAGGAGCAGAGGATCACGAAGCGGAGAAGGGAGTATAGAGCGAGGGAAGTCGCTGCTAATCGTTAACTTTCCAGATTATTATGTACATAGCAATAAGTTCATCTTGAATGACTGATCTTTGATGAAGCTCGAGATCGATGCTTTGTGCGTGTATTTTTTGGAAGATCAAAAAACTGAATTCTCATTGGCCGCAATCCGTACGAAAGTCTGCGTTGAAGCTTATGGCCAAGGTCGTATTTAATAACCGTCCACTGAATATCCAAATGCTTCTAAAAAGCCGCGACTGTTCATTGATATCGTGTGCTGGAGATACCGCACACCAATTCTTCTGTACGTCTTCAACTTGCGCAATTTTCAGGCATAAATTATACGAAACCACTCGACCAGCTTTACTATACTATAGTATTTCCCCGTCGCGAAAACTGAGTCAAATGCGCAGCTCGCGGCAAGAGAAGAAAACGCTTCAGCTCGTCACAACGCATACACCGCGAGTACAGCCAGCCCTTCTCAAAGAGCCTCTTTCTAATCCGAAGGTGAAGAGTAAAAAGAACGAAGGCAGCAAGGCGGTCAAGTGGTTTGCATTTTCCGCGCCTACATGTGTCGTGCTCACAAGAACGTGTCATCGCGCTCGCTGGAAAGTATTTCGCGCGGTTAAATCACTCTATCTCTTGAACAAGCTGTTTACTGCGATTCGCAGAATTAGCGGCGCCGGTTATAATTTATACTGCGATGCCGGCTTATGTGTACGCTCGATATCTGATACGGTGCGTGTGCCATGATCAGAGGAGGAATGTGCTCGTGCTTTGATTATTCGAAGACAGAAACATTCGGTGTGGTGATTACTTTTTCAAAACTATAATTTATTAAATAATTTTAATCTGCATTCCTTACACGCAAAGAAGACAACGTTTACGAGCAACCGCTTTTGCCACCGAGAGTAACGTGGTTGCCGCTCCACAGGTGCACAAGATTTTTAGTCGAGTTCGTTTTTGATATAGAAGTATGAATGAGCGATTCTCCAAGAAGAAAAACCAACATTTGTGAATCTGAAAATGGTGGGGAAAAATGTTCAACTAAAACTAGCCGTAGTAGGAACAAACGGAAGATTTCTTTATTTCTCGGCTAACGGCCGTATACGGGACATTATTTTGAAAAAGTTAAAAACGCTGTTGGTTTTTTTCGTAGAATTCCTCACATACTGTGTGTATATAACAAAGGATAGATCCCAGAAAACGAAAGCTTCTCGCATGTATGCGATAATTAGGCCCTGTTTATTTGGTGCTGTCTTTGTTTTAGAATACATGTGTCTTTCTATATTATTATTATTGTTATTTTGTATTTTTTCCAACGAATCACGTTACAGATTATAAACATGTTTCATGGTCAATTATATATTCGTTGAAAACGCAACGACAAGTGTGGGTGTCGATCGCCAACGAAAGTCTTGTGTTCAACTTATAACGAAGTTGAATTTGGTACAATGATCTATTTCGGTATATAGGTTGCGCGTTATAAATTTTTTGGTTCAGCATTTTCTTTCGAAATGATAACACAATATATCCTTCTTCATATACATCGGCGGTTTATACATATTGGATTCATTATTATAAGAGTAATATTTATATGTATAGTTTTGTTTGCATATGTTTGCTCTTTCTCTTCTTTTACAATCGATAAAAAGTTTTGCAAATTGCTTTCCCATCTTCTGCCAGTGTTAGACAAATGGTACGCATCGAAGGGTTTAAAAAATATTTACGAGTGATTGCGTACACATCTCAAGAGTTGCGGATACTGTCGCGCTTTTACAGTGAATGCTGAAGTGATGAATTCGGATTATCTCGTTTATTTCATTATATGGTTTTTAATTTTCTAAACGCTACATTATAGAGCACAGGTGAGTTATTAGTTACACTCTTACAAACTAGACAGTCATTTTCGTGTTGGCGTGTTTAGGAAATTCTAAACAAGTACACTCGCATCCTTAGCACAAAATTTCATGAGAAACTACTCGCATTTGTCTTGCGGCTTGCTATGTTTCATTCTTTTTTTATTTATTTTTTTACTGTCATGTATATATGTTTTTACAGTGTCACTGTTCGTCAACGACTTGTACTTTATTGAAAGTTCCGTGTTTGCCTTCGCAACTGATCTATTTTTTGCTTCAAGAAAACACTTTCCGACATTTCTATTATACGTAATGTAGACATTAGCTAAACACAAACATTCGCATGCATAATTGTTTCAATAATAATTGCATAACTACACAGTGAACGTATACATCTTGGAGATTATGATTTTTAAAATTATTAAATATCCGTTGTATATATAGAACTTTCACTATGTGCCTTACCCGAAGAAAGTAGCCAATGCAGAATAAAATGTTAACAAGTGTTTTCTTCAAGGATATTGAAAAAGAAGTTACTATGCAATATACTTCGGATGTCTATTAGACCTATAATTACGCTATTGTGGTAGCCCAGCGGATATCATGCGGTTATCACGTTCAACTTATGTTTAGGTATTTAGTGTTCAGTACAAAAACCGCTGGCTGCACTCCGTGACTAATTCGAGTTCCAATTTTTCAAACGTCCCATCAAAATGTCCATTTGCCTTATCATTTCTCATTTCTAAAATCGAGAGTTCATCAAGTTTTAAGTAAAAATTTCGGCAGGTACATAATATTATGTTTTCTATATGTATTAAGACTTCTCTATATCCTTTAATTATTTTAATGGCTCTTTATGTAACAATTGTTGAGATTTATTTCACTAGGGCTCTTATCGTTTCTCAACGATGTAGCGCAGCAGATTTAGAACTTTGCTATTTGAGACATCTCTTTCTTGAAAAAACTCAGAATTATTTCAACGTATTTTGATTGATTTCATTGCTTTGACATTATGTAAAAAATTCATATAAAAATCGTAAACTATTTATTATTCTTCGCAAGTACAGATCGAGAATAGTTTTAGTTCAATTAATAGAAAAATTAACATCGCACTCCTTTTAAAAATGATTTTAATTATTTTGAATGTTTCTCCTGACAGTTCAAGTACATTTATCGAGCTATACAAGCACTATATATATATATATATATATACGTGTATATGAAAACGTTTTTTTTATTGCTGCGATATAAATATACGCACAGCAATGATTAGTGCCTCGGCTATAACCTTCTTCCAATTAATATATGAACGTGAAATTAATGCCAGACGAACCTGGGCCGATTCATTTCTCTATAGACACTGCACTTCTGTGCAATTTCCGAACAAATAAAAAATTCTCAGTACTGCGATAACGGATTTTCTCAGTTTTCCGTTTCTTCCTTTATTTTAATTATATAAAAATCAGACCCCTTAATACTACCACCTATATAAGAGCCGTTAAAATTTACACTTGTTTAATTAAATAGAGATTGTTAAACATAAATGTGCGCTGTTACAAGTACGTAGTATAATCATGAAGGTAACGCGATTTCTCGTTTTGCAAAGATAATACGCGACTTTAATACTCGTCAATGATTTACTTTCATTTGTTTCAAGCGCGAGATTCCGAGATTTCGCGATGTAATTTTTAACTAATTTTTAACGTAATTTTACTTTATTTTCGTAAGTTTTCATCTACTCGATAAAATAGGTTTCATATTGGTTTCCTATAATCGTCAATTGTACACACGTGTATAATTGACTCTATAAACATTTTACCTTTAATCTTCTTTTTCTGCAATTTTCAAATATCGTGCTGGCGTCTAATGTATTACGTGAAAATTATTTCCTTATTTCATATTAGGTGCTTGGATATATTTCTACGTATTATATCGCTACGTATCCACCATACGCTGCAACAATTGCTTTGTGTATTTATGTTGATAATTTTGAACTTTGAAATAATGAACTTCAATATCACAAATTCATGTTGTGCAAAAAAGTACGAGTATTTTTGAACAATTTATACATAACGTACAAAGTTGAATGCCTTGACATACTCAAATTATTATTTTTAATTTGTTACTCACATGGCGATTAAACGATTAAATAATCATCACGAGACACTGTCACGGTCAGCCTTATAATGCAAACGATTATTGTAAAGAAAATAAGTGCAATCACTGTCATGGAAATGAAAAGTGTCGAAACACTTTTAAGTATGAAATTCTCCAATCGTAATCCTCGTCCGACACACAGTCTCGTCGAAATTTTTTTGTCTTTTGAAAAATGTAAAAAATAATTTCTCTAGTCTTTGCATCAAGAAAGCTCGATGTACTTCCTCGCACTCCCCTCTCTTTAATTCCACTGTATTCCAAAAACTCTCATTCCTCTCTTTACATGATAATATACCTATATATAAGTATATGCAACATGGAAAAAAGATATGCCACAATTATGTAGGCACTGGCCCTCAGATTACACATTTTACCAGACTTTTTCACATCGATAGCACGTTTTACACGAGTAGCATACATATTTTTGTTTGTTACAAATTACAAAGGAACCTCAGAGCGAATCAGGCATGGGCAGTCTATATATGTTTGTATATCCGATTATACGAAATGTGCTAAGCGTTTTTTTTCTTATCCAGATACATCATCGCGTACGCATTCACATCTAGATGGAAACTTACTCGTTGACGTAGTTGATTCGAGGGACGTTATACAGATTCTCTTTCTTATCGATCAAGGGCATACAGCGTTTAGATAAGTGTTTACAGATACAGGTACGGGCTGAATTCATGCATCTAGATAAAAAAAATGCGCGGACTTACCAGCTTTTCCAAAATTTCGCATCGCCCACGGCCGAGCCGCGAACCTCCTTCTACAATAAAACCTTATAGAATCATTCGAAGCAGAATTTTTGCTATATGACTTCCATCAGCTACTACTCCCATATAGATTTTCGCGGAAGCACCAAAGAATCTCGTCTTGCGCAAAAGAAATTTTCGAAACGCGATCGCTCGATTGCTTCTACTTCTTGGGTTGCTCCAAGCGACGACGACGAGATCGAGTAAGAAAGCAAAATGCTTAAGTATTTGACGCTTAGAGCAGGAGACAGGCCGAGCCGTGCATCACTTCTGATACAAACATCGGCGTACTTGCGCTCAGACCGCCGTCCGACTGCTCGTGGTACTTGTCGTAATCTTGGTACTTTTCGTAGCCGCAGTCGAAGTAACGACTCTGCAAAATGATGAAGAGGGGGAAATTAGCATGACGATGGACGAGGAAACTTATTTTACTCTATGAATTTCGGGGCACGTGATTAACATTTTTAGATTTAAGGATTCTCGTATAAAATGTACATTGCTCGTCTTCTTGCTGTTGCTCTAAAGTATATTCAAAGTCATGTATATTGAAAAAGATTTGAAGTGTAAAAATGTTAGCTACGAAATTCTTTGATTAAAGTAGACGATTTTACTAAAGATATACGGATTTATTAATGATTAAATTAATAACGAGTTAATTAATTTGACTTCATCCATAATCACCTACGCAAATATGCATGCGTACGTAATATAGGTGCATCTCAATCCGAGAAATTCGAGTTGAAAAATAATTTTCCAAATGGAAATTTCATGGAAGTTGAAATTTATTCAAGCGAATAATGCTTGACGTTCAAGGCAAGGCGCTTAGTATAGTACTTTTTTACAATACGAGAGCGTGAAGAAATGCGAGGAAAGAGTTGACTGCACGCTAGCTTAAATTTCGTATTTATTAAAGATGTAATATAATTCAAAAATTAAATTAATACAGCTGCGCAAGTTAATTCATTTAATTTCATTCAATCACCTGGGCGTATGTATCGATGCATACGTAGGTATACGTCAATTTGTAAATAATTAGTATATATTATTTGAAAAAGTACACATTTTTACACCGATCTACATAACCGCTATAGAAACGTTTGAATATTCATTATTTACTAAATTTGTAGACTTCTTGACCGAGCTTGTTTTGCGCAGCTTTTTCACGGGTATTAACTTGTTATTAAATTGTTATAACATATACTCCATTTTTGCTCTGAGGATTGAAAAAACATGCTTTGCGTAAAGGCGTCTTATTACTCGGCTATTTCCATTGACAAAAAACATCCACTTTTTATAAATGAAATCAATTCCTTCAAGGTTCAGATACTGTAAGAATATGATTGATACGCAATTATTTGAATTAATTTAAATTATAATTTGAAGAACACGTATCATGTATGATCTTTTATTATTCCTTTCAAGCCCGATAATACTACCTAACGGAGCTTGGGTCATGTGACAATTTGGCATATACGTAATATTAATTGATTATAAAGATATCTAAAATATTCAAATGGTCTGTCACCTGACAATCAAAGCATCTACAGTTGTCGCTCATCTTGCAGGTGATCCCCCACTGCTTGGCCATGGCTCGGTAGAAGTCTTTGCTGGACTTGTACAGTATTTCTTGTCCCTTCTTCGCTGGAGGCGCCGCCTGCTTGTTGACAGCCTCACCTTCGTCGGTGCTTTCCTCGATCGCTTCCTCATCTTCCGTCATGGATCTCGCGAGTCTCGTCTACAAGAATAAGAATTGAATTCTGGATGAGGATGCTCTGAATATGTTAGCTTGAATTTTGCGAGGTATGAGGTACTGGTGCGGATGCGTGATTTTTATGCAGTGATGGTTCGAAATTGTTGTAAGTGAAAGGATCGTATTTGTAGGTCAACAAAATTTATGCATGCCGACTAACAATGACAATGAACAGCCACGGAGTCGAAAATCAGCTCATCGCATTATTCGATTTTCAATGGAAAGCTTTTTTCTCCGTGGTCGTCCAATAAATAACACTGAGAATGAGTATAATGGCGAAAATGATCGATTGGAATAACCTTTAGCTCACGTACTTCCTCGAGGACTCGCTCGTAGGACGGCGGCGGCGAGGAGGCAGGCATCGTCGAGGTATCAGTGTTGACGCTAACGACGCTGCTCGCATCGGCTGTCAACTGGTGGGCGCACTCGCCGCTCACGACGCTCTCGGAGCTTCCCAGAGCCAACTGGTTGAGCTCAGCCGGCTGCACCGGAGCCGACTCCTCGACCTCGACGCTGTTGCTGCGACTGCCACTGCCCCCGCTGTCGCCGCTACGCGACTTTCCCAGCTTGGAAAAGCGGAGCTTAAACGGCGCCAGCTTGAACGGTTCTTGAACGGTGACCTGTCGGACCAAAGGGGACGAATAGTAAGCCGAAGTTTTTGCTAACCGCAAGGAAATTATTATTGACTAATCCTGGATCCACGCCGCCTCCGCGGGCTCGTGTGAAATCACACGGGCATATAGCTAAACAGGGCCCTTATCCGGCCCTGATTATAACGCGAGATTAATTGAGCGTTATAGCTTTTATAATGATTCATTCGTATATGTTACGAATTTTTATACTGTGAGAGATACTCAACATTCACGTTTAAACGCCGAAAAAAGACAAAGAATTGTGTTGATAATAATTTTAAATCAGGATCGGCATGGCATAAATTGATGCCGATTATAAGCCAAAGACAAATTGATACGATGTATTATTCAATCCGCTTTAACGGCGTTAACATGCACATCATTGATTCCATTGAATACATTCCATATCATCGACGAATAATACCAAATACAGTTGACCTCCGAAACACCAGCTGCACTATCAGCACGCTGAGATCTAGCTAAAACTGACGTTTTTCAGAGCATATGGGGGATTCTACGGATAAAATACACTATTTTGTAGTGCGGAAAATGGGGACGAATGAGTGATAAATATTATCTTTTTATATTTTTTAATTTAGTGAAAGTATTAAAAATGATTAATTTATCAGGCATAAGCCCCCATTTTCCGCATTACAATCTGCATGGCAGCA
The DNA here is from genome assembly GCF_009193385.2 of Nasonia vitripennis. Classification (NCBI taxonomy): domain Eukaryota; kingdom Metazoa; phylum Arthropoda; class Insecta; order Hymenoptera; family Pteromalidae; genus Nasonia; species Nasonia vitripennis. The sequence continues at coordinate 21,257,563 of NC_045760.1, forward strand.
CCTATATATGGCCACTCAATTCAAAGTATTTAAGAGAATAATTATTTTGAACTTAATATTTATGTAATTAAATAACATACTAAAATCACGTTGAAATGTTTCATGAAGCTGAAATTATTCCAATTTTTCTAAAAAGTCATAAAATTACGCGATGAAACGTTCGAAATCAATACATAACGAACTGACGTCACAAATCACATATCAAAATTACATGAAGAAATAAGTAATTTTAATACATCACAAAATCACGTCAATATTTTCACCTGGGAAATCAAGCATTTTCAGCGCATTTTTTTTAGCTCTTTTCCCGTTCTTTCATTCTAGCGTAATACATTTTCTGTTTGTGCCCTAATACATTAGGTATATGCCGTTAAACAATAGTTAATCAATAACAATTTTCCGACGAATTTAAGGGGTCTCTATAAAACAGTGTCACAAGGCACTTTTTCAGTGTTGGAACGTGGTTTTCCATTGTTTTAAACATGTACAATCAGAAAATAAATCTAATAAAAAAAATGTATTTTTCCCGTAGAATTACCCATATTTAAAATAAATCTAACCAAGATTTGATAAAGTTAAAATAACCAAAAGGAATAAGCAAAAACGATGAGCAAAATAATAAAAAACCCGAAGGTAGAAGGTAACTTTTTCTGGAACCGTGACACTTCCCTTGAGCATCAATCTGACAGTCACTGCAGTCGATCAGAAAATCCGCCACATCCAAGGTACTAACGTGGGTTCCCCGCTGCTTATCCAGCCGTGAAACCATCAGTAGCACATCCCGGCGCTTATTTATATATACGAGTGCATCTGAATCGGTCCGCTGCCGCCACGGCTGCTGCTGCTCTCGCGCGCAGTCGTCGTGGAACGCGAGGCTTCGACGGATCCTGCCTCCCTTCCTCCGCGGTACGTTGACCCAGTGACCGAGTTTCCGTTTTCCCCGACGTGTCACCGGATCGTCCCGCGCGTTTCTATATCAAAATAAATTATCTGCTCGTCGGCCGAGATGTCATAGAGAGGATAAAGGCTCGCGTCCGCGCGGAATCGACTTGAGAGAATAATATGCGAGTAGAGCGAAAAGTTATAATCGCTCTATGTGTACGTTATATCCCCGCAAAATGAACGAGCCAAGTTACAGAGGGAACAACTAAACTCTGTTTGATTATCCAAGCGGAAAATGATCGGATGCGATCAGATGCGCGTGTGTGCTTGCACGCGCGCGCGCGCGTTTTCGCGAATGTATGAACTCTGACCTCGTTCTTTTGTGGCTCTTTCACTTCGGAATCGCTCAAATTTATTTTCGTATTATGCATAAAACTTCTCTTTTCCACTTCCAGTTTCACGCACATAATTATAATATTATATTAGGAATTCGTTCAATCATTAAAGAAACGCACATGATGTCTATCGTTGTTGCAACAAAGCTACAATAGTGCAAATTGTTCCTAAGCTATTTGACGAGTGCAAAAGGAAAGGCAACAAACCTTTCAGTTCTCGCGCTGCATGGCGACAGAGTAACGGCAAATCCGGCTCGACTATATCCCTCTCTCTCTCTCTTTCTCTCTCTCTCTCTTTCTCTCTCTCTCTCTCTCTCTCTCCCAGCACTTGCGCAACTTTAACGAGTTCGATTTGCGCGGACTAAGCATAAAACCGAACTCCGCTGAAAGATCGGCTTTGTGCGCCTAAGTAGCCAATGCTTTTTCTCCGATTCTCTCAACCAAGTCTATATTGCAGCGAATCAATATAATCGGTAATATAAGTTATTTTCATTTAACTCAAAAAAAAACTCGACTCCCAGCTAACATTGCAAGCTTGCACATGTATACTCTAATGATATAAGAGTCGCGAGGAAATAAGGAGAGCCAAGTGGCGACCGCCGAACACGCTTTGAATTCCATTAGCATCGTTTCACGACTTTGTTTTTTCGCTCTGGAAGCGGGGGCGAAATTGGAATGCCAAGTAGAGCTTGATCGCTTGACGAAGAGTGTCAAGATAAATTATTAATCAAGCATATGAATTTGCTGTGGCTTGCAGATGGTGGAAACACATGATATTCCATCTATCAAAAAATTGTACTAATATTATTTGTTAGTCAACTGAATTACGCCCAAAATTGCGATTGAGACCGAGCACCAACTCGTAAAGTTAACTTTACAAAAATTTAAACACAAAGATTATATTTTCTGTGAAATTGCTATCATACTGTGGTGAAATTCCCTAACTAAGAAATTTTTCAGTTTTAAAAGCTCCTTTCAACTTTTTGAACGATTCACGGAAAATTTAACGATTATAATGTAAAAGCAAACGTGAAGGCATAATACAGGCGCAAAAATAAATTATTTATAAGCTTATCTATACGCTTTTCGGAAAATCTTCAACCCGTAGGCGTTCTTCTGCTGCTTTGGCAGCCAGAAAAAGAAATACTCTACTACGCACGGTTTAATTAATTAATGGTTTCAGTTAAGCTATTTTTCAATAAGATTATAATATATGGACATATATAATATGAAACGAGAATCTATTTGGTCGCGTGTGTTTGCAACTCTGCGGTTAAACGAAAGAGCTAATCGTCGCTTTGATGGATATTGAAAATGAAAAGTATTGAAACATCGTTTCCATTCGTCGAAATACTGCATGCACAGTTGGAGAGGGCATTTTCAGAGGACACTCCATATAAAAATCGGTATAATCATTTGCTCACATGCATATCTGCAGAGCATTAAAATAAACGCCTTTCATGTTGCGAATTGTTTTGCGACGCGAAAGATATTCGCTGCGTAAAAATCGGAGCGTATCCGAATGACATTCGTTGCTCGACAAGCTGAAAGCTTTCAGCGCCGCGTCCCGTCATCCGTGCACAATGTACACATATCTAAAAGTGACGAGTGAACGTGCAAGCGAGCGGAGCGTGCTTTACCGTTTTTATTGCTCTGCCGCACAGAAAGCCTGCTATTACAAAGCGATGCTAATCGGGAACGAGCTTGAAATTATCCTCCCTATACGCAACTACCAAATAATATGCAGTATATCATATAAAGAGCTTAGATAAGTTCAGGCGATTGAAGGCGTTCATCGTCATTTGCACTGTAATTCTTAGTATATAGAATTTATACATTAGTTTGTGACGTGATTTTTTAGAAGTTAATAAGTGACATCAGATGCAATATGTTAAAGGTATCCGACCTGCAAAAAAACGAAACAGCGGCGCACCTTCGCGATAAGTAATTCCGCGAAGGCCGACAAGCAGCGACTCGTTTTTCTGAATTAATCCTCGTGAATAATCGATGACCAAAGTCTTGCACGTCGCGAAATTCGCTAAGAGCGAAACGCGCAGAGAAAAACGGTCTTGGGGATGAAAATCTTGCAGCTCTCACGACTCTAATCCCCGCCTCGATCGACGTCCGCCCACTAAACCCTAAGCGTTCAAGCAAAAAGCAAATCACAACTGCAGCTGTACGCGCCTTATTCGCGTATCTGAATTCTCCGCGGTCCCTCGTCTTTTATCTACGGATTTCGCCAATGGCAAATAGGGATGTGCGAGTCAGAAGTCGAGCTTTGTATTTGCTTACGACATTGTAGTATAATGAAATGTATAATTAAATCAAAGATATATAATGATACATTGTAAAAGTCTTCCGTAGTCAGACATGACAAATTTTAATCGTCCTATTCGGAAAGTGGACTCGCGCAACGGCCCCGCGCGCGTGTCAGTGGCCCCGGCTTGGTGCGCGTGTCCTGGCCGACGTGGTCTCCCTCTCCTCCCCGCAGTAAAGTCGACGCTCTCGTCCTAGTTTCGCCCGCGCGCTCGTCGATTTTCCAGGCCGTACTGTCTACTTTTTCAGTTCCTTCTTCTTTTTTTCTCCTCGCAAGTTTCTACTGCTGCCCCTGTTGTCCTCCTTTTTTTTGCACAGAGCTCTCGGCCGACGGCAGTGCATTGTTTGGCGTCGATTCTGCGAACGTCCCTTCATTTCGTCGCGCGATTATGTAGCTGTTTGTCATACTTATTTTGCGGCGGGTCACCGGGCTGAGCGGCACGTGGCCGTGCCGCGTATATTCATGCGTATAATGGAGATGGAGACGCGGGATTTTGTCGGTTTGGGCTTTATGAGGACTTTTGTATCGCAGTTGCGCCTGCAGCTATTACGCGTGCCGGCTATGAGGATCGATATTTTATGGGCGAATTTTCACGGATCAGTGTGAACTGACTCAAATAATAGGTATTCAGCTTATGCACGCGTTCTTTGTTGTTTTCTTGTATGCTTGTTGTGAGAGAACAGCTATTGGGTAAGTGCTTCATACGAATGAGAATCGCGAGGAATAGTCTTAATGATGCAAGTTGCATGCAGTGCTCCCTGTAAACCAGTCAATCAGTTACAGGCTGTATAGCATGCGCTCAAAAGAGCGTAATTCCTAAAACGCGACAAAGCATACGTCGGCGCAAGCTCTTGTTACGTGGCTCATTAAAAAAGCTAACAAAAAGCGCATGTACCGATCCTGATTTCTGCATACATTTTGAAAAATTGCATCGATCCGGCGATTTTGTTTCGCCGGGCAGTTTGCAATTCCGCGGCCATAAAACCGGAGCAACGCTGCACGTGCACTATTTTATCATGCGTGCAGTCTAACAATATATGAGGCTGTTTTTCTTGCAAGCTCGAGCCAGATGAGCCAGTACGCGTCTTGGCTGTCATGGCCGCCGCACCTGTAACTTAAAGCTGAATACATAGCTGTGCTAATTTGCCGTAAACTCATGTGCCTCAATACTCAAGGCAGGTTTAGAATTCGCAATTAAATTGTAAACGTTCCTTGTTTACAATTTAATGTATATGTACAGGCTATTTTCAGACTTTCGCTGTGTATAGAATAATTAATTGATTAAGGTAGCCTATTTATGCTATATAAAATATGTGAATTGGCATACGAGTAGCACGAAATGTTTGAAATTTAATTGCAGATTCTGAAAATGCCTTGAGTTTTGCAAAATACGCAATAATTATGCAAAAAATGATGTTGGTAATTAGTGACGATTTCTCTCCATGCTCTCTACACTGAGGACATGAGTCCCCAGCAGACTAGCACAGCCAACGAATATAGAATTGGTATAGAAGAACGGTCACGGGTTAAATTGAAGGGACGAAAACTTGGGGGACTGGTAGGGGAGAGGGGGGCGAACTTGAACGCGGGGCAATACTGTAACTTTTCTATAAGTGAATTAACAATTCTCGAACACTTTCTGTAACTTTTAAAAGGCAGGAAAAGTGTGTCTAAAAATTAATATTTCGGCCTGTGAGATCAAAAAGTACACATTAAAAGGGTGATTTTTACGCCGGGTCGCTTGCTTTACGTAAGTTTTAAGGCTAGATATTGACAATTGAATTTTTCAAAACCCTTGGGGCTAGTTTGTAAATCAGGTACGGGGCAATACTGTACATAAGATTAACATAGATAATTTAATCTGTATAATATTGCCCCGAGACCGTTATAGGATTGCCCCACCCCTGAGGCAATTTTATAAAAGTTATGCTTCGTTAAAGTTGTAGACGGATTTTTACAGTGGCCTTTTAGGGAGCTGAAAATTTTTGTATAACAACTTTAATCCAAGTACTTGGAACCTTATTGATTGATTTTTTATTTTCTCTTAACGGTTTTGAAATATAAAGCGACAAAAAAGCGTTTAAGTTCGCCCCCCTCTCCTCTACAGTCTGTTATAGGTCTCTCCTATACAGTCTTGGGGTACAGCTATGGTGTAATATAGGCTCTGCGTGTATTTGACCGTCCTTCTATACCAAGTCTATATTCGTTAGCACAGCTATGTGTGCAGAAATGTTATATGGCGCGGCGGCCATGACAATGCTAACGCGTACTAGCGCCATCTGGCTCGAGCTTGCTGGGCAAACATCTTCATTCAGCTATGTTATAGGTGCGGCGGCCATGACAGCCAAGACTTGTACTGGCGCCATCTGGCTACAGCTTGCAGGGCAAACCCAAACATCCTCATAGCGTGAAAATAGAGATCGGCAAGCTGCGCCGCTGGATTACTCGTGCGACACGCATCGATACAAATATTTTATGTGAACGCGCGCTTTTGCGTTGAATAAACTGCAAATTCTTATAGATGGATTGAATTTACGAAAAGTGCTCCACATTTATGCTGAAAGTTTAAATTTTTAGCAGCGCCCCCACGTTACACCTCAATAATCATTAATGATTTAAACAGGCTTAACAGTCAAAAAGTAGGTGTTAGTGAGTTTAAGCAGCTGTAGTACGTATCAAAGAATATTAAAAAATTAAGTTTCTTAGATAAAAGTTTGAATTAACATTTTATTTCGTCGGACAAATTTGAAGAAACAGTGGCCATTTTGCAAACTACAATTTGACTTTTTTCGACGAAATACGTCGTTATTATTTAATTTTCACTGCTTGATTTTTTTCAAACATTCTAAGTACTTATTGCAAATGCTGAAACTCGATATACGGTGATAAAGTTAGTTAATTAATTATAATAAACGAAAAACGTTTTCTCCACTAGGTGCCGGGTCACTCGAGGTGTAGAGCACTCTTAAATTACATCGTCAAAGTGTCGGTGGTTACTATAGGTAGGAGGCTGTCGCTTTCATATTATACTTTGTATGTGTATGACTTTCTAACTCGGCAAGTTTTCGAAGTTTATAAAATTCCACTGCTAATTCCAGGCGCTCGTTTTCGAGATAATAAATCTTGCACTTATGTAACAAGCATTTTACATTGCGGCAGCTGCTTCGCTAATATTGGATTAAGAGGCGCTTTTTTTATAGATGAATTTCTCTATTCGCTTGGCACGTGCACACGTATGCAAATATTTGCGGGATAGTTCATAATTTAAAAAAATTATTTGAGATTTTTTCATCTGATCTTCGTTTACAATTTGATAAATGAAAAAGAAACACAAATATCCATTTGAGAAATAAAATTATCATACATTTATACAGCGGAAAAAAACGCTGCCAATTCTTTGGCACGTAGCTTCCTCTAACATTATGTATCGCTTTAATATCTGAATTGCGTAATTCTATAAAGTTTTTGTACTTTTTCGTTTGATAGATAAAATTATTTCGAATCAATCATGTATACATAATCAATTATAATTCTCTCTCTCTCTCTCTCTCTTTTTTCTCGCATATAGCTATAATATTGTTTAACTAAGCTCGAAAATATATCACCCTCCTTTTTTTACCTGACACCTTATTTACCAAGCTATATATTCAAACGCACATGCGTAATTGAAAATCTTGTTTCTAACGAATTGGTAAGAGAAAAACAGGAAAAAACGAGCCAAAGTATACGTTAAAATCCATTGAATAAAATCTGAGATATAAGCAATGCAGTTTTCAATTATGCAAAGTATATAGGGTGAGAAAACAAAATTTGGAAGCTTAATATCTTTGAAACTAATTGGTTTCATTAACATCTCAAAAAAAAAGAGATCAAGGTGCTATATAATGCTAACTAAATCCAAAATTTGAACTTGATTAATGCCTTTTTACTTCAGTTATTGCGTTACATAGAAAAACGACTTTTTTCAGTTTTTGATTTTTTTCTCAGGATCTGCCCCATGAAATGACTCAAAATTAAAGTGGAATATAGTCCTAATCAAAACTACGTGTTTTCAGCACAAGAACATACACGAGGCAACGTGGACATCGCCAGACGGGGCCACACAGAACCAAATTGATCATTTCCTCATTGAAAAAAGACGTCATACTAATGTTCTTGACGTAAGGGCTTACAGAGGGGCAGATAGCGACTCGGACCACTTCCTAGTAGTAGCCAAATTAAGAGCTAGACTAGTAGCGAATCAAAATAGTAAGCGAGCAAACAAGGTAGAAAGCTTCGATATTGAGAAACTACGAGATAGAACAGAGCGAATTAGGTACCAGATAGAAATTAATAACAGGTTTCAGGCACTTGAAGAAGCAAACACATCGCCGGAGGGGAATGACGAACCGAATAGCTTATGGGGGGACATCGAAAAAACGGTAAAAGAGGCCGCGAACAAAGTACTGGGTAAAAAGAAAAAGCCAAAGAGCAAACCATGGTTTGACGAAGCGTGTGAACTCTGGTTTGAAAGGCGCAAAAAGGCTAAATTAGATAGCATACAAAATAGAAGCGATAGGACCGTAGAAGAGTATTCTAACGTAAGGAAACGGACGAGCGCGATCTACAGAAATAAGAAGCGGGAGTATCAAAAGAATCTTATTAGGAGAATAGAAACTAACAGTAAGGAAAATAACCCCCGCGAAATGTCCAGAGGGATTGACGCCATCAGAAAGGGTTTTAGGAGTAGAGCGCAATTGATGAAGGACGAAAACGGGGACCTCGTAACAAATGACAACGAATTACTGTCGCTGTGGAAAAATTATTTCGATAAATTATTAAACGTGCACGAAAATAGCGAAGAATTAGGGGACGAAATTCACACTGCTGAACCCCACGTGGAGGAACCGAGCTACCAAGAAGTAGAGGCCGCGATTAAAAAGCTAAAAAACAACAAAGCCGCGGGAAATGACTCTATACCAGCTGAGTTGCTCAAATATGGGGGCGTCGAGCTCACTTTCAAAATCTATAAACTAGTATGTGCCATCTGGAGAAATGAAACAATACCCGAAAATTGGAAGGAATCTATCATTATACCGATTTTTAAAAAGGGGGATAAGACAGACTGTAATAACTATAGGGGTATTTCACTTTTAGTAACGTGCTACAAAGTTCTGTCAAACGTAATACAAGCTAGACTCACTCCATTCGCGGAAGATATAGTAGGAGATTATCAGTGCGGATTTCGGCGCAACAGATCGACGAGCGATCAAATGTTTACCATAAGACAGTTGTTAGAGAAAAAGTGGGAATTTTGCGAAACCATACACCAACTATTTATAGATTTTAAAAAAGCGCACGACTCTATTAAGCGAAGCAAAATGTATCAAATTCTAGTACTTCTCGGTGTACCGAAAAAACTCGTGAGATTAATTCAAATATGTCTGAACGGAAGCACGGGAAAGGTCCGAGTAGGCGGTAATGTATCAGAACCCTTCATGATACGCGATGGTTTAAAACAAGGGGATGGGCTCTCTACGGTGCTGTTCAATTTAACGTTAGAGTATGCCGTTAGAAAAATGCAGGTTAGCCAGCTGGGCGCAACGCTTAATGGAACAACGCAGATACTAGGCTACGCAGATGATTTGGATATACTAGGGGATTGTAGGGAAACGGTAGCAAGAAACGCGGAAATCCTCATAAAAGCGGTGGAGTATACAGGGTTAGAAGTGAGTGAATCAAAAATAAAGTACATGATTGTGGATAAGCTAGGCATCTGCAGAGGGGAGGAAGATCTCAGAGTTGGGAATTTTACTTTTGAAAAGGTTAGCGAATTCAGGTATCTGGGTACGACCATAAATGATAGAAACGAGATTAATGTCGAAATAAATAAGAGACTCCATTCGGGTAATGCTTGCTTCTACGCCGTGAGTAATTTACTTAAGTCGAGGCTGTTGTCTAAAAACGTTAAAATAAGAATATACAGGACAATAATACTGCCGGTGGTTCTGTACGGGTGCGAAACGTGGACTCTCACTAAGCAGGCGGACAACCGTTTTAGGGTATTTGAAAATAAAGTCTTGCGAAAAATATACGGGCCGAAGAAACCGGGGAATGGAGGAGACTACACAATGATGAGTTACACAATCTGTACGCGTCACCAAATATTAACAGAATAATAAAATCGCGCAGATTGGGATGGGCAGGGCACGTAGCGAGAATGGGAGACGACCGTACGGCAGCGCGTGTCATGAAGGGCAGGCCGATGGTAACGCGACCTCTAGGTAGACCTAGACGTAGATGGGAGGACAACGTAAAAGCGGATCTAGTAGAAATAGGACGGGTGGGTGTCGATCGGAGAGGTGCATCTTGGGTGGGGTTGACACAAGATAGGGCAGCGTGGAAAGCTTGCGTAGATGAGGCGATGAACTTTCAAGTTCCAAATGCCACGTAAAAAAAAAAAAAATTCATAAATAATAAATAAATAAATTTAAAAAAGCTGAGATACATACGTATACGAACAAACACACACACACACACATATGTGCAAATCCACGACCGACAGCACACAACTTGGGTGTTGGAAGTTGCAAATTTCAAATTAAGGGCACGCCTACCAGACCAACTTTTTTGTTTCTTTGGGTCACCTTGAGTGAGAAAATTCCCGCGTGCATCGCCGATCGCTTGCCAAACTTTTTTGCGGGGCAGTTGAAATTCTCTTATGGGAATTATAACATTGGGAAAAATAAGAGAAAACTAGTCACGATTCAACTTCACCCGCTTAATGTTTGAAAGCGTAATCCAAAAATGTGTTCTACTAAGATCAAGGTATCTAAAAAGAGCTTTAATTTGAAGGCTAGTAAGTTAGGAATGGTTGCCTAGGTCAAAAGTTGCCTAGGCTTGAAAATAGTAAAAAATCACGAAGAGTAAGATGCTTTACAAAAATCAGCGATTTTTCTCTTTTTTTTTTAATTCTTATAACTTTTGATCCGGGATGCCAATTTTAACCACCCAGGGCTCAAATTAAATCTCTTCATCTACTTCCGTTTAAAAAAATTGGATTAACATTTTAATTTTACAATCAGCTATATATACGCCTATCAATTATCGCCGTTTTTTGACTATTTTCATTGTATATATAGCTGATCGTAAAATAAAAATGTTAATCTAAATTTTCAAAACAAAAGCGAAAGAAAAGAGCTACAATTTGAACCCCGGATGGCCGAAATTGGCTGCTTGGATCAAAAGTTATAAGGATTTAAAAAATAGAAAAATTGGAAAATTGGTGATTTTTGCCATCTTCTAGCCTAGACAACTTTTGACCTAGGCAGCCATTCCTAACCCACTAGCCCTCAAATGAATTCTTTTTTCTAATACTTTGATTCTATTAAAACACATTTTTGGATTGCGCCTTCAGACAAAAAGTAGCAATTTTCTGTGAAAACAGTCAAATTACATTTATGAAGGAAGTGGGAAAAGGAATGAGTAGTCGGGTCCTTAAATAAAAAACGCAGCAATTTCGCGGTTAAACTAAATATAAACAGTAACTTGCTTAGGCATAAAAACCCTCAGGAACAGAGGGAAAAGCCTGAGCAAGCTAGTGAATAGAAATTATTTATTTATCAAGCAAATTAATGAATTTACGTAAGCATAAAATACAAAAGTCAAAACTTATTATCTAATTTAACTTACGCAGTGAATGATCGATCCTTATATTTACAGAGCGCTCGCTTACCTAATATTTCGGGGATCAGTCCCTACAATAACGCCGCAAATCGCAAATATCGGTGCGCTGTACGTGAGACGGACCACCCTCTCTTCTGGGTAGGTTGTCGGTCGAGAAGATGGAGATATCCCGGGGTGGCAACGCCCAGCACGTCACAGGGCCCGGCTTCTCGGGAACGGGTCCAGCCCTCGCTCCGTGAACGACTTGAGACGACTCGTCGAGTCGTCGCGACCGGGACCTATAGCGAATATTCGCTATGCGATGACAGCACGCTTGTGTCTCGCCCATACGGAATTACAGGCACTTTATTTACACGAATTATAGAAATAAGGGAGGAATCACACGCGAGTGATTTACTAACAAATGTAATTCAAATTACAGCGGCTACTACAGGCACTATAAAAAAGCTACACGCGAATAGAGGCTAGGCTTCGGATCACACTGCTCTCGATCGATGCCGAAACGAATCTGACGCTCTCGCGCGCATTAATCGATCTCAGACCGCAGAAGGGCTTACGCATGCGCTCTTTCTTTTCTTGGCGCGCCATTATTAACTCGTCATCAAGAAGCGCAAGAATCAAACCGTGCTAGGTGATACATATTTTATGCGGAGACGTATAATAATACGCGAACATTCTGGTTTTTGTTAATTTTCCCCGTGTTAAATTCCCATAAGAGAATTTGAACTGCCCCGCAAAAAGTTTGGCAAGCGATCGGCGATGCACGCAGGCATTTTCTCACTCTAAATGGACCAAAGAACCAAAAAAAGTTGGTCTGGTAGGCGTGCCCTCAATTTGAAATTTGCAACTTCCAACACCCAAGTTGTATACTGTCGTTCGTGGATTTGCACACATGTGCAAATCCAGAAAAAACCGGACACTTTTGGGGGTTTGAGTGAACGAAATTGAAATTTGAGGGCACACCTCCTAGGCCAACTTTTTTGGGTTCCTTATGCCACCCACAACCCGAAAAACCTTGGGTTCCCGCGGTTACGAAATACTTTTTTTTTCCGGGCACTTTAAATTCTCTTATGGGAATTTAACACGGGGAAAATAACCGAAAATTACCACTTTTTGTCTGGAGGCGCAATCCAAAAATGTGTTTTAATAGAATCAAAGTATTAAAAAAAAAGAATTAATTTGAGGGTTGGTGGGTTAAAAATGGCTGCCTATGTGAAAAGTTGTCTAGGCTTGAAAATGGCAAAAAATCACCAATTTTTCTATTATTTACGAAAATCAGCGATTTTTCTTATTTTTATAATCCTTATAACTTTTGATCTGAGCGGTCAATTTAAATCATCAGGGGCTCAAATTGTAGCTCTTGTCTTCCGTTTTCGGTTTGAAAATTAAGATTAACATTTTCATTTTACGATCAGCTATATATATATGACGATGAAAACGGCCAAAAAACGGCCATAATTGATAGGCATATACATAGTTGATCGTAAAATTAAAATGTTCATCCAATGTTTTAAAACGAAAATAGAAGAAAAGAGCTTTAATTTGAGCCCTGGATGATTAAAATTGGCCACTCGGATCATAAGTTATAAGAATTTTAAGAATAAGAGAAAGATCGCTGATTTTCGTAAAACATTTTACTCTTCGTGACTATTTACTATTTTCAACCCTAGACAACTTTTTGCCCAGGCAACCATTTTTAATTCACCAGACCTTAAATTGAAGTTCTCTTCTGATACTTCGATCCTAGTAATACACATTTTTGGATTGCACCTTCATACACTGAGTGGGTAAAGTTGAATAGTGGCTTGTTTTCGTTTATTTTTCCCATGTTAAATTCCCATAAGAGAATTTAAAGTGCCCGGCAAAAAAATAAGTATTTCGGGAACCCAAGGTTTTTCGGGTTCTGGGTGGCCTAAGGAACCCAAAAAAGTTGGTCTGGGAGGTGTGCCCTTAAATTTCAATTTCGTTCACTCAGCCCCCTGAAGTGTCCGGTTTTTTCTGGATTTGCACATATCCGTACGGACATTTTCCAAAGCACCATTTTTCGACTAAAAATGCATCAAAACATACTTTCCACACGTTTTTACATAAACTCCAAAAATTACTATTACAAGGCTTCCTTAGAACGAAAGCAAAATTGCTAACATAATTCAACTCATCGTTGCCGATTTCCGTCCTT